>NC_091689.1:34372500-34997500 GCF_041296265.1 Equus caballus
TTACAGCCTACCGGGAACAGCTCTTCCAAAGGCCTGTGAAACGCAGATTCTTTGCAGGACTGAACTGGCTGAAGTAGGACTTCTGCTCTGGGTGTGCTCCATTGCCCTAGAGCTGAAAGGCACATCGTGCAGCTTTCTTTCCAAAGGGCGAGTTGGGCCCCACAGCATCTTGCTTCCAGCTCTTTGGGAAACTAAGAAACATCTCGCTCTGCACAGTGCTCTTACAGCCTACCGGGAATAGCTCTTCCAAAGGCCTGTGAAACGCAGTTTCTTTGCAGGCCTGATCTGGCTGAAGTAGGACTTCTGGTCTGGGTGTGCTCCATTGCCCTAGAGCTGAAAGGCACAACGTGCAGGCTTCTTTCCAAAGGGCGAGTTGGGCCCCACAGCAACTTGCTTCCAGCTCTTTGGGAAGCTAAGAAACAACACGCTCTGCACAGTGCTCTTACAGCCTATCGGGAACATCTCTTCCAAAGGCCTGTGAAACGCAGATTCTTTGCAGGACTGATCTGGCTGAAGTAGGACTTCTGCTCTGGGTGTGCTCCATTGCCCTAGAGGTGAAAGGCACATCGTGCAGCTTTCTTTCCAAAGGGCGAGTTGGGCCACACAGCATCTTGCTTCCAGCTCTTTGGGAAGCTAAGAAACAACTCGTTCTGCACAGTGCTCTTACAGCCTACCGGGAACATCTCTTCCCAAGGCCTGTGAAACGCAGTTTCTTTGCAGGCCTGATCTGGCTGAAGTAGGACTTCTGCTCTGGGTGTGCTCCATTGCCCTAGGGCTGAAAGGCACAACGTGCAGGCTTCTTTCCAAAGGGCGAGTTGGGCCCCACAGCATCTTGCTTCCAGCTCTTTGGGAAGCTAAGAAACAACTCGCTCTGCACAGTGCTCTTACAGCCTCCCGGGAACATCTCTTACAAAGGCCTGTGAAACGCAGTTTCTTTGCAGGCCTGATCTGGCTGAAGTAGGACTTCTGCTATGGGTGTGCTCCATTGCCCTAGAGCTGAAAGGCACAACGTGCAGGCTTCTTTGCAAAGGGCGAGTTGGGCCCCAAAGCATCTTGCTTCCAGCTCTTTGGGAAGCTAAAAAACTACTCGCTCTGCACAGTGCTCTTACAGCCTACCGGGAACATCTCTTCCAAAGGCCTGTGAAACGCAGTTTCTTTGCAGGCCTGATCTGCCTGAAGGAGAACTTCTGCTCTGGGTGTGCTACATTACCCTAGAGCTGAAAGGCACAACGTGCAGGCTTCTTTCCAAAGGGCGAGTTGGGCCCCACAGCATCTTGCTTCCAGCTCTTTGGGAAGCTAAGAAACAGCTCGCTCTGCACAGTGCTCTTACAGCCTACCGGGAACATCTCTTCCAAAGGCCTGTGAAACGCAGTTTCTTTGCAGGCCTGATCTGGCTGAAGTAGGACTTCTGCTCTGGGTGTGCTGCATTGCCCTAGAGCTGAAAGGCACAACGTGCAGGCTTCTTTCCAAAGGGCAGGTTGGTTCCCACAGCATCTTGCTTACAGCTCTTTGGGAAGCTAAGAAACAACTCGCTCTGCACAGTGCTCTTACAGCCTACCGGTAACATCTCTTCCAAAGGCCTGAGAAACGCAGAGTCTTTGCATGCCTGATCTGGCTGAAGTAGGACTTCTGCTCTGGGTGTGCTCCATTGCCCTAGAGCTGAAAGGCAAACGTGCAGGCTTCTTTCTAGAGGGCGAGTTGGGCCCCACAGCATCTTGCTTCCAGCTCTTTGGGAATGTAAGAAAGAACTCGCTCTGCACAGTGCTCTTACAGCCTACCGGGAACATCTCTTCAAAAGGCCTGTGAAGCGCAGTTTCGTTGCAGGCCTGATCTGGCTGAAGTAGGACTTCTGCTCTGGGTGTGCTCCATTGCCCTAGAGCTGAAAGGCACAACGTGCAGGCTTCTTTCCAAAGGGGGAGTTGGGCCCCACAGCATCTTGCTTCCAGCTCTTTGGGAAGCTAAGAAACAACTCGCTCTGCACAGTGCTCTTACAGCCTACCGGGAACATCTCTTCCAAAGGCCTGTGAAACGCAGTTTCTTTGCAGGCCTGATCTGGCTGAAGTAGGACTTCTGCTCTGGGTGTGCTCCATTGCCCTAGAGCTGAAAGGCACAACGTGCAGGCTTCTTTCCAAAGGGCGAGTTGGGCCCCACAGCATCTTGCTTCCAGCTCTTTGGAAAGCTAAGAAACAACTCGCTCTGCACAGTGCTCTTACAGCCTACCGGGAACATCTCTTCCCAAGGCCTGTGAAACGCAGTTTCTTTGCAGGCCTGATATGGCTGAAGTAGGACTTCTGCTCTGGGTGTGCTCCATTGCCCTAGAGCTGAAAGGCACAACGTGCAGGCTTCTTTCCAAAGGACGAGTTGGGCCCCACAGCATCTTGCTTCCAGCTCTTTGGGAAGCTAAGAAACAACTCGCTCAGCTCAGTGCTCTTACAGCCTACCGGGAACATCTCTTCCAAAGGCCTGTGAAACGCAGTTTCTTTAGAGGCCTGATCTGGCTGAAGTAGGACTTCTGCTCTGGGTGTGCTCCATTGTCCTAGAGCTGAAAGGCACAACGTGCAGGCTTCTTTCCAAAGGGCGAGTTGGGCCCCACAGCATCTTGCTTCCAGCTCTTTGGGAAGCTAAGAAACAACACGCTCTGCACAGTGCTCTTACAGCCTACCGGGAACAGCTCTTCCAAAGGCCTGTGAAACGCAGATTCTTTGCAGGACTGAACTGGCTGAAGTAGGACTTCTGCTCTGGGTGTGCTCCATTGCCCTAGAGCTGAAAGGCACATCGTGCAGCTTTCTTTCCAAAGGGCGAGTTGGGCCCCACACCATCTTGCTTCCAGCTCTTTGGGAAGCTAAGAAACAACTCGGTCTGCACACTGCGCTTACAGCCTACCGGGAACATTTCTTCCCAAGGCCTGTGAAACGCAGTTTCTTTGCAGGCCTGATCTGGCTGAAGTAGGACTTCTGCTCTGGGTGTGCTCCATTGCCCTAGAGCTGAAAGGCACAACGTGCAGGCTTCTTTCCAAAGGGCGAGTTGGGCCCCACAGCATCTTGCTTCCAGCTCTTTGGGAAGCTAAGAAACAACTCGCTCTGCACAGTGCTCTTACAGCCTACCGGGAACATCTCTTACAAAGGCCTATGAAACGCAGTTTCATTGCAGGCCTGATCTGGCTGAAGTAGGACTTCTGCTCTGGGTGTGCTCCATTGCCCTAGAGCTGAAAGGCACAACGTGAAGGCTTCATTGCAAAGGGCGAGTTGGGCCCGAAAGCATCTTGCTTCCAGCTCTTTGGGAAGCTAAGAAACAACTCGCTCTGCACAGTGCTCTTACAGCCTACCGGGAACATCTCTTCCAAAGGCCTGTGAAACGCAGTTTCTTTGCAGGCCTGATCTGGCTGAAGGAGAACTTCTGCTCTGGGTGTGCTACATTACCCTAGAGCTGAAAGGCACAACGTGCAGGCTTCTTTCCAAAGGGCGAGTTGGGCCCCACAGCATCTTGCTTCCAGCTCTTTGGGAAGTTAAGAAACAACTCGCTCTGCACAGTGCTCTTAAAGCCTACCGGGAACATCTCTTCCAAAGGCCTGTGAAACGCAGTTTCTTTGCAGGCCTGATCTGGCTGAAGTGGGACTTCTGCTCTGTGTGTGGTACACTGCCCTAGAGCTGAAAGGCACAACGTGCAGGCTTCTTTCCAAAGGGCGAGTAGGACCCCACAGCATCTTTCTTCCAGCTCTTTCAGAAGCTAAGAAACAACTCGCTCTGCAAAGTGCTCTTACAGCCAACCGGGAACATCTCTTGAAAAGGCCTGTGAAACGCAGTTTGTTTGCAGGCCTGATCTGGCTGAAGTAGGACTTCTGCTCTGGGTGTGCTCCATTGCCCTAGAGCTGAAAGGCACAACGGTCAGGCTTCTTTCCTAAGGGGGAGTTGAGCCCCACAGCATCTTGCTTCCAGCTCTTTGGGAAGCTAAGAAACAACTCGCTCTGCACAGTGCTCTTACAGCCTACCGGGAACATCTCTTCCAAAGGACTGTAAAACGCAGTTTCTTTGCAGGCCTGATCTGGCTGAAGTAGGACTTCTGCTCAGGGTGTGCTCCATTGCCCTAGAGCTGAAAGGCACAACGTGCAGGCTTCTTTCAAAAGGGCGAGTTGGGCCCCAAAGCATCTTGCTTCCAGCTCTTTGGGAAGCTAAGATACAACTCGCTCTGCACAGTGCTCTTACAGCCTACCGGGAACATCTCTTCCAACGGCCTGTGAAACGCAGTTTCGGTGCAGGCCTGATCTGGCTGAAGTAGGACTTCTGCTCTGGGTGTGCTACATTGCCCTAGAGCTGAAAGGCACAAGGTGCAGGCTTCTTTGCAAGGGGCGAGTTGGGCCCCACAGCATCTTGCTTCCAGCTCTTTGGGAAACTAAGAAACATCTCGCTCTGCACAGTGCTCTTACAGCCTACCGGGAACAGCTCTTCCAAAGGCCTGTGAAACGCAGTTTCTTTAGAGGCCTGATCTGGCTGAAGTAGGACTTCTGCTCTGGGTGTGCTCCATTGTCCTAGAGCTGAAAGGCACAACGTGCAGGCTTCTTTCCAAAGGGCAGGTTGGGTCCCACAGCATCTTGCTTCCAGCTCTTTGGGAAGCTAAGAAACAACTCGCTCTGCACAGTGCTCTTACAGCCTACCGGGAACATCTCTTCCAAAGGCCTGAGAAACGCAGAGTCTTTGCAGGCCTGATCTGGCTGAAGTAGGAATTCTGCTCTGGGTGTGCTCCATTGCCCTAGAGCTGAAAGGCACAACGTGCAGGCTTCGTTCCAGAGGGCGAGTTGGGCCTCACAGCATCTTGCTTCCAGCTCTTTGGGAAGGTAAGAAAGAACTCGCTCTGCACAGTGCTCTTACAGCCTACCGGGAACATCTCTTCCAAAGGCCTGTGAAACGCAGTTTCATTGCAGGCCTGATCTGGCTGAAGTAGGACTTCTGCTCTGGGTGTGCTCCATTGCCCTAGAGCTGAAAGGCACAACGTGCAGGCTTCTTTCCAAAGGGCGAGTTGGGCCCCACAGCATCTTGATTCCAGCTCTTTGGGAAGCTAAGAAACAACTCGCTCTGCACAGTGCTCTTACAGCCTACCGGGAGCATCTCTTCCAAAGGCCTCTGAAACGCAGTTTCTTTGCAGGCCTGATCTGGCTGAAGTAGGACTTCTGCTCTGGGTGTGCTCCATTGCCCTAGTGCTGAAAGGCACAACGTGCAGGCTTCTTTCCAAAGGGGGAGTTGGGCCCCACAGCATCTTGCTTCCAGCTCTTTGGGAAGCTAAGAAACAACTCGCTCTGCACAGTGCTCTTACAGCCTACCGGGAACATCTCTTCCAAAGGCCTGTGAAACGCAGGTTCTTTGCAGGCCTGATCTGGCTGAAGTAGGACTTCTGCTCTGGGTGTGCTCCATTGCCCTAGAGCTGAAAGGCACAACGTGCAGGCTTCTTTCCAAAGGGCGAGTTGGGCCCCACAGCATCTTGCTTCCAGCTCTTTGGGAAGCTAAGAAACAACTCGCTCTGCACAGTGCTCTTACAGCCTACCGGGAACATCTCTTCCAAAGGCCTGTGAAACGCAGTTTCTTTGCAGGCCTGATCTGGCTGAAGTAGGACTTCTGCTCTGGGTGTGCTGAATTGCCCTAGAGCTGAAAGGCACAACGTGCAGGCTTCTTTCCAAAGGGCGAGTTGGGCCCCACAGCATCTTGCTTCCAGCTCTTTGGGAAGCTAAGAAACAACTCGCTCTGCACATTGCTCTTACAGCCTACCGGGAACAGCTCTTCCAAGGGCCTGTGAAACGCAGTTTCTTTGCATGCCTGATCTGGCTGAAGTAGGACTTCTGCTCTGGGTGTGCTCCATTGCCCTAGAGCTGAAAGGCACAACGTGCAGGCTTCTTTCCAAAGGGCGAGTTGGGCCCCACAGCATCTTGCTTCCAGCTCTTTGGGAAGCTAAGAAACAACACGCTCTGCACAGTGCTCTTACAGCCTACCGGGAACAGCTCTTCCAAAGGCCTGTGAAACGCAGATTCTTTGCAGGACTGAACTGGCTGAAGTAGGACTTCTGCTCTGGGTGTGCTCCATTGCCCTAGAGCTGAAAGGCACATCGTGCAGCTTTCTTTCCAAAGGGCGAGTTGGGCCCCACAGCATCTTGCTTCCAGCTCTTTGGGAAGCTAAGAAACAACTCGGTCTGCACACTGCGCTTACAGCCTACCGGGAACATCTCTTCCCAAGGCCTGTGAAACGCAGTTTCTTTGCAGGCCTGATCTGGCTGAAGTAGGACTTCTGCTCTGGGTGTGCTCCATTGCCCTAGAGCTGAAAGGCACAACGTGCAGGCTTCTTTCCAAAGGGCGAGTTGGGCCCCACAGCATCTTGCTTCCAGCTCTTTGGGAAGCTAAGAAACAACTCGCTCTGCACAGTGCTCTTACAGCCTACCGGGAACATCTCTTACAAAGGCCTATGAAACGCAGTTTCATTGCAGGCCTGATCTGGCTGAAGTAGGACTTCTGCTCTGCGTGTGCTCCATTGCCCTAGAGCTGAAAGGCACAACGTGAAGGCTTCATTGCAAAGGGCGAGTTGGGCCCGAAAGCATCTTGCTTCCAGCTCTTTGGGAAGCTAAGAAACAACTCGCTCTGCACAGTGCTCTTACAGCCTACCGGGAACATCTCTTCCAAAGGCCTGTGAAACGCAGTTTCTTTGCAGGCCTGATCTGGCTGAAGGAGAACTTCTGCTCTGGGTGTGCTACATTACCCTAGAGCTGAAAGGCACAACGTGCAGGCTTCTTTCCAAAGGGCGAGTTGGGCCCCACAGCATCTTGCTTCCAGCTCTTTGGGAAGTTAAGAAACAACTCGCTCTGCACAGTGCTCTTAAAGCCTACCGGGAACATCTCTTCCAAAGGCCTGTGAAACGCAGTTTCTTTGCAGGCCTGATCTGGCTGAAGTGGGACTTCTGCTCTGTGTGTGGTACACTGCCCTAGAGCTGAAAGGCACAACGTGCAGGCTTCTTTCCAAAGGGCGAGTAGGACCCCACAGCATCTTTCTTCCAGCTCTTTCAGAAGCTAAGAAACAACTCGCTCTGCAAAGTGCTCTTACAGCCAACCGGGAACATCTCTTCCAAAGGCCTGTGAAACGCAGTTTGTTTGCAGGCCTGATCTGGCTGAAGTAGGACTTCTGCTCTGGGTGTGCTCCATTGCCCTAGAGCTGAAAGGCACAACGGTCAGGCTTCTTTCCTAAGGGGGAGTTGAGCCCCACAGCATCTTGCTTCCAGCTCTTTGGGAAGCTAAGAAACAACTCGCTCTGCACAGTGCTCTTACAGCCTACCGGGAACATCTCTTCCAAAGGACTGTAAAACGCAGTTTCTTTGCAGGCCTGATCTGGCTGAAGTAGGACTTCTGCTCTGGGTGTGCTCCATTGCCCTAGAGCTGAAAGGCACAACGTGCAGGCTTCTTTCAAAAGGGCGAGTTGGGCCCCAAAGCATCTTGCTTCCAGCTCTTTGGGAAGCTAAGATACAACTCGTTCTGCACAGTGCTCTTACAGCCTACCGGGAACATCTCTTCCAACGGCCTGTGAAACGCAGTTTCGGTGCAGGCCTGATCTGGCTGAAGTAGGACTTCTGCTCTGGGTGTGCTACATTGCCCTAGAGCTGAAAGGCACAAGGTGCAGGCTTCTTTGCAAGGGGCGAGTTGGGCCCCACAGCATCTTGCTTCCAGCTCTTTGGGAAACTAAGAAACATCTCGCTCTGCACAGTGCTCTTACAGCCTACCGGGAACAGCTCTTCCAAAGGCCTGTGAAACGCAGTTTCTTTGCAGGCCTGATCTGGCTGAAGTAGGACTTCTGCTCTGGGTGTGCTCCATTGCCCTAGAGCTGAAAGGCACAACGTGCAGGCTTCTTTCCAAAGGGCGAGTTGGGCCCCACAGCATCTTGCTTCCAGCTCTTTGGGAAGCTAAGAAACAACTCGCTCTGCGCAGTGCTCTTACAGCCTACCGGGAACATCTCTTCCCAATGCCTGTGAAACGCAGTTTCTTTGCAGGCCTGATATGGCTGAAGTAGGACTTCTGCTCTGGGTGTGCTCCATTGCCCTAGAGCTGAAAGGCACAACGTGCAGGCTTCTTTCCAAAGGGCGAGTTGGGCCCCACAGCATCTTGCTTCCAGCTCTTTGGGAAGCTAAGAAACAACTCGCTCTGCACAGTGCTCTTACAGCCTACCGGGAACATCTCTTACAAAGGCCTATGAAACGCAGTTTCATTGCAGGCCTGATCTGGCTGAAGTAGGACTTCTGCTCTGGGTGTGCTCCATTGCCCTAGAGCTGAAAGGCACAACGTGAAGGCTTCATTGCAAAGGGCGAGTTGGGCCCGAAAGCATCTTGCTTCCAGCTCTTTGGGAAGCTAAGAAACAACTCGCTCTGCACAGTGCTCTTACAGCCTACCGGGAACATCTCTTCCAAAGGCCTGTGAAACGCAGTTTCTTTGCAGGCCTGATCTGGCTGAAGGAGAACTTCTGCTCTGGGTGTGCTACATTACCCTAGAGCTGAAAGGCACAACGTGCAGGCTTCTTTCCAAAGGGCGAGTTGGGCCCCACAGCATCTTGCTTCCAGCTCTTTGGGAAGTTAAGAAACAACTCGCTCTGCACAGTGCTCTTAAAGCCTACCGGGAACATCTCTTCCAAAGGCCTGTGAAACGCAGTTTCTTTGCAGGCCTGATCTGGCTGAAGTGGGACTTCTCCTCTGTGTGTGGTACACTGCCCTAGAGCTGAAAGGCACAACGTGCAGGCTTCTTTCCAAAGGGCGAGTAGGACCCCACAGCATCTTTCTTCCAGCTCTTTCAGAAGCTAAGAAACAACTCGCTCTGCAAAGTGCTCTTACAGCCAACCGGGAACATCTCTTCCAAAGGCCTGTGAAACGCAGTTTGTTTGCAGGCCTGATCTGGCTGAAGTAGGACTTCTGCTCTGGGTGTGCTCCATTGCCCTAGAGCTGAAAGGCACAACGGTCAGGCTTCTTTCCTAAGGGGGAGTTGAGCCCCACAGCATCTTGCTTCCAGCTCTTTGGGAAGCTAAGAAACAACTCGCTCTGCACAGTGCTCTTACAGCCTACCGGGAACATCTCTTCCAAAGGACTGTAAAACGCAGTTTCTTTGCAGGCCTGATCTGGCTGAAGTAGGACTTCTGCTCTGGGTGTGCTCCATTGCCCTAGAGCTGAAAGGCACAACGTGCAGGCTTCTTTCAAAAGGGCGAGTTGGGCCCCAAAGCATCTTGCTTCCAGCTCTTTGGGAAGCTAAGATACAACTCGTTCTGCACAGTGCTCTTACAGCCTACCGGGAACATCTCTTCCAACGGCCTGTGAAACGCAGTTTCGGTGCAGGCCTGATCTGGCTGAAGTAGGACTTCTGCTCTGGGTGTGCTACATTGCCCTAGAGCTGAAAGGCACAAGGTGCAGGCTTCTTTGCAAGGGGCGAGTTGGGCCCCACAGCATCTTGCTTCCAGCTCTTTGGGAAACTAAGAAACATCTCGCTCTGCACAGTGCTCTTACAGCCTACCGGGAACAGCTCTTCCAAAGGCCTGTGAAACGCAGTTTCTTTGCAGGCCTGATCTGGCTGAAGTAGGACTTCTGCTCTGGGTGTGCTCCATTGCCCTAGAGCTGAAAGGCACAACGTGCAGGCTTCTTTCCAAAGGGCGAGTTGGGCCCCACAGCATCTTGCTTCCAGCTCTTTGGGAAGCTAAGAAACAACTCGCTCTGCGCAGTGCTCTTACAGCCTACCGGGAACATCTCTTCCCAATGCCTGTGAAACGCAGTTTCTTTGCAGGCCTGATATGGCTGAAGTAGGACTTCTGCTCTGGGTGTGCTCCATTGCCCTAGAGCTGAAAGGCACAACGTGCAGGCTTCTTTCCAAAGGGCGAGTTGGGCCCCACAGCATCTTGCTTCCAGCTCTTTGGGAAGCTAAGAAACAACTCGCTCTGCACAGTGCTCTTACAGCCTACCGGGAACATCTCTTCCAAAGGCCTGTGAAACGCAGTTTCTTTGCAGGCCTGATCTGCCTGAAGTAGGACTTCAGCTCTGGGTGTGCTCCATTGCCCTAGAGCTGAATGGCACAACGTGCAGGCTTCTTTCCAAAGGGCCAGTTGGGCCCCACAGCATCTTGCTTCCAGCTCTTTGGGAAGCTAAGAAACAGCTCGCTCTGCACAGTGCTCTTACAGCCTACCGGGAACATCTTTTCCAAAGGCCTGTGAAACGCAGTTTCTTTGCAGGCCTGATCTGGCTGAAGTAGGACTTCTGCTCTGGGTGTGCTCCATTGCCCTAGAGCTGAAAGGCACAACGTGCAGGCTTCTTTCCAAAGGGCAGGTTGGGTCCCACAGCCTCTTGCTTACAGCTCTTTGGGAAGCTAAGAAACAACTCGCTCTGCACGGTGCTCTTACAGCCTACCGGTAACATCTCTTCCAAAGGCCTGAGAAACGCAGAGTCTTTGCAGGCCTGATCTGGCTGAAGTAGGACTTCTGCTCTGGGTGTGCTCCATTGCCCTAGAGCTGAAAGGCACAACGTGCAGGCTTCTTTCTAGAGGGCGAGTTGGGCCCCACAGCATCTTGCTTCCAGCTCTTTGGGAAGCTAAGAAACTACTCGCTCTGCACAGTGCTCTTACAGCCTACCGGGAACATCTCTTCCAAAGGCCTGTGAAACGCAGCTTCTTTGCAGGCCTGATCTGGCTGAAGTAGGACTTCTGCTCTGGGTGTGCTGCATTGCCCTAGAGCTGAAAGGCACAACGTGCAGGCTTCTTTCCAAAGGGCGAGTTGGGCCCCACAGCATCTTGCTTCCAGCTGTTTGGGAAGCTAAGAAACAACTCGCTCTGCACAGTGATCGTACAGCCTACCGGGAACATCTCTTCCAAAGGCCTGTGAAACGCAGTTTCTTTGCAGGCCTGATCTGGCTGAAGTAGGACTTCTGCTCTGGGTGTGCTGAATTGCCCTAGAGCTGAAAGGCACAACGTGCAGGCTTCTTTCCAAAGGGCGAGTTGGGCCCCACACCATCTTGCTTCCAGCTCTTTGGGAAGCTAAGAAACAACTCGCTCTGCACAGTGCTCTTACAGCCTACCGGGAACATCTTTTCCAAAGGCCTGTGAAACGCAGTCTCTTTGCAGGCCAATTCTGGCTGAAGTAGGACTTCTGCTCTGGGTGTGCACCATTGCCCTAGAGCTGAAACGCACAACGTGCAGGCCTTTTTCCAAAGGGCGAGTTGGGCCCCACAGCATCTTGCTTCCAGCTCTTTGGGAAGCTAAGAAACAACACGCTCTGCACAGTGCTCTTACAGCCTACCGGGAACATCTCTTCCAAAGGCCTGTGAAACGAGATTCTTTGCAGGCCTGATCTGGCTGAAGTAGGACTTCTGCTCTGGGTGTGCTCCATTGCCCTAGAGGTGAAAGGCACATCGTGCAGCTTTCTTTCCAAAGGGCGAGTTGGGCCCCACAGCATCTTGCTTCCAGCTCTTTGGGAAGCTAAGAAACAACTCGTTCTGCACAGTGCTCTTACAGCCTACCAGGAACATCTCTTCCCAAGGCCTGTGAAACGCAGTTTCTTTGCAGGCCTGATCTGGCTGAAGTAGGACTTCTTCTCTGGATGTGCTCCATTGCCCTAGAGCTGAAAGGCACAACGTGCAGGCTTCTTTCCAAAGGGCGAGTTGGGCCCCACAGCATCTTGCTTCCAGCTCTTTGGGAAGCTAAGAAACAACTCGCTCTGCACAGTGCTCTTACAGCCTACCGGGAACATCTCTTCCAAAGGCCTGTGAAACGCAGTTTCTTTGCAGGCCTGATCTGGCTGAAGTAGGACTTCTGCTCTGGGTGTGCTCCATTGCCCTAGAGCTGAAAGGCAGAACGTGCAGGCTTCTTTCCAAAGGGCGAGTTGGGCCCTACAGCATCTTGCTTCCAGCTCTTTGGGAAGCTAAGAAACAACTCGCTCTTCTCAGTGCTCTTACAGCCTACCGGGAACATCTCTTCCAAAGGCCTGTGAAACGCAGTTTCTTTGCAGGCCTGATCTGGCTGAAGTAGGACTTCTGCTCTGGGTGTGCTACATTGCCCTAGAGCTGAAAGGCACAAGGTGCAGGCTTCTTTGCAAGGGGCGAGTTGGGCCCCACAGCATCTTGCTTCCAGCTCTTTGGGAAACTAAGAAACATCTCGCTCTGCACAGTGCTCTTACAGCCTACCGGGAACAGCACTTCCAAAGGCCTGTGAAACGCAGTTTCTTTGCAGGCCTGATCTGGCTGAAGTAGGACTTCTGCTCTGGGTGTGCTCCATTGCCCTAGAGCTGAAAGGCACAACGTGCAGGCTTCTTTCCAAAGGGCGAGTTGGGCCCCACAGCATCTTGCTTCCAGCTCTTTGGGAAGCTAAGAAACAACACGCTCTGCACAGTGCTCTTACAGCCTACCGGGAACAGCTCTTCCAAAGGCCTGTGAAACGCAGATTCTTTGCAGGACTGATCTGGCTGAAGTAGGACTTCTGCTCTGGGTGTGCTCCATTGCCCTAGAGGTGAAAGGCACATCGTGCAGCTTTCTTTCCAAAGGGCGAGTTGGGCCCCACAGCATCTTGCTTCCAGCTCTTTGAGAAGCTAAGAAACAACTCGGTCTGCACACTGCGCTTACAGCCGACCGGGAACATCTCTTCCCAAGGCCTGTGAAACGCAGTTTCTTTGCAGGCCTGATCTGGCTGAAGTAGGACTTCTGCTCTGGGTGTGCTCCATTGCCCTAGAGGTGAAAGGCACAACGTGCAGGCTTCTTTCCAAAGAGCGAGTTGGGCCCCACAGCATCTTGCTTCCAGTTCTTTGGGAAGCTAAGAAACAACTCGCTCTGCACAGTGCTCTTACAGCCTACCGGGAACATCTCTTACAAAGGCCTGTGAAACGCAGTTTCATTGCAGGCCTGATGTGGCTGAAGTAGGACTTCTGCTCTGGGTGTGCTCCATTGCCCTAGAGCTGAAAGGCACAACGTGCAGGCTTCTGTCCAAAGGGCGAGATGGGCCCCACAGCATCTTGCTTCCAGCTCTTTGGGAAGCTAAGAAACAACTCGCTCTGCACAGTGCTCTTACAGCCTCCCGGAACATCTCTTCCAAAGGCCTGAGAAACGCAGTTTCTTTGCAGGCCTGATCTGGCTGTAGTAGGACTTCTGCTCTGGGTGTGCTCCATTGCCCTAGAGCTGAAAGGCACAACGTGCAGGCTTCTTTCCAAAGGGCGAGTTGGGCCCCACAGCATCTTGCTTCCAGCTCTTTGGGAAGCTAAGAAACAACTCGCTCTGCACAGTGCTCTTACAGCCTACCGGGAACATCTCTTCCAAAGGCCTGTGAAACGCAGTTTCTTTGCAGGCCTGATCTGGCTGAAGTAGGACTTCTGCTCTGGGTGAGCTACATTGCCCTAGAGCTGAAAGGCACAAGGTGCAGGCTTCTTTGCAAGGGGCGAGTTGGGCCCCACAGCATCTTGCTTCCAGCTCTTTCGGAAGCTAAGAAACAACTCGCTCTGCTCAGTGCTCTTACAGCCTACCGGGAACAGCACTTCCAAAGGCCTGTGAAACGCAGTTTGTTTGCAGGCCTGCTCTGGCTGAAGTAGGACTTCTGCTCTGGGTGTGCTCCATTGCCCTAGAGCTGAAAGGCACAACGTGCAGGCTTCTTTCCAAAGGGCGAGTTGGGCCCCACAGCATCTTGCTTCCAGCTCTTTGGGAAGCTAAGAAACAACACGCTCTGCACAGTGCTCTTACAGCCTACCGGGAACAGCTCTTCCAAAGGCCTGTGAAACGCAGATTCTTTGCAGGACTGATCTGGCTGAAGTAGGACTTCTGCTCTGGGTGTGCTCCATTGCCCTAGAGCTGAAAGGCACATCGTGCAGCTTTCTTTCCAAAGGGCGAGTTGGGCCCCACAGCATCTTGCTTCCAGCTCTTTGGGAAGCTAAGAAACAACTCGGTCTGCACACTGCGCTTACAGCCTACCGGGAACATCTCTTCCCAAGGCCTGTGAAACGCAGTTTCTTTGCAGGCCTGATCTGGCTGAAGTAGGACTTCTGCTCTGGGTGTGCTCCATTGCCCTAGAGCTGAAAGGCACAACGTGCAGGCTTCTTTCCAAAGGGCGAGTTGGGCCCCACAGCATCTTGCTTCCAGCTCTTTGGGAAGCTAAGAAACAACTCGCTCTGCACAGTGCTCTTACAGCCTACCGGGAGCATCTCTTCCAAAGGCCTCTGAAACGCAGTTTCTTTGCAGGCCTGATCTGGCTGAAGTAGGACTTCTGCTCTGGGTGTGCTCCATTGCCCTAGAGCTGAAAGGCACAACGTGCAGGCTTCTTTGCAAAGGGCGAGTTGGGCCCGAAAGCATCTTGCTTCCAGCTCTTTGGGAAGCTAAGAAACTACTCGCTCTGCACAGTGCTCTTACAGCCTACCGGGAACATCTCTTCCAAAGGCCTGTGAAACGCAGTTTCTTTGCAGGCCTGATCTGGCTGAAGGAGAACTTCTGCTCTGGGTGTGCTACATTACCCTAGAGCTGAAAGGCACAACGTGCAGGCTTCTTTCCAAAGGGCGAGTTGGGCCCCACAGCATCTTGCTGCCAGCTCTTTGGGAAGTTAAGAAACAACTCGCTCTGCACAGTGCTCTTAAAGCCTACCGGGAACATCTCTTCCAAAGGCCTGTGAAACGCAGTTTCTTTGCAGGCCTGATCTGGCTGAAGTGGGACTTCTGCTCTGTGTGTGGTACACTGCCCTAGAGCTGAAAGGCACAACGTGCAGGCTTCTTTCCAAAGGGCGAGTAGGACCCCACAGCATCTTTCTTCCAGCTCTTTGGGAAGCTAAGAAACAACTCGCTCTGCAAAGTGCTCTTACAGCCAACCGGGAACATCTCTTCCAAAGGCCTGTGAAACGCAGTCTGTTTGCAGGCCTGATCTGGCTGAAGTAGGACTTCTGCTCTGGGTGTGCTCCATTGCCCTAGAGCTGAAAGGCACAACGGTCAGGCTTCTTTCCTAAGGGGGAGTTGAGCCCCACAGCATCTTGCTTCCAGCTCTTTGGGAAGCTAAGAAACAACTCGCTCTGCACAGTGCTCTTACAGCCTACCGGGAACATCTCTTCCAAAGGACTGTAAAACGCAGTTTGTTTGCAGGCCTGATCTGGCTGAAGTAGGACTTCTGCTCTGGGTGTGCTCCATTGCCCTAGAGCTGAAAGGCACAACGTGCAGTCTTCTTTCAAAAGGGCGAGTTGGGCCCCAAAGCATCTTGCTTCCAGCTCTTTGGGAAGCTAAGATACAACTCGCTCTGCACAGTGCTCTTACAGCCTACCGGGAACATCTCTTCCAAAGGCCTGTGAAACGCAGTTTCTTTGCAGGCCTGATCTGGCTGAAGTAGGACTTCTGCTCTGGGTGTGCTACATTGCCCTAGAGCTGAAAGGCACAACGTGCAGGCTTCTTTGCAAGGGGCGAGTTGGGCCCCACAGCATCTTGCTTCCAGCTCTTTGGGAAACTAAGAAACATCTCGCTCTGCACAGTGCTCTTACAGCCTACCGGGAACAGCTCTTCCAAAGGCCTGTGAAACGCAGTTTCTTTGCAGGCCTGATCTGGCTGAAGTAGGACTTCTGCTCTGGGTGTGCTCCATTGCCCTAGAGCTGAAAGGCACAACGTGCAGGCTTCTTTCCAAAGGGCGAGTTGGGCCCCACAGCATCTTGCTTCCAGCTCTTTGGGAAGCTAAGAAACAACTCGCTCTGCGCAGTGCTCTTACAGCCTACCGGGAACATCTCTTCCCAATGCCTGTGAAACGCAGTTTCTTTGCAGGCCTGATATGGCTGAAGTAGGACTTCTGCTCTGGGTGTGCTCCATTGCCCTAGAGCTGAAAGGCACAACGTGCAGGCTTCTTTCCAAAGGGCAGGTTGGGTCCCACAGCCTCTTGCTTCCAGCTCTTTGGGAAGCTAAGAAACAACTCGCTCTGCACGGTGCTCTTACAGCCTACCGGTAACATCTCTTCCAAAGGCCTGAGAAACGCAGAGTCTTTGCAGGCCTGATCTGGCTGAAGTAGGACTTCTGCTCTGGGTGTGCTCCATTGCCCTAGAGCTGAAAGGCACAACGTGCAGGCTTCTTTCCAAAGGGCGAGTTGGGCCCCACAGCATCTTGCTTCCAGCTCTTTGGGAAGCTAAGAAACAACACGCTCTGCACAGTGCTGTTACAGCCTACCGGGAACAGCTCTTCCAAAGGCCTGTGAAACGCAGATTCTTTGCAGGACTGATCTGGCTGAAGTAGGACTTCTGCTCTGGGTGTGCTCCATTGCCCTAGAGCTGAAAGGCACAACGTGCAGCTTTCTTTCCAAAGGGCGAGTTGGGCCCCACAGCATCTTGCTTCCAGCTCTTTGGGAAGCTAAGAAACAACTCGGTCTGCACACTGCGCTTACAGCCTACCGGGAACATCTCTTCCCAAGGCCTGTGAAACGCAGTTTCTTTGCAGGCCTGATCTGGCTGAAGTAGGACTTCTGCTCTGGGTGTGCTCCATTGCCCTAGAGCTGAAAGGCACAACGTGCAGGCTTCTTTCCAAAGGGCGAGTTGGGCCCCACAGCATCTTGCTTCCAGCTCTTTGGGAAGCTAAGAAACAACTCGCTCTGCACAGTGCTCTTACAGCCTACCGGGAGCATCTCTTCCAAAGGCCTCTGAAACGCAGTTTCTTTGCAGGCCTGATCTGGCTGAAGTAGGACTTCTGCTCTGGGTGTGCTCCATTGCCCTAGAGCTGAAAGGCACAACGTGCAGGCTTCTTTGCAAAGGGCGAGTTGGGCCCGAAAGCATCTTGCTTCCAGCTCTTTGGGAAGCTAAGAAACTACTCGCTCTGCACAGTGCTCTTACAGCCTACCGGGAACATCTCTTCCAAAGGCCTGTGAAACGCAGTTTCTTTGCAGGCCTGATCTGGCTGAAGGAGAACTTCTGCTCTGGGTGTGCTACATTACCCTAGAGCTGAAAGGCACAACGTGCAGGCTTCTTTCCAAAGGGCGAGTTGGGCCCCACAGCATCTTGCTGCCAGCTCTTTGGGAAGTTAAGAAACAACTCGCTCTGCACAGTGCTCTTAAAGCCTACCGGGAACATCTCTTCCAAAGGCCTGTGAAACGCAGTTTCTTTGCAGGCCTGATCTGGCTGAAGTGGGACTTCTGCTCTGTGTGTGGTACACTGCCCTAGAGCTGAAAGGCACAACGTGCAGGCTTCTTTCCAAAGGGCGAGTAGGACCCCACAGCATCTTTCTTCCAGCTCTTTGGGAAGCTAAGAAACAACTCGCTCTGCAAAGTGCTCTTACAGCCAACCGGGAACATCTCTTCCAAAGGCCTGTGAAACGCAGTCTGTTTGCAGGCCTGATCTGGCTGAAGTAGGACTTCTGCTCTGGGTGTGCTCCATTGCCCTAGAGCTGAAAGGCACAACGGTCAGGCTTCTTTCCTAAGGGGGAGTTGAGCCCCACAGCATCTTGCTTCCAGCTCTTTGGGAAGCTAAGAAACAACTCGCTCTGCACAGTGCTCTTACAGCCTACCGGGAACATCTCTTCCAAAGGACTGTAAAACGCAGTTTGTTTGCAGGCCTGATCTGGCTGAAGTAGGACTTCTGCTCTGGGTGTGCTCCATTGCCCTAGAGCTGAAAGGCACAACGTGCAGTCTTCTTTCAAAAGGGCGAGTTGGGCCCCAAAGCATCTTGCTTCCAGCTCTTTGGGAAGCTAAGATACAACTCGCTCTGCACAGTGCTCTTACAGCCTACCGGGAACATCTCTTCCAAAGGCCTGTGAAACGCAGTTTCTTTGCAGGCCTGATCTGGCTGAAGTAGGACTTCTGCTCTGGGTGTGCTACATTGCCCTAGAGCTGAAAGGCACAACGTGCAGGCTTCTTTGCAAGGGGCGAGTTGGGCCCCACAGCATCTTGCTTCCAGCTCTTTGGGAAACTAAGAAACATCTCGCTCTGAACAGTGCTCTTACAGCCTACCGGGAACAGCTCTTCCAAAGGCCTGTGAAACGCAGTTTCTTTGCAGGCCTGATCTGGCTGAAGTAGGACTTCTGCTCTGGGTGTGCTCCATTGCCCTAGAGCTGAAAGGCACAACGTGCAGGCTTCTTTCCAAACGGCGAGTTGGGCCCCACAGCATCTTGCTTCCAGCTCTTTGGGAAGCTAAGAAACAACTCGCTCTGCGCAGTGCTCTTACAGCCTACCGGGAACATCTCTTCCCAATGCCTGTGAAACGCAGTTTCTTTGCAGGCCTGATCTGGCTGAAGTAGGACTTCTGCTCTGGCTGTGCTCCATTGCCCTAGAGCTGAAAGTCACAACGTGCAGGCTTCTTTCCAAAGGGCGAGTTGGGCCCCACAGCATCTTGCTTCCAGCTCTTTGGGAAGCTAAGAAACAACTCGCTCTGCACAGTGCTCTTACAGCCTACTGGCAACATCTCTTCCAAAGGCCTGTGAAACGCAGTTTCTTTGCAGGCCTGATCTGGCTGAAGTAGGACTTCTGCTCTGGGTGTGCTCCATTGCCCTAGAGCTGAGTGGCACAACGAGCAGGCTTCTTTCCAAAGGGCCAGTTGGGCCCCACAGCATCTTGCTTCCAGTTCTTTGGGAAGCTAAGAAACAGCTCGCTCTGCACAGTGCTCTTACAGCCTACCGGGAACATCTTTTCCAAAGGCCTGTGAAACGCAGTTTCTTTGCAGGCCTGATCTGGCTGAAGTAGGACTTCTGCTCTGGGTGTGCTGCATTGCCCTAGTGCTGAAAGGCACAACGTGCAGGCTTCTTTCCAAAGGGCAGGTTGGGTCCCACAGCATCTTGCTTACAGCTCTTTGGGAAGCTAAGAAACAACTCGCTCTGCACAGTGCTCTTACAGCCTACCGGTAACATCTCTTCCAAAGGCCTGAGAAACGCAGAGTCTTTGCAGGCCTGATCTGGCTGAAGTAGGACTTCTGCTCTGGGTGTGCTCCATTGCCCTAGAGCTGAAAGGCACAACGTGCAGGCTTCTTTCTAGAGGGCGAGTTGGGCCCCACAGCATCTTGCTTCCAGCTCTTTAGGAATGTAAGAAAGAACTCGCTCTGCACAGTGCTCTTACAGCCTACCGGGAACATCTCTTCCAAAGGCCTGTGAAACGCAGTTTCGTTGCAGGCCTGATCTGGCTGAAGTAGGACTTCTGCTCGGGGTGTGCTCCATTGCCCTAGAGCTGAAAGGCACAACGTGCAGGCTTCTTTCCAAAGGGCGAGTTGGGCCCCACAGCATCTTGATTCCAGATCTTTGGGAAGCTAAGAAACAACTCGCTCTGCACAGTGCTCTTACAGCCTACCGGGAGCATCTCTTCCAAAGGCCTCTGAAACGCAGGTTCTTTGCAGACATGATCTGGCTGAAGTAGGCCTTCTGCTCTGGGTGGGCTACATTGCCCTAGAGCTGAAAGGCACAACGTGCAGGCTTCTTTCCAAAGGGCGAGTTGGGCCCCACAGCATCTTGCTTCCAGCTCTTTGGGAAGCTAAGAAACAACTCGCTCTGCACAGTGCTCTTACAGCCTACCGGGAACATCTCTTCCCAAGGCCTGTGAAACGCAGTTTCTTTGCAGGCCTGATCTGGCTGAAGTAGGACTTCTGCTCTGGGTGTGCTCCATTACCCTAGAGCTGAAAGGCACACCGTGCAGGCTTCTTTCCAAAGGGCGAGTTGGGCCCCACAGCATCTTGCTTCCAGCTCTTTGGGAAGCTAAGAAACTACTCGCTCTGCACAGTGCTCTTACAGCCTACCGGGAACATCTCTTCCAAAGGCCTGAGAAACACAGAGTCTTTGCAGGCCTGATCTGGCTGAAGTAGGACTTCTGCTCTGGGTGTGCTCCATTGCCCTAGAGCTGAAAGGCACAACGTGCAGGCTTCTTTCCAGAGGGCGAGTTGGGCCCCACAGCATCTTGCTTCCAGCTCTTTGGGAAGGTAAGAAAGAACTCGCTCTGCACAGTGCTCTTACAGCCTACCGGGAACATCTCTTCCAAAGGCCTGTGAAACGCAGTTTCTTTGCAGGCCTGATCTGGCTGAAGTAGGACTTCTGCTCTGGGTGTGCTGAATTGCCCTAGAGCTGAAAGGCACAACGTGCAGGCTTCTTTCCAAAGGGCGAGTTGGGCCCCACAGCATCTTGATTCCAGATCTTTCGGAAGCTAAGAAACAACTCGCTCTGCACAGTGCTCTTACAGCCTATCGGGAGCATCTCTTCCAAAGGCCTCTGAAACGCAGTTTCTTTGCAGGCCTGATCTGGCTGAAGTAGGACTTCTGCTCTGGGTGTGCTCCATTGCCCTAGAGCTGAAAGGCACAACGTGCAGGCTTCTTTCCAAAGGGCGAGTTGGGCCCCACAGCATCTTGCTTCCAGCTCTATGGGAAGCTAAGAAACAACTCGCTCTGCACAGTGCTCTTACAGCCTCCCGGGAACATCTCTTACAAAGGCCTGTGAAACGCAGTTTCTTTGCAGGCCTGATCTGGCTGAAGTAGGACTTCTGCTATGGGTGTGCTCCATTGCCCTAGAGCTGAAAGGCACAACGTGCAGGCTTCTTTGCAAAGGGCGAGTTGGGCCCCAAAGCATCTTGCTTCCAGCTCTTTGGGAAGCTAAAAAACTACTCGCTCTGCACAGTGCTCTTACAGCCTACCGGGAACATCTCTTCCAAAGGCCTGTGAAACGCAGTTTCTTTGCAGGCCTGATCTGGCTGAAGGAGAACTTCTGCTCTGGGTGTGCTACATTACCCTAGAGCTGAAAGGCACAACGTGCAGGCTTCTTTCCAAAGGGCGAGTTGGGCCCCACAGCATCTTGCTTCCAGCTCTTTGGGAAGGTAAGAAACAACTCGCTCTGCACAGTGCTCTTAAAGCCTACCGGGAACATCTCTTCCAACGGCCTGTGAAACGCAGTTTCTTTGCAGGCCTGATCTGGCTGAAGTAGGACTTCTGCTCTGTGTGTGGTACACTGCCTTAGAGCTGAAAGGCGCAACGCGCAGGCTTCTTTCCAAAGGGCGAGTTGGACCCCACAGCATCTTGCTTCCAGCTCTTTGGGAAGCTAAGAAACAACTCTCTCTGCAAAGTGCTCTTACAGCCAACCGGGAACATCTCTTCCAAAGGCCTGTGAAACGCAGTTTCTTTGCAGGCCTGTTCTGGCTGAAGTAGGACTTCTGCTCTGGTTGTGCTACATTGCCCTAGAGCTGAAAGGCACAAGGTGCAGGCTTCTTTGCAAGGGGCGAGTTAGGCCCCACAGCATCTTGCTTCCAGCTCTTTGGGAAACTAAGAAACATCTCGCTCTGCACAGTGCTCTTACAGCCTACCGGGAACAGCTCTTCCAAAGGCCTGTGAAAAGCAGTTTCTTTGCAGGCCTGATCTGGCTGAAGTAGGACTTCTGCTCTGGGTGTGCTCCATTGCCCTAGAGCTGAAAGGCACAACGTGCAGGCTTCTTTCCAAAGGGCGAGTTGGGCCCCACAGCATCTTGCTTCCAGCTCTTTGGGAAGCTAAGAAACAACTCGCTGTGCGCAGTGCTCTTACAGCCTACCGGGAACATCTCTTCCAAAGGAATGTGAAACGCAGTTTCTTTGCAGGCCTGATATGGCTGAAGTAGGACTTCTGCTCTGGGTGTGCTACAATGCCCTAGAGCTGAAAGGCACAACGTGCAGGCTTCTTTCCAAAGGGCGAGTTGGGCCCCACAGCATCTTGCTTCCAGCTCTTTGGGAAGCTAAGAAACAACTCGCTCTTCTCAGTGCTCTTACAGCCTACCGGGAACATCTCTTCCAAAGGCCTGTGAAACGCAGTTTCTTGGCAGGCCTGATCTGGCTGAAGTAGGACTTCTGCTATGGGTGTGCTCCATTGCCCTAGAGCTGAAAGGCACAACGTGCAGGCTACTTTCCAAAGGGCGAGTTGGGTCCCACAGCATCTTGCTTCCAGCTCTTTGGGAAGACAAGAAACAACTCGCTCTGCACAGTGCTCTTACAGCCTACCGGGAACATCTCTTCCAAAGGCCTGAGAAACGCAGAGTCTTTGCAGGCCTGATCTGGCTGAAGTAGGACTTCTGCTCTGGGTGTGCTCCATTGCCCTAGAGCTGAAAGGCACAACGTGCAGGCTTCTTTCCAAAGGGCGAGTTGGGCCACACAGCATCTTGCTTCCAGCTCTTTGGGAAGGTAACAAACAACTCGCTCTGCACAGTGCTCTTACAGCCTACCGGGAACCTCTCTTCCAAAGGCCTGTGAAACGCAGTTTCTTTGCAGGCCTGATCTGGCTGAAGTAGGACTTCTGCTCTGGGTGTGCTCCATTGCCCTAGAGCTGAAAGGCACAACGTGCAGGCTTCTTTCCAAAGGGCAGTTTGGGAACCACAGCATCTTGCTTCCAGCTCTTTGGGAAGGTAAGAAACAACTCGCTCTGCACAGTGCTCTTACAGCCTACCGGGAACATCTCTTCCAAAGGACTGAGAAAGGCAGAGTCTTTGCAGGACTGATCTGGCTGAAGTAGGACTTCTGCTCTGGGTGTGCTCCATTGCCCTAGAGCTGAAAGGCACAACGTGCAGGCTTCTGTCCAAAGGGCGAGATGGGCCCCACAGCATCTTGCCTCCAGCTCTTTGGGAAGCTAAGAAACAACTCGCTCTGCACAGTGCTCTTACAGTCTCCCGGAACATCTCTTCCAAAGGCCTGAGAAACGCAGTTTCTTTGCAGGCCTGATCTGGCTGAAGTAGGACTTCTGCTCTGGGTGTGCTCCATTGCCCTAGAGCTGAAAGTCACAACGTGCAGGCTTCTTTCCAAAGGGCGAGTTGGGCCCCACAGCATCTTGCTTCCAGCTCTTTGGGAAGCTAAGAAACAACTCGCTCTGCACAGTGCTCTTACACCCTACCGGGAACATCTCTTCCAAAGGCCTTTGAAACGCAGTTTCTTTGCAGGCCTGATCTGGCTGAAGTAGGACTTCTGCTCTGGGTGTGCTCCATTGCCCTAGAGCTGAATGGCACAACGTGCAGGCTTCTTTCCAAAGGGCCAGTTGGGCCCCACAGCATCTTGCTTCCAGCTCTTTGGGAAGCTAAGAAACAGCTCGCTCTGCACAGTGCTCTTACAGCCTACCGGGAACATCTCTTCCAAAGGCCTGTGAAACGCAGTTTCTTTGCAGGCCTGATCTGGCTGAAGTAGGACTTCTGCTCTGGGTGTGCTGCATTGCCCTAGAGCTGAAAGGCACAACGTGCAGGCTTCTTTCCAAAGGGCAGGTTGGGTCCCACAGCATCTTGCTTACAGCTCTTTGGGAAGCTAAGAAACAACTCGCTCTGCACAGTGCTCTTACAGCCTACCGGTAACATCTCTTCCAAAGGCCTGAGAAACGCAGAGTCTTTGCATGCCTGATCTGGCTGAAGTAGGACTTCTGCTCTGGGTGTGCTCCATTGCCCTAGAGCTGAAAGGCAAACGTGCAGGCTTCTTTCTAGAGGGCGAGTTGGGCCCCACAGCATCTTGCTTCCAGCTCTTTGGGAATGTAAGAAAGAACTCGCTCTGCACAGTGCTCTTACAGCCTATCGGGAACATCTCTTCAAAAGGCCTGTGAAGCGCAGTTTCGTTGCAGGCCTGATCTGGCTGAAGTAGGACTTCTGCTCTGGGTGTGCTCCATTGCCCTAGAGCTGAAAGGCACAACGTGCAGGCTTCTTTCCAAAGGGCGAGTTGGGCCCCACAGCATCTTGATTCCAGATCTTTGGGAAGCTAAGAAACAACTCGCTCTGCACAGTGCTCTTACAGCCTACCGGGAGCATCTCTTCCAAAGGCCTCTGAAACGCAGTTTCTTTGCAGGCCTGATCTGGCTGAAGTAGGACTTCTGCTCTGGGTGTGCTCCATTGCCCTAGAGCTGAAAGGCACAACGTGCAGGCTTCTTTCCAAAGGGGGAGTTGGGCCCCACAGCATCTTGCTTCCAGCTCTTTGGGAAGCTAAGAAACAACTCGCTCTGCACAGTGCTCTTACAGCCTACCGGGAACATCTCTTACAAAGGCCTGTGAAACACAGTTTCTTTGCAGGCCTGATCTGGCTGAAGTAGGACTTCTGCTCTGGGTGTGCTCCATTGCCCTAGAGCTGAAAGGCGCAACGTGCAGGCTTCTTTCCAAAGGGCGAGTTGGGCCCCACAGCATCTTTCTTCCAGCTCTTTGGGAAGCTAAGAAACAACTCGCTCTGCACAGTGCTCTTACAGCCTACCGGGAACATCTCTTCCCAAGGCCTGTGAAACGCAGTTTCTTTTCAGGCCTGATATGGCTGAAGTAGGACTTCTGCTCTGGGTGTGCTCCATTGCCCTAGAGCTGAAAGGCACAACGTGCAGGCTTCTTTCCAAAGGGCGAGTTGGGCCCCACAGCATCTTGCTTCCAGCTCTTTGGGAAGCTAAGAAACAACTCGCTCTGCTCACTGCTCTTACAGCCTACCGGGAACATCTCTTCCAAAGGCCTGTGAAACGCAGTTTCTTTAGAGGCCTGATCTGGCTGAAGTAGGACTTCTGCTCTGGGTGTGCTCCATTGTCCTAGAGCTGAAAGGCACAACGTGCAGGCTTCTTTCCAAAGGGCAGGTTGGGTCCCACAGCATCTTGCTTACAGCTCTTTGGGAAGCTAAGAAACAACTCGCTCTGCACAGTGCTCTTACAGCCTACCGGGAGGATCTCTTCCAAAGGCCTCTGAAACGCAGTTTCTTTGCAGGCCTGATCTGGCTGAAGTAGGACTTCTGCTCTGGGTGTGCTCCATTGCCCTAGAGCTGAAAGGCACAACGTGCAGGCTTCTTTCCAAAGGGCGAGTTGGGCCCCACAGCATCTTGCTTCCAGCTCTTTGGGAAGCTAAGAAACAACTCGCTCTGCACAGTGCTCTTACAGCCTACCGGGAACATCTCTTCCAAAGGCCTGTGAAACGCAGTTTCTTTGCAGGCCTGATCTGGCTGAAGGAGAACTTCTGCTCTGGGTGTGCTACATTACCCTGAGCTGAAAGGCACAACGTGCAGGCTTCTTTCCAAAGGGCGAGTTGGGCCGCACAGCATCTTGCTTCCAGCTCTTTGGGAAGCTAAGAAACTACTCGCTCTGCACAGTGCTCTTACAGCCTACCGGGAACATCTCTTCCAAAGGCCTGTGAAACGCAGTTTCTTTGCAGGCCTAATCTGGCTGAAGTAGGACTTCTGCTCTGGGTGTGCTCCATTGCCCTAGAGCTGAAAGGCACAACGTGCAGGCTTCTTTCCAAAGGGCGAGTTGGGCCCCACAGCATCTTGCTTCCAGCTGTTTGGGAAGCTAAGAAACAACTCGCTCTGTACAGTGCTCTTACAGCCTACTGGGAACATCTCTTCCAAAGGCCTGTGAAACGCAGTTTCTTTGCAGGCCTGATCTGGCTGAAGTAGGACTTCTGCTCTGGGTGTGCTCCATTGACCTAGAGCTGAAAGGCACAAAGTGCTGGCTTCTTTCCAAAGGGCGAGTTGGGCCCCACAGCATCTTGCTTCCAGCTCTTTGGGAAGCTAAGAAACAACTCGCTCTGCACAGTGCTCTTACAGCCTACCGGGAACATCTTTTCCAAAGGCCTGTGAAACACAGTCTCTTTGCAGGCCAATTCTGGCTGAAGTAGGACTTCTGCTCTGGCTGTGCTCCATTGCCCTAGAGGTGAAAGGCACAACGTGCAGGCTTCTTTCCAAAGGGCGAGTTGGGCCCCACAGCATCTTGCTTCCAGCTCTTTGGGAAGCTAAGATACAACACGCTCTGCACAGTGCTCTTACAGCCTACCGGGAGCATCTCTACCAAAGGCCTGTGAAACGCAGTTTCTTTGCAGGCCTGATCTGGCTGAAGTAGGACTTCTGCTCTGGGTGTGCTCCATTGCCCTAGAGCTGAAAGGCACAAGGTGCAGGCTTCTTTGCAAGGGGCGAGTTGGGCCCCACAGCATCTTGCTTCCAGCTCTTTGGGAAACTAAGAAACATCTCGCTCTGCACAGTGCTCTTACAGCCTACCGGGAATAGCTCTTCCAAAGGCCTGTGAAAAGCAGTTTCTTTGCAGGCCTGATCTGGCTGAAGTAGGACTTCTGGTCTGGGTGTGCTCCATTGCCCTAGAGCTGAAAGGCACAACGTGCAGGCTTCTTTCCAAAGGGCGAGTTGGGCCCCACAGCAACTTGCTTCCAGCTCTTTGGGAAGCTAAGAAACAACACGCTCTGCACAGTGCTCTTACAGCCTATCGGGAACATCTCTTCCAAAGGCCTGTGAAACGCAGATTCTTTGCAGGACTGATCTGGCTGAAGTAGGACTTCTGCTCTGGGTGTGCTCCATTGCCCTAGAGGTGAAAGGCACATCGTGCAGCTTTCTTTCCAAAGGGCGAGTTGGGCCCCACAGCATCTTGCTTCCAGCTCTTTGGGAAGCTAAGAAACAACTCGTTCTGCACAGTGCTCTTACAGCCTACCGGGAACATCTCTTCCCAAGGCCTGTGAAACGCAGTTTCTTTGCAGTCCTGATCTGGCTGAAGTAGGACTTCTGCTCTGGGTGGGCTACATTGCCCTAGAGCTGAAAGGCACAACGGTCAGGCTTCGTTCCAGAGGGCGAGTTGGGCCTCACAGCATCTTGCTTCCAGCACTTTGGGAAGGT
Organism: Equus caballus; assembly: GCF_041296265.1. Taxonomy (NCBI): domain Eukaryota; kingdom Metazoa; phylum Chordata; class Mammalia; order Perissodactyla; family Equidae; genus Equus; species Equus caballus. Next base: position 34,398,987 of record NC_091689.1, read on the forward strand.
AAGAAAGAACTCGCTCTGCACAGTGCTCTTACAGCCTACCGGGAACATCTCTTCCAAAGGCCTGTGAAACGCAGTTTCATTGCAGGCCTGATCTGGCTGAAGTAGGACTTCTGCTCTGGGTGTGCTCCATTGCCCTAGAGCTGAAAGGCACAACGTGCAGGCTTCTTTTCAAAGGGCGAGTTGGGCCCCACAGCATCTTGCTTCCAGCTCTTTGGGAAGCTAAGAAACAACTCGCTCTGCACAGTGCTCTTACAGCCTACCGGGATCATCTCTTCCAAAGGCCTGTGAAACGCAGTTTCTTTGCAGGCCTGATCTGGCTGAAGTAGGACTTCTGCTCTGGGTGTGCTCCATTGCCCTAGACCTGAATGGCACAACGTGCAGGCTTCTTTCCAAAGGGCCAGTTGGGCCCCACAGCATCTTGCTTCCAGCTCTTTGGGAAGCTAAGAAACAGCTCGCTCTGCACAGTGCTCTTACAGCCTACCGGGAACATCTCTTCCAAAGGCCTGTGAAACGCAGTTTCTTTGCAGGCCTGATCTGGCTGAAGTAGGACTTCTGCTCTGGGTGTGCTGCATTGCCCTAGAGCTGAAAGGCACAACGTGCAGGCTTCTTTCAAAAGGGCAGGTTGGGTCCCACAGCCTCTTGCTTACAGCTCTTTGGGAAGCTAAGAAACAACTCGCTCTGCACAGTGCTCTTACAGCCTACCGGGAACATCTCTTCCAAAGGCCTGTGAAACGCAGGTTCGTTGCAGGCCTGATCTGGCTGAAGTAGGACTTCTGCTCTGGGTGTGCTCCATTGCCCTAGAGCTGAAAGGCACAACGTGCAGGCTTCTTTCCAAAGGGCGAGTTGGGCCCCACAGCATCTTGATTCCAGATCTTTGGGAAGCTAAGAAACAACTCGCTCTGCACAGTGCTCTTACAGCCTACCGGGAGCATCTCTTCCAAAGGCCTCTGAAACGCAGTTTCTTTGCAGGCCTGATCTGGCTGAAGTAGGACTTCTGCTCTGGGTGTGCTCCATTGCCCTAGTGCTGAAAGGCACAACGTGCAGGCTTCTTTCCAAAGGGGGAGTTGGGCCCCACAGCATCTTGCTTCCAGCTCTTTGGGAAGCTAAGAAACAACTCGCTCTGCACACTGCTCTTACAGCCTACCGGGAACATCTCTTCCAAAGGCCTGTGAAACGCAGGTTCTTTGCAGGCCTGATCTGGCTGAAGTAGGACTTCTGCTCTGGGTGTGCTGAATTGCCCTAGAGCTGAAAGGCACAACGTGCAGGCTTCTTTCCAAAGGGCGAGTTGGGCCCCACAGCATCTTGCTTCCAGCTCTTTGGGAAGCTAAGAAACAACTCGCTCTGCACATTGCTCTTACAGCCTACCGGGAACAGCTCTTCCAAGGGCCTGTGAAACGCAGTTTCTTTGCAGGCCTGATCTGGCTGAAGTAGGACTTCTGCTCTGGGTGTGCTCCATTGCCCTAGAGCTGAAAGGCACAACGTGCAGGCTTCTTTCCAAAGGGCGAGTTGGGCCCCACAGCATCTTGCTTCCAGCTCTTTGGGAAGCTAAGAAACAACACGCTCTGCACAGTGCTCTTACAGCCTACCGGGAACAGCTCTTCCAAAGGCCTGTGAAACGCAGATTCTTTGCAGGACTGAACTGGCTGAAGTAGGACTTCTGCTCTGGGTGTGCTCCATTGCCCTAGAGCTGAAAGTCACATCGTGCAGCTTTCTTTCCAAAGGGCGAGTTGGGCCCCACAGCATCTTGCTTCCAGCTCTTTGGGAAGCTAAGAAACAACTCGGTCTGCACACTGCGCTTACAGCCTACCGGGAACATCTCTTCCCAAGGCCTGTGAAACGCAGTTTCTTTGCAGGCCTGATCTGGCTGAAGTAGGATCTGCTCTGGGTGTGCTCCATTGCCCTAGAGCTGAAAGGCACAACGTGCAGGCTTCTTTCCAAAGGGCGAGTTGGGCCCCACAGCATCTTGCTTCCAGCTCTTTGGGAAGCTAAGAAACAACTCGCTCTGCACAGTGCTCTTACAGCCTACCGGGAACATCTCTTACAAAGGCCTATGAAACGCAGTTTCATTGCAGGCCTGATCTGGCTGAAGTAGGACTTCTGCTCTGGGTGTGCTCCATTGCCCTAGAGCTGAAAGGCACAACGTGAAGGCTTCATTGCAAAGGGCGAGTTGGGCCCGAAAGCATCTTGCTTCCAGCTCTTTGGGAAGCTAAGAAACAACTCGCTCTGCACAGTGCTCTTACAGCCTACCGGGAACATCTCTTCCAAAGGCCTGTGAAACGCAGTTTCTTTGCAGGCCTGATCTGGCTGAAGGAGAACTTCTGCTCTGGGTGTGCTACATTACCCTAGAGCTGAAAGGCACAACGTGCAGGCTTCTTTCCAAAGGGCGAGTTGGGCCCCACAGCATCTTGCTGCCAGCTCTTTGGGAAGTTAAGAAACAACTCGCTCTGCACAGTGCTCTTAAAGCCTACCGGGAACATCTCTTCCAAAGGCCTGTGAAACGCAGTTTCTTTGCAGGCCTGATCTGGCTGAAGTGGGACTTCTGCTCTGTGTGTGGTACACTGCCCTAGAGCTGAAAGGCACAACGTGCAGGCTTCTTTCCAAAGGGCGAGTAGGACCCCACAGCATCTTTCTTCCAGCTCTTTGAGAAGCTAAGAAACAACTCGCTCTGCAAAGTGCTCTTACAGCCAACCGGGAACATCTCTTCCAAAGGCCTGTGAAACGCAGTTTGTTTGCAGGCCTGATCTGGCTGAAGTAGGACTTCTGCTCTGGGTGTGCTCCATTGCCCTAGAGCTGAAAGGCACAACGGTCAGGCTTCTTTCCTAAGGGGGAGTTGAGCCCCACAGCATCTTGCTTCCAGCTCTTTGGGAAGCTAAGAAACAACTCGCTCTGCACAGTGCTCTTACAGCCTACCGGGAACATCTCTTCCAAAGGACTGTAAAACGCAGTTTCTTTGCAGGCCTGATCTGGCTGAAGTAGGACTTCTGCTCTGGGTGTGCTCCATTGCCCTAGAGCTGAAAGGCACAACGTGCAGGCTTCTTTCAAAAGGGCGAGTTGGGCCCCAAAGCATCTTGCTTCCAGCTCTTTGGGAAGCTAAGATACAAATCGCTCTGCACAGTGCTCTTACAGCCTACCGGTAACATCTCTTCCAACGGCCTGTGAAACGCAGTTTCGGTGCAGGCCTGATCTGGCTGAAGTAGGACTTCTGCTCTGGGTGTGCTACATTGCCCTAGAGCTGAAAGGCACAAGGTGCAGGCTTCTTTGCAAGGGGCGAGTTGGGCCCCACAGCATCTTGCTTCCAGCTCTTTGGGAAACTAAGAAACATCTCGCTCTGCACAGTGCTCTTGCAGCCTACCGGGAACAGCTCTTCCAAAGGCCTGTGAAACGCAGTTTCTTTGCAGGCCTGATCTGGCTGAAGTAGGACTTCTGCTCTGGGTGTGCTCCATTGCCCTAGAGCTGAAAGGCACAACGTGCAGGCTTCTTTCCAAAGGGCGAGTTGGGCCCCACAGCATCTTGCTTCCAGCTCTTTGGGAAGCTAAGAAACAACTCGCTCTGCGCAGTGCTCTTACAGCCTACCGGGAACATCTCTTCCCAATGCCTGTGAAACGCAGTTTCTTTGCAGGCCTGATATGGCTGAAGTAGGACTTCTGCTCTGGGTGTGCTCCATTGCCCTAGAGCTGAAAGGCACAACGTGCAGGCTTCTTTCCAAAGGGCGAGTTGGGCCCCACAGCATCTTGCTTCCAGCTCTTTGGGAAGCTAAGAAACAACTCGCTCTGCACAGTGCTCTTACAGCCTACCGGGAACATCTCTTCCAAAGGCCTGTGAAACGCAGTTTCTTTGCAGGCCTGATCTGCCTGAAGTAGGACTTCAGCTCTGGGTGTGCTCCATTGCCCTAGAGCTGAATGGCACAACGTGCAGGCTTCTTTCCAAAGGGCCAGTTGGGCCCCACAGCATCTTGCTTCCAGCTCTTTGGGAAGCTAAGAAACAGCTCGCTCTGCACAGTGCTCTTACAGCCTACCGGGAACATCTTTTCCAAAGGCCTGTGAAACGCAGTTTCTTTGCAGGCCTGATCTGGCTGAAGTAGGACTTCTGCTCTGGGTGTGCTCCATTGCCCTAGAGCTGAAAGGCACAACGTGCAGGCTTCTTTCCAAAGGGCAGGTTGGGTCCCACAGCCTCTTGCTTACAGCTCTTTGGGAAGCTAAGAAACAACTCGCTCTGCACGGTGCTCTTACAGCCTACCGGTAACATCTCTTCCAAAGGCCTGAGAAACGCAGAGTCTTTGCAGGCCTGATCTGGCTGAAGTAGGACTTCTGCTCTGGGTGTGCTCCATTGCCCTAGAGCTGAAAGGCACAACGTGCAGGCTTCTTTCTAGAGGGCGAGTTGGGCCCCACAGCATCTTGCTTCCAGCTCTTTGGGAAGCTAAGAAACAACTCGCTCTGCACAGTGCTCTTACAGCCTACCGGGAACATCTCTTCCAAAGGCCTGTGAAACGCAGCTTCTTTGCAGGCCTGATCTGGCTGAAGTAGGACTTCTGCTCTGGGTGTGCTGCATTGCCCTAGAGCTGAAAGGCACAACGTGCAGGCTTCTTTCCAAAGGGCGAGTTGGGCCCCACAGCATCTTGCTTCCAGCTGTTTGGGAAGCTAAGAAACAACTCGCTCTGCACAGTGATCGTACAGCCTACCGGGAACATCTCTTCCAAAGGCCTGAGAAACGCAGTTTCTTTGCAGGCCTGATCTGCCTGAAGTAGGACTTCTGCTCTGGGTGTGCTGAATTGCCCTAGAGCTGAAAGGCACAACGTGCAGGCTTCTTTCCAAAGGGCGAGTTGGGCCCCACACCATCTTGCTTCCAGCTCTTTGGGAAGCTAAGAAACAACTCGCTCTGCACAGTGCTCTTACAGCCTACCAGGAACATCTTTTCCAAAGGCCTGTGAAACGCAGTCTCTTTGCAGGCCAATTCTGGCTGAAGTAGGACTTCTGCTCTGGGTGTGCACCATTGCCCTAGAGCTGAAACGCACAACGTGCAGGCCTTTTTCCAAAGGGCGAGTTGGGCCCCACAGCATCTTGCTTCCAGCTCTTTGGGAAGCTAAGAAACAACACGCTCTGCACAGTGCTCTTACAGCCTACCGGGAACATCTCTTCCAAAGGCCTGTGAAACGAGATTCTTTGCAGGCCTAATCTGGCTGAAGTAGGACTTCTGCTCTGGGTGTGCTCCATTGCCCTAGAGGTGAAAGGCACATCGTGCAGCTTTCTTTCCAAAGGGCGAGTTGGGCCCCACAGCATCTTGCTTCCAGCTCTTTGGGAAGCTAAGAAACAACTCGTTCTGCACAGTGCTCTTACAGCCTACCAGGAACATCTCTTCCCAAGGCCTGTGAAACGCAGTTTCTTTGCAGGCCTGATCTGGCTGAAGTAGGACTTCTTCTCTGGATGTGCTCCATTGCCCTAGAGCTGAAAGGCACAACGTGCAGGCTTCTTTCCAAAGGGCGAGTTGGGCCCCACAGCATCTTGCTTCCAGCTCTTTGGGAAGCTAAGAAACAACTCGCTCTGCACAGTGCTCTTACAGCCTACCGGGAACATCTCTTCCAAAGGCCTGTGAAACGCAGTTTCTTTGCAGGCCTGATCTGGCTGAAGTAGGACTTCTGCTCTGGGTGTGCTCCATTGCCCTAGAGCTGAAAGGCACAACGTGCAGGCTTCTTTCCAAAGGGCGAGTTGGGCCCCACAGCATCTTGCTTCCAGCTCTTTGGGAAGCTAAGAAACAACTCGCTCTTCTCAGTGCTCTTACAGCCTACCGGGAACATCTCTTCCAAAGGCTTGTGAAACGCAGTTTCTTTGCAGGCCTGATCTGGCTGAAGTAGGACTTCTGCTCTGGGTGTGCTACATTGCCCTAGAGCTGAAAGGCACAAGGTGCAGGCTTCTTTGCAAGGGGCGAGTTGGGCCCCACAGCATCTTGCTTCCAGCTCTTTGGGAAACTAAGAAACATCTCGCTCTGCACAGTGCTCTTACAGCCTACCGGGAACAGCACTTCCAAAGGCCTGTGAAACGCAGTTTCTTTGCAGGCCTGATCTGGCTGAAGTAGGACTTCTGCTCTGGGTGTGCTCCATTGCCCTAGAGCTGAAAGGCACAACGTGCAGGCTTCTTTCCAAAGGGCGAGTTGGGCCCCACAGCATCTTGCTTCCAGCTCTTTGGGAAGCTAAGAAACAACACGCTCTGCACAGTGCTCTTACAGCCTACCGGGAACAGCTCTTCCAAAGGCCTGTGAAACGCAGATTCTTTGCAGGACTGATCTGGCTGAAGTAGGACTTCTGCTCTGGGTGTGCTCCATTGCCCTAGAGGTGAAAGGCACATCGTGCAGCTTTCTTTCCAAAGGGTGAGTTGGGCCCCACAGCATCTTGCTTCCAGCTCTTTGGGAAGCTAAGAAACAACTCGGTCTGCACACTGCGCTTACAGCCGACCGGGAACATCTCTTCCCAAGGCCTGTGAAACGCAGTTTCTTTGCAGGCCTGATCTGGCTGAAGTAGGACTTCTGCTCTGGGTGTGCTCCATTGCCCTAGAGGTGAAAGGCACAACGTGCAGGCTTCTTTCCAAAGGGCGAGTTGGGCCCCACAGCATCTTGCTTCCAGCTCTTTGGGAAGCTAAGAAACAACTCGCTCTGCACAGTGCTCTTACAGCCTACCGGGAACATCTCTTACAAAGGCCTGTGAAACGCAGTTTCATTGCAGGCCTGATGTGGCTGAAGTAGGACTTCTGCTCTGGGTGTGCTCCATTGCCCTAGAGCTGAAAGGCACAACGTGCAGGCTTCTGTCCAAAGGGCGAGATGGGCCCCACAGCATCTTGCTTCCAGCTCTTTGGGAAGCTAAGAAACAACTCGCTCTGCACAGTGCTCTTACAGCCTCCCGGAACATCTCTTCCAAAGGCCTGAGAAACGCAGTTTCTTTGCAGGCCTGATCTGGCTGAAGTAGGACTTCTGCTCTGGGTGTGCTCCATTGCCCTAGAGCTGAAAGGCACAACGTGCAGGCTTCTTTCCAAAGGGCGAGTTGGGCCCCACAGCATCTTGCTTCCAGCTCTTTGGGAAGCTAAGAAACAACTCGCTCTGCGCAGTGCTCTTACAGCCTACCGGGAACATCTCTTCCCAATGCCTGTGAAACGCAGTTTCTTTGCAGGCCTGATATGGCTGAAGTAGGACTTCTGCTCTGGGTGTGCTCCATTGCCCTAGAGCTGAAAGGCACAACGTGCAGGCTTCTTTCCAAAGGGCGAGTTGGGCCCCACAGCATCTTGCTTCCAGCTCTTTGGGAAGCTAAGAAACAACTCGCTCTGCACAGTGCTCTTACAGCCTACCGGGAACATCTCTTCCAAAGGCCTGTGAAACGCAGTTTCTTTGCAGGCCTGATCTGCCTGAAGTAGGACTTCAGCTCTGGGTGTGCTCCATTGCCCTAGAGCTGAATGGCACAACGTGCAGGCTTCTTTCCAAAGGGCCAGTTGGGCCCCACAGCATCTTGCTTCCAGCTCTTTGGGAAGCTAAGAAACAGCTCGCTCTGCACAGTGCTCTTACAGCCTACCGGGAACATCTTTTCCAAAGGCCTGTGAAACGCAGTTTCTTTGCAGGCCTGATCTGGCTGAAGTAGGACTTCTGCTCTGGGTGTGCTCCATTGCCCTAGAGCTGAAAGGCACAACGTGCAGGCTTCTTTCCAAAGGGCAGGTTGGGTCCCACAGCCTCTTGCTTACAGCTCTTTGGGAAGCTAAGAAACAACTCGCTCTGCACGGTGCTCTTACAGCCTACCGGTAACATCTCTTCCAAAGGCCTGAGAAACGCAGAGTCTTTGCAGGCCTGATCTGGCTGAAGTAGGACTTCTGCTCTGGGTGTGCTCCATTGCCCTAGAGCTGAAAGGCACAACGTGCAGGCTTCTTTCTAGAGGGCGAGTTGGGCCCCACAGCATCTTGCTTCCAGCTCTTTGGGAAGCTAAGAAACAACTCGCTCTGCACAGTGCTCTTACAGCCTACCGGGAACATCTCTTCCAAAGGTCTGTGAAACGCAGCTTCTTTGCAGGCCTGATCTGGCTGAAGTAGGACTTCTGCTCTGGGTGTGCTGCATTGCCCTAGAGCTGAAAGGCACAACGTGCAGGCTTCTTTCCAAAGGGCGAGTTGGGCCCCACAGCATCTTGCTTCCAGCTGTTTGGGAAGCTAAGAAACAACTCGCTCTGCACAGTGATCGTACAGCCTACCGGGAACATCTCTTCCAAAGGCCTGAGAAACGCAGTTTCTTTGCAGGCCTGATCTGCCTGAAGTAGGACTTCTGCTCTGGGTGTGCTGAATTGCCCTAGAGCTGAAAGGCACAACGTGCAGGCTTCTTTCCAAAGGGCGAGTTGGGCCCCACACCATCTTGCTTCCAGCTCTTTGGGAAGCTAAGAAACAACTCGCTCTGCACAGTGCTCTTACAGCCTACCGGGAACATCTTTTCCAAAGGCCTGTGAAACGCAGTCTCTTTGCAGGCCAATTCTGGCTGAAGTAGGACTTCTGCTCTGGGTGTGCACCATTGCCCTAGAGCTGAAACGCACAACGTGCAGGCCTTTTTCCAAAGGGCGAGTTGGGCCCCACAGCATCTTGCTTCCAGCTCTTTGGGAAGCTAAGAAACAACACGCTCTGCACAGTGCTCTTACAGCCTACCGGGAACATCTCTTCCAAAGGCCTGTGAAACGAGATTCTTTGCAGGCCTAATCTGGCTGAAGTAGGACTTCTGCTCTGGGTGTGCTCCATTGCCCTAGAGGTGAAAGGCACATCGTGCAGCTTTCTTTCCAAAGGGCGAGTTGGGCCCCACAGCATCTTGCTTCCAGCTCTTTGGGAAGCTAAGAAACAACTCGTTCTGCACAGTGCTCTTACAGCCTACCAGGAACATCTCTTCCCAAGGCCTGTGAAACGCAGTTTCTTTGCAGGCCTGATCTGGCTGAAGTAGGACTTCTTCTCTGGATGTGCTCCATTGCCCTAGAGCTGAAAGGCACAACGTGCAGGCTTCTTTCCAAAGGGCGAGTTGGGCCCCACAGCATCTTGCTTCCAGCTCTTTGGGAAGCTAAGAAACAACTCGCTCTGCACAGTGCTCTTACAGCCTACCGGGAACATCTCTTCCAAAGGCCTGTGAAACGCAGTTTCTTTGCAGGCCTGATCTGGCTGAAGTAGGACTTCTGCTCTGGGTGTGCTCCATTGCCCTAGAGCTGAAAGGCACAACGTGCAGGCTTCTTTCCAAAGGGCGAGTTGGGCCCCACAGCATCTTGCTTCCAGCTCTTTGGGAAGCTAAGAAACAACTCGCTCTTCTCAGTGCTCTTACAGCCTACCGGGAACATCTCTTCCAAAGGCTTGTGAAACGCAGTTTCTTTGCAGGCCTGATCTGGCTGAAGTAGGACTTCTGCTCTGGGTGTGCTACATTGCCCTAGAGCTGAAAGGCACAAGGTGCAGGCTTCTTTGCAAGGGGCGAGTTGGGCCCCACAGCATCTTGCTTCCAGCTCTTTGGGAAACTAAGAAACATCTCGCTCTGCACAGTGCTCTTACAGCCTACCGGGAACAGCACTTCCAAAGGCCTGTGAAACGCAGTTTCTTTGCAGGCCTGATCTGGCTGAAGTAGGACTTCTGCTCTGGGTGTGCTCCATTGCCCTAGAGCTGAAAGGCACAACGTGCAGGCTTCTTTCCAAAGGGCGAGTTGGGCCCCACAGCATCTTGCTTCCAGCTCTTTGGGAAGCTAAGAAACAACACGCTCTGCACAGTGCTCTTACAGCCTACCGGGAACAGCTCTTCCAAAGGCCTGTGAAACGCAGATTCTTTGCAGGACTGATCTGGCTGAAGTAGGACTTCTGCTCTGGGTGTGCTCCATTGCCCTAGAGGTGAAAGGCACATCGTGCAGCTTTCTTTCCAAAGGGTGAGTTGGGCCCCACAGCATCTTGCTTCCAGCTCTTTGGGAAGCTAAGAAACAACTCGGTCTGCACACTGCGCTTACAGCCGACCGGGAACATCTCTTCCCAAGGCCTGTGAAACGCAGTTTCTTTGCAGGCCTGATCTGGCTGAAGTAGGACTTCTGCTCTGGGTGTGCTCCATTGCCCTAGAGGTGAAAGGCACAACGTGCAGGCTTCTTTCCAAAGGGCGAGTTGGGCCCCACAGCATCTTGCTTCCAGCTCTTTGGGAAGCTAAGAAACAACTCGCTCTGCACAGTGCTCTTACAGCCTACCGGGAACATCTCTTACAAAGGCCTGTGAAACGCAGTTTCATTGCAGGCCTGATGTGGCTGAAGTAGGACTTCTGCTCTGGGTGTGCTCCATTGCCCTAGAGCTGAAAGGCACAACGTGCAGGCTTCTGTCCAAAGGGCGAGATGGGCCCCACAGCATCTTGCTTCCAGCTCTTTGGGAAGCTAAGAAACAACTCGCTCTGCACAGTGCTCTTACAGCCTCCCGGAACATCTCTTCCAAAGGCCTGAGAAACGCAGTTTCTTTGCAGGCCTGATCTGGCTGAAGTAGGACTTCTGCTCTGGGTGTGCTCCATTGCCCTAGAGCTGAAAGGCACAACGTGCAGGCTTCTTTCCAAAGGGCGAGTTGGGCCCCACAGCATCTTGCTTCCAGCTCTTTGGGAAGCTAAGAAACAACTCGCTCTGCACGGTGCTCTTACAGCCTACCGGTAACATCTCTTCCAAAGGCCTGAGAAACGCAGAGTCTTTGCAGGCCTGATCTGGCTGAAGTAGGACTTCTGCTCTGGGTGTGCTCCATTGCCCTAGAGCTGAAAGGCACAACGTTCAGGCTTCTTTCTAGAGGGCGAGTTGGGCCCCACAGCATCTTGCTTCCAGCTCTTTGGGAAGCTAAGAAACAACTCGCTCTGCACAGTGCTCTTACAGCCTACCGGGAACATCTCTTCCAAAGGCCTGTGAAACGCAGCTTCTTTGCAGGCCTGATCTGGCTGAAGTAGGACTTCTGCTCTGGGTGTGCTGCATTGCCCTAGAGCTGAAAGGCACAACGTGCAGGCTTCTTTCCAAAGGGCGAGTTGGGCCCCACAGCATCTTGCTTCCAGCTGTTTGGGAAGCTAAGAAACAACTCGCTCTGCACAGTGATCGTACAGCCTACCGGGAACATCTCTTCCAAAGGCCTGTGAAACGCAGTTTCTTTGCAGGCCTGATCTGGCTGAAGTAGGACTTCTGCTCTGGGTGTGCTGAATTGCCCTAGAGCTGAAAGGCACAACGTGCAGGCTTCTTTCCAAAGGGCGAGTTGGGCCCCACACCATCTTGCTTCCAGCTCTTTGGGAAGCTAAGAAACAACTCGCTCTGAACAGTGCTCTTACAGCCTACCGGGAACATCTTTTCCAAAGGCCTGTGAAACGCAGTCTCTTTGCAGGCCAATTCTGGCTGAAGTAGGACTTCTGCTCTGGGTGTGCACCATTGCCCTAGAGCTGAAACGCACAACGTGCAGGCCTTTTTCCAAAGGGCGAGTTGGGCCCCACAGCATCTTGCTTCCAGCTCTTTGGGAAGATAAGATACAACTCGCTCTGCACAGTGCTCTTACAGCCTACCGGGAACATCTCTTCCAAAGGCCTGTGAAACGCAGTTTCTTTGCAGGCCTGATCTGGCTGAAGTAGGACTTCTGCTCTGGGTGTGCTACATTGCCCTAGAGCTGAAAGGCACAAGGTGCAGGCTTCTTTGCAAGGGGCGAGTTGGGCCCCACAGCATCTTGCTTCCAGCTCTTTGGGAAACTAAGAAACATCTCGCTCTGCACAGTGCTCTTACAGCCTACCGGGAACAGCACTTCCAAAGGCCTGTGAAACGCAGTTTGTTTGCAGGCCTGCTCTGGCTGAAGTAGGACTTCTGCTCTGGGTGTGCTCCATTGCCCTAGAGCTGAAAGGCACAACGTGCAGGCTTCTTTCCAAAGGGCGAGTTGGGCCCCACAGCATCTTGCTTCCAGCTCTTTGGGAAGCTAAGAAACAACACGCTCTGCACAGTGCTGTTACAGCCTACCGGGAACAGCTCTTCCAAAGGCCTGTGAAAGGCAGATTCTTTGCAGGACTGATCTGGCTGAAGTAGGACTTCTGCTCTGGGTGTGCTCCATTGCCCTAGAGGTGAAAGGCACATCGTGCAGCTTTCTTTCCAAAGGGCGAGGTGGGCCCCACAGCATCTTGCTTCCAGCTCTTTGGGAAGCTAAGAAACAACTCGGTCTGCACACTGCGCTTACAGCCTACCGGGAACATCTCTTCCCAAGGCCTGTGAAACGCAGTTTCTTTGCAGGCCTGATCTGGCTGAAGTAGGACTTCTGCTCTGGGTGTGCTCCATTGCCCTAGAGCTGAAAGGCACAACGTGCAGGCTTCTTTCCAAAGGGCGAGTTGGGCCCCACAGCATCTTGCTTCCAGCTCTTTGGGAAGCTAAGAAACAACTCGCTCTGCACAGTGCTCTTACAGCCTACCGGGAACATCACTTACAAAGGCCTGTGAAACGCAGTTTCTTTGCAGGCCTGATCTGGCTGAAGTAGGACTTCTGCTCTGGGTGTGCTCCATTGCCCTAGAGCTGAAAGGCACAACGTGCAGGCTTCTTTGCAAAGGGCGAGTTGGGCCCGAAAGCATCTTGCTTCCAGCTCTTTGGGAAGCTAAGAAACTACTCGCTCTGCACAGTGCTCTTACAGCCTACCGGGAACATCTCTTCCAAAGGCCTGTGAAACGCAGTTTCTTTGCAGGCCTGATCTGGCTGAAGGAGAACTTCTGCTCTGGGTGTGCTACATTACCCTAGAGCTGAAAGGCACAACGTGCAGGCTTCTTTCCAAAGGGCGAGTTGGGCCCCACAGCATCTTGCTGCCAGCTCTTTGGGAAGTTAAGAAACAACTCGCTCTGCACAGTGCTCTTAAAGCCTACCGGGAACATGTCTTCCAAAGGCCTGTGAAACGCAGTTTCTTTGCAGGCCTGATCTGGCTGAAGTGGGACTTCTGCTCTGTGTGTGGTACACTGCCCTAGAGCTGAAAGGCACAACGTGCAGGCTTCTTTCCAAAGGGCGAGTAGGACCCCACAGCATCGTTCTTCCAGCTCTTTGGGAAGCTAAGAAACAACTCGCTCTGCAAAGTGCTCTTACAGCCAACCGGGAACATCTCTTCCAAAGGCCTGTGAAACGCAGTCTGTTTGCAGGCCTGATCTGGCTGAAGTAGGACTTCTGCTCTGGGTGTGCTCCATTGCCCTAGAGCTGAAAGGCACAACGGTCAGGCTTCTTTCCTAAGGGGGAGTTGAGCCCCACAGCATCTTGCTTCCAGCTCTTTGGGAAGCTAAGAAACAACTCGCTCTGCACAGTGCTCTTACAGCCTACCGGGAACATCTCTTCCAAAGGACTGTAAAACGCAGTTTCTTTGCAGGCCTGATCTGGCTGAAGTAGGACTTCTGCTCTGGGTGTGCTCCATTGCCCTAGAGCTGAAAGGCACAACGTGCAGTCTTCTTTCAAAAGGGCGAGTTGGGCCCCAAAGCATCTTGCTTCCAGCTCTTTGGGAAGCTAAGATACAACTCGCTCTGCACAGTGCTCTTACAGCCTACCGGGAACATCTCTTCCAAAGGCCTGTGAAACGCAGTTTCTTTGCAGGCCTGATCTGGCTGAAGTAGGACTTCTGCTCTGGGTGTGCTACATTGCCCTAGAGCTGAAAGGCACAACGTGCAGACTTCTTTGCAAGGGGCGAGTTGGGCCCCACAGCATCTTGCTTCCAGCTCTTTGGGAAACTAAGAAACATCTCGCTCTGAACAGTGCTCTTACAGCCTACCGGGAACAGCTCTTCCAAAGGCCTGTGAAACGCAGTTTCTTTGCAGGCCTGATCTGGCTGAAGTAGGACTTCTGCTCTGGGTGTGCTCCATTGCCCTAGAGCTGAAAGGCACAACGTGCAGGCTTCTTTCCAAAGGGCGAGTTGGGCCCCACAGCATCTTGCTTCCAGCTCTTTGGGAAGCTAAGAAACAACTCGCTCTGCGCAGTGCTCTTACAGCCTACCGGGAACATCTCTTCCCAATGCCTGTGAAACGCAGTTTCTTTGCAGGCCTGATCTGGCTGAAGTAGGACTTCTGCTCTGGGTGTGCTCCATTGCCCTAGAGCTGAAAGGCACAACGTGCAGGCTTCTTTCCAAAGGGCGAGTTGGGCCCCACAGCATCTTGCTTCCAGCTCTTTGGGAAGCTAAGAAACAACTCGCTCTGCACAGTGCTCTTACAGCCTACCGGGAACATCTCTTACAAAGGCCTGTGAAACGCAGTTTCTTTGCAGGCCTGATCTGGCTGAAGTAGGACTTCTGCTCTGGGTGTGCTCCATTGCCCTAGAGCTGAAAGGCACAACGTGCAGGCTTCTTTGCAAAGGGCGAGTTGGGCCCGAAAGCATCTTGCTTCCAGCTCTTTGGGAAGCTAAGAAACTACTCGCTCTGCACAGTGCTCTTACAGCCTACCGGGAACATCTCTTCCAAAGGCCTGTGAAACGCAGTTTCTTTGCAGGCCTGATCTGGCTGAAGTGGGACTTCTGCTCTGTGTGTGGTACACTGCCCTAGAGCTGAAAGGCACAACGTGCAGGCTTCTTTCCAAAGGGCGAGTAGGACCCCACAGCATCGTTCTTCCAGCTCTTTGGGAAGCTAAGAAACAACTCGCTCTGCAAAGTGCTCTTACAGCCAACCGGGAACATCTCTTCCAAAGGCCTGTGAAACGCAGTCTGTTTGCAGGCCTGATCTGGCTGAAGTAGGACTTCTGCTCTGGGTGTGCTCCATTGCCCTAGAGCTGAAAGGCACAACGGTCAGGCTTCTTTCCTAAGGGGGAGTTGAGCCCCACAGCATCTTGCTTCCAGCTCTTTGGGAAGCTAAGAAACAACTCGCTCTGCACAGTGCTCTTACAGCCTACCGGGAACATCTCTTCCAAAGGACTGTAAAACGCAGTTTCTTTGCAGGCCTGATCTGGCTGAAGTAGGACTTCTGCTCTGGGTGTGCTCCATTGCCCTAGAGCTGAAAGGCACAACGTGCAGTCTTCTATCAAAAGGGCGAGTTGGGCCCCAAAGCATCTTGCTTCCAGCTCTTTGGGAAGCTAAGATACAACTCGCTCTGCACAGTGCTCTTACAGCCTACCGGGAACATCTCTTCCAAAGGCCTGTGAAACGCAGTTTCTTTGCAGGCCTGATCTGGCTGAAGTAGGACTTCTGCTCTGGGTGTGCTACATTGCCCTAGAGCTGAAAGGCACAACGTGCAGACTTCTTTGCAAGGGGCGAGTTGGGCCCCACAGCATCTTGCTTCCAGCTCTTTGGGAAACTAAGAAACATCTCGCTCTGAACAGTGCTCTTACAGCCTACCGGGAACAGCTCTTCCAAAGGCCTGTGAAACGCAGTTTCTTTGCAGGCCTGATCTGGCTGAAGTAGGACTTCTGCTCTGGGTGTGCTCCATTGCCCTAGAGCTGAAAGGCACAACGTGCAGGCTTCTTTCCAAAGGGCGAGTTGGGCCCCACAGCATCTTGCTTCCAGCTCTTTGGGAAGCTAAGAAACAACTCGCTCTGCGCAGTGCTCTTACAGCCTACCGGGAACATCTCTTCCCAATGCCTGTGAAACGCAGTTTCTTTGCAGGCCTGATCTGGCTGAAGTAGGACTTCTGCTCTGGCTGTGCTCCATTGCCCTAGAGCTGAAAGGCACAACGTGCAGGCTTCTTTCCAAAGGGCGAGTTGGGCCCCACAGCATCTTGCTTCCAGCTCTTTGGGAAGCTAAGAAACAACTCGCTCTGCACAGTGCTCTTACAGCCTACTGGCAACATCTCTTCCAAAGGCCTGTGAAACGCAGTTTCTTTGCAGGCCTGATCTGGCTGAAGTAGGACTTCTGCTCTGGGTGTGCTCCATTGCCCTAGAGCTGAATGGCACAACGAGCAGGCTTCTTTCCAAAGGGCCAGTTGGGCCCCACAGCATCTTGCTTCCAGCTCTTTGGGAAGCTAAGAAACAGCTCGCTCTGCACAGTGCTCTTACAGCCTACCGGGAACATCTTTTCCAAAGGCCTGTGAAACGCAGTTTCTTTGCAGGCCTGATCTGGCTGAAGTAGGACTTCTGCTCTGGGTGTGCTGCATTGCCCTAGAGCTGAAAGGCACAACGTGCAGGCTTCTTTCCAAAGGGCAGGTTGGGTCCCACAGCATCTTGCTTACAGCTCTTTGGGAAGCTAAGAAACAACTCGCTCTGCACAGTGCTCTTACAGCCTACCGGTAACATCTCTTCCAAAGGCCTGAGAAACGCAGAGTCTTTGCAGGCCTGATCTGGCTGAAGTAGGACTTCTGCTCTGGGTGTGCTCCATTGCCCTAGAGCTGAAAGGCACAACGTGCAGGCTTCTTTCTAGAGGGCGAGTTGGGCCCCACAGCATCTTGCTTCCAGCTCTTTGGGAATGTAAGAAAGAACTCGCTCTGCACAGTGCTCTTACAGCCTACCGGGAACATCTCTTCCAAAGGCCTGTGAAACGCAGTTTCGTTGCAGGCCTGATCTGGCTGAAGTAGGACTTCTGCTCGGGGTGTGCTCCATTGCCCTAGAGCTGAAAGGCACAACGTGCAGGCTTCTTTCCAAAGGGCGAGTTGGGCCCCACAGCATCTTGATTCCAGATCTTTGGGAAGCTAAGAAACAACTCGCTCTGCACAGTGCTCTTACAGCCTACCGGGAGCATCTCTTCCAAAGGCCTCTGAAACGCAGGTTCTTTGCAGACATGATCTGGCTGAAGAAGGCCTTCTGCTCTGGGTGGGCTACATTGCCCTAGAGCTGAAAGGCACAACGTGCAGGCTTCTTTCCAAAGGGGGAGTTGGGCCCCACATCATCTTGCTTCCAGCTCTTTGGGAAGCTAAGTAACAACTCGCTCTGCACAGTGCTCTTACAGCCTACCGGGAACATCTCTTCCAAAGGCCGGTGAAACGCAGTTTCTTTGCAGGCCTGATCTGGCTGAAGTAGGACTTCTGCTCTGGGTGTGCTCCATTGCCCTAGAGCTGAAAGGCACAACGTGCAGGCTTCTTTCCAAAGGGCGAGTTGGGCCCCACAGCATCTTGCTTCCAGCTATTTGGGAAGCTAAGAAACAACTCGCTCTGCACAGTGCTCTTACAGCCTACCGGGAACATCTCTTCCCAAGGCCTGTGAAACGCAGTTTCTTTGCAGGCCTGATCTGGCTGAAGTAGGACTTCTGCTCTGGGTGTGCTCCATTACCCTAGAGCTGAAAGGCACACCGTGCAGGCTTCTTTCCAAAGGGCGAGTTGGGCCCCACAGCATCTTGCTTCCAGCTCTTTGGGAAGCTAAGAAACAACTCGCTCTGCACAGTGCTCTTACAGCCTACCGGGAACATCTCTTCCAAAGGCCTGAGAAACACAGAGTCTTTGCAGGCCTGATCTGGCTGAAGTAGGACTTCTGCTCTGGGTGTGCTCCATTGCCCTAGAGCTGAAAGGCACAACGTGCAGGCTTCTTTCCAGAGGGCGAGTTGGGCCCCACAGCATCTTGCTTCCAGCTCTTTGGGAAGGTAAGAAAGAACTCGCTCTGCACAGTGCTCTTACAGCCTACCCGGAACATCTCTTCCAAAGGCCTGTGAAACGCAGTTTCTTTGCAGGCCTGATCTGGCTGAAGTAGGACTTCTGCTCTGGGTGTGCTGAATTGCCCTAGAGCTGAAAGGCACAACGTGCAGGCTTCTTTCCAAAGGGCGAGTTGGGCCCCACAGCATCTTGATTCCAGATCTTTCGGAAGCTGAGAAACAACTCTCTCTGCAAAGTGCTCTTACAGCCTACCGGGAGCATCTCTTCCAAAGGCCTCTGAAACGCAGTTTCTTTGCAGGCCTGATCTGGCTGAAGTAGGACTTCTGCTCTGGGTGTGCTCCATTGCCCTAGAGCTGAAAGGCACAACGTGCAGGCTTCTTTCCAAAGGGCGAGTTGGGCCCCACAGCATCTTGCTTCCAGCTCTTTGGGAAGCTAAGAAACAACTCGCTCTGCACAGTGCTCTTACAGCCTACCGGGAACAACTCTTCCAAAGGCCTGTGAAATGCAGTTTCTTTGCAGGCCTCATCTGGCTGAAGTAGGACTTCTGCTCTGGGTGTGCTCCATTGCCCTAGAGCTGAAAGGCACAACGTGCAGGCTTCTTTCCAAAGGGCGAGTTGGGCCCCACAGCATCTTGCTTCCAGCTCTTTGGGAAGCTAAGAAACAACTCGCTCTGCACAGTGCTCTTACAGCCTACCGGGAGCATCTCTTCCAAAGGCCTGTGAAACGCAGTTTCTTTGCAGGCCTGATCTGGCTGAAGTAGGACTTCTGCTCTGGGTGTGCTCCATTGCCCTAGAGCTGAAAGGCACAACGTGCAGTCTTCTTTCCAAAGGGCGAGTTGGGCCCCACAGCATCTTGCTTCCAGCTCTTTGGGAAGCTAAGAAACAACTCGCTCTGCACAGTGCTCTTACAGCCTACCGGGAACATCTCTTCCAAAGGCCTGTGAAACGCAGTTTCTTTGCAGGCCTGATCTGGCTGAAGTAGGACTTCTGCTCTGGGTGTGCTCCATTGCCCTAGAGCTGAAAGGCACAACGTGCAGGCTTCTTTCCAAAGGGCGAGTTGGGCCCCACAGCCTCTTGCTTCCAGCTCTTTGGGAAGCTAAGAAACAACTCGCTCTGCACAGTGCTCTTACAGCCTACCGGGAACATCTCTTCCAAAGGCCTGTGAAACGCAGTTTCTTTGCAGGCCTGATCTGGCTGAAGTAGGACTTCTGCTCTGGGTGGGCTACATTGCCCTAGAGCTGAAAGGCACAACGTGCAGGCTTCTTTCCAAAGGGCGAGTTGGGCCCCACAGCATCTTGCTTCCAGCTCTTTGGGAAGCTAAGAAACAACTCGCTCTTCTCAGTGCTCTTAAAGCCTACCGGGAAAATCTCTTCCAAAGGCCTGTGAAACGCAGTTTCTTTGCAGGCCTGATCTGGCTGAAGTAGGACTTCTGCTCTGGGTGTGCTCCATTGCCCTAGAGCTGAAAGGCACAACGTGCAGGCTTCTTTCCAAAGGGCGAGTTGGGCCCCACAGCATCTTGCTTCCAGCTGTTTGGGAAGCTAAGAAACAACTCGCTCTGCACAGTGCTCTTACAGCCTACCGGGAGCATCTCTTCCAAAGGACTCTGAAACGCAGTTTCTTTGCAGGCCTGATCTGGCTGAAGTAGGACTTCTGCTCTGGGTGTGCTCCATTGCCCTAGAGCTGAAAGGCACAACGTGCAGGCTTCTTTCCAAAGGGCGAGTTGGGCCCCACAGCATCTTGCTTCCAGCTCTTTGGGAAGCTAAGAAACAACTCGCTCTGCACAGTGCTCTTACAGCCTACCGGGAACATCTCTTCCAAAGGCCTGTGAAACGCAGTTTCTTTGCAGGCCTGATCTTGCTGAAGTAGGACTTCTGCTCTGGGTGGGCTACATTGCCCTAGAGCTGAAAGGCACAACGTGCAGGCTTCTTTCCAAAGGGCGAGTTGGGCCCCACAGCATCATGCTTCCAGCTCTTTGGGAAGCTAAGAAACAACTCGCTCTGCACAGTGCTCTTACAGCCTACAGGGAGCATCTCTTCCAAAGGCCTCTGAAACGCAGTTTCTTTGCAGGCCTGATCTGGCTGAAGTAGGACTTCTGCTCTGGGTGTGCTCCATTGCCCTAGAGCTGAAAGGCACAACGTGCAGGCTTCTTTCCAAAGGGCGAGTTGGGCCCCACAGAATCTTGCTTCCAGCTCTTTGGGAAGCTAAGAAACAACTCGCTCTGCACAGTGCTCTTACAGACTACTGGGATCATCTCTTCCAAAGGCCTGTGAAACGCAATTTCTTTGCAGGCCTGATCTGGCTGAAGTAGGACTTCTGCTCTGGGTGTGCTCCATTGCCCTAAAGCTGAAAGGCACAACGTGCAGGCTTCTTTCCAAAGGGCGAGTTGGGCCCCACAGCATCTTGCTTCCAGCTCTTTGGGAAGCTAAGAAACAACTCGCTCTTCTCAGTGCTCTTACAGCCTACCGGGAACATCTCTTCCAAAGGCCTGTGAAACGCAGTTTCTTTGCAGGCCTGATCTGGCTGAAGTAGGGCTTCTGCTCTGGGTGTGCTACATTGCCCTAGAGCTGAAAGGCACAACGTGCAGGCTTCTTTCCAAAGGGCAGGTTGGGTCCCACAGCATCTTGCTTCCAGCTCTTTTTGAAGCTAAGAAACAACTCGCTCTGCACAGTGCTCTTACAGCCTACCGGGAACATCTCTTCCACAGGCCTGTGAAACGCAGTTTCTTTGCAGGCCTGATCTGGCTGAAGTAGGACTTCTGCTCTGGGTGTGCTCCATTGCCCTAGAGCTGAAAGGCACAACGTGCAGGCTTCTTTCCAAAGGGCGAGTTGGGCCCCACAGCATCTTGCTTCCAGCTCTTTGGGAAGCTAAGAAACAACTCGCTCTTCTCAGTGCTCTTACAGGCCTACCGGGAACATCTCTTCCAAAGGCCTGTGAAACGCAGTTTCTTTGCAGGCCTGATCTGGCTGAAGTAGGACTTCTGCTCTGGGTGGGCTACATTGCCCTAGAGCTGAAAGGCACAACGTGCAGGATTCTTTCCAAAGGGCGAGATGGGCCCCACAGCATCTTGCTTCCAGCTCTTTGGGAAGCTAAGAAACAACTCGCTCTGCACAGTGCTCTTACAGCCTACCGGGAGCATCTCTTCCAAAGGCCTGTGAAACGCAGTTTCTTTGCAGCCCTGATCTGGCTGAAGTAGGACTTCTGTTCTGGGTGTGCTACATTGCCCTAGAGCTGAAAGGCACAACGTGCAGGCTTCTTTCCAAAGGGCAATTTGGGTCCCACAGCATCTTGCTTCCAGCTCTTTGGGAAGGTAAGAAACAACTCGCTCTGCACTGTGCTCTTACAGCCTACCGGGAACATCTCTTCCAAAGGCCTGAGAAACGCAGAGTCTTTGCAGGCCTGATCTGGCTGAAGTAGGACTTGTGCTCTGGGTGTGCTCCATTGCCCTAGAGCTGAAAGGCACAACGTGCAGGCTTCTTTCCAAAGGGCGAGTTGGGCCCCACAGCATCTTGCTTCCAGCTCTTTGGGAAGCTAAGAAACAAGTCGCTCTGCACAGTGCTCTTACAGCCTACCGGGATCATCTCTTCCAAAGGCTTGTGAAACGCAGTTTCTTTGCAGGCCTGATCTGGCTGAAGTAGGACTTCTGCTCTGGGTGTGCTCCATTGCCCTAGAGCTGAAAGGCACAACGTGCAGGATTCTTTCCAAAGGGCGAGATGGGCCCGACAGCATCTTGCTTCCAGCTGTTTGGGAAGCTAAGAAACAACTCGCTCTGCACAGTGCTCTTACAGCCTACCGGGAGCATCTCTTCCAAAGTCCTGTGAAACTCAGTTTCTTTGCAGCCCTGATCTGGCTGAAGTAGGACTTCTGTTCTGGGTGTGCTACATTGCCCTAGAGGTGAAAGGCACAACGTGTAGGCTTCTTTCCAAAGGGCAGTTTGGGTCCCACAGCATCTTGCTTCCAGCACTTTGGGAAGGTAAGAAACAACTCGCTCTGCACTGTGCTCTTACAGCCTACCGGGAACATCTCTTCCAAAGGCCTGAGAAACGCAGAGTCTTTGCAGGCCTGATCTGGCTGAAGTAGGACTTGTGCTCTGGGTGTGCTCCATTGCCCTAGAGCTCAAAGGCACAACGTGCAGGCTTCTTTCCAAAGGGCGAGTTGGGCCCCACAGCATCTTGCTTCCAGCTCTTTGGGAAGGTAAGAAACAACTCGCTCTGCACAGTGCTCTTACAGCCTTCGGGAACATCTCTTCCAAAGGCCTGTGAAACGCAGTTTCTTTGCAGGCCTGATCTGGCTGAAGTAGGACTTCTGCTCTGGGTGTGCTCCATTGCCCTAGAGCTGAAAGGCACAACGTGCAGGCTTCTTTCCAAAGGGCGAGTTGGGCCCCACAGCATCTTGCTTCCAGCTGTTTGGGAAGCTAAGAAACAACTCGCTCTGCACAGTGCTCTTACAGCCTAGGGGGAACATCTCTTCCAAAGCCCTGTGAAACGCAGTTTCTTTGCAGGCCTGATCTGGCTGATGTAGGACTTCTGCTCTGGGTGTGCTCCATTGCCCTAGAGCTGAAAGGCACAACGTGCAGGCTTCTTTCCAAAGGGCGAGTTGGGCCCCACAGCATCTTGCTTCCAGCTCTTTGGGAAGCTAAGAAACAACTCGCTCTGCTCAGTGCTCTTACAGCCTACCGGGAACATCTCTTCCAAAGGCCTGTGAAACGCAGTTTCTTTGCAGGCCTGATCTGGCTGAAGTAGGACTTCTGCTCTGGGTGTGCTCCATTGCCCTAGAGCTGAAAGGCACAACGTGCAGGCTTCTTTCCAAAGGGCGAGTTGGGCCCCACAGCATCTTGCTTCCAGCTCTTTGGGAAGCTAAGAAACAACTCGCTCTGCACAGTGCTCTTACAGCCTACCGGGAACATCTCTTCCAAAGGCCTGTGAAACGCAGTTTCTTTGCAGGCCTGATCTGGCTGAAGTAGGACTTCTGATCTGTGTGTGGTACACTGCCCTAGAGCTGAAAGGCACAACGTGCAGGCTTCTTTCCAAGGGCGAGTTGGATCCCACAGCATCTTGCTTCCAGCTCTTTGGGAAGCTAAGAAACAACTCGCTCTGCACAGTGCTCTTACAGCCTACCGGGAACATGTCTTCCAAAGGCCTGTGAAACGCAGTTTCTTTGCACGCCTGATCTGGCTGAAGTAGGACTTCTGCTCTGGGTGTGCTCCATTGCCCTAGAGCTGAAAGGCACAACGTGCAGGCTTCTTTCCAAAGGGCGAGTTGGGCCCCACAGCATCTTGCTTCCAGCTCTTTGGGAAGCTAAGAAACAAGTAGCTCTGCACAGTGCTCTTACAGCCTACCGGGAACATCTCTTCCAAAGGCCTGTGAAACGCAGTTTCTTTGCAGGCCTGATCTGGCTGAAGTAGGACTTCTGCTTTGGGTGTGCTCCATTGCCCTAGAGCTGAAAGGCACAACGTGCAGGCTTCTTTCCAAAGGGCGAGTTGGGCCCCACAGCATCTTGCTTCCAGCTCTTTGGGAAGCTAAGAAACAACTCGCTCTGCACAGTGCTCATACAGCCTACCGGGAACATCTCTTCCAAAGGCCTGTGAAACGCAGTTTCTTTGCAGGCCTGATCTGGATGAAGTAGGACTTCTGCTCTGGGTGTGCTCCATTGCCCTAGAGCTGAAAGGCACAACGTGCAGGATTCTTTCCAAAGGGCGAGATGGGCCCCACAGCATCTTGCTTCCAGCTCTTTGGGAAGCTAAGAAACAACTCGCTCTGCACAGTGCTCTTACAGCCTACCGTGAGCATCTCTTCCAAAGGCCTCTGAAACGCAGTTTCTTTGCAGGCCTGATCTGGCTGAAGTAGGACTTCTGCTCTGGGTGTGCTACATTGCCCTAGAGCTGAAAGGCACAACGTGCAGGCTTCTTTCCAAAGGGCGAGTTGGGCCCCACAGCATCTTGCTTCCAGCTCTTTGGGAAGCTAAGAAACAACTCGCTCTGCACAGTGCTCTTACAGCCTACCGTGAGCATCTCTTCCAAAGGCCTCTGAAACGCAGTTTCTTTGCAGGCCTGATCTGGCTGAAGTAGGACTTCTGCTCTGGGTGTGCTCCATTGCCCTGGAGCTGAAAGGCACAACGTGCAGGCTTCTTTCCAAAGGGCGAGTTGGGCCCCACAGCATCTTGCTTCCAGCTGTTTGGGAAGCTAAGAAACAACTCGCTCTGCACAGTGCTCTTACAGCCTACCGGGAACATCTCTTCCAAAGGCCTGTGAACCGCAGTTTCTTTGCAGCCCTGATCTGGCTGAAGTAGGACTTGTGCTCTGGGTGTGCTCCATTGCCCTAGAGCTGAAAGGCACAACGTGCAGGCTTCTTTCCAAAGGGCTGGATGGGTCCCACAGCATCTTGCTTACAGCTCTTTGGGAAGCTAAGAAACAACTCGCTCTGCACAGTGCTCTTACAGCCTACCGGGAACATCTCTTCCAAAGTCCTGAGAAACGCAGAGTCTTTGCAGGCCTGATCTAGCTAAAGTAGGACTTCTGCTCTGGGTGTGCTCCATTGCCCTAGAGGTGAAAGGCACAACGTGCAGTCCTCTTTCCAGAGGGCGATTTGGGCCCCACAGCATCTTGCTTCCAGCTCTTTGGGAAGCTAAGAAACAACTCGCTCTGCACAGTGCTCTTACACTCTACCGGGAACATCTCCTCCAAAGGCCTGTGAAACGCAGTTTCTTTGCAGGCCTGATCTGGCTGAAGTAGGACTTCTGCTCTGGGTGTGCTACATTGCCCTAGAGCTGAAAGGCACAACGTGCAGGCTTCTTTCCAAAGGGCAGGTTGGGTCCCACAGCATCTTGCTTCCAGCTCTTTGGGAAGCTAAGAAACAACTCGCTCTGCACAGTGCTCTTACAGCCTACCGGGAACATCTCTTCCAAAGGCCTGAGAAACGCAGAGTCTTTGCAGGCCTGATCTGGCTGAAGTAGGACTTCTGCTCTGGGTGTGCTCCATTGCCCTAGAGCTGAAAGGCACAACGTGCAGGCTTCTTTCCAAAGGGCGAGATGGGCCCCACAGCATCTTGCTTCCAGCTCTTTGGGAAGCTAAGAAACAACTCGCTCTGCACAGTGCTCTTACAGCCTACCGGGAGCATCTCTTCCAAAGGCCTGTGAAACGCAGTTTCTTTGCAGCCCTGATCTGGCTGAAGTAGGACTTCTGCTCTGGGTGTGCTCCATTGCCCTAGAGCTGAAAGGCACAACGTGAAGGCTTCTTTCCAAAGGGCGAGTTGGGCCCCACAGCATCTTGCTTCCAGCTCTTTGGGAAGGTAAGAAACAACTCGCTCTGCACAGTGCTCTTACAGCCTACCGGAAACATCTCTTCCAAAGGCCTGTGAAACGCAGTTTCTTTGCAGGCCTGATCTGGCTGAAGTAGGACTTCTGCTCTGGGTGTGCTCCATTGCCCTAGAGCTGAAAGGCACAACGTGCAGGCTTCTTTCCAAAGGGCGAGTTGGGCCCCACAGCATCTTGCTTCCAGCTCTTTGGGAAGCTAAGAAACAACACGCTCTGCACAGTGCTCTTACAGCCTACCGGGAGCATCTCTTCCAAAGGCCTCTGAAACGCAGTTTCTTTGCAGGCCTGATCTGGCTGAAGTAGGACTTCTGCTCTGGGTGTGCTCCATTGCCCTAGAGCTGAAAGGCACAACGTGCAGGCTTCTTTCCGGAGGGCGAGTTGGGCCTCACAGCATCTGGCTTCCACCTCTTTGGGAAGGTAAGAAAGAACTCGCTCTGCACAGTGCTCTTACAGCCTACCGGGAACATCTCCTCCAAAGGTCTGTGAAACGCAGTTTCTTTGCAGGCCTGATCTGGCTCAAGTAGGACTTCTGCTATGGGTGTGCTCCATTGCCCTAGAGCTGAAAGGCACAACGTGCAGGCTTCTTTCCAAAGGGCGAGTTGGGCCCCACAGCATCTTGCTTCCAGCTCTTTGGGAAGCTAAGAAACAACTCGCTATGCACAGTGCTCTTACAGCCTACCGGGAGCATCTCTTTCAAAGGCCTGTGAAACGCAGTTTCTTTGCAGGCCTGATCTGGCTGAAGTAGGACTTCTGTTCTGGGTGTGCTCCATTGCCCTAGAGCTGAAAGGCACAACGTGCAGGCTTCTTTCCAAAGGGCGAGTTGGGCCCCACAGCATCTTGCTTCCAGCTCTTTGGGAAGCTAAGAAACAACTCGCTCTGCTCAGTGCTCTTACAGCCTACCGGGAACATCTCTTCCAAAGGCCTGTGAAACGCAGTTTCTTTGCAGGCCCCATCTGGCTGAAGTAGGACTTCTGCTCTGGGTGTGCTCCATTGCCCTAGAGCTGAAAGTCACAACGTGCAGGCTTCTTTCCAAAGGGCGAGTTGGGCCCCACAGCATCTTGCTTCCAGCTCTTTGGGAAGCTAAGAAACAACTCGCTCTGCACAGTGCTCTTAGAGCCTACCGGGAGCATCTCTTCCAAAGGCCTGTGAAACGCAGTTTCTTTGCAGGCCTGATCTGGCTGAAGTAGGACTTCTGCTCTGGGTGTGCTGCATTGCCCTAGAGCTGAAAGGCACAACGTGCAGGCTTCTTTCCAAAGGGCGAGTTGGGCCCCACAGCATCCTTCTTCCAACTCTTTGGGAAGCTAAGAAACAACACGCTCTGCACAGTGCTCTTACAGCCTACCGGGAACATCTTTTCCAAAGGCCTCTGAAACGCAGTTTCTTTGCAGGCCTGATCTGGCTGAAGTAGGACTTCTGCTCTGGGTGTGCTCCATTGCCCTAGAGCTGAAAGGCACAACGTGCAGGCTTCTTTCCAAAGGGCAGGTTGGGTCCCTCAGCATCTTGCTTACAGCTCTTTGGGAAGCTAAGAAAGAACTCGCTCTGCACAGTGCTCTTACAGCCTACCGGGAACATCTCTTCCAAAGGCCTGAGAAACGCAGAGTCTTTGCAGGCCTGATCTGGCTGAAGTAGGACTTCTGCTCTGGGTGTGCTCCATTGCCCTAGGGCTGAAAGGCACAACGTGCCGGCGTCATTCCAGAGGGCGAGTTGGGCCCCACAGCATTTTGCTTCCAGCTCTTTGGGAAGCTAAGAAACAACTCGCTCTGCACAGTGCTCTTACAGCGTACCGGGAACATCTCTTCCAAAGGCCTGTGAAACGCAGTTTCTTTGAAGGCCTGATCTGGCTGAAGTAGGACTCCTGCTCTGGGTGTGCTCCATTGCCCTAGAGCTGAAAGGCACAACGTGCAGGCTTCTTTCCAAAGGGCGAGTTGGGCCCCACAGCATCTTGATTCCAGATATTTGGGAAGCTAAGAAACAACTCGCTCTGCACAGTGCTTTTACAGTCTACCGGGAGCATCTCTTCCAAAGGCCTCTGAAACGCAGTTTCTTTGCAGGCCTGATCTGGCTGAAGTAGGACTTCTGCTCTGGGTGTGCTCCATTGCCCTAGAGCTGAAAGGCACAACGTGCAGGCTTCTTTCCAAAGGGTGAGTTGGGCCCCACAGCATCTTGCTTCCAGCTCTTTGGGAAGCTAAGAAACAACTCGCTCTGCACAGTGCTCTTACAGCCTACCGGGAACATCTCTTACAAAGGCCTGTGAAACGCAGTTTCTTTGCAGGCCTGATCTGGCTGAAGTAGCACTTCTGCTCTGGGTGTGCTCCATTGCCCTAGAGCTGAAAGGCACAACGTGCAGGCTTCTTTCCAAAGGGCGAGTTGGGCCCCACAGCATCTTGCTTCCAGCTCTTTGGGAAGCTAAGAAACAACTCGCTCTGCACAGTGCTCTTACAGCCTACCGGGAGCATCTCTTCCAAAGGCCTCTGAAACGCAGTTTCTTTGCAGGCCTGATCTGGCTGAAGTAGGACTTCTGCTCTGGGTGTGCTGCATTGCCCTAGAGCTGAAAGGCACAACGTGCAGGCTTCTTTACAAAGGGCGAGTTGGGCCCCACAGCATCTTGCTTCCAGCTCTTTGGGAAGCTAAGAAACAACTCGCTCTGCACAGTGCTCTTACAGCCTACCGGGAACATCTCTTCCAAAGGCCTCTGAAATGCAGTTTCTTTGCAGGCCTGATCTGGCTGAAGTAGGCCTTCTGCTCTGGGTGTTCTCCATTGCCCTAGAGCTGAAAGGCACAACGTGCAGGCTTCTTTCCAAAGGGCGAGTTGGGCCCCACAGCATCTTGCTTCCAGCTCTTTGGGAAGCTAAGAAACAACTCGCTCTGCTCAGTGCTCTTACAGCCTACCGGGAAAGTCTCTTCCAAAGGCCTGTGAAACGCAGTTTCTTTGCAGGCCTGATCTGGCTGAAGTAGGACTTCTGCTCTGGGTGTGCTCCATTGCCCTAGAGCTGAAAGGCACAACGTGCAGGCTTCTTTCCAAAGGGCTGGATGGGTCCCACAGCATCTTGCTTACAGCTCTTTGGGAAGCTAAGAAACAACTCGCTCTGCACAGTGCTCTTACAGCCTACCGGGAACATCTCTTCCAAAGGCCTGAGAAACGCAGAGTCTTTGCAGGCCTGATCTGGCTAAAGTAGGACTTCTGCTCTGGGAGTGCTCCCTTGCCCTAGAGCTGAAAGGCACAACGTGCAGTCCTCTTTCCAGAGGGCGAGTTGGGCCCCACAGCATCTTGCTTCCAGCTCTTTGGGAAGCTAAGAAACAACTCGCTCTGCACAGTGCTCTTACAGCCTACCGGGAACATCTCTTCCAAAGGCCTGTGAAACGCAGTTTCGTTGCAGGCCTGATCTGGCTGAAGTAGGACTTCTGCTCTGGGTGTGCTCCATTGCCCTAGAGCTGAATGGCACAACGTGCAGGCTTCTTTCCAAAGGGCGAGTTGGGCCCCACAGCATCTTGATTCCAGATCTTTGGGAAGCTAACAAACAACTCGCTCTGCACAGTGCTCTTACAGCCTACCGGGAGCATCTCTTCCAAAGGCCTCTGAAACGCAGTTTCTTTGCAGGCCTGATCTGGCTGAAGTAGGACTTCTGCTCTGGGTGTGCTCCATTGCCCTAGAGCTGAAAGTCACAACGTGCAGGCTTCTTTCCAAAGGGTGAGTTGGGCCCCACAGCATCTTGCTTCCAGCTCTTTGGGAAGCTAAGAAACAACTCGCTCTGCACAGTGCTCTTAGAGCCTACCGGCAACATCTCTTCCAATGGCCTGTGAAACGCAGTTTCTTTGCAGGCCTGATCTGGCTGAAGTAGGACTTCTGCTCTGGGTGTGCTCCATTGCCCTAGACCTGAAAGGCACAACGTGCAGGCTTCTTTCCAAAGGGCGAGTTGGGCCTCACAGCATCTTGCTTCCAGCTCTTTGGGAAGGTAACAAACAACTCGCTCTGCACAGTGCTCTTACAGCCTACCGGGAACCTCTCTTCCAAAGGCCTGTGAAACGCAGTTTATTTGCAGGCCTGATCTGGCTGAAGTAGGACTTCTGCTTTGGGTGTGCTACATTGCCCTAGAGCTGAAAGGCACAACGTGCAGGCTTCTTTCCAAAGGACAGTTTGGGTCCCACAGCATCTTGCTTCCAGCTCTTTGGGAAGGTAAGAAACATCTCGCTCTGCACAGTGCTCTTACAGCCTACCGGGAACATCTCTTCCAAAGGACTGAGAAACGCAGAGTCTTTGCAGGCCTGATCTGGCTGAAGTAGGACTTCTGCTCTGGGTGTGCTCCATTGCCCTAGAGCTGAAAGGCACAACGTGAAGGCTTCTTTCCAAAGGGCGAGTTGGGCCCCACAGCATCTTGCTTCCAGCTCTTTGGGAAGGTAAGAAACAACTCGCTCTGCACAGTGCTCTTACAGCCTACCGGAAACATCTCTTCCAAAGGCCTGTGAAACGCAGTTTCTTTGCAGGCCTGATCTGGCTGAAGTAGGACTTCGGCTCTGGGTGTGCTACATTGCCCTAGAGCTGAAAGGCACAACGTGCAGGCTTCTTTCCAAAGGGCGAGTTGGGCCCCACAGCATCTTGATTCCAGCTCTTTGGGAAGCTAAGAAACAACACGCTCTGCACAGTGCTCTTACAGCCTACCGGGAGCATCTCTGCCAAAGGCCTCTGAAACGCAGTTTCTTTGCAGGCCTGATCTGGCTGAAGTAGGACTTCTGCTCTGGGTGTGCTCCATTGCCCTAGAGCTGAAAGGCACAACGTGCAGGCTTCTTTCCGGAGGGCGAGTTGGGCCTCACAGCATCTGGCTTCCACCTCTTTGGGAAGGTAAGAAAGAACTCGCTCTGCACAGTGCTCTTACAGCCTACCGGGAACATCTCCTCCAAAGGTCTGTGAAACGCAGTTTCTTTGCAGGCCTGATCTGGCTCAAGTAGGACTTCTGCTCTGCGTGTGCTCCATTGCCCTAGAGCTGAAAGGCACAACGTGCAGGCTTCTTTCCAAAGGGCGAGTTGGGCCCCACAGCATCTTGCTTCCAGCTCTTTGGGAAGCTAAGAAACAACTCGCTCTGCACAGTGCTCTTACAGCCTACCGGGAGCATCTCTTCCAAAGGCCTCTGAAACGCAGTTTCTTTGCAGGCCTGATCTGGCTGAAGTAGGACTTCTGCTCTGGGTGTGCTCCATTGCCCTAGAGCTGAAAGGCACAACGTGCAGGCTTCTTTCCAAAGGGCGAGTTGGGCCCCACAGCATCTTGCTTCCAGCTCTTTGGGAAGCTAAGAAACAACTCGCTCTGCACAGTGCTCTTACAGCCTACCGGGATCATCTCTTCCAAAGGCCTGTGAAACGCAGTTTCTTTGCAGGCCTGATCTGGCTGACGTAGGATTTCTGCTCTGGGTGTGCTCCATTGCCCTAGAGCTGAAAGGCACAACGTGCAGGCTTCTTTCCAAAGGGCGAGTTGGGCCCCACAGCATCTTGCTTCCAGCTCTTTGGGAAGCTAAGAAACAACTCACTCTGCACAGTGCTCTTACAGCCTACCGGGAACATCTCTTCCAAAGGCCTGTGAAACGCAGTTTCTTTGCAGGTCTGATCTGGCTGAAGTAGGACTTCTGCTGTGGGTGTGCTCCATTGCCCTAGATCTGAAAGGCACAACGTGCAGGCTTCTTTCCAAAGGACGAGTTGGGCCCCACAGCATCTTGCTTCCAGCTCTTTGGGAAGCTAAGAAACAACTCGCTCTGCACAGTGCTCTTACACCCTACCGGGAACATCTCTTCCAAAGGCCTGTGAAACGCAGTTTCTTTGCAGGCCTGATCGGGCTGAAGTAGGACTTCTGCTCTGTGTGTGCTCCATTGCCCTAGAGCTGAAAGGCACAACGTGCAGGCTTCTTTCCAAAGGGCGAGTTGGGCCACACAGCATCTTGCTTCCAGCTCTTTGTGAAGCTAAGAAACAACTCGCTCTGCACAGTGCTCTTACAGACTACCGGGAACATCACTTCCAAAGGCCTGTGAAATGCAGTTTCTTTGCAGGCCTGATCTGGCTGAAGTAGGACTTCTGCTCTGGGTGTGCTCCATTGCCCTAGATCTGAAAGGCACAACGTGCAGGCTTCTTTCCAAAGGGCGAGTTGGGCCCCACAGCATCTTGCTTCCAGCTCTTTGGGAAGCTAAGAAACAACTCGCTCTGCACAGTGCTCTTACAGCCTACCGGGAACATCTCTTCCAAAGGCCTGTGAAACGCAGTTTCTTTGCAGGCTTCATCTGGCTGAAGTAGGACTTCTGCTCTGGGTGTGCTCCATTGCCCTAGAGCTGAAAGGCACAACGTGCAGTCTTCTTTCCAGAGGGCGAGTTGGGCCTCACAGCATCTTGCTTCCAGCTCTTTGGGAAGGTAAGAAAGAACTCGCTCTGCACAGTGCTCTTACAGCCTACCGGGAACATCTCTTCCAAAGGCCTGTGAAACGCAGTTTCTTTGCAGGCCTGATCTGGCTGAAGTAGGACTTCTGCTATGGGTGTGCTCCATTGCCCTAGAGCTGAAAGGCACAACGTGCAGGCTTCTTTCCAAAGGGCGAGTAGGGCCCCACATCATCTTGATTCCAGATCTTTGTGAAGCTAAGAAACAACTCTCTCTGCACAGTGCTCTTACAGCCTACCGGGAACATCTCTTCCAAAGGCCTGTGAAACGCAGTTTCTTTGCAGGCCTGATCTGGCTGAAGTAGGACTTCTGCTCTGGGTGTGCTCCATTGCCCTAGAGCTGAAAGGCACAACGTGCAGGCTTCTTTCCAAAGGGCGAGTTGGGCCCCACAGCATCTTGCTTCCAGCTCTTTGGGAAGCTAAGAAACAACTCGCTCTGCACAGTGCTCTTACAGCCTACCGGGAGCATCTCTTCCAAAGGCCTGTGAAACGCAGTTTCTTTGCAGGCCTGATCTGGCTGAAGTAGGACTTCTGCTCTGGGTGTGCTGCATTGCCCTAGAGCTGAAAGGCACAACGTGCAGGCTTCTTTCCAAAGGGCGAGTTGGGCCCCACAGCATCCTTCTTCCAACTCTTTGGGAAGCTAAGAAACAACACGCTCTGCACAGTGCTCTTACAGCCTACCGGGAACATCTTTTCCAAAGGCCTCTGAAACGCAGTTTCTTTGCAGGCCTGATCTGGCTGAAGTAGGACTTCTGCTCTGGGTGTGCTCCATTGCCCTAGAGCTGAAAGGCACAACGTGCAGGCTTCTTTCCAAAGGGCAGGTTGGGTCCCTCAGCATATTGCTTACAGCTCTTTGGGAAGCTAAGAAAGAACTCGCTCTGCACAGTGCTCTTACAGCCTACCGGGAACATCTCTTCCAAAGGCCTGAGAAACGCAGAGTCTTTGCAGGCCTGATCTGGCTGAAGTAGGACTTCTGCTCTGGGTGTGCTCCATTGCCCTAGATCTGAAAGGCACAACGTGCAGGCTTCTTTCCAAAGGGCGAGTTGGGCCCCACAGCATCTTGCTTCCAGCTCTTTGGGAAGCTAAGAAACAACTCGCTCTGCACAGTGCTCTTACAGCCTACCGGGAACATCTCTTCCAAAGGCCTGTGAAACGCAGTTTCTTTGCAGGCTTCATCTGGCTGAAGTAGGACTTCTGCTCTGGGTGTGCTCCATTGCCCTAGAGCTGAAAGGCACAACGTGCAGTCTTCTTTCCAGAGGGCGAGTTGGGCCTCACAGCATCTTGCTTCCAGCTCTTTGGGAAGGTAAGAAAGAACTCGCTCTGCACAGTGCTCTTACAGCCTACCGGGAACATCTCTTCCAAAGGCCTGTGAAACGCAGTTTCTTTGCAGGCCTGATCTGGCTGAAGTAGGACTTCTGCTATGGGTGTGCTCCATTGCCCTAGAGCTGAAAGGCACAACGTGCAGGCTTCTTTCCAAAGGGCGAGTAGGGCCCCACATCATCTTGATTCCAGATCTTTGTGAAGCTAAGAAACAACTCTCTCTGCACAGTGCTCTTACAGCCTACCGGGAACATCTCTTCCAAAGGCCTGTGAAACGCAGTTTCTTTGCAGGCCTGATCTGGCTGAAGTAGGACTTCTGCTCTGGGTGTGCTCCATTGCCCTAGAGCTGAATGGCACAACGTGCAGGCTTCTTTCCAAAGGGCGAGTTGGGCCCCACAGCATCTTGCTTCCAGCTCTTTGGGAAGCTAAGAAACAACTCGCTCTGCACAGTGCTCTTACAGCCTACCGGGAGCATCTCTTCCAAAGGCCTGTGAAACGCAGTTTCTTTGCAGGCCTGATCTGGCTGAAGTAGGACTTCTGCTCTGGGTGTGCTGCATTGCCCTAGAGCTGAAAGGCACAACGTGCAGGCTTCTTTCCAAAGGGCGAGTTGGGCCCCACAGCATCCTTCTTCCAACTCTTTGGGAAGCTAAGAAACAACACGCTCTGCACAGTGCTCTTACAGCCTACCGGGAACATCTTTTCCAAAGGCCTCTGAAACGCAGTTTCTTTGCAGGCCTGATCTGGCTGAAGTAGGACTTCTGCTCTGGGTGTGCTCCATTGCCCTAGAGCTGAAAGGCACAACGTGCAGGCTTCTTTCCAAAGGGCAGGTTGGGTCCCTCAGCATATTGCTTACAGCTCTTTGGGAAGCTAAGAAAGAACTCGCTCTGCACAGTGCTCTTACAGCCTACCGGGAACATCTCTTCCAAAGGCCTGAGAAACGCAGAGTCTTTGCAGGCCTGATCTGGCTGAAGTAGGACTTCTGCTCTGGGTGTGCTCCATTGCCCTAGGGCTGAAAGGCACAACGTGCCGGCGTCATTCCAGAGGGCGAGTTGGGCCCCACAGCATTTTGCTTCCAGCTCTTTGGGAAGCTAAGAAACAACTCGCTCTGCACAGTGCTCTTACAGCCTACCGGGAACATCTCTTACAAAGGCCTGTGAAACGCAGTTTCTTTGCAGGCCTGATCTGGCTGAAGTAGCACTTCTGCTCTGGGTGTGCTCCATTGCCCTAGAGCTGAAAGGCACAACGTGCAGGCTTCTTTCCAAAGGGCGAGTTGGGCCCCACAGCATCTTGCTTCCAGCTCTTTGGGAAGCTAAGAAACAACTCGCTCTGCACAGTGCTCTTACAGCCTACCGGGAGCATCTCTTCCAAAGGCCTCTGAAACGCAGTTTCTTTGCAGGCCTGATCTGGCTGAAGTAGGACTTCTGCTCTGGGTGTGCTGCATTGCCCTAGAGCTGAAAGGCACAACGTGCAGGCTTCTTTACAAAGGGCGAGTTGGGCCCCACAGCATCTTGCTTCCAGCTCTTTGGGAAGCTAAGAAACAACTCGCTCTGCACAGTGCTCTTACAGCCTACCGGGAACATCTCTTCCAAAGGCCTCTGAAATGCAGTTTCTTTGCAGGCCTGATCTGGCTGAAGTAGGCCTTCTGCTCTGGGTGTTCTCCATTGCCCTAGAGCTGAAAGGCACAACGTGCAGGCTTCTTTCCAAAGGGCGAGTTGGGCCCCACAGCATCTTGCTTCCAGCTCTTTGGGAAGCTAAGAAACAACTCGCTCTGCTCAGTGCTCTTACAGCCTACCGGGAAAGTCTCTTCCAAAGGCCTGTGAAACGCAGTTTCTTTGCAGGCCTGATCTGGCTGAAGTAGGACTTCTGCTCTGGGTGTGCTCCATTGCCCTAGAGCTGAAAGGCACAACGTGCAGGCTTCTTTCCAAAGGGCTGGATGGGTCCCACAGCATCTTGCTTACAGCTCATTGGGAAGCTAAGAAACAACTCGCTCTGCACAGTGCTCTTACAGCCTACCGGGAACATCTCTTCCAAAGGCCTGTGAAACGCAGTTTCGTTGCAGGCCTGATGTGGCTGAAGTAGGACTTCTGCTCTGGGTGTGCTCCATTGCCCTAGAGCTGAATGGCACAACGTGCAGGCTTCTTTCCAAAGGGCGAGTTGGGCCCCACAGCATCTTGATTCCAGATCTTTGGGAAGCTAACAAACAACTCGCTCTGCACAGTGCTCTTACAGCCTACCGGGAGCATCTCTTCCAAAGGCCTCTGAAACGCAGTTTCTTTGCAGGCCTGATCTGGCTGAAGTAGGACTTCTGCTCTGGGTGTGCTCCATTGCCCTAGAGCTGAAAGTCACAACGTGCAGGCTTCTTTCCAAAGGGTGAGTTGGGCCCCACAGCATCTTGCTTCCAGCTCTTTGGGAAGCTAAGAAACAACTCGCTCTGCACAGTGCTCTTAGAGCCTACCGGCAACATCTCTTCCAATGGCCTGTGAAACGCAGTTTCTTTGCAGGCCTGATCTGGCTGAAGTAGGACTTCTGCTCTGGGTGTGCTCCATTGCCCTAGACCTGAAAGGCACAACGTGCAGGCTTCTTTCCAAAGGGCGAGTTGGGCCTCACAGCATCTTGCTTCCAGCTCTTTGGGAAGGTAACAAACAACTCGCTCTGCACAGTGCTCTTACAGCCTACCGGGAACCTCTCTTCCAAAGGCCTGTGAAACGCAGTTTATTTGCAGGCCTGATCTGGCTGAAGTAGGACTTCTGCTTTGGGTGTGCTACATTGCCCTAGAGCTGAAAGGCACAACGTGCAGGCTTCTTTCCAAAGGACAGTTTGGGTCCCACAGCATCTTGCTTCCAGCTCTTTGGGAAGGTAAGAAACATCTCGCTCTGCACAGTGCTCTTACAGCCTACCGGGAACATCTCTTCCAAAGGACTGAGAAACGCAGAGTCTTTGCAGGCCTGATCTGGCTGAAGTAGGACTTCTGCTCTGGGTGTGCTCCATTGCCCTAGAGCTGAAAGGCACAACGTGAAGGCTTCTTTCCAAAGGGCGAGTTGGGCCCCACAGCATCTTGCTTCCAGCTCTTTGGGAAGGTAAGAAACAACTCGCTCTGCACAGTGCTCTTACAGCCTACCGGAAACATCTCATCCAAAGGCCTGTGAAACGCAGTTTCTTTGCAGGCCTGATCTGGCTGAAGTAGGACTTCGGCTCTGGGTGTGCTACATTGCCCTAGAGCTGAAAGGCACAACGTGCAGGCTTCTTTCCAAAGGGCGAGTTGGGCCCCACAGCATCTTGATTCCAGCTCTTTGGGAAGCTAAGAAACAACACGCTCTGCACAGTGCTCTTACAGCCTACCGGGAGCATCTCTTCCAAAGGCCTCTGAAACGCAGTTTCTTTGCAGGCCTGATCTGGCTGAAGTAGGACTTCTGCTCTGGGTGTGCTCCATTGCCCTAGAGCTGAAAGGCACAACGTGCAGGCTTCTTTCCGGAGGGCGAGTTGGGCCTCACAGCATCTGGCTTCCACCTCTTTGGGAAGGTAAGAAAGAACTCGCTCTGCACAGTGCTCTTACAGCCTACCGGGAACATCTCCTCCAAAGGTCTGTGAAACGCAGTTTCTTTGCAGGCCTGATCTGGCTCAAGTAGGACTTCTGCTATGGGTGTGCTCCATTGCCCTAGAGCTGAAAGGCACAACGTGCAGGCTTCTTTCCAAAGGGCGAGTTGGGCCCCACAGCATCTTGCTTCCAGCTCTTTGGGAAGCTAAGAAACAACTCGCTCTGCACAGTGCTCTTACAGCCTACCGGGAGCATCTCTTCCAAAGGCCTCTGAAACGCAGTTTCTTTGCAGGCCTGATCTGGCTGAAGTAGGACTTCTGCTCTGGGTGTGCTCCATTGCCCTAGAGCTGAAAGGCACAACGTGCAGGCTTCTTTCCAAAGGGCGAGTTGGGCCCCACAGCATCTTGCTTCCAGCTCTTTGGGAAGCTAAGAAACAACTCGCTCTGCACAGTGCTCTTACAGCCTACCGGGAACATCTCTTCCAAAGGCCTGTGAAACGCAGTTTCTTTGCAAGCCTCATCTGGCTGAAGTAGGACTTCTGCTCTGGGTGTGCTCCATTGCCCTAGAGCTGAAAGGCACAACGTGCAGGCTTCTTTCCAAAGGGCGAGTTGGGCCCCACAGCATCTTGCTTCCAGCTCTTTGGGAAGCTAAGAAACAACTCGCTCTGCACAGTGCTCTTACAGCCTACCGGGAGCATCTCTTCCAAAGGCCTCTGAAACGCAGTTTCTTTGCAGGCCTGATCTGGCTGAAGTAGGACTCATGCTCTGGGTGTGCTGCATTGCCCTAGAGCTGAAAGGCACAACGTGCATCCTTCTTTACAAAGGGCGAGTTGGGCCCCACAGCATCTTGCTTCCAGCTCTTTGGGAAGCTAAGAAACAACTCGCTCTGCACAGTGCTCTTACAGCCTACCGGGAACATCTCTTCCAAAGGCCTGTGAAACGCAGTTTCTTTGCAGGCCTGATCTGGCTGAAGTAGGACTTCTGCTCTGGGTGTGCTCCATTGCCCTAGAGCTGAAAGGCACAACGTGCAGGCTTCTTTCCAAAGGGCAGGTTGGGTCCCACAGCATCTTGCTTACAGCTCTTTGGGAAGCTAAGAAAGAACTCGCTCTGCACAGTGCTCTTACAGCCTACCGGGAACATCTCTTCCAAAGGCCTGTGAAACGCAGTTTCTTTGCAGGCCTGATCTGGCTGAAGTAGGACTTCTGCTCTGCGTGTGCTCCATTGCCCTAGAGCTGAAAGGCACAACGTGCAGGCTTCTTTCCAAAGGGCGAGTTGGGCCCCACAGCATCTTGCTTCCAGCTCTTTGGGAAGCTAAGAAACAACTCGCTCTGCACAGTGCTCTTACAGCCTACCGGGAGCATCTCTTCCAAAGGCCTCTGAAACGCAGTTTCTTTGCAGGCCTGATCTGGCTGAAGTAGGACTTCTGCTCTGGGTGTGCTCCATTGCCCTAGAGCTGAAAGGCACAACGTGCAGGCTTCTTTCCAAAGGGCGAGTTGGGCCCCACAGCATCTTGCTTCCAGCTCTTTGGGAAGCTAAGAAACAACTCGCTCTGCACAGTGCTCTTACAGCCTACCGGGATCATCTCTTCCAAAGGCCTGTGAAACGCAGTTTCTTTGCAGGCCTGATCTGGCTGACGTAGGACTTCTGCTCTGGGTGTGCTCCATTGCCCTAGAGCTGAAAGGCACAACGTGCAGGCTTCTTTCCAAAGGGCGAGTTGGGCCCCACAGCATCTTGCTTCCAGCTCTTTGGGAAGCTAAGAAACAACTCACTCTGCACAGTGCTCTTACAGCCTACCGGGAACATCTCTTCCAAAGGCCTGTGAAACGCAGTTTCTTTGCAGGTCTGATCTGGCTGAAGTAGGACTTCTGCTGTGGGTGTGCTCCATTGCCCTAGATCTGAAAGGCACAACGTGCAGGCTTCTTTCCAAAGGACGAGTTGGGCCCCACAGCATCTTGCTTCCAGCTCTTTGGGAAGCTAAGAAACAACTCGCTCTGCACAGTGCTCTTACACCCTACCGGGAACATCTCTTCCAAAGGCCTGTGAAACGCAGTTTCTTTGCAGGCCTGATCTGGCTGAAGTAGGACTTCTGCTCTGTGTGTGCTCCATTGCCCTAGAGCTGAAAGGCACAACGTGCAGGCTTCTTTCCAAAGGGCGAGTTGGGCCACACAGCATCTTGCTTCCAGCTCTTTGTGAAGCTAAGAAACAACTCGCTCTGCACAGTGCTCTTACAGACTACCGGGAACATCACTTCCAAAGGCCTGTGGAACGCAGTTTCTTTGCAGGCCTGATCTGGCTGAAGTAGGACTTCTGCTCTGGGTGTGCTCCATTGCCCTAGAGCTGAAAGGCACAACGTGCAGGCTTCTTTCCAAAGGGCGAGTTGGGCCCCACAGCATCTTGCTTCCAGCTCTTTGGGAAGCTAAGAAACAACTCGCTCTGCACAGTGCTCTTACAGCCTACCGGGAACATCTCTTCCAAAGGCCTGTGAAACGCAGTTTCTTTGCAGGCTTCATCTGGCTGAAGTAGGACTTCTGCTCTGGGTGTGCTCCATTGCCCTAGAGCTGAAAGGCACAACGTGCAGGCTTCTTTCCAGAGGGCGAGTTGGGCCTCACAGCATCTTGCTTCCAGCTCTTTGGGAAGGTAAGAAAGAACTCGCTCTGCACAGTGCTCTTACAGCCTACCGGGAACATCTCTTCCAAAGGCCTGTGAAACGCAGTTTCTTTGCAGGCCTGATCTGGCTGAAGTAGGACTTCTGCTATGGGTGTGCTCCATTGCCCTAGAGCTGAAAGGCACAACGTGCAGGCTTCTTTCCAAAGGGCGAGTAGGGACCCACATCATCTTGATTCCAGATCTTTGTGAAGCTAAGAAACAACTCTCTCTGCACAGTGCTCTTACAGCCTACCGGGAACATCTCTTCCAAAGGCCTGTGAAACGCAGTTTCTTTGCAGGCCTGATCTGGCTGAAGTAGGACTTCTCCTCTGGGTGTGCTCCATTGCCCTAGAGCTGAAAGGCACAACGTGCAGGCTTCTTTCCAAAGGGCGAGTTGGGCCCCACAGCATCTTGCTTCCAGCTCTTTGGGAAGCTAAGAAACAACTCGCTCTGCACTGTGCTCTTACAGCCTACCGGGAACATCTCTTCCAAAGGCCTCTGAAACGCAGTTTCTTTGCAGGCCTGATCTGGCTGAAGTAGGACTTCTGCTCTGGGTGTGCTGCATTGCCCTAGAGCTGAAAGGCACAACGTGCAGGCTTCTTTCCAAAGGGCGAGTTGGGCCCCACAGCATCTTGCTTCCAGCTCTTTGGGAAGCTAAGAAACAACTCGCTCTGCACAGTGCTCTTACAGCCTACCGGGAACATCTCTTCCAAAGGCCTGAGAAACGCAGAGTCTGTGCAGGCCTGATCTGGCTGAAGTAGGACTTCTGCTCTGGGTGTGCTCCATTGCCCTAGAGCTGAAAGGCGCAACGTGCCGGCGTCTTTCCAGAAGGCGAGATGGGCCCCACAGCATCTTGCTTCCAGCTCTTTGGGAAGTTAAGAAACAACTCGCTCTGCACAGTGCTCTTACAGCCTACCGGGAACATCTCTTCCAAAGGCCTGTGAAACGCAGTTTCTTTGCAGGCCTGATCTGGCTGAAGTAGGACTTCTGCTCTGGGTGTGCTCCATTGCCCTAGAGCTGAAAGGCACAACGTGCAGGCTTCTTTCCAAAGGGCGAGTTGGGCCCCACAGCATCTTGCTTCCAGCTCTTTGGGAAGCTAAGAAACAACTCGCTCTGCACAATGCTCTTACAGCCTACCGGGAGAATCTTTTCCAAAGGCCTGTGAAACGCAGTCTCTTCGCAGGCCAATTCTGTCTGAAGTAGGACTTCTGCTCTGGGTGTGCTCCATTGCCCTAGAGCTGAAAGGCACAACGTGCAGGCCTTTTTCCAAAGGGCGAGTTGGGCCCCACAGCATCTTGCTTCCTGCTCTTTGGGAAGCTAAGATACAACTCGCTCTGCACAGTTCTCTTACAGCCTACCGGGAACATCTCTTCCAAAGGCCTGTGAAACGCAGTTTCTTTGCAGGCCTGATCTGGCTGAAGTAGGACTTCTGCTCTGGGTGTGCTACATTGCCCTAGAGCTGAAAGGCACAAGGTGCAGGCTTCTTTGCAAGGGGCGAGTTGGGCCCCACAGCATCTTGCTTCCAGCTCTTTGGGAAACTAAGAAACATCTCGCTCTGCACAGTGCTCTTACAGCCTACCGGGAACAGCTCTTCCAAAGGCCTGTGAAACGCAGTTTCTTTGCAGGCCTGATCAGGCTGAAGTAGGACTTCTGCTCTCGGTCTGCTACATTGCCCTAGAGCTGAAAGGCACAACGTGCAGGCTTCTTTCCAAAGGGCGAGTTGGGCGCCACAGCATCTTGCTTCCAGCTCTTTGGGAAGGTAAGAAACTACTCGCTCTGCACAGTGCTCTTACAGCCTACCGGGAACATCTCTTCCAAAGGCCTGTGAAACGCAGTTTCTTTGCAGGCCTGAACTGGCTGAAGTAGGACTTCTGCTCTGGGTGTGCTACATTGCCCTAGAGCTGAAAGGCACAAGGTGCAGGCTTCTTTGCAAGGGGCGAGTTGGGCCCCACAGCATCTTGCTTCCAGCTCTTTGGGAAACTAAGAAACATCTCGCTCTGCACAGTGCTCTTACAGCCTACCGGGAACAGCTCTTCCAAAGGCCTGTGAAACGCAGTTTCTTTGCAGGCCTGATCTGGCTGAAGGAGGACTTCTGCTCTGGGTGTGCTACATTGCCCTAGAGCTGAAAGGCACAACGGTCAGGCTTCTTTCCTAAGGGCGAGTTGAGCCCCACAGCATCTTGCTTCCAGCTCTTTGGGAAGCTAAGAAACAACTCGCTCTGCACAGTGCTCTTACAGCCTACCGGGAACATCTCTTCCAAAGGACTGTAAAACGCAGTTTCTTTGCAGGCCTGATCTGGCTGAAGTAGGACTTCTGCTCTGGGTGTGCTACATTGCCCTAGAGCTGAAAGGCACAACGTGCAGGCTTCTTTCAAAAGGGCGAGTTGGGCCCCACAGCATCTTGCTTCCAGCTCTTTAGGAAGCTAAGAAACAACTCGCTCTGCACAGTGCTCTTACAGCCTACCGGGAACATCTCTTCCAAAGGCCTGTGAAACGCAGTTTCTTTGCAGGCCTGATCAGGCTGAAGTAGGACTTCTCCTCTCGTTCTGCTACATTGCCCTAGAGCTGAAAGGCACAACGAGCAGGCTTCTTTCCAAAGGGCCAGTTGGGCGCCTCAGCATCTTGCTTCCAGCTCTTTGGGAAGCTAAGAAACTACTCGCTCTGCACAGTGCTCTTACAGCCTACCGGGAACATCTCTTCCAAAGGCCTGTGAAACGCAGTTTCTTTGCAGGCCTGATCTGTCTGAAGTAGGACTTCTGCTCTGGGTGTGCTCCATTGCCCTAGAGCTGAAAGGCACAACGTGCAGGCTTCTTTCCAAAGGGCGAGTTGGGCCCCACAGCATCTTGCTTCCAGCTCTTTGGGAAGCTGAGAAACAACTCGCTCTGCACAGTGATCGTACAGCCTACCGGGAACATCTCTTCCAAAGGCCTGTGAAACGCAGTTTCTTTGCAGGCCTGATCTGGCTGAAGTAGGACTTCTGCTCTGGGTGTGCTGAATTGCCCTAGAGCTGAAAGGCGCAACGTGCAGGCTTCTTTCCAAAGGGCGAGTGGGGCCCCACAGCATCTTGCTTCCAGCTCTTTGGGAAGCTAAGAAACAACTCGCTCTGCACAGTGCTCTTACAGCCTACCGGGAACATCTTTTCCAAAGGCCTGTGAAACGCAGTCTCTTTGCAGGCCAATTCTGGCTGAAGTAGGACTTCTGCTCTGGGTGTGCTCCATTGCCCTAGAGCTGAAAGGCACAACGTGCAGGCTTCCTTCCAAAGGGCAAGTTGGGCCCCACAGCACCTTGCTTCCAGCTCTTTGGGAAGCTAAGAAACAACTCGCTCTGCACAGTGCTCTTACAGCCTACCGGGAACATCTCTTCCAAAGGCCTGTGAAACGCAGTTTCTTTGCAGGCCTGATCTGGCTGAAGTAGGACTTCTGCTCTGGGTGTGCTCCATTGCCCTAGAGCTGAAAGGCACAACGTGCAGGCTTCTTTCCAAAGGGCGAGTTGGGCCCCACAGCATCTTGATTCCAGCTGTTTGGGAAGCTAAGAAACAACTCGCTCTGCACAGTGCTCTTACAGCCTACCGGGAGCATCTCTTCCAAAGGCCTCTGAAACGCAGTTTCTTTGCAGGCCTGATCTGGCTGAAGTAGGACTTCTGCTCTGGGTGTGCTCCATTGCCCTAGAGCTGAAAGGCACAACGTGCAGGCTTCTTTCCAAAGGGCGAGTTGGGCCCCACAGCATCTTGCTTCCAGCTCTTTGGGAAGCTAAGAAACAACTCGCTCTGCACAGTGCTCTTACAGCCTACCGGGATCATCTCTTCCAAAGGCCTGTGAAACGCAGTTTCTTTGCAGGCCTGATCTGTCTGAAGTAGGACTTCTGCTCTGGGTGTGCTCCATTGCCCTAGAGCTGAAAGGCACAACGTGCAGGCTTCTTTCCAAAGGGCGAGTTGGGCCCACAGCATCTTGCTTCCAGCTATTTGGGAAGCTAAGAAACAACTCGCTCTGCACAGTGCTCTTACAGCCTACCGGGAGAATCTCTTCCAAAGGCCTGTGAAACGCAGTTTCTTTGCAGGCCTGATCTGGCTGAAGTAGGACTTCTGCTCTGGGTGTGCTCCATTGCCCTAGAGCTGAAAGGCACAACGTGCAGGCCTCTTTCCAAAGGGCGAGTTGGGCCCCACAGCATCTTGCTTCCAGCTCTTTGGGAAGCTAAGAAACAACTCGCTCTGCACTGTGCTCTTACAGCCTACCGGGAGAATCTTTTACAAAGGCCTGTGAAACGCAGTCTCTTCGCAGGCCAATTCTGTCTGAAGTAGGACTTCTGCTCTGGGTGTGCTCCATTGCCCTAGAGCTGAAAGGCACAACGTGCAGGCCTTTTTCCAAAGGGCGAGTTGGGCCCCACAGCATCTTGCTTCCTGCTCTTTGGGAAGCTAAGATACAACTCGCTCTGCACAGTTCTCTTACAGCCTACCGGGAACATCTCTTCCAAAGGCCTGTGAAACGCAGTTTCTTTGCAGGCCTGATCTGGCTGAAGTAGGACTTCTGCTCTGGGTGTGCTACATTGCCCTAGAGCTGAAAGGCACAAGGTGCAGGCTTCTTTGCAAGGGGCGAGTTGGGCCCCACAGCATCTTGCTTCCAGCTCTTTGGGAAACTAAGAAACATCTCGCTCT
Source organism: Equus caballus (assembly GCF_041296265.1). Lineage (NCBI taxonomy): Eukaryota > Metazoa > Chordata > Mammalia > Perissodactyla > Equidae > Equus > Equus caballus. Next base: position 34,442,312 of record NC_091689.1, read on the forward strand.
GCACAGTGCTCTTACAGCCTACCGGGAACAGCTCTTCCAAAGGCCTGTGAAACGCAGTTTCTTTGCAGGCCTGATCAGGCTGAAGTAGGACTTCTGCTCTCGGTCTGCTACATTGCCCTAGAGCTGAAAGGCACAACGGTCAGGCTTCTTTCCTAAGGGCGAGTTGAGCCCCACAGCATCTTGCTTCCAGCTCTTTGGGAAGCTAAGAAACAACTCGCTCTGCACAGTGCTCTTACAGCCTACCGGGATCATCTCTTCCAAAGGACTGTAAAACGCAGTTTCTTTGCAGGCCTGATCTGGCTGAAGTAGGACTTCTGCTCTGGGTGTGCTACATTGCCCTAGAGCTGAAAGGCACAACGTGCAGGCTTCTTTCAAAAGGGCGAGTTGGGCCCACAGCATCTTGCTTCCAGCTCTTTAGGAAGCTAAGAAACAACTCGCTCTGCACAGTGCTCTTACAGCCTACCGGGAACATCTCTTCCAAAGGCCTGTGAAACGCAGTTTCTTTGCAGGCCTGATCTGGCTAAAGTAGGACTTCTGCTCTGGGAGTGCTCCCTTGCCCTAGAGCTGAAAGGCACAACGTGCAGTCCTCTTTCCAGAGGGCGAGTTGGGCCCCACAGCATCTTGCTTCCAGCTCTTTGGGAAGCTAAGAAACAACTCGCTCTGCACAGTGCTCTTACAGCCTACCGGGAACATCTCTTCCAAAGGCCTGTGAAACGCAGTTTCGTTGCAGGCCTGATGTGGCTGAAGTAGGACTTCTGCTCTGGGTGTGCTCCATTGCCCTAGAGCTGAATGGCACAACGTGCAGGCTTCTTTCCAAAGGGCGAGTTGGGCCCCACAGCATCTTGATTCCAGATCTTTGGGAAGCTAACAAACAACTCGCTCTGCACAGTGCTCTTACAGCCTACCGGGAGCATCTCTTCCAAAGGCCTCTGAAACGCAGTTTCTTTGCAGGCCTGATCTGGCTGAAGTAGGACTTCTGCTCTGGGTGTGCTCCATTGCCCTAGAGCTGAAAGTCACAACGTGCAGGCTTCTTTCCAAAGGGTGAGTTGGGCCCCACAGCATCTTGCTTCCAGCTCTTTGGGAAGCTAAGAAACAACTCGCTCTGCACAGTGCTCTTAGAGCCTACCGGCAACATCTCTTCCAATGGCCTGTGAAACGCAGTTTCTTTGCAGGCCTGATCTGGCTGAAGTAGGACTTCTGCTCTGGGTGTGCTCCATTGCCCTAGACCTGAAAGGCACAACGTGCAGGCTTCTTTCCAAAGGGCGAGTTGGGCCTCACAGCATCTTGCTTCCAGCTCTTTGGGAAGGTAACAAACAACTCGCTCTGCACAGTGCTCTTACAGCCTACCGGGAACCTCTCTTCCAAAGGCCTGTGAAACGCAGTTTATTTGCAGGCCTGATCTGGCTGAAGTAGGACTTCTGCTTTGGGTGTGCTACATTGCCCTAGAGCTGAAAGGCACAACGTGCAGGCTTCTTTCCAAAGGACAGTTTGGGTCCCACAGCATCTTGCTTCCAGCTCTTTGGGAAGGTAAGAAACATCTCGCTCTGCACAGTGCTCTTACAGCCTACCGGGAACATCTCTTCCAAAGGACTGAGAAACGCAGAGTCTTTGCAGGCCTGATCTGGCTGAAGTAGGACTTCTGCTCTGGGTGTGCTCCATTGCCCTAGAGCTGAAAGGCACAACGTGAAGGCTTCTTTCCAAAGGGCGAGTTGGGCCCCACAGCATCTTGCTTCCAGCTCTTTGGGAAGGTAAGAAACAACTCGCTCTGCACAGTGCTCTTACAGCCTACCGGAAACATCTCATCCAAAGGCCTGTGAAACGCAGTTTCTTTGCAGGCCTGATCTGGCTGAAGTAGGACTTCGGCTCTGGGTGTGCTACATTGCCCTAGAGCTGAAAGGCACAACGTGCAGGCTTCTTTCCAAAGGGCGAGTTGGGCCCCACAGCATCTTGATTCCAGCTCTTTGGGAAGCTAAGAAACAACACGCTCTGCACAGTGCTCTTACAGCCTACCGGGAGCATCTCTTCCAAAGGCCTCTGAAACGCAGTTTCTTTGCAGGCCTGATCTGGCTGAAGTAGGACTTCTGCTCTGGGTGTGCTCCATTGCCCTAGAGCTGAAAGGCACAACGTGCAGGCTTCTTTCCGGAGGGCGAGTTGGGCCTCACAGCATCTGGCTTCCACCTCTTTGGGAAGGTAAGAAAGAACTCGCTCTGCACAGTGCTCTTACAGCCTACCGGGAACATCTCCTCCAAAGGTCTGTGAAACGCAGTTTCTTTGCAGGCCTGATCTGGCTCAAGTAGGACTTCTGCTATGGGTGTGCTCCATTGCCCTAGAGCTGAAAGGCACAACGTGCAGGCTTCTTTCCAAAGGGCGAGTTGGGCCCCACAGCATCTTGCTTCCAGCTCTTTGGGAAGCTAAGAAACAACTCGCTCTGCACAGTGCTCTTACAGCCTACCGGGAGCATCTCTTCCAAAGGCCTCTGAAACGCAGTTTCTTTGCAGGCCTGATCTGGCTGAAGTAGGACTTCTGCTCTGGGTGTGCTCCATTGCCCTAGAGCTGAAAGGCACAACGTGCAGGCTTCTTTCCAAAGGGCGAGTTGGGCCCCACAGCATCTTGCTTCCAGCTCTTTGGGAAGCTAAGAAACAACTCGCTCTGCACAGTGCTCTTACAGCCTACCGGGAACATCTCTTCCAAAGGCCTGTGAAACGCAGTTTCTTTGCAAGCCTCATCTGGCTGAAGTAGGACTTCTGCTCTGGGTGTGCTCCATTGCCCTAGAGCTGAAAGGCACAACGTGCAGGCTTCTTTCCAAAGGGCGAGTTGGGCCCCACAGCATCTTGCTTCCAGCTCTTTGGGAAGCTAAGAAACAACTCGCTCTGCACAGTGCTCTTACAGCCTACCGGGAGCATCTCTTCCAAAGGCCTCTGAAACGCAGTTTCTTTGCAGGCCTGATCTGGCTGAAGTAGGACTCATGCTCTGGGTGTGCTGCATTGCCCTAGAGCTGAAAGGCACAACGTGCATCCTTCTTTACAAAGGGCGAGTTGGGCCCCACAGCATCTTGCTTCCAGCTCTTTGGGAAGCTAAGAAACAACTCGCTCTGCACAGTGCTCTTACAGCCTACCGGGAACATCTCTTCCAAAGGCCTGTGAAACGCAGTTTCTTTGCAGGCCTGATCTGGCTGAAGTAGGACTTCTGCTCTGGGTGTGCTCCATTGCCCTAGAGCTGAAAGGCACAACGTGCAGGCTTCTTTCCAAAGGGCAGGTTGGGTCCCACAGCATCTTGCTTACAGCTCTTTGGGAAGCTAAGAAAGAACTCGCTCTGCACAGTGCTCTTACAGCCTACCGGGAACATCTCTTCCAAAGGCCTGTGAAACGCAGTTTCTTTGCAGGCCTGATCTGGCTGAAGTAGGACTTCTGCTCTGCGTGTGCTCCATTGCCCTAGAGCTGAAAGGCACAACGTGCAGGCTTCTTTCCAAAGGGCGAGTTGGGCCCCACAGCATCTTGCTTCCAGCTCTTTGGGAAGCTAAGAAACAACTCGCTCTGCACAGTGCTCTTACAGCCTACCGGGAGCATCTCTTCCAAAGGCCTCTGAAACGCAGTTTCTTTGCAGGCCTGATCTGGCTGAAGTAGGACTTCTGCTCTGGGTGTGCTCCATTGCCCTAGAGCTGAAAGGCACAACGTGCAGGCTTCTTTCCAAAGGGCGAGTTGGGCCCCACAGCATCTTGCTTCCAGCTCTTTGGGAAGGTAAGAAACTACTCGCTCTGCACAGTGCTCTTACAGCCTACCGGGAACATCTCTTCCAAAGGCCTGTGAAACGCAGTTTCTTTGCAGGCCTGAACTGGCTGAAGTAGGACTTCTGCTCTGGGTGTGCTACATTGCCCTAGAGCTGAAAGGCACAAGGTGCAGGCTTCTTTGCAAGGGGCGAGTTGGGCCCCACAGCATCTTGCTTCCAGCTCTTTGGGAAACTAAGAAACATCTCGCTCTGCACAGTGCTCTTACAGCCTACCGGGAACAGCTCTTCCAAAGGCCTGTGAAACGCAGTTTCTTTGCAGGCCTGATCTGGCTGAAGGAGGACTTCTGCTCTGGGTGTGCTACATTGCCCTAGAGCTGAAAGGCACAACGGTCAGGCTTCTTTCCTAAGGGCGAGTTGAGCCCCACAGCATCTTGCTTCCAGCTCTTTGGGAAGCTAAGAAACAACTCGCTCTGCACAGTGCTCTTACAGCCTACCGGGAACATCTCTTCCAAAGGACTGTAAAACGCAGTTTCTTTGCAGGCCTGATCTGGCTGAAGTAGGACTTCTGCTCTGGGTGTGCTACATTGCCCTAGAGCTGAAAGGCACAACGTGCAGGCTTCTTTCAAAAGGGCGAGTTGGGCCCCACAGCATCTTGCTTCCAGCTCTTTAGGAAGCTAAGAAACAACTCGCTCTGCACAGTGCTCTTACAGCCTACCGGGAACATCTCTTCCAAAGGCCTGTGAAACGCAGTTTCTTTGCAGGCCTGATCAGGCTGAAGTAGGACTTCTCCTCTCGTTCTGCTACATTGCCCTAGAGCTGAAAGGCACAACGAGCAGGCTTCTTTCCAAAGGGCCAGTTGGGCGCCTCAGCATCTTGCTTCCAGCTCTTTGGGAAGCTAAGAAACTACTCGCTCTGCACAGTGCTCTTACAGCCTACCGGGAACATCTCTTCCAAAGGCCTGTGAAACGCAGTTTCTTTGCAGGCCTGATCTGTCTGAAGTAGGACTTCTGCTCTGGGTGTGCTCCATTGCCCTAGAGCTGAAAGGCACAACGTGCAGGCTTCTTTCCAAAGGGCGAGTTGGGCCCCACAGCATCTTGCTTCCAGCTCTTTGGGAAGCTGAGAAACAACTCGCTCTGCACAGTGATCGTACAGCCTACCGGGAACATCTCTTCCAAAGGCCTGTGAAACGCAGTTTCTTTGCAGGCCTGATCTGGCTGAAGTAGGACTTCTGCTCTGGGTGTGCTGAATTGCCCTAGAGCTGAAAGGCGCAACGTGCAGGCTTCTTTCCAAAGGGCGAGTGGGGCCCCACAGCATCTTGCTTCCAGCTCTTTGGGAAGCTAAGAAACAACTCGCTCTGCACAGTGCTCTTACAGCCTACCGGGAACATCTTTTCCAAAGGCCTGTGAAACGCAGTCTCTTTGCAGGCCAATTCTGGCTGAAGTAGGACTTCTGCTCTGGGTGTGCTCCATTGCCCTAGAGCTGAAAGGCACAACGTGCAGGCTTCCTTCCAAAGGGCAAGTTGGGCCCCACAGCACCTTGCTTCCAGCTCTTTGGGAAGCTAAGAAACAACTCGCTCTGCACAGTGCTCTTACAGCCTACCGGGAACATCTCTTCCAAAGGCCTGTGAAACGCAGTTTCTTTGCAGGCCTGATCTGGCTGAAGTAGGACTTCTGCTCTGGGTGTGCTCCATTGCCCTAGAGCTGAAAGGCACAACGTGCAGGCTTCTTTCCAAAGGGCGAGTTGGGCCCCACAGCATCTTGATTCCAGCTGTTTGGGAAGCTAAGAAACAACTCGCTCTGCACAGTGCTCTTACAGCCTACCGGGAGCATCTCTTCCAAAGGCCTCTGAAACGCAGTTTCTTTGCAGGCCTGATCTGGCTGAAGTAGGACTTCTGCTCTGGGTGTGCTCCATTGCCCTAGAGCTGAAAGGCACAACGTGCAGGCTTCTTTCCAAAGGGCGAGTTGGGCCCCACAGCATCTTGCTTCCAGCTCTTTGGGAAGCTAAGAAACAACTCGCTCTGCACAGTGCTCTTACAGCCTACCGGGATCATCTCTTCCAAAGGCCTGTGAAACGCAGTTTCTTTGCAGGCCTGATCTGTCTGAAGTAGGACTTCTGCTCTGGGTGTGCTCCATTGCCCTAGAGCTGAAAGGCACAACGTGCAGGCTTCTTTCCAAAGGGCGAGTTGGGCCCACAGCATCTTGCTTCCAGCTATTTGGGAAGCTAAGAAACAACTCGCTCTGCACAGTGCTCTTACAGCCTACCGGGAGAATCTCTTCCAAAGGCCTGTGAAACGCAGTTTCTTTGCAGGCCTGATCTGGCTGAAGTAGGACTTCTGCTCTGGGTGTGCTCCATTGCCCTAGAGCTGAAAGGCACAACGTGCAGGCCTCTTTCCAAAGGGCGAGTTGGGCCCCACAGCATCTTGCTTCCAGCTCTTTGGGAAGCTAAGAAACAACTCGCTCTGCACTGTGCTCTTACAGCCTACCGGGAGAATCTTTTACAAAGGCCTGTGAAACGCAGTCTCTTCGCAGGCCAATTCTGTCTGAAGTAGGACTTCTGCTCTGGGTGTGCTCCATTGCCCTAGAGCTGAAAGGCACAACGTGCAGGCCTTTTTCCAAAGGGCGAGTTGGGCCCCACAGCATCTTGCTTCCTGCTCTTTGGGAAGCTAAGATACAACTCGCTCTGCACAGTTCTCTTACAGCCTACCGGGAACATCTCTTCCAAAGGCCTGTGAAACGCAGTTTCTTTGCAGGCCTGATCTGGCTGAAGTAGGACTTCTGCTCTGGGTGTGCTACATTGCCCTAGAGCTGAAAGGCACAAGGTGCAGGCTTCTTTGCAAGGGGCGAGTTGGGCCCCACAGCATCTTGCTTCCAGCTCTTTGGGAAACTAAGAAACATCTCGCTCTGCACAGTGCTCTTACAGCCTACCGGGAACAGCTCTTCCAAAGGCCTGTGAAACGCAGTTTCTTTGCAGGCCTGATCAGGCTGAAGTAGGACTTCTGCTCTCGGTCTGCTACATTGCCCTAGAGCTGAAAGGCACAACGGTCAGGCTTCTTTCCTAAGGGCGAGTTGAGCCCCACAGCATCTTGCTTCCAGCTCTTTGGGAAGCTAAGAAACAACTCGCTCTGCACAGTGCTCTTACAGCCTACCGGGATCATCTCTTCCAAAGGACTGTAAAACGCAGTTTCTTTGCAGGCCTGATCTGGCTGAAGTAGGACTTCTGCTCTGGGTGTGCTACATTGCCCTAGAGCTGAAAGGCACAACGTGCAGGCTTCTTTCAAAAGGGCGAGTTGGGCCCACAGCATCTTGCTTCCAGCTCTTTAGGAAGCTAAGAAACAACTCGCTCTGCACAGTGCTCTTACAGCCTACCGGGAACATCTCTTCCAAAGGCCTGTGAAACGCAGTTTCTTTGCAGGCCTGATCAGGCTGAAGTAGGACTTCTCCTCTCGTTCTGCTACATTGCCCTAGAGCTGAAAGGCACAACGAGCAGGCTTCTTTCCAAAGGGCCAGTTGGGCGCCTCAGCATCTTGCTTCCAGCTCTTTGGGAAGCTAAGAAACTACTCGCACTGCACAGTGCTCTTACAGCCTACCGGGAACATCTCTTCCAAAGGCCTGTGAAACGCAGTTTCTTTGCAGGCCTGATCTGTCTGAAGTAGGACTTCTGCTCTGGGTGTGCTCCATTGCCCTAGAGCTGAAAGGCACAACGTGCAGGCTTCTTTCCAAAGGGCGAGTTGGGCCCCACAGCATCTTGCTTCCAGCTCTTTGGGAAGCTGAGAAACAACTCGCTCTGCACAGTGATCGTACAGCCTACCGGGAACATCTCTTCCAAAGGCCTGTGAAACGCAGTTTCTTTGCAGGCCTGATCTGGCTGAAGTAGGACTTCTGCTCTGGGTGTGCTGAATTGCCCTAGAGCTGAAAGGCGCAACGTGCAGGCTTCTTTCCAAAGGGCGAGTGGGGCCCCACAGCATCTTGCTTCCAGCTCTTTGGGAAGCTAAGAAACAACTCGCTCTGCACAGTGCTCTTACAGCCTACCGGGAACATCTTTTCCAAAGGCCTGTGAAACGCAGTCTCTTTGCAGGCCAATTCTGGCTGAAGTAGGACTTCTGCTCTGGGTGTGCTCCATTGCCCTAGAGCTGAAAGGCACAACGTGCAGGCTTCCTTCCAAAGGGCAAGTTGGGCCCCACAGCACCTTGCTTCCAGCTCTTTGGGAAGCTAAGAAACAACTCGCTCTGCACAGTGCTCTTACAGCCTACCGGGAACATCTCTTCCAAAGGCCTGTGAAACGCAGTTTCTTTGCAGGCCTGATCTGGCTGAAGTAGGACTTCTGCTCTGGGTGTGCTCCATTGCCCTAGAGCTGAAAGGCACAACGTGCAGGCTTCTTTCCAAAGGGCGAGTTGGGCCCCACAGCATCTTGATTCCAGCTCTTTGGGAAGCTAAGAAACAACTCGCTCTGCACAGTGCTCTTACAGCCTACTGGGAGAATCTCTTCCAAAGGCCTCTGAAACGCAGTTTCTTTGCAGGCCTGATCTGGCTGAAGTAGGACTTCTGCTCTGGGTGTGCTCCATTGCCCTAGAGCTGAAAGGCACAACGTGCAGGCTTCTTTCCAAAGGGCGAGTTGGGCCCCACAGCATCTTGCTTCCAGCTCTTTGGGAAGCTAAGAAACAACTCGCTCTGCACAGTGCTCTTACAGCCTACCGGGATCATCTCTTCCAAAGGCCTGTGAAACGCAGTTTCTTTGCAGGCCTGATCTGTCTGAAGTAGGACTTCTGCTCTGGGTGTGCTCCATTGCCCTAGAGCTGAAAGGCACAACGTGCAGGCTTCTTTCCAAAGGGCGAGTTGGGCCCACAGCATCTTGCTTCCAGCTATTTGGGAAGCTAAGAAACAACTCGCTCTGCACAGTGCTCTTACAGCCTACCGGGAGCATCTGTTCCAAAGGCCTGTGAAACGCAGTTTCTTTGCAGGCCTGATCTGGCTGAAGTAGGACTTCTGCTCTGGGTGTGCTCCATTGCCCTAGAGCTGAAAGGCACAACGTGCAGGCTTCTTTCCAAAGGGCGAGGTGGGCCCCACAGCATCTTGCTTCCAGCTCTTTGGGAAGCTAAGAAACAACTCGCTCTGCACTGTGCTCTTACAGCCTACCGGGAGCATCTCTTCCAAAGGCCTCTGAAACGCAGTTTCTTTGCAGGCCTGATCTGGCTGAAGTAGGACTTCTGCTCTGTGTGTGCTACATTGCCCTAGAGCTGAAAGGCACAACGTGCAGGCTTCTTTCCAAAGGGCGATTTGGGCCCCACAGCATCTTGATTCCAGCTCTTTGGGAAGCTAAGAAACAACTCGCTCTGCACAGTGCTCTTACAGCCTACCAGGAACATCTCTTCCAAAGGCCTGTGAAACGCAGTTTCTTTGCAGGCCTGATCTGGCTGAAGTAGGACTTCTGCTCTGGGTGTGCTCCATTTCCCTAGAGCTGAAAGGCACAACGTGCAGGCTTCTTTCCAAAGGGCGAGTTGGGCCCCACAGCATCTTGATTCCAGCTCTTTGGGAAGCTAAGAAACAACTCGCTCTGCAGAGTGCTCTTACAGCCTACTGGGATCATCTCTTCCAAAGGCCTGTGAAACGCAGTTTCTTTGCAGGCCTGATCTGGCTGAAGTAGGATTTCTGCTCTGGGTGTGCTCCATTGCCCTAGAGCTGAAAGGCACAACGTGCAGGCTTCTTTCCAAAGGGCGAGTTGGGCCCCACAGCATCTTGCTTCCAGCTCTTTGAGAAGCTAAGAAACAACTCGCTCTGCACAGTGCTCTTACAGCCTACCGGGAACATCTCTTCCAAAGGCCTGTGAAACGCAGTTTCTTTGCAGGCCTGATCTGGCTGAAGTAGGACTTCTGATCTGTGTGTGGTACACTGCCCTAGAGCTGAAAGGCACAATGTGCAGGCTTCTTTCCAAAGGGCAGGTTGGGCCCCACAGCATCTTGCTTCCAGCTCTTTGGGAAGCTAAGAAACAACTCGCTCTGCACAGTGCTCTTACAGCCTACCGGGAACATCTCTTCCAAAGGCCTGTGAAACGCAGTTTCTTTGCAGGCCTCATCTGGCTGAAGTAGGACTTCTGCTCTGGGTGTGCTCCATTGCCCTAGAGCTGAAAGGCACAACGTGCAGGCTTCTTTCCAAAGGGCGAGTTGGGCCCCACAGCATCTTGATTCCAGATCTTTGGGAAGCTAAGAAACAACTCGCTCTGCACAGTGCTCTTACAGCCTACCGGGAGCATCTCTTCCAAAGGCCTGTGAAACGCAGTTTCTTTGCAGGCCTGATCTGGCTGAAGTACGACTTCTGCTCTGGGTGTGCTCCATTGCCCTAGAGCTGAAAGGCACAACGTGCAGGCTTCTTTCCAAAGGGCGAGTTGGGCCCCACAGCATCTTGCTTCCAGCTCTTTGGGAAGCTAAGAAACAACTCGCTCTGCACAGTGCTCTTACAGCCTACCGGGAACATCTCTTCCAAAGGCCTCTGAAACGCAGTTTCTTTGCAGGCCTGATCTGGCTGAAGTAGGACTTCTGATCTGTGTGTTGTACACTGCCCTAGAGCTGAAAGACACAACGTGCACGCTTCTTTCCAAAGGGCAGGTTGGGCCCCACAGCATCTTGCTTCCAGCTCTTTGGGAAGCTAAGAAACAACTCGCTCTGCACAGTGCTCTTACAGCCTACCGGGAACATCTCTTCCAAATGCCTGAGAAACGCAGAGTCTTTGCAGGCCTCATCTGGGTGAAGTAGGACTTCTGCTCTGGGTGTGCTCCATTGCCCTAGAGCTGAAAGGCACAACGTGCAGGCTTCTTTCCAAAGGGCAAGTTGGGCCCCACAGCACCTTGCTTCCAGCTCTTTGGGAAGCTAAGAAACAACTCGCTCTGCACAGTGCTCTTACAGCCTACCGGGAACATCTCTTCCAAAGGCCTGTGAAACGCAGTTTCTTTGCAGGCCTGATCTGGCTGAAGTAGGACTTCTGCTCTGGGTGTGCTCCATTGCCCTTGAGCTGAAAGGCGCAACGTGCAGGCTTCTTTCCAAAGGGCGAGTTGGGCCCCACAGCATCTTGCTTCCAGCTCTTTGGGAAGCTAAGAAACAACTCGCTCTGCACAGTGCTCTTACAGCCTACCGGGAGCATCTTTTCCAAAGGCCTCTGAAACGCAGTTTCTTTGCAGGCCTGATCTGGCTGAAGTAGGACTTCTGCTCTGGGTGTGCTCCATTGCCCTACAGCTGAAAGGCACAACGCGCAGGCTTCTTTCCAAAGGGCGAGTTGGGCCCCACAGCATCTTGCTTCCAGCTCTTTGGGAAGCTAAGAAACAACACGCTCTGCACAGTGCTCTTACAGCCTACCGGGATCATCTCTTCCAAAGGCCTGTGAAACGCAGTTTCTTTGCAGGCCTGATCTGGCTGAAGTAGGACTTCTGCTCTGGGTGTGCTCCATTGCCCTATATCTGAAAGGCACAACGTGCAGGCTTCTTTCCAAAGGCCGAGTTGGGCCCCACAGCATCTTGCTTCCAGCTCTTTTGGAAGCTAAGAAACAACTCGCTCTGCACAGTGCTCTTACAGCCTACCGGGAACATCTCTTCCAAAGGCCTGTGAAACGCAGTTTCTTTGCAGGCCTGATCTGGCTGAAGTAGGACTTCTGCTCTGGGTGTGCTCCATTGCCCTAGAGCTGAAAGGCACAACGTGCAGGATTCTTTCCAAAGGGCGAGAAGGGCCCCACAGCATCTTGCTTCCAACTCTTTGGGAAGCTAAGAAACAACTCGCTCTGCACACTGCTCTTACAGCCTACCGGGAGCATCTCTTCCAAAGGCCTGTGAAACGCAGTTTCTTTGCAGCCCTGATCTGGCTGAAGTAGGACTTCTGTTCTGGGTGTGCTACATTGCCCTAGAGCTGAAAGGCACAACGTGCAGGCGTCTTTCCAAAGGGCAGTTTGGGTCCCACAGCATCTTGCTTCCAGGTCTTTGGGAAGGTAAGAAACAACTCGCTCTGCACAGTGCTCTTACCGCCTACCGGGAACATCTCTTCCAAAGGCCTGAGAAACGCAGAGCCTTTGCAGGCCTGATCTGGCTGAAGTAGTACTTCTTCTCTGGGTGTGCTCCATTGCCCTAGAGCTGAAAGGCACAACGTGCAGGCTTCTTTCCAAAGGGCGAGTTGGGCCCCACAGCATCTTGCTTCCAGCTCTTTGGGAAGGTAAGAAACAACTCGCTCTGCACAGTGCTCTTACAGCCTTCGGGAACATCTCTTCCAAAGGCCTGTGAAACGCAGTTTCTTTGCAGGCCTGATCTGGCTGAAGTAGGACTTCTGCTCTGGGTGTGCTCCATTGACCTAGAGCTGAAAGGCACAATGTGCAGGCTTCTTTCCAAAGGGCGAGTTGGGCCCCACAGCATCTTGCTTCCAGCTCTTTGGGAAGCTAAGAAACAACTCGCTCTGCACAGTGCTCTTACAGCCTACCGGGAACATCTCTTCCAAAGGCCTGTGAAACGCAGTTTCTTTGCAGGCCTGATCTGGCTGAAGTAGGACTTCTGCTCTGGGTGTGCTCCATTGCCCTAGAGCTGAAAGGCACAACGTGCAGGCTTCATTCCAAAGGGCGAGTTGGGCCCCACAGCATCTTGATTCCAGATCTTTGGGAAGCTAAGAAACAACTCGCTCTGCACAGTGCTCTTACAGCCTACTGGGAACATCTCTTCCAAAGGCCTGTGAAACGCAGTTTCTTTGCAGGCCTGATCTGGCTGAAGAAGGACTTCTGCTCTGGGTGTGCTCCATTGCCCTAGAGCTGAAAGGCACACCGTGCAGGCTTCTTTCCAAAGGGCGAGTTGGGCCCCACAGCATCTTGCTTCCAGCTCTTTGGGAAGCTAAGAAACAACTCGCTCTGCACAGTGCTCTTACAGCCTACCGGGAGCATCTCTTCCAAAGGCCTCTGAAACGCAGTTTCTTTGCATGCCTGATCTGGCTGAAGTAGGACTTCTGCTCTGGGTGTGCTCCATTGCCCTAGAGCTGAAAGGCACAACGTGCAGGCTTCTTTGCAAAGGGCGAGTTGGGCCCCAAAGCATCTTGCTTCCAGCTCTTTGGGAAGCTAAGAAGCTACTCGCTCTGCACAGTGCTCTTACAGCCTACCGGGAACATCTCTTCCAAAGGCCTGTGAAAGGCAGTTTCTTTGCAGGCCTGATCTGGCTGAAGGAGAACTTCTGTTCTGGGTGTGCTAAATTACCCTAGAGCTGAAAGGCACAACGTGCAGGCTTCTTTCCAAAGGGCGAGTTGGGCCCACAGCATCTTGCTTCCAGCTCTTTGGGAAGTTAAGAAACAACTCGCTCTGCACAGTGCTCTTAAAGCCTACCGGGAACATCTCTTCCAAAGGCCTGTGAAACGCAGTTTCTTTGCAGGCCTGATCTGGCTGAAGTAGGACTGCTGCTCTGGGTGTGCTACATTGCCCTAGAGCTGAAAGGCACAACGGTCAGGCTTCTTTCCTAAGGGCGAGTTGAGCCCCACAGCATCTTGCTTCCAGCTCTTTGGGAAGCTAAGAAACAACTCGCTCTGCACAGTGCTCTTACAGCCTATTGGGAACATCTCTTCCAAAGGACTGTAAAACGCAGTTTCTTTGCAGGCCTGATCTGGCTGAAGTAGGACTTGTGCTCTGGGTGTGCTACATTGCCCTAGAGCTGAAAGGCACAACGTGCAGGCTTCTTTCAAAAGGGCGAGTTGGGCCCCACAGCATGTTGCTTCCAGCTCTTTAGGAAGCTAAGAAACAACTCGCTCTGCACAGTGCTCTTACAGCCTACCGGGAACATCTCTTCCAAAGGCCTGTGAAACGCAGTTTCTTTGCAGGCCTGATCAGGCTGAAGTAGGACTTCTGCTCTCGGTCTGCTACATTGCCCTAGAGCTGAAAGGCACAACGTGCAGGCTTCTTTCCAAAGGGCGAGTTGGGCGCCACAGCATCTTGCTTCCAGCTCTTTGGGAAGCTAAGAAACTACTCGCTCTGCACAGTGCTCTTACAGCCTACCGGGAACATCTCTTCCAAAGGCCTGTGAAACGCAGTCTCTTTGCAGGCCAATTCTGGCTGAAGTAGGACTTCTGCTCTGGGTGTGCTCCATTGCCCTAGAGCTGAAAGGCACAACGTGCAGGCTTCCTTCCAAAGGGCAAGTTGGGCCCCACAGCACCTTGCTTCCAGCTCTTTGGGAAGCTAAGAAACAACTCGCTCTGCACAGTGCTCTTACAGCCTACCGGGAACTTCTCTTCCAAAGGCCTGTGAAACGCAGTTTCTTTGCAGGCCTGATCTGGCTGAAGTAGGACTTCTGCTCTGGGTGTGCTCCATTGCCCTAGAGCTGAAAGGCACAACGTGCAGGCTTCTTTCCAAAGGGCGAGTTGGGCCCCACAGCATCTTGATTCCAGCTCTTTGGGAAGCTAAGAAACAACTCGCTCTGCACAGTGCTTTTACAGCCTACCGGGAGCATCTCTTCCAAAGGCCTGTGAAACGCAGTTTCTTTGCAGGCCTGATCTGGCTGAAGTAGCACTTCTGCTCTGGGTGTGCTACTTTGCCCTAGAGCTGAAAGGCACAACGTGCAGGCTTCTTTCCAAAGGGCGAGTTGGGCCCCACAGCATCTTGCTTCTAGCTCTTTGGGAAGCTAAGGAACAACTCGCTTTGCACAGTGCTCTTACAGCCTACCGGGATCATCTCTTCCGAAGGCCTGTGAAACGCAGTTTCTTTGCAGGCCTGATCTGTCTGAACTAGGACTTCTGCTCTGGATGTGCTCCATTGCCCTAGAGCTGAAAGGCACAACGTGCAGGCTTCTTTCCAAAGGGCGAGTTGGGCCCACAGCATCTTGCTTCCAGCTCTTTGGGAAGCTAAGAAACAACTCGCTCTGCACAGTGCTCTTACAGCCTACCGGGAGCATCTCATCCAAAGGCCTGTGAAACGCAGTTTCTTTGCAGGCCTGATCTGGCTGAAGTAGGACTTCTGCTCTGGGTGTGCTCCATTGCCCTAGAGCTGAAAGGCACAACGTGCAGGCTTCTTTCCAAAGGGCGAGTTGGGCCCCACAGCATCTTGCTTCCAGCTCTTTGGGAAGCTAAGAAACAACTCGCTCTGCACTGTGCTCTTACAGCCTACCGGGAACATCTCTTCCAAAGGCCTCTGAAACGCAGTTTCTTTGCAGGCCTGATCTGGCTGAAGTAGGACTTCTGCTCTGTGTGTGCTACATTGCCCTAGAGCTGAAAGGCACAACGTGCAGGCTTCTTTCCAAAGGGCGAGTTGGGCCCCACAGCATCTTGCTTCCAGCTCTTTGGGAAGGTAAGAAACAACTCGCTCTGCACAGTGCTCTTACAGCCTACCGGGAACATCTCTTCCAAAGGCCTGTGAAACGCAGTTTCTTTGCAGGCCTGATCTGGCTGAAGTAGGACTTCTGCTCTGGGTGTGCTCCATTGCCCTAGAGCTGAAAGGCACAACGTGCAGGCTTCTTTCCAAAGGGCGAGTTGGGCCCCACAGCATCTTGATTCCAGCTCTTTGGGAAGCTAAGAAACAACTCGCTCTGCAGAGTGCTCTTACAGCCTACTGGGATCATCTCTTCCAAAGGCCTGTGAAACGCAGTTTCTTTGCAGGCCTGATCTGGCTGAAGTAGGACTTCTGCTCTGGGTGTGCTCCATTGCCCTAGAGCTGAAAGGCACAACGTGCAGGCTTCTTTCCAAAGGGCGAGTTGGGCCCCACAGCATCTTGCTTCCAGCTCTTTGAGAAGCTAAGAAACAACTCGCTCTGCACAGTGCTCTTACAGCCTACCGGGAACATCTCTTCCAAAGGCCTGTGAAACGCAGTTTCTTTGCAGGCCTGATCTGGCTGAAGTAGGACTTCTGATCTGTGTGTGGTACACTGTCCTAGAGCTGAAAGGCACAATGTGCAGGCTTCTTTCCAAAGGGCAGGTTGGGCCCCACAGCATCTTGCTTCCAGCTCTTTGGGAAGCTAAGAAACAACTCGCTCTGCACAGTGCTCTTACAGCCTACCGGGAACATCTCTTCCAAAGGCCTGTGAAACGCAGTTTCTTTGCAAGCCTCATCTGGCTGAAGTAGGACTTCTGCTCTGGGTGTGCTCCATTGCCCTAGAGCTGAAAGGCACAACGTGCAGGCTTCTTTCCAAAGGGCGAGTTGGGCCCCACAGCATCTTGCTTCCAGCTCTTTGGGAAGCTAAGAAACAACTCGCTCTGCACAGTGCTCTTACAGCCTACCGGGAGCATCTCTTCCAAAGGCCTGTGAAACGCAGTTTCTTTGCAGGCCTGATCTGGCTGAAGTAGGACTTCTGCTCTGGGTGTGCTCCATTGCCCTAGAGCTGAAAGGCACAACGTGCAGGCTTCTTTCCAAAGGGCGAGTTGGGCCCCACAGCATCTTGCTTCCAGCTCTTTGGGAAGCTAAGAAACAACTCGCTCTGCACAGTGCTCTTACAGCCTACCGGGAACATCTCTTCCAAAGGCCTCTGAAACGCAGTTTCTTTGCAGGCCTGATCTGGCTGAAGTAGGACTTCTGCTCTGGGTGTGCTCCATTGCCCTAGAGCTGAAAGGCACAACGTGCCGGCGTCTTTCCACAGGGCGAGTTGGGCCCCACAGCATCTTGCTTCCAGCTCTTTGGGAAGCTAAGAAACAACTCGCTCTGCACAGTGCTCTTACAGCCTACCGGGAACATCTCTTCCAAAGGCCTGTGAAACGCAGTTTCTTTGCAGGCCTGAACTGGCTGAAGTAGGACTTCTGCTCTGGGTGTGCTCCATTGCCCTTGAGCTGAAAGGCACAACGTGCAGGCTTCTTTCCAAAGGGCGAGTTGGGCCCCACAGCATCTTGCTTCCAGCTCTTTGGGAAGCTAAGAAACAACTCGCTCTGCACAGTGCTCTTACAGCCTACCGGGAGCATCTCTTCCAAAGGCCTCTGAAACGCAGTTTCTTTGCAGGCCTGATCTGGCTGAAGTAGGACTTCTGCTCTGGGTGTGCTCCATTGCCCTACAGCTGAAAGGCACAACGCGCAGGCTTCTTTCCAAAGGGCGAGTTGGGCCCCACAGCATCTTGCTTCCAGCTCTTTGGGAAGCTAAGAAACAACACGCTCTGCACAGTGCTCTTACAGCCTACCGGGATCATCTCTTCCAAAGGCCTGTGAAACGCAGTTTCTTTGCAGGCCTGATCTGGCTGAAGTAGGACTTCTGCTCTGGGTGTGCTCCATTGCCCTAGATCTGAAAGGCACAACGTGCAGGCTTCTTTCCAAAGGCCGAGTTGGGCCCCACAGCATCTTGCTTCCAGCTCTTTTGGAAGCTAAGAAACAACTCGCTCTGCACAGTGCTCTTACAGCCTACCGGGAACATCTCTTCCAAAGGCCTGTGAAACGCAGTTTCTTTGCAGGCCTGATCTGGCTGAAGTAGGACTTCTGCTCTGGGTGTGCTCCATTGCCCTAGAGCTGAAAGGCACAACGTGCAGGATTCTTTCCAAAGGGCGAGAAGGGCCCCACAGCATCTTGCTTCCAACTCTTTGGGAAGCTAAGAAACAACTCGCTCTGCACACTGCTCTTACAGCCTACCGGGAGCATCTCTTCCAAAGGCCTGTGAAACGCAGTTTCTTTGCAGCCCTGATCTGGCTGAAGTAGGACTTCTGTTCTGGGTGTGCTACATTGCCCTAGAGCTGAAAGGCACAACGTGCAGGCGTCTTTCCAAAGGGCAGTTTGGGTCCCACAGCATCTTGCTTCCAGCTCTTTGGGAAGGTAAGAAACAACTCGCTCTGCACAGTGCTCTTACCGCCTACCGGGAACATCTCTTCCAAAGGCCTGAGAAACGCAGAGCCTTTGCAGGCCTGATCTGGCTGAAGTAGTACTTCTTCTCTGGGTGTGCTCCATTGCCCTAGAGCTGAAAGGCACAACGTGCAGGCTTCTTTCCAAAGGGCGAGTTGGGCCCCACAGCATCTTGCTTCCAGCTCTTTGGGAAGGTAAGAAACAACTCGCTCTGCACAGTGCTCTTACAGCCTTCGGGAACATCTCTTCCAAAGGCCTGTGAAACGCAGTTTCTTTGCAGGCCTGATCTGGCTGAAGTAGGACTTCTGCTCTGGGTGTGCTCCATTGCCCTAGAGCTGAAAGGCACAACGTGCAGGCTTCTTTCCAAAGGGCGAGTTGGGCCCCACAGCATCTTGCTTCCAGCTCTTTGGGAAGCTAAGAAACAACTCGCTCTGCACAGTGCTCTTACAGCCTACCGGGAACATCTCTTCCAAAGGCCTGTGAAACGCAGTTTCTTTGCAGGCCTGATCTGGCTGAAGTAGGACTTCTGCTCTGGGTGTGCTCCATTGCCCTAGAGCTGAAAGGCACAACGTGCAGGCTTCATTCCAAAGGGCGAGTTGGGCCCCACAGCATCTTGATTCCAGATCTTTGGGAAGCTAAGAAACAACTCGCTCTGCACAGTGCTCTTACAGCCTACTGGGAACATCTCTTCCAAAGGCCTGTGAAACGCAGTTTCTTTGCAGGCCTGATCTGGCTGAAGAAGGACTTCTGCTCTGGGTGTGCTCCATTGCCCTAGAGCTGAAAGGCACACCGTGCAGGCTTCTTTCCAAAGGGCGAGTTGGGCCCCACAGCATCTTGCTTCCAGCTCTTTGGGAAGCTAAGAAACAACTCGCTCTGCACAGTGCTCTTACAGCCTACCGGGAGCATCTCTTCCAAAGGCCTCTGAAACGCAGTTTCTTTGCAGGCCTGATCTGGCTGAAGTAGGACTTCTGCTCTGGGTGTGCTCCATTGCCCTAGAGCTGAAAGGCACAACGTGCAGGCTTCTTTGCAAAGGGCGAGTTGGGCCCCAAAGCATCTTGCTTCCAGCTCTTTGGGAAGCTAAGAAACTACTCGCTCTGCACAGTGCTCTTACAGCCTACCGGGAACATCTCTTCCAAAGGCCTGTGAAAGGCAGTTTCTTTGCAGGCCTGATCTGGCTGAAGGAGAACTTCTGTTCTGGGTGTGCTACATTACCCTAGAGCTGAAAGGCACAACGTGCAGGCTTCTTTCCAAAGGGCGAGTTGGGCCCCACAGCATCTTGCTTCCAGCTCTTTGGGAAGTTAAGAAACAACTCGCTCTGCACAGTGCTCTTAAAGCCTACCGGGAACATCTCTTCCAAAGGCCTGTGAAACGCAGTTTCTTTGCAGGCCTGATCTGGCTGAAGTAGGACTGCTGCTCTGGGTGTGCTACATTGCCCTAGAGCTGAAAGGCACAACGGTCAGGCTTCTTTCCTAAGGGCGAGTTGAGCCCCACAGCATCTTGCTTCCAGCTCTTTGGGAAGCTAAGAAACAACTCGCTCTGCACAGTGCTCTTACAGCCTATTGGGAACATCTCTTCCAAAGGACTGTAAAACGCAGTTTCTTTGCAGGCCTGATCTGGCTGAAGAAGGACTTGTGCTCTGGGTGTGCTACATTGCCCTAGAGCTGAAAGGCACAACGTGCAGGCTTCTTTCCAAAGGGCGAGTTGGGCCCCACAGCATCTTGCTTCCAGCTCTTTAGGAAGCTAAGAAACAACTCGCTCTGCACAGTGCTCTTACAGCCTACCGGGAACATCTCTTCCAAAGGCCTGTGAAACGCAGTTTCTTTGCAGGCCTGATCAGGCTGAAGTAGGACTTCTGCTCTCGGTCTGCTACATTGCCCTAGAGCTGAAAGGCACAACGTGCAGGCTTCTTTCCAAAGGGCGAGTTGGGCGCCACAGCATCTTGCTTCCAGCTCTTTGGGAAGCTAAGAAACTACTCGCTCTGCACAGTGCTCTTACAGCCTACCGGGAACATCTCTTCCAAAGGCCTGTGAAACGCAGTCTCTTTGCAGGCCAATTCTGGCTGAAGTAGGACTTCTGCTCTGGGTGTGCTCCATTGCCCTAGAGCTGAAAGGCACAACGTGCAGGCTTCCTTCCAAAGGGCAAGTTGGGCCCCACAGCACCTTGCTTCCAGCTCTTTGGGAAGCTAAGAAACAACTCGCTCTGCACAGTGCTCTTACAGCCTACCGGGAACATCTCTTCCAAAGGCCTGTGAAACGCAGTTTCTTTGCAGGCCTGATCTGGCTGAAGTAGGACTTCTGCTCTGGGTGTGCTCCATTGCCCTAGAGCTGAAAGGCACAACGTGCAGGCTTCTTTCCAAAGGGCGAGTTGGGCCCCACAGCATCTTGATTCCAGCTCTTTGGGAAGCTAAGAAACAACTCGCTCTGCACAGTGCTTTTACAGCCTACCGGGAGCATCTCTTCCAAAGGCCTCTGAAACGCAGTTTCTTTGCAGGCCTGATCTGGCTGAAGTAGGACTTCTGCTCTGGGTGGGCTACATTGCCCTAGAGCTGAAAGGCACAACGTGCAGGCTTCTTTCCAAAGGGCGAGTTGGGCCCCACAGCATCTTGCTTCTAGCTCTTTGGGAAGCTAAGGAACAACTCGCTTTGCACAGTGCTCTTACAGCCTACCGGGATCATCTCTTCCAAAGGCCTGTGAAACGCAGTTTCTTTGCAGGCCTGATCTGTCTGAACTAGGACTTCTGCTCTGGGTGTGCTCCATTGCCCTAGAGCTGAAAGGCACAACGTGCAGGCTTCTTTCCAAAGGGCGAGTTGGGCCCACAGCATCTTGCTTCCAGCTCTTTGGGAAGCTAAGAAACAACTCGCTCTGCACAGTGCTCTTAAAGCCTACCGGGAGCATCTCATCCAAAGGCCTGTGAAACGCAGTTTCTTTGCAGGCCTGATCTGGCTGAAGTAGGACTTCTGCTCTGGGTGTGCTCCATTGCCCTAGAGCTGAAAGGCACAACGTGCAGGCTTCTTTCCAAAGGGCGAGTTGGGCCCCACAGCATCTTGCTTCCAGCTCTTTGGGAAGCTAAGAAACAACTCGCTCTGCACTGTGCTCTTACAGCCTACCGGGAACATCTCTTCCAAAGGCCTCTGAAACGCAGTTTCTTTGCAGGCCTGATCTGGCTGAAGTAGGACTTCTGCTCTGTGTGTGCTACATTGCCCTAGAGCTGAAAGGCACAACGTGCAGGCTTCTTTCCAAAGGGCGAGTTGGGCCCCACAGCATCTTGCTTCCAGCTCTTTGGGAAGGTAAGAATCAACTCGCTCTGCACAGTTCTCTTACAGCCTACCGGGAACATCTCTTCCAAAGGCCTGTGAAACGCAGTTTCTTTGCAGGCCTGATCTGGCTGAAGTAGGACTTCTGCTCTGGGTGTGCTCCATTGCCCTAGAGCTGAAAGGCACAACGTGCAGGCTTCTTTCCAAAGGGCGAGTTGGGCCCCACAGCATCTTGATTCCAGCTCTTTGGGAAGCTAAGAAACAACTCGCTCTGCAGAGTGCTCTTACAGCCTACTGGGATCATCTCTTCCAAAGGCCTGTGAAACGCAGTTTCTTTGCAGGCCTGATCTGGCTGAAGTAGGACTTCTGCTCTGGGTGTGCTCCATTGCCCTAGAGCTGAAAGGCACAACGTGCAGGCTTCTTTCCAAAGGGCGAGTTGGGCCCCACAGCATCTTGCTTCCAGCTCTTTGAGAAGCTAAGAAACAACTCGCTCTGCACAGTGCTCTTACAGCCTACCGGGAACATCTCTTCCAAAGGCCTGTGAAACGCAATTTCTTTGCAGGCCTGATCTGGCTGAAGTAGGACTTCTGATCTGTGTGTGGTACACTGTCCTAGAGCTGAAAGGCACAATGTGCAGGCTTCTTTCCAAAGGGCAGGTTGGGCCCCACAGCATCTTGCTTCCAGCTCTTTGGGAAGCTAAGAAACAACTCGCTCTGCACAGTGCTCTTACAGCCTACCGGGAACATCTCTTCCAAAGGCCTGTGAAACGCAGTTTCTTTGCAAGCCTCATCTGGCTGAAGTAGGACTTCTGCTCTGGGTGTGCTCCATTGCCCTAGAGCTGAAAGGCACAACGTGCAGGCTTCTTTCCAAAGGGCGAGTTGGGCCCCACAGCATCTTGCTTCCAGCTCTTTGGGAAGCTAAGAAACAACTCGCTCTGCACAGTGCTCTTACAGCCTACCGGGAGCATCTCTTCCAAAGGCCTGTGAAACGCAGTTTCTTTGCAGGCCTGATCTGGCTGAAGTAGGACTTCTGCTCTGGGTGTGCTCCATTGCCCTAGAGCTGAAAGGCACAACGTGCAGGCTTCTTTCCAAAGGGCGAGTTGGGCCCCACAGCATCTTGCTTCCAGCTCTTTGGGAAGCTAAGAAACAACTCGCTCTGCACAGTGCTCTTACAGCCTACCGGGAACATCTCTTCCAAAGGCCTCTGAAACGCAGTTTCTTTGCAGGCCTGATCTGGCTGAAGTAGGACTTCTGCTATGGGTGTGCTCCATTGCCCTAGAGCTGAAAGGCACAACGTGCCGGCGTCTTTCCACAGGGCGAGTTGGGCCCCACAGCATCTTGCTTCCAGCTCTTTGGGAAGCTAAGAAACAACTCGCTCTGCACAGTGCTCTTACAGCCTACCGGGAACATCTCTTCCAAAGGCCTGTGAAACGCAGTTTCTTTGCAGGCCTGATCTGGCTGAAGTAGGACTCATGCTCTGGGTGTGCTCCATTGCCCTAGAGCTGAAAGGCACAACGTGCAGGCTTCTTTCCAAAGGGCGAGTTGGGCCCCACAGCATCTTGATTCCAGCTCTTTGGGAAGCTAAGAAACAACTCGCTCTGCACAGTGCTCTTAAAGTCTACCGGGAGCATGTCTTCCAAAGGCCTCTGAAACGCAGTTTCTTTGCAGGCCTGATCTGGCTGAAGTAGGACTTCTGCTCTGGGTGTGCTCCATTGCCCTAGAGCTGAAAGGCACAACGTGCAGGCTTCTTTCCAAAGGGCGAGTTGGGCCCCACAGCATCTTGCTTCCAGCTCTTTGGGAAGCTAAGAAACAACTCGCTCTGCACAGTGCTCTTACAGCCTACCGGGAACATCTCTTCCAAAGGCCTGTGAAACGCAGTTTCTTTGCAGGCCTGATCTGGCTGAAGTAGGACTTCTGATCTGTGTGTGGTACACTGCCCTAGAGCTGAAAGACCAACGTGCATGCTTCTTTCCAAAGGGCAGGTTGGGCCCCACAGCATCTTGCTTCCAGCTCTTTGGGAAGCTAAGAAACAACTCGCTCTGCACAGTGCTCTTACAGCCTACCGGGAACATCTCTTCCAAATGCCTGAGAAACGCAGAGTCTTTGCAGGCCTCATCTGGCTGAAGTAGGACTTCTGCTCTGGGTGTGCTCCATTGCCCTAGAGCTGAAAGGCACAACGTGCAGGCTTCTTTCCAAAGGGCAAGTTGGGCCCCACAGCACCTTGCTTCCAGCTCTTTGGGAAGCTAAGAAACAACTCGCTCTGCACAGTGCTCTTACAGCCTACCGGGAACATCTCTTCCAAAGGCCTGTGAAACGCAGTTTCTTTGCAGGCCTGATCTGGCTGAAGTAGGACTTCTGCTCTGGGTGTGCTCCATTGCCCTAGAGCTGAAAGGCACAACGTGCAGGCTTCTTTCCAAAGGGCGAGTTGGGCCCCACAGCATCTTGCTTCCAGCTCTTTGGGAAGCCAGGAAACAACTCGCTCTGCACAGTGCTCTTACAGCCTACCGGGTGCATCTCTTCCAAAGGCCTCTGAAACGCAGTTTCTTTGCAGGCCTGATCTGGCTGAAGTAGGACTTCTGCTCTGGGTGTGCTCCATTGCCCTACAGCTGAAAGGCACAACGCGCAGGGTTCTTTCCAAAGGGCGAGTTGGGCCCCACAGCATCTTGCTTCCAGCTCTTTGGGAAGCTAAGAAACAACACGCTCTGCACAGTGCTCTTACAGCCTACCGGGATCATCTCTTCCAAAGACCTGTGAAACGCAGTTTCTTTGCAGCCCTGATCTGGCTGAAGTAGGACTTCTGTTCTGGGTGTGCTACATTGCCCTAGAGCTGAAAGGCACAACGTGCAGGCGTCTTTCCAAAGGGCAGTTTGGGTCCCACAGCATCTTGCTTCCAGCTCTTTGGGAAGGTAAGAAACAACTCGCTCTGCACTGTGCTCTTACAGCCTACCGGGAACATCTCTTCCAAAGGCCTGAGAAACGCAGAGCCTTTGCAGGCCTGATCTGGCTGAAGTAGTACTTCTGCTCTGGGTGTGCTCCATTGCCCTAGAGCTGAAAGGCACAACGAGCAGGCTTCTTTCCAAAGGGCGAGTTGGGCCCCACAGCATCTTGCTTCCAGCTCTTTGGGAAGGTAAGAAACAACTCGCTCTGCACAGTGCTCTTACAGCCTTCGGGAACATCTCTTCCAAAGGCCTGTGAAACGCAGTTTCTTTGCAGGCCTGATCTGGCTGAAGTAGGACTTCTGCTCTGGGTGTGCTCCATTGCCCTAGAGCAGTAAGGCACAACGTGCAGGCTTCTTTCCAAAGGGCGAGTTGGGCCCCACAGCATCTTGCTTCCAGCTCTTTGGGAAGCTAAGAAACAACTCGCTCTGCAAAGTGCTCTTACAGCCAACCGGGAACATCTCTTCCAAAGGCCTGTGAAACGCAGTTTGTTTGCAGGCCTGATCTGGCTGAAGTAGGACTTCTGCTCTGGGTGTGCTCCATTGCCCTAGAGCTGAAAGGCACAACGGTCAGGCTTCTTTCCTAAGGGCGAGTTGAGCCCCACAGCATCTTGCTTCCAGCTCTTTGGGAAGATAAGAAACAACTCGCTCTGCACAGTGCTGTTACAGCCTACTGGGAACATCTCTTCCAAAGGACTGTAAAACGCAGTTTCTTTGCAGGCCTGATCTGGCTGAAGTAGGACTTGTGCTCTGGGTGTGCTACATTGCCCTATAGCTGAAAGGCACAACGTGCAGGCTTCTTTCAAAAGGGCGAGTTGGGCCCCACAGCATCTTGCTTCCAGCTCTTTAGGAAGCTAAGAAACAACTCGCTCTGCACAGTGCTCTTACAGCCTACCGGGAACATCTCTTCCAAAGGCCTGTGAAACGCAGTTTCTTTGCAGGCCTGATCAGGCTGAAGTACGACTTCTGCTCTCGGTCTGCTACATTGCCCTAGAGCTGAAAGGCACAACGTGCAGGCTTCTTTCCAAAGGGCGAGTTGGGCGCCACAGCATCTTGCTTCCAGCTCTTTGGGAAGCTAAGAAACTACTCGCTCTGCACAGTGCTCTTACAGCCTACCGGGAACATCTCTTCCAAAGGCCTGTGAAACGCAGTCTCTTTGGAGGCCAATTCTGGCTGAAGTAGGACTTCTGCTCTGGGTGTGCTCCATTGCCCTAGAGCTGAAAGGCACAACGTGCAGGCTTCTTTCCAAAGGGCGAGTTGGGCCCCACAGCATCTTGCTTCCAGCTCTTTGGGAAGCTAAGAAACAACTCGCTCTACACAGTGCTCTTACAGCCTACCGGGAACATCTCTTCCAAATGCCTGAGAAACGCAGAGTCTTTGCAGGCCTCATCTGGCTGAAGTAGGACTTCTGCTCTGGGTGTGCTCCATTGCCCTAGAGCTGAAAGGCACAACGTGCAGGCTTCTTTCCAAAGGGCAAGTTGGGCCCCACAGCACCTTGCTTCCAGCTCTTTGGGAAGCTAAGAAACAACTCGCTCTGCACAGTGCTCTTACAGCCTACCGGGAACATCTCTTCCAAAGGCCTCTGAAACGCAGTTTCTTTGCAGGCCTGATCTGGCTGAAGTAGGACTTCTGCTCTGGGTGTGCTCCATTGCCCTTGAGCTGAAAGGCACAACGTGCAGGCTTCTTTCCAAAGGGCGAGTTGGGCCCCACAGCATCTTGCTTCCAGCTCTTTGGGAAGCTAAGAAACAACTCGCTCTGCACAGTGCTCTTACAGCCTACCGGGAGCATCTCTTCCAAAGGCCTCTGAAACGCAGTTTCTTTGCAGGCCTGATCTGGCTGAAGTAGGACTTCTGCTCTGGGTGTGCTCCATTGCCCTACAGCTGAAAGGCACAACGCGCAGGCTTCTTTCCAAAGGGTGAGTTGGGCCCCACAGCATCTTGCTTCCAGCTCTTTGGGAAGCTAAGAAACAACACGCTCTGCACAGTGCTCTTACAGCGTACCGGGATCATCTCTTCCAAAGGCCTGTGAAACGCAGTTTCTTTGCAGGCCTGATCTGGCTGAAGTAGGACTTCTGCTCTGGGTGTGCTCCATTGCCCTAGATCTGAAAGGCACAACGTGCAGGCTTCTTTCCAAAGGGCGAGTTGGGCCCCACAGCATCTTGCTTCCAGCTCTTTTGGAAGCTAAGAAACAACTCGCTCTGCACAGTGCTCTTACAGCCTACCGGGAACATCTCTTCCAAAGGCCTGTGAAACGCAGTTTCTTTGCAGGCCTGATCTGGCTGAAGTAGGACTTCTGCTCTGGGTGTGCTCCATTGCCCTAGAGCTGAAAGGCACAACGTGCAGGATTCTTTCCAAAGGGCGAGAAGGGCCCCACAGCATCTTGCTTCCAACTCTTTGGGAAGCTAAGAAACAACTCGCTCTGCACACTGCTCTTACAGCCTACCGGGAGCATCTCTTCCAAAGGCCTGTGAAACGCAGTTTCTTTGCAGCCCTGATCTGGCTGAAGTAGGACTTCTGTTCTGGGTGTGCTACATTGCCCTAGAGCTGAAAGGCACAACGTGCAGGCGTCTTTCCAAAGGGCAGTTTGGGTCCCACAGCATCTTGCTTCCAGCTCTTTGGGAATCTAAGAAACAACTCGCTCTGCACTGTGCTCTTACAGCCTACCGGGAACATCTCTTCCAAAGGCCTGAGAAACGCAGAGGCTTTGCAGGCCTGATCTGGCTGAAGTAGTACTTCTGCTCTGGGTGTGCTCCATTGCCCTAGAGCTGAAAGGCACAACGTGCAGGCTTCTTTCCAAAGGGCGAGTTGGGCCCCACAGCATCTTGCTTCCAGCTCTTTGGGAAGCTAAGAAACAACTCGCTCTGCACAGTGCTCTTACAGCCTTCGGGAACATCTCTTCCAAAGGCCTGTGAAACGCAGTTTCTTTGCAGGCCTGATCTGGCTGAAGTAGGACTTCTGCTCTGGGTGTGCTCCATTGCCCTAGAGCTGAAAGGCACAACGTGCAGGCTTCTTTCCAAAGGGCGAGTTGGGCCCCACAGCATCTTGCTTCCAGCTCTTTGGGAAGGTAAGAAACAACTCGCTCTGCACAGTGCTCTTACAGCCTTCGGGAACATCTCTTCCAAAGGCCTGTGAAACGCAGTTTCTTTGCAGGCCTGATCTGGCTGAAGTAGGACTTCTGCTCTGGGTGTGCTCCATTGCCCTAGAGCTGAAAGGCACAACGTGCAGGCTTCTTTCCAAAGGGCGAGTTGGGCCCCACAGCATCTTGCTTCCAGCTCTTTGGGAAGCTAAGAAACAACTCGCTCTGCACAGTGCTCTTACAGCCTACCGGGAACATCTCTTCCAAAGGCCTGTGAAAAGCAGTTTCTTTGCAGGCCTGATCTGGCTGAAGTAGGACTTCTGCTCTGGGTGTGCTCCATTGCCCTAGAGCTGAAAGGCACAACGTGCAGGCTTCTTTCCAAAGGGCGAGTTGGGCCCCACAGCATCTTGATTCCAGATCTTTGGGAAGCTAAGAAACAACTCGCTCTGCACAGTGCTCTTACAGCCTACTGGGAACATCTCTTCCAAAGGCCTGTGAAACGCAGTTTCTTTGCAGGCCTGATCTGGCTGAAGTAGGACTTCTGCTCTGGGTGTGCTCCATTGCCCTAGAGCTGAAAGGCACAACGTGCAGGCTTCTTTCCAAAGGGCGAGTTGGGCCCCACAGCATCTTGCTTCCAGCTCTTTGGGAAGCTAAGAAACTACTCGCTCTGCACAGTGCTCTTACACCCTACCGGGAGCATCTCTTCCAAAGGCCTCTGAAACGCAGTTTCTTTGCATGCCTGATCTGGCTGAAGTAGGACTTCTGCTCTGGGTGTGCTCCATTGCCCTAGAGCTGAAAGGCACAACGTGCAGGATTCTTTGCAAAGGGCGATTTGGGCCCCAAAGCATCTTGCTTCCAGCTCTTTGGGAAGCTAAGAAACTACTCGCTCTGCACAGTGCTCTTACAGCCTACCGGGAACATCTCTTCCAAAGGCCTGTGAAAGGCAGTTTCTTTGCAGGCCTGATCTGGCTGAAGGAGAACTTCTGCTCTGGGTGTGCTACATTACCCTAGAGCTGAAAGGCACAACGTGCAGGCTTCTTTCCAAAGGGCGAGTTGGGCCCCACAGCATCTTGCTTCCAGCTCTTTGGGAAGTTAAGAAACAACTCGCTCTGCACAGTGCTCTTAAAGCCTACCGGGAACATCTCTTCCAAAGGTCTGTGAAACGCAGTTTCTTTGCAGGCCTGATCTGGCTGAAGTAGGACTTCTGCTCTGTGTGTGGTACACTGCCCTAGAGCTGAAAGGCACAACGTGCAGGCTTCTTTCCAAAGGGCGAGTTGGACCCCACAGCATCTTGCTTCCAGCTCTTTGGGAAGCTAAGAAACAACTCGCTCTGCAAAGTGCTCTTACAGCCAACCGGGAACATCTCTTCCAAAGGCCTGTGAAACGCAGTTTGTTTGCAGGCCTGATCTGGCTGAAGTAGGACTTCTGCTCTGGGTGTGCTACATTGCCCTAGAGCTGAAAGGCACAACGGTCAGGCTTCTTTCCTAAGGGCGAGTTGAGCCCCACAGCATCTTGCTTCCAGCTCTTTGGGAAGATAAGAAACAACTCGGTCTGCACAGTGCTTTTACAGCCTACTGGGAACATCTCTTCCAAAGGACTGTAAAACGCAGTTTCTTTGCAGGCCTGATCTGGCTGAAGTAGGACTTGTGCTCTGGGTGTGCTACATTGCCCTAGAGCTGAAAGGCACAACGTGCAGGCTTCTTTCAAAAGGGCGAGATGGGCCCCACAGCATCTTGCTTCCAGCTCTTTAGGAAGCTAAGAAACAACTCGATCTGCACAGTGCTCTTACAGCCTACCGGGAACATCTCTTCCAAAGGCCTGTGGAACGCAGTTTCTTTGCAGGCCTGATCTGGCTGAAGTAGAACTTCTGCTCTGGGTGTGCTGAATTGCCCTAGAGCTGAAAGGCATATCGTGCAGGCTTCTTTCCAAAGGGCGAGTAGGGCCCCACAGCATCTTGCTTCCAGCTCTTTGGGAAGCTAAGAAACAACTCGTTCTGCACAGTGCTCTTACAGCCTACCGGGAACATCTCTTCCCAAGGCCTGTGAAACGCAGTTTCTTTGCAGGCCTGATCTGGCTGAAGTAGGACTTCTGCTCTGGGTGTGCTCCATTGCCCTAGAGCTGAAAGGCACAACGTGCAGGCTTCTTTCCAAAGGGCGAGTTGGGCCCCACAGCATCTTGCTTCCAGCTCTTTGGGAAGCTAAGAAATAACTCGCTCTGCACAGTGCTCTTACAGCCTACCGGGAACATCTCTTACAAAGGCCTGTGAAACGCAGTTTCTTTGCAGGCCTGATCTGGCTGAAGTAGGACTTCTGCTCTGGGTGTGCTCCATTGCCCTAGAGCTGAAAGGCACAACGTGCAGGCTTCTTTCCAAAGGGCGAGTTGGGTCCCACAGCATCTTGCTTCCAGCTCTTTGGGAAGCTAAGAAACAACTCGCTCTGCACAGTGCTCTTACAGCCTACCGGGAACATCTCTTCCAAAGGCCTGTGAAACGCAGTTTCTTTGCAGGCCTGATCTGGCTGAAGTAGGAGTTCTGCTCTGGGTGTGCTCCATTGGCCTAGAGCTGAAAGGCACAACGTGCAGGCTTCTTTGCAAAGGGCGAGTTGGGCCCCAAAGCATCTTGCTTCCAGCTCTTTGGGAAGCTAAGAAACTACTCGCTCTGCACAGTGCTCTTACAGCCTACCGGGAACATCTCTTCCAAAGGCCTGTGAAACGCAGTTTCTTTGCAGGCCTGATCTGGATGAAGGAGAACTTCTGCTCTGGGTGTGCTACATTACCCTAGAGCTGAAAGGCACAACGTGCAGGCTTCTTTCCAAAGGGCGAGTTGGGCCCCTCAGCATCTTGCTTCCAGCTCTTTGGGAAGTTAAGAAACAACTCGCTCTGCACAGTGCTCTTAAAGCCTACCGGGAACATCTCTTCCAAAGGCCTGTGAAACGCAGTTTCTTTGCAGGCCTGATCTGGCTGAAGTAGGACTTCTGCTCTGTGTGTGGTACACTGCCCTAGAGCTGAAAGGCACAACGTGCAGGCTTCTTTCCAAAGGGCGAGTTGGGCGCCACAGCATCTTGCTTCCAGCTCTTTGGGAATCTAAGAAACAACTCGCTCTGCGCAGTGCTCTTACAGCCAACAGGGAAGATCTCTTCCAAATGCCTGTGAAACGCAGTTTGTTTGCAGGCCTGATCTGGCTGAAGTAGGACTTCTGCTCTGGGTGTGCTACATTGCCCTAGAGCTGAAAGGCACAACGGTCAGGCTTCTTTCCTAAGGGCGAGTTGACCCCCACAGCATCTTGCTTCCAGCTCTTTGGGAACCAAAGAAACAACTCACTCTGCACAGTGCTCTTACAGCCTACTGGGAACATCTCTTCCAAAGGACTGTAAAACGCAGTTTCTTTGCAGGCCTGATCTGGCTGAAGTAGGACTTGTGCTCTGGGTGTGCTACATTGCCCTAGAGCTGAAAGGCACAACGTGCAGGCTTCTTTCAAAAGGGCGAGTTGGGCCCCACAGCATCTTGCTTCCAGCTCTTTAGGAAGCTAAGAAACAACTCGCTCTGCACAGTGCTCTTACAGCCTACCGGGAACATCTCTTCCAAAGGCCTGTGAAACGCAGTTTCTTTGCAGGCCTGATCAGGCTGAAGTAGGACTTCTGCTCTCGGTCTGCTACATTGCCCTAGAGCTGAAAGGCACAACGTGCAGGCTTCTTTCCAAAGGGCGAGTTGGGCGCCACAGCATCTTGCTTCCAGCTATTTGGGAAGCTAAGAAACTACTCGCTCTGCACAGTGCTCTTACAGCCTACCGGGAACATCTCTTCCAAAGGCCTGTGAAACGCAGTTTCTTTGCAGGCCTGATCTGGCTGAAGTAGGACTTCTGCTCTGGGTGTGCTCCATTGCCCTAGAGCTGAAAGGCACAACGTGCAGGCTTCTTTCCAAAGGGCGAGTTGGGCCCCACAGCATCTTGCTTCCAGCTCTTTGGGAAGCTAAGAAACAACTCGCTCTGCACAGTGCTCTTACAGCCTACCGGGAACATCTCTTCCAAAGGCCTGTGGAACGCAGTTTCTTTGCAGGCCTGATCTGGCTGAAGTAGGACTTCTGCTCTGGGTGTGCTCCATTGCCCTTGAGCTGAAAGGCACAACGTGCAGGCTTCTTTCCAAAGGGCGAGTTGGGCCCCACAGCATCTTGCTTCCAGATCTTTGGGAAGCTAAGAAACAACTCGCTCTGCACAGTGCTCTTACAGCCTACCGGGAGCATCTCTTCCAAAGGCCTCTGAAACGCAGTTTCTTTGCAGGCCTGATCTGGCTGAAGTAGGACTTCTGCTCTGGGTGTGCTCCATTGCCCTACAGCTGAAAGGCACAACGCGCAGGCTTCTTTCCAAAGGGCGAGTTGGGCCCCACAGCATCTTGCTTCCAGCTCTTTGGGAAGCTAAGAAACAACACGCTCTGCACAGTGCTCTTACAGCCTACCGGGATCATCTCTTCCAAAGGCCTGTGAAACGCAGTTTCTTTGCAGGCCTGATCTGGCTGAAGTAGGACTTCTGCTCTGGGTGTGCTCCATTGCCCTAGATCTGAAAGGCACAACGTGCAGGCTTCTTTCCAAAGGGCGAGTTGGGCCCCACAGCATCTTGCTTCCAGCTCTTTTGGAAGCTAAGAAACAGCTCGCTCTGCACAGTGCTCTTACAGCCTACCGGGAACATCTCTTCCAAAGGCCTGTGAAACGCAGTTTCTTTGCAGGCCTGATCTGGCTGAAGTAGGACTTCTGCTCTGGGTGTGCTCCATTGCCCTAGAGCTGAAAGGCACAACGTGCAGGATTCTTTCCAAAGGGCGAGAAGGGCCCCACAGCATCTTGCTTCCAACTCTTTGGGAAGCTAAGAAACAACTCGCTCTGCACACTGCTCTTACAGCCTACCGGGAGCATCTCTTCCAAAGGCCTGTGAAACGCAGTTTCTTTGCAGCCCTGATCTGGCTGAAGTAGGACTTCTGTTCTGGGTGTGCTACATTGCCCTAGAGCTGAAAGGCACAACGTGCAGGCGTCTTTCCAAAGGGCAGTTTGGGTCCCACAGCATCTTGCTTCCAGCTCTTTGGGAAGGTAAGAAACAACTCGCTCTGCACTGTGCTCTTATAGCCTACCGGGAACATCTCTTCCAAAGGCCTGAGAAACGCAGAGCCTTTGCAGGCCTGATCTGGCTGAAGTAGGACTTCTGCTCTGGGTGTGCTCCATTGCCCTAGAGCTGAAAGGCACAACGTGCAGGCTTCTTTCCAAAGGGCGAGTTGGGCCCCACAGCATCTTGCTTCCAGCTCTTTGGGAAGGTAAGAAACAACTCGCTCTGCACAGTGCTCTTACAGCCTTCGGGAACATCTCTTCCAAAGGCCTGTGAAACGCAGTTTCTTTGCAGGCCTGATCTGGCTGAAGTAGGACTTCTGCTCTGGGTGTGCTCCATTGCCCTAGAGCTGAAAGGCACAACGTGCAGGCTTCTTTCCAAAGGGCGAGTTGGGCCCCACAGCATCTTGCTTCCAGCTCTTTGGGAAGCTAAGAAACAACTCGCTCTGCACAGTGCTCTTACAGCCTACCGGGAACATCTCTTCCAAAGGCCTGTGAAAAGCAGTTTCTTTGCAGGCCTGATCTGGCTGAAGTAGGACTTCTGCTCTGGGTGTGCTCCATTGCCCTAGAGCTGAAAGGCACAACGTGCAGGCTTCTTTCCAAAGGGCGAGTTGGGCCCCACAGCATCTTGATTCCAGATCTTTGGGAAGCTAAGAAACAACTCGCTCTGCACAGTGCTCTTACAGCCTACTGGGAACATCTCTTCCAAAGGCCTGTGAAACGCAGTTTCTTTGCAGGCCTGATCTGGCTGAAGTAGGACTTCTGCTCTGGGTGTGCTCCATTGCCCTAGAGCTGAAAGGCGCAACGTGCAGGCTTCTTTCCAAAGGGCGAGTTGGGCCCCACAGCATCTTGCTTCCAGCTCTTTGGGAAGCTAAGAAACTACTCGCTCTGCACAGTGCTCTTACACCCTACCGGGAGCATCTCTTCCAAAGGCCTCTGAAACGCAGTTTCTTTGCATGCCTGATCTGGCTGAAGTAGGACTTCTGCTCTGGGTGTGCTCCATTGCCCTAGAGCTGAAAGGCACAACGTGCAGGATTCTTTGCAAAGGGCGATTTGGGCCCCAAAGCATCTTGCTTCCAGCTCTTTGGGAAGCTAAGAAACTACTCGCTCTGCACAGTGCTCTTACAGCCTACCGGGAACATCTCTTCCAAAGGCCTGCGAAAGGCAGTTTCTTTGCAGGCCTGATCTGGCTGAAGGAGAACTTCTGCTCTGGGTGTGCTACATTACCCTAGAGCTGAAAGGCACAACGTGCAGGCTTCTTTCCAAAGGGCGAGTTGGGCCCCACAGCATCTTGCTTCCAGCTCTTTGGGAAGTTAAGAAACAACTCGCTCTGCACAGTGCTCTTAAAGCCTACCGGGAACATCTCTTCCAAAGGTCTGTGAAACGCAGTTTCTTTGCAGGCCTGATCTGGCTGAAGTAGGACTTCTGCTCTGTGTGTGGTACACTGCCCTAGAGCTGAAAGGCACAACGTGCAGGCTTCTTTCCAAAGGGCGAGTTGGACCCCACAGCATCTTGCTTCCAGCTCTTTGGGAAGCTAAGAAACAACTCGCTCTGCAAAGTGCTCTTACAGCCAACCGGGAACATCTCTTCCAAAGGCCTGTGAAACGCAGTTTGTTTGCAGGCCTGATCTGGCTGAAGTAGGACTTCTGCTCTGGGTGTGCTACATTGCCCTAGAGCTGAAAGGCACAACGGTCAGGCTTCTTTCCTAAGGGCGAGTTGAGCCCCACAGCATCTTGCTTCCAGCTCTTTGGGAAGATAAGAAACAACTCGGTCTGCACAGTGCTTTTACAGCCTACTGGGAACATCTCTTCCAAAGGACTGTAAAACGCAGTTTCTTTGCAGGCCTGATCTGGCTGAAGTAGGACTTGTGCTCTGGGTGTGCTACATTGCCCTAGAGCTGAAAGGCACACCGTGCAGGCTTCTTTCCAAAGGGCGAGTTGGGCGCCACAGCATCTTGCTTCCAGCTCTTTGGGAAGCTAAGAAACTACTCGCTCTGCACAGTGCTCTTACAGCCTACCGGGAACATCTCTTCCAAAGGCCTGTGAAACGCAGTTTCTTTGCAGGCCTGATCTGGCTGAAGTAGGACTTCTGCTCTGGGTGTGCTCCATTGCCCTAGAGCTGAAAGGCACAACGTGCAGGCTTCTTTCCAAAGGGCGAGTTGGGCCCCACAGCATCTTGCTTCCAGCTCTTTGGGAAGCTAAGAAACAACTCGCTCTGCACAGTGCTCTTACAGCCTACCGGGAACATCTCTTCCAAAGGCCTGTGGAACGCAGTTTCTTTGCAGGCCTGATCTGGCTGAAGTAGAACTTCTGCTCTGGGTGTGCTGAATTGCCCTAGAGCTGAAAGGCACATCGTGCAGGCTTCTTTCCAAAGGGCGAGTAGGGCCCCACAGCATCTTGCTTCCAGCTCTTTGGGAAGCTAAGAAACAACTCGTTCTGCACAGTGCTCTTACAGCCTACCGGGAACATCTCTTCCCAAGGCCTGTGAAACGCAGTTTCTTTGCAGGCCTGATCTGGCTGAAGTAGGACTTCTGCTCTGGGTGTGCTCCATTGCCCTAGAGCTGAAAGGCACAACGTGCAGGCTTCTTTCCAAAGGGCGAGTTGGGCCCCACAGCATCTTGCTTCCAGCTCTTTGGGAAGCTAAGAAATAACTCGCTCTGCACAGTGCTCTTACAGCCTACCGGGAACATCTCTTACAAAGGCCTGTGAAACGCAGTTTCTTTGCAGGCCTGATCTGGCTGAAGTAGGACTTCTGCTCTGGGTGTGCTCCATTGCCCTAGAGCTGAAAGGCACAACGTGCAGGCTTCTTTCCAAAGGGCGAGTTGGGTCCCACAGCATCTTGCTTCCAGCTCTTTGGGAAGCTAAGAAACAACTCGCTCTGCACAGTGCTCTTACAGCCTACCGGGAACATCTCTTCCAAAGGCCTGTGAAACGCAGTTTCTTTGCAGGCCTGATCTGGCTGAAGTAGGAGTTCTGCTCTGGGTGTGCTCCATTGGCCTAGAGCTGAAAGGCACAACGTGCAGGCTTCTTTGCAAAGGGCGAGTTGGGCCCCAAAGCATCTTGCTTCCAGCTCTTTGGGAAGCTAAGAAACTACTCGCTCTGCACAGTGCTCTTACAGCCTACCGGGAACATCTCTTCCAAAGGCCTGTGAAACGCAGTTTCTTTGCAGGCCTGATCTGGCTGAAGGAGAACTTCTGCTCTGGGTGTGCTACATTACCCTAGAGCTGAAAGGCACAACGTGCAGGCTTCTTTCCAAAGGGCGAGTTGGGCCCCTCAGCATCTTGCTTCCAGCTCTTTGGGAAGTTAAGAAACAACTCGCTCTGCACAGTGCTCTTAAAGCCTACCGGGAACATCTCTTCCAAAGGCCTGTGAAACGCAGTTTCTTTGCAGGCCTGATCTGGCTGAAGTAGGACTTCTGCTCTGTGTGTGGTACACTGCCCTAGAGCTGAAAGGCACAACGTGCAGGCTTCTTTCCAAAGGGCGAGTTGGGCGCCACAGCATCTTGCTTCCAGCTCTTTGGGAATCTAAGAAACAACTCGCTCTGCGCAGTGCTCTTACAGCCAACAGGGAAGATCTCTTCCAAATGCCTGTGAAACGCAGTTTGTTTGCAGGCCTGATCTGGCTGAAGTAGGACTTCTGCTCTGGGTGTGCTACATTGCCCTAGAGCTGAAAGGCACAACGGTCAGGCTTCTTTCCTAAGGGCGAGTTGACCCCCACAGCATCTTGCTTCCAGCTCTTTGGGAACCAAAGAAACAACTCACTCTGCACAGTGCTCTTACAGCCTACTGGGAACATCTCTTCCAAAGGACTGTAAAACGCAGTTTCTTTGCAGGCCTGATCTGGCTGAAGTAGGACTTGTGCTCTGGGTGTGCTACATTGCCCTAGAGCTGAAAGGCACAACGTGCAGGCTTCTTTCAAAAGGGCGAGTTGGGCCCCACAGCATCTTGCTTCCAGCTCTTTAGGAAGCTAAGAAACAACTCGCTCTGCACAGTGCTCTTACAGCCTACCGGGAACATCTCTTCCAAAGGCCTGTGAAACGCAGTTTCTTTGCAGGCCTGATCAGGCTGAAGTAGGACTTCTGCTCTCGGTCTGCTACATTGCCCTAGAGCTGAAAGGCACAACGTGCAGGCTTCTTTCCAAAGGGCGAGTTGGGCGCCACAGCATCTTGCTTCCAGCTATTTGGGAAGCTAAGAAACTACTCGCTCTGCACAGTGCTCTTACAGCCTACCGGGAACATCTCTTCCAAAGGCCTGTGAAACGCAGTTTCTTTGCAGGCCTGATCTGGCTGAAGTAGGACTTCTGCTCTGGGTGTGCTCCATTGCCCTAGAGCTGAAAGGCACAACGTGCAGGCTTCTTTCCAAAGGGCGAGTTGGGCCCCACAGCATCTTGCTTCCAGCTCTTTGGGAAGCTAAGAAACAACTCGCTCTGCACAGTGCTCTTACAGCCTACCGGGAACATCTCTTCCAAAGGCCTGTGGAACGCAGTTTCTTTGCAGGCCTGATCTGGCTGAAGTAGAACTTCTGCTCTGGGTGTGCTGAATTGCCCTAGAGCTGAAAGGCACATCGTGCAGGCTTCTTTCCAAAGGGCGAGTAGGGCCCCACAGCATCTTGCTTCCAGCTCTTTGGGAAGCTAAGAAACAACTCGTTCTGCACAGTGCTCTTACAGCCTACCGGGAACATCTCTTCCCAAGGCCTGTGAAATGCAGTTTCTTTGCAGGCCTGATCTGGCTGAAGTAGGACTTCTGCTCTGGGTGTGCTCCATTGCCCTAGAGCTGAAAGGCACAACGTGCAGGCTTCTTTCCAAAGGGCGAGTTGGGCCCCACAGCATCTTGCTTCCAGCTCTTTGGGAAGCTAAGAAACAACTCGCTCTGCACAGTGCTCTTACAGCCTACTGGGAACATCTCTTCCAAAGGCCTGTGAAACGCAGTTTCTTTGCAGGCCTGATCTGGCTGAAGTAGGACTTCTGCTCTGGGTGTGCTCCATTGCCCTAGAGCTGAAAGGCACAACGTGCAGGCGTCTTTCCAAAGGGCAGTTTGGGTCCCACAGCATCTTGCTTCCAGCTCTTTGGGAAGGTAAGAAACAACTCGCTCTGCACTGTGCTCTTATAGCCTACCGGGAACATCTCTTCCAAAGGCCTGAGAAACGCAGAGCCTTTGCAGGCCTGATCTGGCTGAAGTAGGACTTCTGCTCTGGGTGTGCTCCATTGCCCTAGAGCTGAAAGGCACACCGTGCAGGCTTCTTTCCAAAGGGCGAGTTGGGCCCCACAGGATCTTGCTTCCAGCTCTTTGGGAAGGTAAGAAACAACTCGCTCTGCACAGTGCTCTTACAGCCTTCGGGAACATCTCTTCCAAAGGCCTGTGAAACGCAGTTTCTTTGCAGGCCTGATCAGGCTGAAGTAGGACTTCTGCTCTGGGTGTGCTCCATTGCCCTAGAGCTGAAAGGCACAACGTGCAGGCTTCTTTCCAAAGGGCGAGTTGGGCCCCACAGCATCTTGCTTCCAGCTCTTTGGGAAGCTAAGAAACAACTCGCTCTGCACAGTGCTCTTACAGCCTACCGGGAACATCTCTCCCAAAGGCCTGTGAAACGCAGTTTCTTTGCAGGCCTGATCTGGCTGAAGTAGGACTTCTGCTCTGGGTGTGCTCCATTGCCCTAGAGCTGAAAGGCACAACGTGCAGGCTTCTTTCCAAAGGGCGAGTTGGGCCCCACAGCATCTTGATTCCAGATCTTTGGGAAGCTAAGAAACAACTCGCTCTGCACAGTGCTCTTACAGCCTACTGGGAACATCTCTTCCAAAGGCCTGTGAAACGCAGTTTCTTTGCAGGCCTGATCTGGCTGAAGTAGGACTTCTGCTCTGGGTGTGCTCCATTGCCCTAGAGCTGAAAGGCACAACGTGCAGGCTTCTTTCCAAAGGGCGAGTTGGGCCCCACAGCATCTTGCTTCCAGCTCTTTGGGAGGCTAAGAAACAACTCGCTCTGCACAGTGCTCTTACAGCCTACCGGGAGCATCTCTTCCAAAGGCCTCTGAAATGCAGTTTCTTTGCATGCCTGATCTGGCTGAAGTAGGACTTCTGCTCTGGGTGTGCTCCATTGCCCTAGAGCTGAAAGGCACAACGTGCAGGATTCTTTGCAAAGGGCGATTTGGGCCCCAAAGCATCTTGCTTCCAGCTCTTTGGGAAGCTAAGAAACTACTCGCTCTGCACAGTGCTCTTACAGCCTACCGGGAACATCTCTTCCAAAGGCCTGTGAAAGGCAGTTTCTTTGCAGGCCTGATCTGGCTGAAGGAGAACTTCAGCTCTGGGTGTGCTACATTACCCTAGAGCTGAAAGGCACAACGTGCAGGCTTCTTTCCAAAGGGCGAGTTGGGCCCCACAGCATCTTGCTTCCAGCTCTTTGGGAAGTTACGAAACAACTCGCTCTGCACAGTGCTCTTAAAGCCTACCGGGAACATCTCTTCCAAAGGCCTGTGAAACGCAGTTTCTTTGCAGGCCTGATCTGGCTGAAGTAGGACTTCTGCTCTGTGTGTGGTACACTGCCCTAGAGCTGAAAGGCACAACGTGCAGGCTTCTTTCCAAAGGGCGAGTTGGACCCCACAGCATCTTGCTTCCAGCTCTTTGGGAAGCTAAGAAACAACTCGCTCTGCAAAGTGCTCTTACAGCCAACCGGGAACATCTCTTCCAAAGGCCTGTGAAACGCAGTTTGTTTGCAGGCCTGATCTGGCTGAAGTAGGACTTCTGCTCTGGGTGTGCTACATTGCCCTAGAGCTGAAAGGCACAACGGTCAGGCTTCTTTCCTAAGGGCGAGTTGAGCCCCACAGCATCTTGCTTCCAGCTCTTTGGGAAGCTAAGAAACAACTCGCTCTGCACAGTGCTCTTACAGCCTACTGGGAACATCTCTTCCAAAGGACTGTAAAACGCAGTTTCTTTGCAGGCCTGATCTGGCTGAAGTAGGACTTGTGCTCTGGGTGTGCTACATTGCCCTAGAGCTGAAAGGCACAACGTGCAGGCTTCTTTCAAAAGGGCGAGTTGGGCCCCACAGCATCTTGCTTCCAGGTCTTTAGGAAGCTAAGAAACAACTCGCTCTGCACAGTGCTCTTACAGCCTACCGGGAACATCTCTTCCAAAGGCCTGTGAAATGCAGATTCTTTGCAGGCCTGATCAGGCTGAAGTATTACTTCTGCTCTCGGTCTGCTACATTGCCCTAGAGCTGAAAGGCACAACGTGCAGGCTTCTTTCCAAAGGGCGAGTTGGGCGCCACAGCATCTTGCTTCCAGCTCTTTGGGAAGCTAAGAAACTACTCGCTCTGCACAGTGCTCTTACAGCCTACCGGGAACATCTCTTCCAAAGGCCTGTGAAACGCAGTTTCTTTGCAGGCCTGATCTGGCTGAAGTAGGACTTCTGCTCTGGGTGTGCTCCATTGCCCTAGAGCTGAAAGGCACAACGTGCAGGCTTCTTTCCAAAGGGCGAGTTGGGCCCCACAGCATCTTGCTTCCAGCTCTTTGGGAAGCTAAGAAACAACTCGCTCTGCACAGTGCTCTTACAGCCTACCGGGAACATCTCTTCCAAAGGCCTGTGGAACGCAGTTTCTTTGCAGGCCTGATCTGGCTGAAGTAGAACTTCTGCTCTGGGTGTGCTGAATTGCCCTAGAGCTGAAAGGCACATCGTGCAGGCTTCTTTCCAAAGGGCGAGTAGGGCCCCACAGCATCTTGCTTCCAGCTCTTTGGGAAGCTAAGAAACAACTCGTTCTGCACAGTGCTCTTACAGCCTACCGGGAACATCTCTTCCCAAGGCCTGTGAAACGCAGTTTCTTTGCAGGCCTGATCTGGCTGAAGTAGGACTTCTGCTCTGGGTGTGCTCCATTGCCCTAGAGCTGAAAGGCACAACGTGCAGGCTTCTTTCCAAAGGGCGAGTTGGGCCCCACAGCATCTTGCTTCCAGCTCTTTGGGAAGCTAAGAAATAACTCGCTCTGCACAGTGCTCTTACAGCCTACCGGGAGCATCTCTTCCAAAGGCCTCTGAAACGCAGTTTCTTTGCAGGCCTGATCTGGCTGAAGTAGGACTTCTGCTCTGGGTGTGCTCCATTGCCCTAGAGCTGAAAGGCACAACGTGCAGGCTTCTTTCCAAAGGGCGAGTTGGGCCCCACAGCATCTTGCTTCCAGCTCTTTGGGAAGCTAAGAAACAACTCGCTCTGCACAGTGCTCTTACAGCCTACTGGGAACATCTCTTACTAAGGCCTGTGAAACGCAGTTTCTTTGCAGGCCTGATCTGGCTGAAGTAGGAGTTCTGCTCTGGGTGTGCTCCATTGGCCTAGAGCTGAAAGGCACAACGTGCAGGCTTCTTTGCAAAGGGCGAGTTGGGCCCCAAAGCATCTTGCTTCCAGCTCTTTGGGAAGCTAAGAAACTACTCGCTCTGCACAGTGCTCTTACAGCCTACCGGGAACATCTCTTCCAAAGGCCTGTGAAACGCAGTTTCTTTGCAGGCCTGATCTGGCTGAAGGAGAACTTCTGCTCTGGGTGTGCTACATTACCCTAGAGCTGAAAGGCACAACGTGCAGGCTTCTTTCCAAAGGGCGAGTTGGGCCCCTCAGCATCTTGCTTCCAGCTCTTTGGGAAGTTAAGAAACAACTCGCTCTGCACAGTGCTCTTACAGCCTACCGGGAACATCTCTTCCAAAGGCCTGTGAAACGCAGTTTCTTTGCAGGCCTGATCTGGCTGAAGTAGGACTTCTGCTCTGTGTGTGGTACACTGCCCTAGAGCTGAAAGGCACAACGTGCAGGCTTCTTTCCAAAGGGCGAGTTGGGCGCCACAGCATCTTGCTTCCAGCTCTTTGGGAATCTAAGAAACAACTCGCTCTGCGCAGTGCTCTTACAGCCAACAGGGAAGATCTCTTCCAAATGCCTGTGAAACGCAGTTTGTTTGCAGGCCTGATCTGGCTGAAGTAGGACTTCTGCTCTGGGTGTGCTCCATTGCCCTAGAGCTGAAAGGCACAACGGTCAGGCTTCTTTCCTAAGGGCGAGTTGACCCCCACAGCATCTTGCTTCCAGCTCTTTGGGAACCAAAGAAACAACTCACTCTGCACAGTGCTCTTACAGCCTACTGGGAACATCTCTTCCAAAGGACTGTAAAACGCAGTTTCTTTGCAGGCCTGATCTGGCTGAAGTAGGACTTGTGCTCTGGGTGTGCTACATTGCCCTAGAGCTGAAAGGCACAACGTGCAGGCTTCTTTCAAAAGGGCGAGTTGGGCCCCACAGCATCTTGCTTCCAGCTCTTTAGGAAGCTAAGAAACAACTCGCTCTGCACAGTGCTCTTACAGCCTACCGGGAACATCTCTTCCAAAGGCCTGTGAAACGCAGTTTCTTTGCAGGCCTGATCAGGCTGAAGTAGGACTTCTGCTCTCGGTCTGCTACATTGCCCTAGAGCTGAAAGGCACAACGTGCAGGCTTCTTTCCAAAGGGCGAGTTGGGCGCCACAGCATCTTGCTTCCAGCTATTTGGGAAGCTAAGAAACTACTCGCTCTGCACAGTGCTCTTACAGCCTACCGGGAACATCTCTTCCAAAGGCCTGTGAAACGCAGTTTCTTTGCAGGCCTGATCTGGCTGAAGTAGGACTTCTGCTCTGGGTGTGCTCCATTGCCCTAGAGCTGAAAGGCACAACGTGCAGGCTTCTTTCCAAAGGGCGAGTTGGGCCCCACAGCATCTTGCTTCCAGCTCTTTGGGAAGCTAAGAAACAACTCGCTCTGCACAGTGCTCTTACAGCCTACCGGGAACATCTCTTCCAAAGGCCTGTGGAACTCAGTTTCTTTGCAGGCCTGATCTGGCTGAAGTAGAACTTCTGCTCTGGGTGTGCTGAATTGCCCTAGAGCTGAAAGGCACATCGTGCAGGCTTCTTTCCAAAGGGCGAGTAGGGCCCCACAGCATCTTGCTTCCAGCTCTTTGGGAAGCTAAGAAACAACTCGTTCTGCACAGTGCTCTTACAGCCTACCGGGAACATCTCTTCCCAAGGCCTGTGAAACGCAGTTTCTTTGCAGGCCTGATCTGGCTGAAGTAGGACTTCTGCTCTGGGTGTGCTCCATTGCCCTAGAGCTGAAAGGCACAACGTGCAGGCTTCTTTCCAAAGGGCGAGTTGGGCCCCACAGCATCTTGCTTCCAGCTCTTTGGGAAGCTAAGAAACTACTCGCTCTGCACAGTGCTCTTACAGCCTACCGGGAACATCTCTTCCAAAGGCCTGTGAAACGCAGTTTCTTTGCAGGCCTGATCTGGCTGAAGGAGAACTTCTGCTCTGGGTGTGCTACATTACCCTAGAGCTGAAAGGTACAACGTGCCGGCTTCTTTCCAAAGGGCGAGTTGGGCCCCTCAGCATCTTGCTTCCAGCTCTTTGGGAAGTTAAGAAACAACTCGCTCTGCACAGTGCTCTTAAAGCCTACCGGGAACATCTCTTCCAAAGGCCTGTGAAACGCAGTTTCTTTGCAGGCATGATCTGGCTGAAGTAGGACTTCTGCTCTGTGTGTGGTACACTGCCCTAGAGCTGAAAGGCACAACGTGCAGGCTTCTTTCCAAAGGGCGAGTTGGGCGCCACAGCATCTTGCTTCCAGCTCTTTGGGAATCTAAGAAACAACTCGCTCTGCACAGTGCTCTTACAGCCAACAGGGAAGATCTCTTCCAAATGCCTGTGAAACGCAGTTTGTTTGCAGGCCTGATCTGGCTGAAGTAGGACTTCTGCTCTGGGTGTGCTACATTGCCCTAGAGCTGAAAGGCACAACGGTCAGGCTTCTTTCCTAAGGGCGAGTTGACCCCCACAGCATCTTGCTTCCAGCTCTTTGGGAACCAAAGAAACAACTCACTCTGCACAGTGCTCTTACAGCCTACCGGGAACATCTCTTCCAAAGGACTGTAAAACGCAGTTTGTTTGCAGGCCTGATCTGGCTGAAGTAGGACTTCTGCTCTGGGTGTGCTCCATTGCCCTAGAGCTGAAAGGCAC
The DNA here is from genome assembly GCF_041296265.1 of Equus caballus. Classification (NCBI taxonomy): domain Eukaryota; kingdom Metazoa; phylum Chordata; class Mammalia; order Perissodactyla; family Equidae; genus Equus; species Equus caballus. The sequence continues at coordinate 34,485,084 of NC_091689.1, forward strand.
AACGTGCAGGCTTCTTTCCAAAGGGCGAGTTGGTCTCCACAGCATCTGGCTTCCAGCTCTTTGGGAAGCTAAGAAACAACTCGCTTGGCACAGTGCTCTTACAGCCTACCGGGAACATCTCTTCCAAAGGCCTCTGAAACACAGTTTCTTTGCAGGCCTGATCTGGCTGAAGTAGGACTTCCGCTCTGGGTGTGCTACATTGCCCTAGAGCTGAAAGGCACAACGTGCAGGCTTCTTTCCAAAGGGCAGGTTGGGTCCCACAGCATCTTGCTTACAGCTCTTTGGGAAGCTAAGAAACAACTCGCTCTGCACAGTGCTCTTACAGCCTACCGGGAACATCTCTTCCAAAGGCCTGAGAAACGCAGAGTCTTTGCAGGCCTGATCTGGCTGAAGGAGGACTTCTGCTCTGTGTGTGCTCAATTGCCCTAGAGCTGAAAGGCACAACGTGCTGGCGTCTTTCCAGAGGGCGAGTTGGGCCACACACCATCTTGCTTCCAGCTCTTTGGGAAGCTAAGAAACAACTCGCTCTGCACAGTGCTCTTACAGCCTACCGGGAACATCTCTTCCAAAGGCCTGTGAAACGCAGTTTCTTTGCAGGCCTGATCTGACTGAAGTAGGACTCCTGCTCTGGGTGTGCTCCATTGCCCTAGAGCTGAAAGGCACAACGTGCAGGCTTCTTTCCAAAGGGCGAGTTGGGCCCCACAGCATCTTGATTCCAGATATTTGGGAAGCTAAGAAACAACTCGCTCTGCACAGTGCTCTTAAAGTCTACCGGGAGCATCTCTTCCAAAGGCCTCTGAAACGCAGTTTCTTTGCAGGCCTGATCTGGCTGAAGTAGGACTTCTGCTCTGTGTGTGCTACATTGCCCTAGAACTGAAAGGCACAACGTGCAGGCTTCTTTCCAAAGGGCGAGTTGGGCCCCACAGCATCTTGCTTCCAGCTCTTTGGGAAGCTAAGAAACAACTCGCTCTGCACAGTGCTCTTACAGCCTACCGGGAACATCTCTTCCAAAGGCCTGTGAAACGCAGTTTCTTTGCAGGCCTGATCTGACTGAAGTAGGACTCCTGCTCTGGGTGTGCTCCATTGCCCTAGAGCTGAAAGGCACAACGTGCAGGCTTCTTTCCAAAGGGCGAGTTGGGCCCCACAGCATATTGATTCCAGATATTTGGGAAGCTAAGAAACAACTCGCTCTGCACAGTGCTCTTAAAGTCTACCGGGAGCATCTCTTCCAAAGGCCTCTGAAACGCAGTTTCTTTGCAGGCCTGATCTGGCTGAAGTAGGACTTCTGCTCTGTGTGTGCTACATTGCCCTAGAACTGAAAGGCACAACGTGCAGGCTTCTTTCCAAAGGGCGAGTTGGGCCCCACAGCATCTTGCTTCCAGCTCTTTGGGAAGCTAAGAAACAACTCGCTCTGCACAGTGCTCTTACAGCCTACCGGGAACATCTCTTCCAAAGGCCTGTGAAACGCAGTTTCTTTGCAGGTCTGATCTGGCTGAAGTAGGACTTCTGCTCTGGGTGTGCTCCATTGCCCTAGAGCTGAAAGGCACAACGTGCAGGCTTCTTTCCAAAGGGCGAGTTGGGCCCCACAGCATCTTGCTTCCAGCTCTTTGGGAAGCTAAGATACAACTCGCTCTGCACAGTGCTCTTACAGCCTACCGGGAGCATCTCTTCCAAAGGCCTGTGAAACGCAGTTTCTTTGCAGGCCTGATCTGGCTGAAGTAGGACTTCTGCTCTGGGTGTGCTCCATTGCCCTAGAGCTGAAATGCACAACGTGCACGCTTCTTTCCAAGGGGCGAGTTGGGCCCCACAGCATCTTGCTTCCAGCTCTTTGGGAAGCTAAGAAACAACTCGCTCTGCACAGTGCTCTTACAGCCTACCGGGATCATCTCTTGCAAAGGCCTGTGAAACGCAGTTTCTTTGCAGGCCTGACCTGGCTGAAGTAGGACTTCTGATCTGTGTGTGGTACACTGCCCTAGAGCTGAAAGGCACAACGTGCAGGCTTCTTTCCAAGGGCGAGTTGGACCCCACAGCATCTTGCTTCCAGCTCTTTGGGAAGCTAAGAAACAACTCGCTCTGCACAGTGCTCTTACAGCCTACCGGTAACATGTCTTCCAAAGGAATGTGAAACGCAGTTTCTTTGCAGGCCTGATCTGGCTGAAGTAGGACTTCTGCTCTGGGTGCGCTCCATTGCCCTAGAGCTGAAAGGCACAACGTGCAGGCTTCTTTCAAAAGGGCGAGTTGGGCCCCACAGCATCTTGCTTCCAGCTCTTTGGGAAGCTAAGAAACAACTCGCTCTGCACAGTGCTCTTACAGCCTACCGGGAGCATGTCTTCCAAAGGCCTCTGAAATGCAGTTTCTTTGCAGGCCTGATCTGCCTGAAGTAGGACTTCTGCTCTGGGTGTGCTCCATTGCCCTAGAGCTGAAAGGCACAACGTGCAGGCTTCTTTCCAAAGGGCGAGTTGGGCCCCACAGCATCTTGCTTCCAGCTCTTTGGGAAGCTAAGATACAACTCGCTCTGCACAGTGCTCTTACAGCCTACCGGGAGCATCTCTTCCAAAGGCCTGTGAAACGCAGTTTCTTTGCAGGCCTGATCTGGCTGAAGTAGGACTTCTGCTCTGGGTGTGCTCCATTGCCCTAGAGCTGAAATGCACAACGTGCACGCTTCTTTCCAAGGGGCGAGTTGGGCCCCACAGCATCTTGCTTCCAGCTCTTTGGGAAGCTAAGAAACAACTCGCTCTGCACAGTGCTCTTACAGCCTACCGGGATCATCTCTTGCAAAGGCCTGTGAAACGCAGTTTCTTTGCAGGCCTGACCTGGCTGAAGTAGGACTTCTGATCTGTGTGTGGTACACTGCCCTAGAGCTGAAAGGCACAACGTGCAGGCTTCTTTCCAAGGGCGAGTTGGACCCCACAGCATCTTGCTTCCAGCTCTTTGGGAAGCTAAGAAACAACTCGCTCTGCACAGTGCTCTTACAGCCTACCGGTAACATGTCTTCCAAAGGAATGTGAAACGCAGTTTCTTTGCAGGCCTGATCTGGCTGAAGTAGGACTTCTGCTCTGGGTGCGCTCCATTGCCCTAGAGCTGAAAGGCACAACGTGCAGGCTTCTTTCAAAAGGGCGAGTTGGGCCCCACAGCATCTTGCTTCCAGCTCTTTGGGAAGCTAAGAAACAACTCGCTCTGCACAGTGCTCTTACAGCCTACCGGGAGCATGTCTTCCAAAGGCCTCTGAAATGCAGTTTCTTTGCAGGCCTGATCTGGCTGAAGTAGGACTTCTGCTCTGGGTGTGCTCCATTGCCCTAGAGCTGAAAGGCACAACGTGCAGGCTTCTTTCCAAAGGGCGAGTTGGGCCCCACAGCATCTTGCTTCCAGCTCTTTGGGAAGCTAAGAAACAACTCGCTCTGCACAGTGCTCTTACAGCCTACCGGGAACCTCTCTTCCAAAGGCCAGTGAAACGCAGTTTCTTTGCAGGCCTGATCTGGCTGAAGTAGGACTTCTGCTCTGGGTGTGCTCCATTGCCCTAGATCTGAAAGGCACAACGTGCAGGCTTCTTTCCAAAGGGCGAGTTGGGGCCAAAGCATCTTGCTTCCAGCTCTTTGGGAAGCTAAGAAACAACTCGCTCTGCACAGTGCTCTTACAGCCTACCGGGAACATCTCTTCCAAAGGCCTGTGAAACGCAGTTTCTTTGCAGGCCTGATCTGGCTGAAGTAGGACTTCTGCTCTGGGTGTGCTCCATTGCCCTAGAGCTGAAAGGCACAACGTGCAGGCTTCTTTCCAAAGGGCGAGTTGGGCCCCACAGCATCTTGCTTCCAGCTCTTTGGGAAGCTAAGAAACAACTCGCTCTGCACAGTGCTCTTACAGCCTACCGGGATCATCTCTTCCAAAGGCCTGTGAAACGCAGTTTCTTTGCAGGCCTGATCTGGCTGAAGTAGGACTTCTGGTCTGGGTGTGCTCCATTGCCCTAGAGCTGAAAGGCACAACGTGCAGTCTTCTTTCCAAAGGGCGAGTTGGGCCCCACAGCATCTTCCTTCCAGCTGTTTGGGAAGGTAAGAAACAACTCGCTCTCCACAGTGCTCTTACAGCCTACCGAAAACCTCTCTTCCAAAGGCCTGTGAAACGCAGTTTCTTTGCAGGCCTGATCTGGCTGAAGTAGGACTTCTGCTCTGGGTGTGCTCCATTGCCCTAGAGCTGAAAGGCACAACGTGCAGGCTTCTTTCCAAAGGGCAAGTTGGGACCCACAGCATCTTGCTTCCAGCTCTTTGGGAAGCTAAGAAACAACTCGCTCTGCACAGTGCTCTTACACTCTACCGGGAACATCTCCTCCAAAGGCCTGTGAAACGCAGTTTCTTTGCAGGCCTGATCTGGCTGAAGTATGACTTCTGCTCTGGGTGTGCTCCATTGCCCTAGAGCTGAAAGACACAACGTGCAGGCTTCTTTCCAAAGGGCTAGTTGGGCCCCACAGCATCTTGCTTCCAGCTCTTTGGGAAGCTAAGAAACAACTCGCTCTGCACAGTGCTCTTACAGCCTACCGGGAACATCTCTTCCAAAGGCCTGTGAAATGCAGTTTCTTTGCAGGCCTGATCTGGCTGAAGTAGGACTTCTGCTCTGGGTGTGCTCCATTGCCCTAGAGCTGAAAGGCACAACGTGCAGGCTTCTTTCCAAAGGGCGAGTTGGGCCCCACAGCATCTTGATTCCAGCTCTTTGGGAAGCTAAGAAACAACTCGCTCTGCACAGTGCTCTTACAGACTACCGGGAGCATCTCTTCCAAAGGCCTCTGAAACGCAGTTTCTTTGCAGGCCTGATCTGGCTGAAGTAGGACTTCTGCTCTGAGTGTGCTCCATTGCCCTAGAGCTGAAAGGCACAACGTGCAGGCTTCTTTCCAAAGGGCGAGTTGGGCCCCAAAGCATCTTGCTTCCAGCTCTTTGGGAAGCTAAGAAACAACACGCTCTGCACAGTTCTCTTACAGCCTACCGGGATCATCTCTTCCAAAGGCCTGTGAAATGCAGTTTCTTTGCAGGCCTGATCTGGCTGAAGTAGGACTTCTGCTCTGGGTGTGCTCCATTGCCCTAGAGCTGAAAGGCACAACGTGCAGGCTTCTTTCCAAAGGGCGATTTGGGCCCCAAAGCATCTTGCTTCCAGCTCTTTGGGAAGCTAAGAAACAACTCGCTCTGCACAGTGCTCTTACAGCCTACCGGGAACATGTCTTCCAAAGGCCTGTGAAACGCAGTTTCTTTGCAGGCCTGATCTGGCTGAAGTAGGACTTCTGCTCTGGGTGTGCTCCATTGCCCTAGAGCTGAAAGGCACAACGTGCAGGATTCTTTCCAAAGGGCGAGATGGGCCCCACAGCATCTTGCTTCCAGCTCTTTGGGAAGCTAAGAAACAACTGGCTCTGCACACTGCTCTTACAGCCTACCGGGAGCATCTCTTCCAAAGGCCTGTGAAACGCAGTTTCTTTGCAGGCCTGATCTGGCTGAAGTAGGACTTCTGTTCTGGGTGTGCTACACTGCCCTAGAGCTGAAAGGCACAACGTGAAGGCTTCTTTCCAAAGGGCAGTTTGGGTCCCCCAGCATCTTGCTTCCAGCTCTTTTGGAAGCTAAGAAACAACTCGCTCTGCACACTGCTCTTACAGCCTACCGGGAACATCTCTTCCAAAGGCCTGTGAAACGCAGTTTCTTTCCAGGCCTGATCTGGGTGAAGTAGGACTTCTGCTCTGGGTGTGCTCCATTGCCCTAGAGCTGAAAGGCACAACGTGCAGGCTTCTTCCAAAGGGCGAGTTGGGCCCCACAGCATCTTGCTTCCAGCTCTTTGGGAAGCTAAGAAACAACTCGCTCTGCACAGTGCTCTTACAGCCTACCGGGAGCACCTCTTCCAAAGGCCTCTGAAACGCAGTTTCTTTGCAGGCCTGATCTGGCTGAAGTAGGACTTCTGCTCTGTGTGTGCTACATTGCCCTAGAGCTGAAAGGCACAACGTGCAGGCTTCTTTCCAAAGGGCGAGTTGGGCCCCACAGCATCTTGCTTCCAGCTCTTTGGGAAGCTAAGAAACAACTCGCTCTGCACAGTGCTCTTACAGCCTACCGGGAACATCTCTTCCAAAGGCCTGTGAAACGCAGTTTCTTTGCAGGCCTGATCTGGCTGAAGTAGGACTTCTGCTCTGGGTGTGCTCCATTGCCCTAGAGCTGAAAGGCACAACGTGCAGGCTTCTTTCCAAAGGGCGAGTTGGGCCCCACAGCATCTTGCTTCCAGCTCTTTGGGAAGCTAAGAAACAACTCGCTCTGCACAGTGCTCTTACAGCCTACCGGGATCATCTCTTCCAAAGGCCTGTGAAACGCAGTTTCTTTGCAGGCCTGATCTGGCTGAAGTAGGACTTCTGGTCTGGGTGTGCTCCATTGCCCTAGAGCTGAAAGGCACAACGTGCAGTCTTCTTTCCAAAGGGCGAGTTGGGCCCCACAGCATCTTCCTTCCAGCTGTTTGGGAAGGTAAGAAACAACTCGCTCTCCACAGTGCTCTTACAGCCTACCGAAAACCTCTCTTCCAAAGGCCTGTGAAACGCAGTTTCTTTGCAGGCCTGATCTGGCTGAAGTAGGACTTCTGCTCTGGGTGTGCTCCATTGCCCTAGAGCTGAAAGGCACAACGTGCAGGCTTCTTTCCAAAGGGCAAGTTGGGACCCACAGCATCTTGCTTCCAGCTCTTTGGGAAGCTAAGAAACAACTCGCTCTGCACAGTGCTCTTACACTCTACCGGGAACATCTCCTCCAAAGGCCTGTGAAACGCAGTTTCTTTGCAGGCCTGATCTGGCTGAAGTATGACTTCTGCTCTGGGTGTGCTCCATTGCCCTAGAGCTGAAAGACACAACGTGCAGGCTTCTTTCCAAAGGGCTAGTTGGGCCCCACAGCATCTTGCTTCCAGCTCTTTGGGAAGCTAAGAAACAACTCGCTCTGCACAGTGCTCTTACAGCCTACCGGGAACATCTCTTCCAAAGGCCTGTGAAATGCAGTTTCTTTGCAGGCCTGATCTGGCTGAAGTAGGACTTCTGCTCTGGGTGTGCTCCATTGCCCTAGAGCTGAAAGGCACAACGTGCAGGCTTCTTTCCAAAGGGCGAGTTGGGCCCCACAGCATCTTGATTCCAGCTCTTTGGGAAGCTAAGAAACAACTCGCTCTGCACAGTGCTCTTACAGACTACCGGGAGCATCTCTTCCAAAGGCCTCTGAAACGCAGTTTCTTTGCAGGCCTGATCTGGCTGAAGTAGGACTTCTGCTCTGAGTGTGCTCCATTGCCCTAGAGCTGAAAGGCACAACGTGCAGGCTTCTTTCCAAAGGGCGAGTTGGGCCCCAAAGCATCTTGCTTCCAGCTCTTTGGGAAGCTAAGAAACAACACGCTCTGCACAGTTCTCTTACAGCCTACCGGGATCATCTCTTCCAAAGGCCTGTGAAATGCAGTTTCTTTGCAGGCCTGATCTGGCTGAAGTAGGACTTCTGCTCTGGGTGTGCTCCATTGCCCTAGAGCTGAAAGGCACAACGTGCAGGCTTCTTTCCAAAGGGCGATTTGGGCCCCAAAGCATCTTGCTTCCAGCTCTTTGGGAAGCTAAGAAACAACTCGCTCTGCACAGTGCTCTTACAGCCTACCGGGAACATGTCTTCCAAAGGCCTGTGAAACGCAGTTTCTTTGCAGGCCTGATCTGGCTGAAGTAGGACTTCTGCTCTGGGTGTGCTCCATTGCCCTAGAGCTGAAAGGCACAACGTGCAGGATTCTTTCCAAAGGGCGAGATGGGCCCCACAGCATCTTGCTTCCAGCTCTTTGGGAAGCTAAGAAACAACTGGCTCTGCACACTGCTCTTACAGCCTACCGGGAGCATCTCTTCCAAAGGCCTGTGAAACGCAGTTTCTTTGCAGGCCTGATCTGGCTGAAGTAGGACTTCTGTTCTGGGTGTGCTACACTGCCCTAGAGCTGAAAGGCACAACGTGAAGGCTTCTTTCCAAAGGGCAGTTTGGGTCCCCCAGCATCTTGCTTCCAGCTCTTTTGGAAGCTAAGAAACAACTCGCTCTGCACACTGCTCTTACAGCCTACCGGGAACATCTCTTCCAAAGGCCTGTGAAACGCAGTTTCTTTCCAGGCCTGATCTGGGTGAAGTAGGACTTCTGCTCTGGGTGTGCTCCATTGCCCTAGAGCTGAAAGGCACAACGTGCAGGCTTCTTCCAAAGGGCGAGTTGGGCCCCACAGCATCTTGCTTCCAGCTCTTTGGGAAGCTAAGAAACAACTCGCTCTGCACAGTGCTCTTACAGCCTACCGGGAGCACCTCTTCCAAAGGCCTCTGAAACGCAGTTTCTTTGCAGGCCTGATCTGGCTGAAGTAGGACTTCTGCTCTGTGTGTGCTACATTGCCCTAGAGCTGAAAGGCACAACGTGCAGGCTTCTTTCCAAAGGGCGAGTTGGGCCCCACAGCATCTTGCTTCCAGCTCTTTGGGAAGCTAAGAAACAACTCGCTCTGCACAGTGCTCTTACAGCCTACCGGGAACATCTCTTCCAAAGGCCTCTGAAACGCAGTTTCTTTGCAGGCCTGATCTGGCTGAAGTAGGACTTCAGCTCTGGGTGTGCTACATTGCCCTAGAGCTGAAAGGCACAACGGTCAGGCTTCTTTCCTAAGGGCGAGTTGAGCCCCACAGCATCTTGCTTCCAGCTCTTTGGGAAGCTAAGAAACAACTCGCTCTGCACAGTGCTCTTACAGCCTACTGGGAACATCTCTTCCAAAAGACTGTAAAAGGCAGTTTCTTTGCAGGCCTGATCTGGCTGAAGTAGGACTTGTGCTCTGGGTGTGCTACATTGCCCTAGAGCTGAAAGGCACAACGTGCAGGCTTCTTTCCAAAGGGCGAGTTGGGCCCCACAGCATCTTGCTTCCAGCTCTTTAGGAAGCTAAGAAACAACTCGCTCTGCACAGTGCTCTTACAGCCTACCGGGAACATCTCTTCCAAAGGCCTGTGAAACGCAGTTTCTTTGCAGGCCTGATCAGGCTGAAGTAGGACTTCTGCTCTCGGTCTGCTCCATTGCCCTAGAGCTGACAGGCACAACGTGCAGGCTTCTTTCCAAAAGGGCGAGTTGGGCGCCACAGCATCTTGCTTCCAGCTCTTTGGGAAGCTAAGAAACTACTCGCTCTGCACAGTGCTCTTACAGCCTACCGGGAACATCTCTTCCAAAGGCCTGTGAAACGCAGTTTCTTTGCAGGCCTGATCTGGCTGAAGTAGGACTTCTGCTCTGGGTGTGCTCCATTGCCCTAGAGCTGAAAGGCACAACGTGCAGGCTTCTTTCCAAAGGGCGAGTTGGGCCCCACAGCATCTTGCTTCCAGCTCTTTGGGAAGCTAAGAAACAACTCGCTCTGTACAGTGCTCTTACAGCCTACCGGGAACATCTCTTCCAAAGGCCTGTGAAACGCAGTTTCTTTGCAGGCCTGATCTGGCTGAAGTAGGACTTCTGCTCTGGGTGTGCTCCATTGCCCTAGAGCTGAAAGGCACAACGTGCAGGCTTCTTTCCAAAGGGCGAGTTGGGCCCCACAGCATCTTGCTTCCAGCTCTTTGGGAAGCTAAGAAACAACTCGCTCTGCACAGTGCTCTTACAGCCTACCGGGAACATCTTTTCCAAAGGCCTGTGAAACACAGTCTCTTTGCAGGCCAATTCTGGCTGAAGTAGGACTTCTGCTCTGGGTGTGCTCCATTGCCCTAGAGCTGAAAGGCACAACGTGCAGGCCTTTTTCCAAAGGGCGAGTTGGGCCCCACAGCATCTTGCTTCCAGCTCTTTGGGAAGCTAAGATACAACACGCTCTGCACAGTGCTCTTACAGCCTAACGGGAGCATCTCTTCCAAAGGCCTGTGAAACGCAGTTTCTTTGCAGGCCTGATCTGGCTGAAGTAGGACTTCTGCTCTGGGTGTGCTACATTGCCCTAGAGCTGAAAGGCACAAGGTGCAGGCTTCTTTGCAAGGGGCGAGTTGGGCCCCAAAGCATCTTGCTTCCAGCTCTTTGGGAAACTAAGAAACATCTCGCTCTGCACAGTGCTCTTACAGCCTACCGGGAACAGCTCTTCCAAAGGCCTGTGAAACGCAGTTTCTTTGCAGGCCTGATCTGGCTGAAGTAGGACTTCTGGTCTGGGTGTGCTCCATTGCCCTAGAGCTGAAAGGCACAACGTGCAGGCTTCTTTCCAAAGGGCGAGTTGGGCCCCACAGCAACTTGCTTCCAGCTCTTTGGGAAGCTAAGAAACAACACGCTCTGCACAGTGCTCTTACAGCCTACCGGGAACATCTCTTCCAAAGGCCTGTGAAACGCAGATTCTTTGCAGGACTGATCTGGCTGAAGTAGGACTTCTGCTCTGGGTGTGCTCCATTGCCCTAGAGGTGAAAGGCACATCGTGCAGCTTTCTTTCCAAAGGGCGAGTTGGGCCCCACAGCATCTTGCTTCCAGCTCTTTGGGAAGCTAAGAAACAACTCGTTCTGCACAGTGCTCTTACAGCCTACCGGGAACATCTCTTCCCAAGGCCTGTGAAACGCAGTTTCTTTGCAGGCCTGATCTGGCTGAAGTAGGACTTCTGCTCTGGGTGTGCTCCATTGCCCTAGGGCTGAAAGGCACAACGTGCAGGCTTCTTTCCAAAGGGCGAGTTGGGCCCCACAGCATCTTGCTTCCAGCTCTTTGGGAAGCTAAGAAACAACTCGCTCTGCACAGTGCTCTTACAGCCTCCCGGGAACATCTCTTACAAAGGCCTGTGAAACGCAGTTTCTTTGCAGGCCTGATCTGGCTGAAGTAGGACTTCTGCTATGGGTGTGCTCCATTGCCCTAGAGCTGAAAGGCACAACGTGCAGGCTTCTTTGCAAAGGGCGAGTTGGGCCCCAAAGCATCTTGCTTCCAGCTCTTTGGGAAGCTAAAAAACTACTCGCTCTGCACAGTGCTCTTACAGCCTAGGGGGAACATCTCTTCCAAAGGCCTGTGAAACGCAGTTTCTTTGCAGGCCTGATCTGGCTGAAGGAGAACTTCTGCTCTGGGTGTGCTACATTACCCTAGAGCTGAAAGGCACAACGTGCAGGCTTCTTTCCAAAGGGCGAGTTGGGCCCCACAGCATCTTGCTTCCAGCTCTTTGGGAAGGTAAGAAACAACTCGCTCTGCACAGTGCTCTTAAAGCCTACCGGGAACATCTCTTCCAAAGGCCTGTGAAACGCAGTTTCTTTGCAGGCCTGATCTGGCTGAAGTAGGACTTCTGCTCTGTGTGTGGTACACTGCCTTAGAGCTGAAAGGCGCAACGCGCAGGCTTCTTTCCAAAGGGCGAGTTGGACCCCACAGCATCTTGCTTCCAGCTCTTTGGGAAGCTAAGAAACAACTCGCTCTGCAAAGTGCTCTTACAGCCAACCGGGAACATCTCTTCCAAAGGCCTGTGAAACGCAGTTTGTTTGCAGGCCTGATCTGGCTGAAGTAGGACTTCTGCTCTGGGTGGGCTACATTGCCCTAGAGCTGAAAGGCAGAACGGTCAGGCTTCTTTCCTAAGGGCGAGTTGAGCCCCACAGCATCTTGCTTCCAGCTCTTTGGGAAGCTAAGAAACAACTCGCTCTGCACAGTGCTCTTACAGCCTACCGGGAACATCTCTTCCAAAGGCCTGTGAAACGCAGTTTCTTTGCAGGCCTGATCTGGCTGAAGTAGGACTTCTGCTCTGGGTGTGCTCCATTGCCCTAGAGCTGAAAGGCACAACGTGCAGGCCTTTTTCCAAAGGGCGAGTTGGGCCCCACAGCATCTTGCTTCCAGCTCTTTGGGAAGCTAAGAAACAACTCGCTCTGCACAGTGCTCTTACAGCCTACCGGGAGCATCTCTTCCAAAGGCCTGTGAAACGCAGTTTCTTTGCAGGCCTGATCTGGCTGAAGTAGGACTTCTGCTCTGGGTGTGCTCCATTGCCCTAGAGCTGAAAGGCACAACGTGCAGGCTTCTTTCCAGAGGGCGAGTTGGGCCCCACAGCATCTTGCTTCCAGCTCTTTGGGAAGCTAAGAAACAACTCGCTCTGCACAGTGCTCTTACAGCCTACCGGGAACATCTCTTCCAAAGGCCTGTGAAACGCAGTTTCTTTGCAGGCCTGATCTGGCTGAAGTAGGACTTCTGCTCTGGGTGTGCTCCATTGCCCTAGAGCTGAAAGGCACAACGTGCAGGCTCCTTTCCAAAGGGCGAGTTGGGCCCCACAGCATCTTGATTCCAGATCTTTGGGAAGCTAAGAAACAACTCGCTCTGCACAGTGCTCTTACAGCCTACCGGGAGCATCTCTTCCAAAGGCCTCTGAAACGCAGTTTCTTTGCAGGCCTGATCTGGCTGAAGTAGGACTTCTGCTCTGTGTGTGCTACATTGCCCTAGAGCTGAAAGGCACAACGTGCAGGCTTCTTTCCAAAGGGCGAGTTGGGCCCCACAGCATCTTGCTTCCAGCTCTTTGGGAAGCTAAGAAACAACTCGCTCTGCACAGTGCTCTTACAGCCTACCGGGAACATCTCTTCCAAAGGCCTGTGAAACGCAGTTTGTTTGCAGGCCTGATCTGGCTGAAGTAGGACTTCAGCTCTGGGTGTGCTACATTGCCCTAGAGCTGAAAGGCACAACGGTCAGGCTTCTTTCCTAAGGGCGAGTTGAGCCCCACAGCATCTTGCTTCCAGCTCTTTGGGAAGCTAAGAAACAACTCGCTCTGCACAGTGCTCTTACAGCCTACTGGGAACATCTCTTCCAAAAGACTGTAAAAGGCAGTTTCTTTGCAGGCCTGATCTGGCTGAAGTAGGACTTGTGCTCTGGGTGTGCTACATTGCCCTAGAGCTGAAAGGCACAACGTGCAGGCTTCTTTCCAAAGGGCGAGTTGGGCCCCACAGCATCTTGCTTCCAGCTCTTTAGGAAGCTAAGAAACAACTCGCTCTGCACAGTGCTCTTACAGCCTACCGGGAACATCTCTTCCAAAGGCCTGTGAAACGCAGTTTCTTTGCAGGCCTGATCAGGCTGAAGTAGGACTTCTGCTCTCGGTCTGCTACATTGCCCTAGAGCTGACAGGCACAACGTGCAGGCTTCTTTCCAAAAGGGCGAGTTGGGCGCCACAGCATCTTGCTTCCAGCTCTTTGGGAAGCTAAGAAACTACTCGCTCTGCACAGTGCTCTTACAGCCTACCGGGAACATCTCTTCCAAAGGCCTGTGAAACGCAGTTTCTTTGCAGGCCTGATCTGGCTGAAGTAGGACTTCTGCTCTGGGTGTGCTCCATTGCCCTAGAGCTGAAAGTCACAACGTGCAGGCTTCTTTCCAAAGGGCGAGTTGGGCCCCACAGCATCTTGCTTCCAGCTCTTTGGGAAGCTAAGAAACAACTCGCTCTGTACAGTGCTCTTACAGCCTACCGGGAACATCTCTTCCAAAGGCCTGTGAAACGCAGTTTCTTTGCAGGCCTGATCTGGCTGAAGTAGGACTTCTGCTCTGGGTGTGCTCCATTGCCCTAGAGCTGAAAGGCACAACGTGCAGGCTTCTTTCCAAAGGGCGAGTTGGGCCCCACAGCATCTTGCTTCCAGCTCTTTGGGAAGCTAAGAAACAACTCGCTCTGCACAGTGCTCTTACAGCCTACCGGGAACATCTTTTCCAAAGGCCTGTGAAACACAGTCTCTTTGCAGGCCAATTCTGGCTGAAGTAGGACTTCTGCTCTGGGTGTGCTCCATTGCCCTAGAGCTGAAAGGCACAACGTGCAGGCCTTTTTCCAAAGGGCGAGTTGGGCCCCACAGCATCTTGCTTCCAGCTCTTTGGGAAGCTAAGATACAACACGCTCTGCACAGTGCTCTTACAGCCTACCGGGAGCATCTCTTCCAAAGGCCTGTGAAACGCAGTTTCTTTGCAGGCCTGATCTGGCTGAAGTAGGACTTCTGGTCTGGGTGTGCTCCATTGCCCTAGAGCTGAAAGGCACAACGTGCAGGCTTCTTTCCAAAGGGCGAGTTGGGCCCCACAGCAACTTGCTTCCAGCTCTTTGGGAAGCTAAGAAACAACTCGTTCTGCACAGTGCTCTTACAGCCTACCGGGAACATCTCTTCCCAAGGCCTGTGAAACGCAGTTTCTTTGCAGGCCTGATCTGGCTGAAGTAGGACTTCTGCTCTGGGTGTGCTCCATTGCCCTAGGGCTGAAAGGCACAACGTGCAGGCTTCTTTCCAAAGGGCGAGTTGGGCCCCACAGCATCTTGCTTCCAGCTCTTTGGGAAGCTAAGAAACAACTCGCTCTGCACAGTGCTCTTACAGCCTCCCGGGAACATCTCTTACAAAGGCCTGTGAAACGCAGTTTCTTTGCAGGCCTGATCTGGCTGAAGTAGGACTTCTGCTATGGGTGTGCTCCATTGCCCTAGAGCTGAAAGGCACAACGTGCAGGCTTCTTTGCAAAGGGCGAGTTGGGCCCCAAAGCATCTTGCTTCCAGCTCTTTGGGAAGCTAAAAAACTACTCGCTCTGCACAGTGCTCTTACAGCCTACCGGGAACATCTCTTCCAAAGGCCTGTGAAACGCAGTTTCTTTGCAGGCCTGATCTGGCTGAAGGAGAACGTCTGCTCTGGGTGTGCTACATTACCCTGGAGCTGAAAGGCACAACGTGCAGGCTTCTTTCCAAAGGGCGAGTTGGGCCCCACAGCATCTTGCTTCCAGCTCTTTGGGAAGGTAAGAAACAACTCGCTCTGCACAGTGCTCTTAAAGCCTACCGGGAACATCTCTTCCAAAGGCCTGTGAAACGCAGTTTCTTTGCAGGCCTGATCTGGCTGAAGTAGGACTTCTGCTCTGTGTGTGGTACACTGCCTTAGAGCTGAAAGGCGCAACGCGCAGGCTTCTTTCCAAAGGGCGAGTTGGACCCCACAGCATCTTGCTTCCAGCTCTTTGGGAAGCTAAGAAACAACTCGCTCTGCAAAGTGCTCTTACAGCCAACCGGGAACATCTCTTCCAAAGGCCTGTGAAACGCAGTTTGTTTGCAGGCCTGATCTGGCTGAAGTAGGACTTCTGCTCTGGGTGGGCTACATTGCCCTAGAGCTGAAAGGCACAACGGTCAGGCTTCTTTCCTAAGGGCGAGTTGAGCCCCACAGCATCTTGCTTCCAGCTCTTTGGGAAGCTAAGAAACAACTCGCTCTGCACAGTGCTCTTACAGCCTACCGGGAACATCTCTTCCAAAGGACTGTTAAACGCAGTTTCTTTGCAGGCCTGATCTGGCTGAAGTAGGACTTCTGCTCTGGGTGTGCTACATTGCCCTAGAGCTGAAAGGCACAACGTGCAGGCTTCTTTCAAAAGGGCGAGTTGGGCCCCACAGCATCTTGCTTCCAGCTCTTTAGGAAGCTAAGAAACAACTCGCTCTGCACAGTGCTCTTACAGCCTACCGGGAACATCTCTTCCAAAGGCCTGTGAAACGCAGTTTCTTTGCAGGCCTGATCAGGTTGAAGTAGTACTTCTGCTCTCGGTCTGCTACATTGCCCTAGAGCTGAAAGGCACAACGTGCAGGCTTCTTTCCAAAGGGCGAGTTGGGCGCCACAGCATCTTGCTTCCAGCTCTTTTGGAAGCTAAGAAACTACTCGCTCTGCACAGTGCTCTTACAGCCTACCGGGAACATCTCTTCCAAAGGCCTGTGAAACGCAGTTTCTTTGCAGGCCTGATCTGGCTGAAGTAGGACTTCTGCTCTGGGTGTGCTCCATTGCCCTAGAGCTGAAAGGCACAACGTGCAGGCCTTTTTCCAAAGGGCGAGTTGGGCCCCACAGCATCTTGCTTCCAGCTCTTTGGGAAGCTAAGAAACAACTCGCTCTGCACAGTGCTCTTACAGCCTACCGGGAGCATCTCTTCCAAAGGCCTGTGAAACGCAGTTTCTTTGCAGGCCTGATCTGGCTGAAGTAGGACTTCTGCTCTGGGTGTGCTCCATTGCCCTAGAGCTGAAAGGCACAACGTGCAGGCTTCTTTCCAGAGGGCGAGTTGGGCCCCACAGCATCTTGCTTCCAGCTCTTTGGGAAGCTAAGAAACAACTCGCTCTGCACAGTGCTCTTACAGCCTACCGGGAACATCTCTTCCAAAGGCCTGTGAAACGCAGTTTCTTTGCAGGCCTGATCTGGCTGAAGTAGGACTTCTGCTCTGGGTGTGCTCCATTGCCCTAGAGCTGAAAGGCACAACGTGCAGGCTCCTTTCCAAAGGGCGAGTTGGGCCCCACAGCATCTTGATTCCAGATCTTTGGGAAGCTAAGAAACAACTCGCTCTGCACAGTGCTCTTACAGCCTACCGGGAGCATCTCTTCCAAAGGCCTCTGAAACGCAGTTTCTTTGCAGGCCTGATCTGGCTGAAGTAGGACTTCTGCTCTGTGTGTGCTACATTGCCCTAGAGCTGAAAGGCACAACGTGCAGGCTTCTTTCCAAAGGGCGAGTTGGGCCCCACAGCATCTTGCTTCCAGCTCTTTGGGAAGCTAAGAAACAACTCGCTCTGCACAGTGCTCTTACAGCCTACCGGGAACATCTCTTCCAAAGGCCTGTGAAACGCAGTTTGTTTGCAGGCCTGATCTGGCTGAAGTAGGACTTCAGCTCTGGGTGTGCTACATTGCCCTAGAGCTGAAAGGCACAACGGTCAGGCTTCTTTCCTAAGGGCGAGTTGAGCCCCACAGCATCTTGCTTCCAGCTCTTTGGGAAGCTAAGAAACAACTCGCTCTGCACAGTGCTCTTACAGCCTACTGGGAACATCTCTTCCAAAAGACTGTAAAAGGCAGTTTCTTTGCAGGCCTGATCTGGCTGAAGTAGGACTTGTGCTCTGGGTGTGCTACATTGCCCTAGAGCTGAAAGGCACAACGTGCAGGCTTCTTTCCAAAGGGCGAGTTGGGCCCCACAGCATCTTGCTTCCAGCTCTTTAGGAAGCTAAGAAACAACTCGCTCTGCACAGTGCTCTTACAGCCTACCAGGAACATCTCTTCCAAAGGCCTGTGAAACGCAGTTTCTTTGCAGGCCTGATCAGGCTGAAGTAGGACTTCTGCTCTCGGTCTGCTACATTGCCCTAGAGCTGACAGGCACAACGTGCAGGCTTCTTTCCAAAAGGGCGAGTTGGGCGCCACAGCATCTTGCTTCCAGCTCTTTGGGAAGCTAAGAAACTACTCGCTCTGCACAGTGCTCTTACAGCCTACCGGGAACATCTCTTCCAAAGGCCTGTGAAACGCAGTTTCTTTGCAGGCCTGATCTGGCTGAAGTAGGACTTCTGCTCTGGGTGTGCTCCATTGCCCTAGAGCTGAAAGTCACAACGTGCAGGCTTCTTTCCAAAGGGCGAGTTGGGCCCCACAGCATCTTGCTTCCAGCTCTGTGGGAAGCTAAGAAACAACTCGCTCTGTACAGTGCTCTTACAGCCTACCGGGAACATCTCTTCCAAAGGCCTGTGAAACGCAGTTTCTTTGCAGGCCTGATCTGGCTGAAGTAGGACTTCTGCTCTGGGTGTGCTCCATTGCCCTAGAGCTGAAAGGCACAACGTGCAGGCTTCTTTCCAAAGGGCGAGTTGGGCCCCACAGCATCTTGCTTCCAGCTCTTTGGGAAGCTAAGAAACAACTCGCTCTGCACAGTGCTCTTACAGCCTACCGGGAACATCTTTTCCAAAGGCCTGTGAAACACAGTCTCTTTGCAGGCCAATTCTGGCTGAAGTAGGACTTCTGCTCTGGGTGTGCTCCATTGCCCTAGAGCTGAAAGGCACAACGTGCAGGCCTTTTTCCAAAGGGCGAGTTGGGCCCCACAGCATCTTGCTTCCAGCTCTTTGGGAAGCTAAGATACAACACGCTCTGCACAGTGCTCTTACAGCCTACCGGGAGCATCTCTTCCAAAGGCCTGTGAAACGCAGTTTCTTTGCAGGCCTGATCTGGCTGAAGTAGGACTTCTGGTCTGGGTGTGCTCCATTGCCCTAGAGCTGAAAGGCACAACGTGCAGGCTTCTTTCCAAAGGGCGAGTTGGGCCCCACAGCAACTTGCTTCCAGCTCTTTGGGAAGCTAAGAAACAACACGCTCTGCACAGTGCTCTTACAGCCTACCGGGAACATCTCTTCCAAAGGCCTGTGAAACGCAGATTCTTTGCAGGACTGATCTGGCTGAAGTAGGACTTCTGCTCTGGGTGTGCTCCATTGCCCTAGAGGTGAAAGGCACATCGTGCAGCTTTCTTTCCAAAGGGCGAGTTGGGCCCCACAGCATCTTGCTTCCAGCTCTTTGGGAAGCTAAGAAACAACTCGTTCTGCACAGTGCTCTTACAGCCTACCGGGAACATCTCTTCCCAAGGCCTGTGAAACGCAGTTTCTTTGCAGGCCTGATCTGGCTGAAGTAGGACTTCTGCTCTGGGTGTGCTCCATTGCCCTAGGGCTGAAAGGCACAACGTGCAGGCTTCTTTCCAAAGGGCGAGTTGGGCCCCACAGCATCTTGCTTCCAGCTCTTTGGGAAGCTAAGAAACAACTCGCTCTGCACAGTGCTCTTACAGCCTCCCGGGAACATCTCTTACAAAGGCCTGTGAAACGCAGTTTCTTTGCAGGCCTGATCTGGCTGAAGTAGGACTTCTGCTATGGGTGTGCTCCATTGCCCTAGAGCTGAAAGGCACAACGTGCAGGCTTCTTTGCAAAGGGCGAGTTGGGCCCCAAAGCATCTTGCTTCCAGCTCTTTGGGAAGCTAAAAAACTACTCGCTCTGCACAGTGCTCTTACAGCCTACCGGGAACATCTCTTCCAAAGGCCTGTGAAACGCAGTTTCTTTGCAGGCCTGATCTGGCTGAAGGAGAACGTCTGCTCTGGGTGTGCTACATTACCCTAGAGCTGAAAGGCACAACGTGCAGGCTTCTTTCCAAAGGGCGAGTTGGGCCCCACAGCATCTTGCTTCCAGCTCTTTGGGAAGGTAAGAAACAACTCGCTCTGCACAGTGCTCTTAAAGCCTACCGGGAACATCTCTTCCAAAGGCCTGTGAAACGCAGTTTCTTTGCAGGCCTGATCTGGCTGAAGTAGGACTTCTGCTCTGTGTGTGGTACACTGCCTTAGAGCTGAAAGGCGCAACGCGCAGGCTTCTTTCCAAAGGGCGAGTTGGACCCCACAGCATCTTGCTTCCAGCTCTTTGGGAAGCTAAGAAACAACTCGCTCTGCAAAGTGCTCTTACAGCCAACCGGGAACATCTCTTCCAAAGGCCTGTGAAACGCAGTTTGTTTGCAGGCCTGATCTGGCTGAAGTAGGACTTCTGCTCTGGGTGGGCTACATTGCCCTAGAGCTGAAAGGCACAACGGTCAGGCTTCTTTCCTAAGGGCGAGTTGAGCCCCACAGCATCTTGCTTCCAGCTCTTTGGGAAGCTAAGAAACAACTCGCTCTGCACAGTGCTCTTACAGCCTACCGGGAACATCTCTTCCAAAGGACTGTTAAACGCAGTTTCTTTGCAGGCCTGATCTGGCTGAAGTAGGACTTCTGCTCTGGGTGTGCTACATTGCCCTAGAGCTGAAAGGCACAACGTGCAGGCTTCTTTCAAAAGGGCGAGTTGGGCCCCACAGCATCTTGCTTCCAGCTCTTTAGGAAGCTAAGAAACAACTCGCTCTGCACAGTGCTCTTACAGCCTACCGGGAACATCTCTTCCAAAGGCCTGTGAAACGCAGTTTCTTTGCAGGCCTGATCAGGTTGAAGTAGTACTTCTGCTCTCGGTCTGCTACATTGCCCTAGAGCTGAAAGGCACAACGTGCAGGCTTCTTTCCAAAGGGCGAGTTGGGCGCCACAGCATCTTGCTTCCAGCTCTTTTGGAAGCTAAGAAACTACTCGCTCTGCACAGTGCTCTTACAGCCTACTGGGAACATCTCTTCCAAAGGCCTGTGAAACGCAGTTTCTTTGCAGGCCTGATCTGGCTGAAGTAGGACTTCTGCTCTGGGTGTGCTGCATTGCCCTAGAGCTGAAAGGCACAAAGTGCAGGCTTCTTTCCAAAGGGAGAGTTGGGCCCCACAGCATCTTGCTTCCAGCTGTTTGGGAAGCTAAGAAACAACTCGCTCTGCACAGTGATCGTACAGCCTACCGGGAACATCTCTTCCAAAGGCCTGTGTAACGCAGTTTCTTTGCAGGCCTGATCTGGCTGAAGTAGGACTTCTGCTCTGGGTGTGCTGAATTGCCCTAGAGCTGAAAGGCACAACGTGCAGGCTTCTTTCCAAAGGGCGAGTTGGGCCCCACAGCATCTTGCTTCCAGCTCTTTGGGAAGCTAAGAAACAACTCGCTCTGCACAGTGCTCTTACAGCCTACCGGGAACATCTTTTCCAAAGGCCTGTGAAACGCAGTCTCTTTGCAGGCCAATTCTGGCTGAAGTAGGACTTCTGCTCTGGGTGTGCACCATTGCCCTATAGCTGAAAGGCACAACGTGCAGGCCTTTTTCCAAAGGGCGAGTTGGGACCCACAGCATCTTGCTTCCAGCTCTTTGGGAAGATAAGATACAACTCGCTCTGCACAGTGCTCTTACAGCCTACCGGGAACATCTCTTCCAAAGGCCTGTGAAACGCAGTTTCTTTGCAGGCCTGATCTGGCTGAAGTAGGACTTCTGCTCTGGGTGTGCTACATTGCCCTGTAGCTGAAAGGCACAAGATGCAGGCTTCTTTGCAAGGGGCGAGTTAGGCCCCACAGCATCTTGCTTCCAGCTCTTTGGGAAACTAAGAAACAACTCGCTCTGCTCACTGCTCTTACAGCCTACCGGGAACATCTCTTCCAAAGGCCTGTGAAACGCAGTTTCTTTAGAGGCCTGATCTGGCTGAAGTAGGACTTCTGCTCTGGGTGTGCTCCATTGTCCTAGAGCTGAAAGGCACAACGTGCAGGCTTCTTTCCAAAGGGCAGGTTGGGTCCCACAGCATCTTGCTTACAGCTCTTTGGGAAGCTAAGAAACAACTCGCTCTGCACAGTGCTCTTACAGCCTACCGGGAGGATCTCTTCCAAAGGCCTCTGAAACGCAGTTTCTTTGCAGGCCTGATCTGGCTGAAGTAGGACTTCTGCTCTGGGTGTGCTCCATTGCCCTAGAGCTGAAAGGCACAACGTGCAGGCTTCTTTCCAAAGGGCGAGTTGGGCCCCACAGCATCTTGCTTCCAGCTCTTTGGGAAGCTAAGAAACAACTCGCTCTGCACAGTGCTCTTACAGCCTACCGGGAACATCTCTTCCAAAGGCCTGTGAAACGCAGTTTCTTTGCAGGCCTGATCTGGCTGAAGGAGAACTTCTGCTCTGGGTGTGCTACATTACCCTGAGCTGAAAGGCACAACGTGCAGGCTTCTTTCCAAAGGGCGAGTTGGGCCCCACAGCATCTTGCTTCCAGCTCTTTGGGAAGCTAAGAAACTACTCGCTCTGCACAGTGCTCTTACAGCCTACCGGGAACATCTCTTCCAAAGGCCTGTGAAACGCAGTTTCTTTGCAGGCCTAATCTGGCTGAAGTAGGACTTCTGCTCTGGGTGTGCTCCATTGCCCTAGAGCTGAAAGGCACAACGTGCAGGCTTCTTTCCAAAGGGCGAGTTGGACCCCACAGCATCTTGCTTCCAGCTGTTTGGGAAGCTAAGAAACAACTCGCTCTGTACAGTGCTCTTACAGCCTACTGGGAACATCTCTTCCAAAGGCCTGTGAAACGCAGTTTCTTTGCAGGCCTGATCTGGCTGAAGTAGGACTTCTGCTCTGGGTGTGCTCCATTGACCTAGAGCTGAAAGGCACAACGTGCTGGCTTCTTTCCAAAGGGCGAGTTGGGCCCCACAGCATCTTGCTTCCAGCTCTTTGGGAAGCTAAGAAACAACTCGCTCTGCACAGTGCTCTTACAGCCTACTGGGAACATCTTTTCCAAAGGCCTGTGAAACACAGTCTCTTTGCAGGCCAATTCTGGCTGAAGTAGGACTTCTGCTCTGGGTGTGCTCCATTGCCCTAGAGGTGAAAGGCACAACGTGCAGGCTTCTTTCCAAAGGGCGAGTTGGGCCCCACAGCATCTTGCTTCCAGCTCTTTGGGAAGCTAAGATACAACACGCTCTGCACAGTGCTCTTACAGCCTACCGGGAGCATCTCTACCAAAGGCCTGTGAAACGCAGTTTCTTTGCAGGCCTGATCTGGCTGAAGTAGGACTTCTGCTCTGGGTGTGCTCCATTGCCCTAGAGCTGAAAGGCACAAGGTGCAGGCTTCTTTGCAAGGGGCGAGTTGGGCCCCACAGCATCTTGCTTCCAGCTCTTTGGGAAACTAAGAAACATCTCGCTCTGCACAGTGCTCTTACAGCCTACCGGGAATAGCTCTTCCAAAGGCCTGTGAAACGCAGTTTCTTTGCAGGCCTGATCTGGCTGAAGTAGGACTTCTGGTCTGGGTGTGCTCCATTGCCCTAGAGCTGAAAGGCACAACGTGCAGGCTTCTTTCCAAAGGGCGAGTTGGGCCCCACAGCAACTTGCTTCCAGCTCTTTGGGAAGCTAAGAAACAACACGCTCTGCACAGTGCTCTTACAGCCTATCGGGAACATCTCTTCCAAAGGCCTGTGAAACGCAGATTCTTTGCAGGACTGATCTGGCTGAAGTAGGACTTCTGCTCTGGGTGTGCTCCATTGCCCTAGAGGTGAAAGGCACATCGTGCAGCTTTCTTTCCAAAGGGCGAGTTGGGCCCCACAGCATCTTGCTTCCAGCTCTTTGGGAAGCTAAGAAACAACTCGTTCTGCACAGTGCTCTTACAGCCTACCGGGAACATCTCTTCCCAAGGCCTGTGAAACGCAGTTTCTTTGCAGTCCTGATCTGGCTGAAGTAGGACTTCTGCTCTGGGTGGGCTACATTGCCCTAGAGCTGAAAGGCACAACGGTCAGGCTTCGTTCCAGAGGGCGAGTTGGGCCTCACAGCATCTTGCTTCCAGCACTTTGGGAAGGTAAGAAAGAACTCGCTCTGCACAGTGCTCTTACAGCCTACCGGGAACATCTCTTCCAAAGGCCTGTGAAACGCAGTTTCATTGCAGGCCTGATCTGGCTGAAGTAGGACTTCTGCTCTGGGTGTGCTCCATTGCCCTAGAGCTGAAAGGCACAACGTGCAGGCTTCTTTTCAAAGGGCGAGTTGGGCCCCACAGCATCTTGCTTCCAGCTCTTTGGGAAGCTAAGAAACAACTCGCTCTGCACAGTGCTCTTACAGCCTACCGGGATCATCTCTTCCAAAGGCCTGTGAAACGCAGTTTCTTTGCAGGCCTGATCTGGCTGAAGTAGGACTTCTGCTCTGGGTGTGCTCCATTGCCCTAGACCTGAATGGCACAACGTGCAGGCTTCTTTCCAAAGGGCCAGTTGGGCCCCACAGCATCTTGCTTCCAGCTCTTTGGGAAGCTAAGAAACAGCTCGCTCTGCACAGTGCTCTTACAGCCTACCGGGAACATCTCTTCCAAAGGCCTGTGAAACGCAGTTTCTTTGCAGGCCTGATCTGGCTGAAGTAGGACTTCTGCTCTGGGTGTGCTGCATTGCCCTAGAGCTGAAAGGCACAACGTGCAGGCTTCTTTCAAAAGGGCAGGTTGGGTCCCACAGCCTCTTGCTTACAGCTCTTTGGGAAGCTAAGAAACAACTCGCTCTGCACAGTGCTCTTACAGCCTACCGGGAACATCTCTTCGAAAGGCCTGTGAAACGCAGGTTCGTTGCAGGCCTGATCTGGCTGAAGTAGGACTTCTGCTCTGGGTGTGCTCCATTGCCCTAGAGCTGAAAGGCACAACGTGCAGGCTTCTTTCCAAAGGGCGAGTTGGGCCCCACAGCATCTTGATTCCAGATCTTTGGGAAGCTAAGAAACAACTCGCTCTGCACAGTGCTCTTACAGCCTACCGGGAGCATCTCTTCCAAAGGCCTCTGAAACGCAGTTTCTTTGCAGGCCTGATCTGGCTGAAGTAGGACTTCTGCTCTGGGTGTGCTCCATTGCCCTAGTGCTGAAAGGCACAACGTGCAGGCTTCTTTCCAAAGGGGGAGTTGGGCCCCACAGCATCTTGCTTCCAGCTCTTTGGGAAGCTAAGAAACAACTCGCTCTGCACACTGCTCTTACAGCCTACCGGGAACATCTCTTCCAAAGGCCTGTGCAACGCAGGTTCTTTGCAGGCCTGATCTGGCTGAAGTAGGACTTCTGCTCTGGGTGTGCTGAATTGCCCTAGAGCTGAAAGGCACAACGTGCAGGCTTCTTTCCAAAGGGCGAGTTGGGCCCCACAGCATCTTGCTTCCAGCTCTTTGGGAAGCTAAGAAACAACTCGCTCTGCACATTGCTCTTACAGCCTACCGGGAACAGCTCTTCCAAGGGCCTGTGAAACGCAGTTTCTTTGCAGGCCTGATCTGGCTGAAGTAGGACTTCTGCTCTGGGTGTGCTCCATTGCCCTAGAGCTGAAAGGCACAACGTGCAGGCTTCTTTCCAAAGGGCGAGTTGGGCCCCACAGCATCTTGCTTCCAGCTCTTTGGGAAGCTAAGAAACAACACGCTCTGCACAGTGCTCTTACAGCCTACCGGGAACAGCTCTTCCCAAGGCCTGTGAAACGCAGTTTCTTTGCAGGCCTGATCTGGCTGAAGTAGGACTTCTGCTCTGGGTGTGCTCCATTGCCCTAGAGCTGAAAGGCACAACGTGCAGGCTTCTTTCCAAAGGGAGAGTTGGGCCCCACAGCATCTTGCTTCCAGCTCTTTGGGAAGCTAAGAAACAACTCGCTCTGCACAGTGCTCTTACAGCCTACCGGGAACATCTCTTACAAAGGCCTATGAAACGCAGTTTCATTGCAGGCCTGATCTGGCTGAAGTAGGACTTCTGCTCTGGGTGTGCTCCATTGCCCTAGAGCTGAAAGGCACAACGTGAAGGCTTCATTGCAAAGGGCGAGTTGGGCCCGAAAGCATCTTGCTTCCAGCTCTTTGGGAAGCTAAGAAACAACTCGCTCTGCACAGTGCTCTTACAGCCTACCGGGAACATCTCTTCCAAAGGCCTGTGAAACGCAGTTTCTTTGCAGGCCTGATCTGGCTGAAGTAGGACTTCTGCTCTGGGTGTGCTACATTACCCTAGAGCTGAAAGGCACAACGTGCAGGCTTCTTTCCAAAGGGCGAGTTGGGCCCCACAGCATCTTGCTGCCAGCTCTTTGGGAAGCTAAGAAACAACTCGCTCTGCACAGTGCTCTTACAGCCTACCGGGAACATCTTTTCCAAAGGCCTGTGAAACACAGTCTCTTTGCAGGCCAATTCTGGCTGAAGTAGGACTTCTGCTCTGGGTGTGCTCCATTGCCCTAGAGGTGAAAGGCACAACGTGCAGGCTTCTTTCCAAAGGGCGAGTTGGGCCCCACAGCATCTTGCTTCCAGCTCTTTGGGAAGCTAAGATACAACACGCTCTGCAAAGTGCTCTTACAGCCTACCGGGAGCATCTCTACCAAAGGCCTGTGAAACGCAGTTTCTTTGCAGGCCTGATCTGGCTGAAGTAGGACTTCTGCTCTGGGTGTGCTCCATTGCCCTAGAGCTGAAAGGCACAAGGTGCAGGCTTCTTTGCAAGGGGCGAGTTGGGCCCCACAGCATCTTGCTTCCAGCTCTTTGGGAAACTAAGAAACATCTCGCTCTGCACAGTGCTCTTACAGCCTACCGGGAATAGCTCTTCCAAAGGCCTGTGAAACGCAGTTTCTTTGCAGGCCTGATCTGGCTGAAGTAGGACTTCTGGTCTGGGTGTGCTCCATTGCCCTAGAGCTGAAAGGCACAACGTGCAGGCTTCTTTCCAAAGGGCGAGTTGGGCCCCACAGCAACTTGCTTCCAGCTCTTTGGGAAGCTAAGAAACAACACGCTCTGCACAGTGCTCTTACAGCCTATCGGGAACATCTCTTCCAAAGGCCTGTGAAACGCAGATTCTTTGCAGGACTGATCTGGCTGAAGTAGGACTTCTGCTCTGGGTGTGCTCCATTGCCCTAGAGGTGAAAGGCACATCGTGCAGCTTTCTTTCCAAAGGGCGAGTTGGGCCCCACAGCATCTTGCTTCCAGCTCTTTGGGAAGCTAAGAAACAACTCGTTCTGCACAGTGCTCTTACAGCCTACCGGGAACATCTCTTCCCAAGGCCTGTGAAACGCAGTTTCTTTGCAGTCCTGATCTGGCTGAAGTAGGACTTCTGCTCTGGGTGGGCTACATTGCCCTAGAGCTGAAAGGCACAACGGTCAGGCTTCGTTCCAGAGGGCGAGTTGGGCCTCACAGCATCTTGCTTCCAGCACTTTGGGAAGGTAAGAAAGAACTCGCTCTGCACAGTGCTCTTACAGCCTACCGGGAACATCTCTTCCAAAGGCCTGTGAAACGCAGTTTCATTGCAGGCCTGATCTGGCTGAAGTAGGACTTCTGCTCTGGGTGTGCTCCATTGCCCTAGAGCTGAAAGGCACAACGTGCAGGCTTCTTTTCAAAGGGCGAGTTGGGCCCCACAGCATCTTGCTTCCAGCTCTTTGGGAAGCTAAGAAACAACTCGCTCTGCACAGTGCTCTTACAGCCTACCGGGATCATCTCTTCCAAAGGCCTGTGAAACGCAGTTTCTTTGCAGGCCTGATCTGGCTGAAGTAGGACTTCTGCTCTGGGTGTGCTCCATTGCCCTAGACCTGAATGGCACAACGTGCAGGCTTCTTTCCAAAGGGCCAGTTGGGCCCCACAGCATCTTGCTTCCAGCTCTTTGGGAAGCTAAGAAACAGCTCGCTCTGCACAGTGCTCTTACAGCCTACCGGGAACATCTCTTCCAAAGGCCTGTGAAACGCAGTTTCTTTGCAGGCCTGATCTGGCTGAAGTAGGACTTCTGCTCTGGGTGTGCTGCATTGCCCTAGAGCTGAAAGGCACAACGTGCAGGCTTCTTTCAAAAGGGCAGGTTGGGTCCCACAGCCTCTTGCTTACAGCTCTTTGGGAAGCTAAGAAACAACTCGCTCTGCACAGTGCTCTTACAGCCTACCGGGAACATCTCTTCCAAAGGCCTGTGAAACGCAGGTTCGTTGCAGGCCTGATCTGGCTGAAGTAGGACTTCTGCTCTGGGTGTGCTCCATTGCCCTAGAGCTGAAAGGCACAACGTGCAGGCTTCTTTCCAAAGGGCGAGTTGGGCCCCACAGCATCTTGATTCCAGATCTTTGGGAAGCTAAGAAACAACTCGCTCTGCACAGTGCTCTTACAGCCTACCGGGAGCATCTCTTCCAAAGGCCTCTGAAACGCAGTTTCTTTGCAGGCCTGATCTGGCTGAAGTAGGACTTCTGCTCTGGGTGTGCTCCATTGCCCTAGTGCTGAAAGGCACAACGTGCAGGCTTCTTTCCAAAGGGGGAGTTGGGCCCCACAGCATCTTGCTTCCAGCTCTTTGGGAAGCTAAGAAACAACTCGCTCTGCACACTGCTCTTACAGCCTACCGGGAACATCTCTTCCAAAGGCCTGTGAAACGCAGGTTCTTTGCAGGCCTGATCTGGCTGAAGTAGGACTTCTGCTCTGGGTGTGCTGAATTGCCCTAGAGCTGAAAGGCACAACGTGCAGGCTTCTTTCCAAAGGGCGAGTTGGGCCCCACAGCATCTTGCTTCCAGCTCTTTGGGAAGCTAAGAAACAACTCGCTCTGCACATTGCTCTTACAGCCTACCGGGAACAGCTCTTCCAAGGGCCTGTGAAACGCAGTTTCTTTGCAGGCCTGATCTGGCTGAAGTAGGACTTCTGCTCTGGGTGTGCTCCATTGCCCTAGAGCTGAAAGGCACAACGTGCAGGCTTCTTTCCAAAGGGCGAGTTGGGCCCCACAGCATCTTGCTTCCAGCTCTTTGGGAAGCTAAGAAACAACACGCTCTGCACAGTGCTCTTACAGCCTACCGGGAACAGCTCTTCCCAAGGCCTGTGAAACGCAGTTTCTTTGCAGGCCTGATCTGGCTGAAGTAGGACTTCTGCTCTGGGTGTGCTCCATTGCCCTAGAGCTGAAAGGCACAACGTGCAGGCTTCTTTCCAAAGGGAGAGTTGGGCCCCACAGCATCTTGCTTCCAGCTCTTTGGGAAGCTAAGAAACAACTCGCTCTGCACAGTGCTCTTACAGCCTACCGGGAACATCTCTTACAAAGGCCTATGAAACGCAGTTTCATTGCAGGCCTGATCTGGCTGAAGTAGGACTTCTGCTCTGGGTGTGCTCCATTGCCCTAGAGCTGAAAGGCACAACGTGAAGGCTTCATTGCAAAGGGCGAGTTGGGCCCGAAAGCATCTTGCTTCCAGCTCTTTGGGAAGCTAAGAAACAACTCGCTCTGCACAGTGCTCTTACAGCCTACCGGGAACATCTCTTCCAAAGGCCTGTGAAACGCAGTTTCTTTGCAGGCCTGATCTGGCTGAAGGAGAACTTCTGCTCTGGGTGTGCTACATTACCCTAGAGCTGAAAGGCACAACGTGCAGGCTTCTTTCCAAAGGGCGAGTTGGGCCCCACAGCATCTTGCTGCCAGCTCTTTGGGAAGTTAAGAAACAACTCGCTCTGCACAGTGCTCTTAAAGCCTACCGGGAACATCTCTTCCAAAGGCCTGTGAAACGCAGTTTCTTTGCAGGCCTGATCTGGCTGAAGTGGGACTTCTGCTCTGTGTGTGGTACACTGCCCTAGAGCTGAAAGGCACAACGTGCAGGCTTCTTTCCAAAGGGCGAGTAGGACCCCACAGCATCTTTCTTCCAGCTCTTTGAGAAGCTAAGAAACAACTCGCTCTGCAAAGTGCTCTTACAGCCAACCGGGAACATCTCTTCCAAAGGCCTGTGAAACGCAGTTTGTTTGCAGGCCTGATCTGGCTGAAGTAGGACTTCTGCTCTGGGTGTGCTCCATTGCCCTAGAGCTGAAAGGCACAACGGTCAGGCTTCTTTCCTAAGGGGGAGTTGAGCCCCACAGCATCTTGCTTCCAGCTCTTTGGGAAGCTAAGAAACAACTCGCTCTGCACAGTGCTCTTACAGCCTACCGGGAACATCTCTTCCAAAGGACTGTAAAACGCAGTTTCTTTGCAGGCCTGATCTGGCTGAAGTAGGACTTCTGCTCTGGGTGTGCTCCATTGCCCTAGAGCTGAAAGGCACAACGTGCAGGCTTCTTTCAAAAGGGCGAGTTGGGCCCCAAAGCATCTTGCTTCCAGCTCTTTGGGAAGCTAAGATACAAATCGCTCTGCACAGTGCTCTTACAGCCTACCGGTAACATCTCTTCCAACGGCCTGTGAAACGCAGTTTCGGTGCAGGCCTGATCTGGCTGAAGTAGGACTTCTGCTCTGGGTGTGCTACATTGCCCTAGAGCTGAAAGGCACAAGGTGCAGGCTTCTTTGCAAGGGGCGAGTTGGGCCCCACAGCATCTTGCTTCCAGCTCTTTGGAAAACTAAGAAACATCTCGCTCTGCACAGTGCTCTTGCAGCCTACCGGGAACAGCTCTTCCAAAGGCCTGTGAAACGCAGTTTCTTTGCAGGCCTGATCTGGCTGAAGTAGGACTTCTGCTCTGGGTGTGCTCCATTGCCCTAGAGCTGAAAGGCACAACGTGCAGGCTTCTTTCCAAAGGGCGAGTTGGGCCCCACAGCATCTTGCTTCCAGCTCTTTGGGAAGCTAAGAAACAACTCGCTCTGCGCAGTGCTCTTACAGCCTACCGGGAACATCTCTTCCCAATGCCTGTGAAACGCAGTTTCTTTGCAGGCCTGATATGGCTGAAGTAGGACTTCTGCTCTGGGTGTGCTCCATTGCCCTAGAGCTGAAAGGCACAACGTGCAGGCTTCTTTCCAAAGGGCGAGTTGGGCCCCACAGCATCTTGCTTCCAGCTCTTTAGGAAGCTAAGAAACAACTCGCTCTGCACAGTGCTCTTACAGCCTACCGGGAACATCTCTTCCAAAGGCCTGTGAAACGCAGTTTCTTTGCAGGCCTGATCTGCCTGAAGTAGGACTTCAGCTCTGGGTGTGCTCCATTGCCCTAGAGCTGAATGGCACAACGTGCAGGCTTCTTTCCAAAGGGCCAGTTGGGCCCCACAGCATCTTGCTTCCAGCTCTTTGGGAAGCTAAGAAACAGCTCGCTCTGCACAGTGCTCTTACAGCCTACCGGGAACATCTTTTCCAAAGGCCTGTGAAACGCAGTTTCTTTGCAGGCCTGATCTGGCTGAAGTAGGACTTCTGCTCTGGGTGTGCTCCATTGCCCTAGAGCTGAAAGGCACAACGTGCAGGCTTCTTTCCAAAGGGCAGGTTGGGTCCCACAGCCTCTTGCTTACAGCTCTTTGGGAAGCTAAGAAACAACTCGCTCTGCACGGTGCTCTTACAGCCTACCGGTAACATCTCTTCCAAAGGCCTGAGAAACGCAGAGTCTTTGCAGGCCTGATCTGGCTGAAGTAGGACTTCTGCTCTGGGTGTGCTCCATTGCCCTAGAGCTGAAAGGCACAACGTGCAGGCTTCTTTCTAGAGGGCGAGTTGGGCCCCACAGCATCTTGCTTCCAGCTCTTTGGGAAGCTAAGAAACAACTCGCTCTGCACAGTGCTCTTACAGCCTACCGGGAACATCTCTTCCAAAGGCCTGTGAAACGCAGCTTCTTTGCAGGCCTGATCTGGCTGAAGTAGGACTTCTGCTCTGGGTGTGCTGCATTGCCCTAGAGCTGAAAGGCACAACGTGCAGGCTTCTTTCCAAAGGGCGAGTTGGACCCCACAGCATCTTGCTTCCAGCTCTTTGGGAAGCTAAGAAACAACTCGCTCTGCACAGTGATCGTACAGCCTACCGGGAACATCTCTTCCAAAGGCCTGAGAAACGCAGTTTCTTTGCAGGCCTGATCTGCCTGAAGTAGGACTTCTGCTCTGGGTGTGCTGAATTGCCCTAGAGCTGAAAGGCACAACGTGCAGGCTTCTTTCCAAAGGGCGAGTTGGGCCCCACACCATCTTGCTTCCAGCTCTTTGGGAAGCTAAGAAACAACTCGCTCTGCACAGTGCTCTTACAGCCTACCGGGAATATCTTTTCCAAAGGCCTGTGAAACGCAGTCTCTTTGCAGGCCAATTCTGGCTGAAGTAGGACTTCTGCTCTGGGTGTGCACCATTGCCCTAGAGCTGAAACGCACAACGTGCAGGCCTTTTTCCAAAGGGCGAGTTGGGCCCCACAGCATCTTGCTTCCAGCTCTTTGGGAAGCTAAGAAACAACACGCTCTGCACAGTGCTCTTACAGCCTACCGGGAACATCTCTTCCAAAGGCCTGTGAAACGAGATTCTTTGCAGGCCTAATCTGGCTGAAGTAGGACTTCTGCTCTGGGTGTGCTCCATTGCCCTAGAGGTGAAAGGCACATCGTGCAGCTTTCTTTCCAAAGGGCGAGTTGGGCCCCACAGCATCTTGCTTCCAGCTCTTTGGGAAGCTAAGAAACAACTCGTTCTGCACAGTGCTCTTACAGCCTACCAGGAACATCTCTTCCCAAGGCCTGTGAAACGCAGTTTCTTTGCAGGCCTGATCTGGCTGAAGTAGGACTTCTTCTCTGGATGTGCTCCATTGCCCTAGAGCTGAAAGGCACAACGTGCAGGCTTCTTTCCAAAGGGCGAGTTGGGCCCCACAGCATCTTGCTTCCAGCTCTTTGGGAAGCTAAGAAACAACTCGCTCTGCACAGTGCTCTTACAGCCTACCGGGAACATCTCTTCCAAAGGCCTGTGAAACGCAGTTTCTTTGCAGGCCTGATCTGGCTGAAGTAGGACTTCTGCTCTGGGTGTGCTCCATTGCCCTAGAGCTGAAAGGCACAACGTGCAGGCTTCTTTCCAAAGGGCGAGTTGGGCCCCACAGCATCTTGCTTCCAGCTCTTTGGGAAGCTAAGAAACAACTCGCTCTTCTCAGTGCTCTTACAGCCTACCGGGAACATCTCTTCCAAAGGCTTGTGAAACGCAGTTTCTTTGCAGGCCTGATCTGGCTGAAGTAGGACTTCTGCTCTGGGTGTGCTACATTGCCCTAGAGCTGAAAGGCACAAGGTGCAGGCTTCTTTGCAAGGGGCGAGTTGGGCCCCACAGCATCTTGCTTCCAGCTCTTTGGGAAACTAAGAAACATCTCGCTCTGCACAGTGCTCTTACAGCCTACCGGGAACAGCACTTCCAAAGGCCTGTGAAACGCAGTTTCTTTGCAGGCCTGATCTGGCTGAAGTAGGACTTCTGCTCTGGGTGTGCTCCATTGCCCTAGAGCTGAAAGGCACAACGTGCAGGCTTCTTTCCAAAGGGCGAGTTGGGCCCCACAGCATCTTGCTTCCAGCTCTTTGGGAAGCTAAGAAACAACACGCTCTGCACAGTGCTCTTACAGCCTACCGGGAACAGCTCTTCCAAAGGCCTGTGAAACGCAGATTCTTTGCAGGACTGATCTGGCTGAAGTAGGACTTCTGCTCTGGGTGTGCTCCATTGCCCTAGAGGTGAAAGGCACATCGTGCAGCTTTCTTTCCAAAGGGTGAGTTGGGCCCCACAGCATCTTGCTTCCAGCTCTTTGGGAAGCTAAGAAACAACTCGGTCTGCACACTGCGCTTACAGCCGACCGGGAACATCTCTTCCCAAGGCCTGTGAAACGCAGTTTCTTTGCAGGCCTGATCTGGCTGAAGTAGGACTTCTGCTCTGGGTGTGCTCCATTGCCCTAGAGGTGAAAGGCACAACGTGCAGGCTTCTTTCCAAAGGGCGAGTTGGGCCCCACAGCATCTTGCTTCCAGCTCTTTGGGAAGCTAAGAAACAACTCGCTCTGCACAGTGCTCTTACAGCCTACCGGGAACATCTCTTACAAAGGCCTGTGAAACGCAGTTTCATTGCAGGCCTGATGTGGCTGAAGTAGGACTTCTGCTCTGGGTGTGCTCCATTGCCCTAGAGCTGAAAGGCACAACGTGCAGGCTTCTGTCCAAAGGGCGAGATGGGCCCCACAGCATCTTGCTTCCAGCTCTTTGGGAAGCTAAGAAACAACTCGCTCTGCACAGTGCTCTTACAGCCTCCCGGAACATCTCTTCCAAAGGCCTGAGAAACGCAGTTTCTTTGCAGGCCTGATCTGGCTGAAGTAGGACTTCTGCTCTGGGTGTGCTCCATTGCCCTAGAGCTGAAAGGCACAACGTGCAGGCTTCTTTCCAAAGGGCGAGTTGGGCCCCACAGCATCTTGCTTCCAGCTCTTTGGGAAGCTAAGAAACAACTCGCTCTGCGCAGTGCTCTTACAGCCTACCGGGAACATCTCTTCCCAATGCCTGTGAAACGCAGTTTCTTTGCAGGCCTGATATGGCTGAAGTAGGACTTCTGCTCTGGGTGTGCTCCATTGCCCTAGAGCTGAAAGGCACAACGTGCAGGCTTCTTTCCAAAGGGCGAGTTGGGCCCCACAGCATCTTGCTTCCAGCTCTTTGGGAAGCTAAGAAACAACTCGCTCTGCACAGTGCTCTTACAGCCTACCGGGAACATCTCTTCCAAAGGCCTGTGAAACGCAGTTTCTTTGCAGGCCTGATCTGCCTGAAGTAGGACTTCAGCTCTGGGTGTGCTCCATTGCCCTAGAGCTGAATGGCACAACGTGCAGGCTTCTTTCCAAAGGGCCAGTTGGGCCCCACAGCATCTTGCTTCCAGCTCTTTGGGAAGCTAAGAAACAGCTCGCTCTGCACAGTGCTCTTACAGCCTACCGGGAACATCTTTTCCAAAGGCCTGTGAAACGCAGTTTCTTTGCAGGCCTGATCTGGCTGAAGTAGGACTTATGCTCTGGGTGTGCTCCATTGCCCTAGAGCTGAAAGGCACAACGTGCAGGCTTCTTTCCAAATGGCAGGTTGGGTCCCACAGCCTCTTGCTTACAGCTCTTTGGGAAGCTAAGAAACAACTCGCTCTGCACGGTGCTCTTACAGCCTACCGGTAACATCTCTTCCAAAGGCCTGAGAAACGCAGAGTCTTTGCAGGCCTGATCTGGCTGAAGTAGGACTTCTGCTCTGGGTGTGCTCCATTGCCCTAGAGCTGAAAGGCACAACGTGCAGGCTTCTTTCTAGAGGGCGAGTTGGGCCCCACAGCATCTTGCTTCCAGCTCTTTGGGAAGCTAAGAAACAACTCGCTCTGCACAGTGCTCTTACAGCCTACCGGGAACATCTCTTCCAAAGGTCTGTGAAACGCAGCTTCTTTGCAGGCCTGATCTGGCTGAAGTAGGACTTCTGCTCTGGGTGTGCTGCATTGCCCTAGAGCTGAAAGGCACAACGTGCAGGCTTCTTTCCAAAGGGCGAGTTGGGCCCCACAGCATCTTGCTTCCAGCTGTTTGGGAAGCTAAGAAACAACTCGCTCTGCACAGTGATCGTACAGCCTACCGGGAACATCTCTTCCAAAGGCCTGAGAAACGCAGTTTCTTTGCAGGCCTGATCTGCCTGAAGTAGGACTTCTGCTCTGGGTGTGCTGAATTGCCCTAGAGCTGAAAGGCACAACGTGCAGGCTTCTTTCCAAAGGGCGAGTTGGGCCCCACACCATCTTGCTTCCAGCTCTTTGGGAAGCTAAGAAACAACTCGCTCTGCACAGTGCTCTTACAGCCTACCGGGAACATCTTTTCCAAAGGCCTGTGAAACGCAGTCTCTTTGCAGGCCAATTCTGGCTGAAGTAGGACTTCTGCTCTGGGTGTGCACCATTGCCCTAGAGCTGAAACGCACAACGTGCAGGCCTTTTTCCAAAGGGCGAGTTGGGCCCCACAGCATCTTGCTTCCAGCTCTTTGGGAAGCTAAGAAACAACACGCTCTGCACAGTGCTCTTACAGCCTACCGGGAACATCTCTTCCAAAGGCCTGTGAAACGAGATTCTTTGCAGGCCTAATCTGGCTGAAGTAGGACTTCTGCTCTGGGTGTGCTCCATTGCCCTAGAGGTGAAAGGCACATCGTGCAGCTTTCTTTCCAAAGGGCGAGTTGGGCCCCACAGCATCTTGCTTCCAGCTCTTTGGGAAGCTAAGAAACAACTCGTTCTGCACAGTGCTCTTACAGCCTACCAGGAACATCTCTTCCCAAGGCCTGTGAAACGCAGTTTCTTTGCAGGCCTGATCTGGCTGAAGTAGGACTTCTTCTCTGGATGTGCTCCATTGCCCTAGAGCTGAAAGGCACAACGTGCAGGCTTCTTTCCAAAGGGCGAGTTGGGCCCCACAGCATCTTGCTTCCAGCTCTTTGGGAAGCTAAGAAACAACTCGCTCTGCACAGTGCTCTTACAGCCTACCGGGAACATCTCTTCCAAAGGCCTGTGAAACGCAGTTTCTTTGCAGGCCTGATCTGGCTGAAGTAGGACTTCTGCTCTGGGTGTGCTCCATTGCCCTAGAGCTGAAAGGCACAACGTGCAGGCTTCTTTCCAAAGGGCGAGTTGGGCCCCACAGCATCTTGCTTCCAGCTCTTTGGGAAGCTAAGAAACAACTCGCTCTTCTCAGTGCTCTTACAGCCTACCGGGAACATCTCTTCCAAAGGCTTGTGAAACGCAGTTTCTTTGCAGGCCTGATCTGGCTGAAGTAGGACTTCTGCTCTGGGTGTGCTACATTGCCCTAGAGCTGAAAGGCACAAGGTGCAGGCTTCTTTGCAAGGGGCGAGTTGGGCCCCACAGCATCTTGCTTCCAG
This sequence comes from Equus caballus, assembly GCF_041296265.1. Classification (NCBI taxonomy): domain Eukaryota; kingdom Metazoa; phylum Chordata; class Mammalia; order Perissodactyla; family Equidae; genus Equus; species Equus caballus. Next base: position 34,520,494 of record NC_091689.1, read on the forward strand.
CTCTTTGGGAAACTAAGAAACATCTCGCTCTGCACAGTGCTCTTACAGCCTACCGGGAACAGCACTTCCAAAGGCCTGTGAAACGCAGTTTCTTTGCAGGCCTGATCTGGCTGAAGTAGGACTTCTGCTCTGGGTGTGCTCCATTGCCCTAGAGCTGAAAGGCACAACGTGCAGGCTTCTTTCCAAAGGGCGAGTTGGGCCCCACAGCATCTTGCTTCCAGCTCTTTGGGAAGCTAAGAAACAACACGCTCTGCACAGTGCTCTTACAGCCTACCGGGAACAGCTCTTCCAAAGGCCTGTGAAACGCAGATTCTTTGCAGGACTGATCTGGCTGAAGTAGGACTTCTGCTCTGGGTGTGCTCCATTGCCCTAGAGGTGAAAGGCACATCGTGCAGCTTTCTTTCCAAAGGGTGAGTTGGGCCCCACAGCATCTTGCTTCCAGCTCTTTGGGAAGCTAAGAAACAACTCGGTCTGCACACTGCGCTTACAGCCGACCGGGAACATCTCTTCCCAAGGCCTGTGAAACGCAGTTTCTTTGCAGGCCTGATCTGGCTGAAGTAGGACTTCTGCTCTGGGTGTGCTCCATTGCCCTAGAGGTGAAAGGCACAACGTGCAGGCTTCTTTCCAAAGGGCGAGTTGGGCCCCACAGCATCTTGCTTCCAGCTCTTTGGGAAGCTAAGAAACAACTCGCTCTGCACAATGCTCTTACAGCCTACCGGGAACATCTCTTACAAAGGCCTGTGAAACGCAGTTTCATTGCAGGCCTGATGTGGCTGAAGTAGGACTTCTGCTCTGGGTGTGCTCCATTGCCCTAGAGCTGAAAGGCACAACGTGCAGGCTTCTGTCCAAAGGGCGAGATGGGCCCCACAGCATCTTGCTTCCAGCTCTTTGGGAAGCTAAGAAACAACTCGCTCTGCACAGTGCTCTTACAGCCTCCCGGAACATCTCTTCCAAAGGCCTGAGAAACGCAGTTTCTTTGCAGGCCTGATCTGGCTGAAGTAGGACTTCTGCTCTGGGTGTGCTCCATTGCCCTAGAGCTGAAAGGCACAACGTGCAGGCTTCTTTCCAAAGGGCGAGTTGGGCCCCACAGCATCTTGCTTCCAGCTCTTTGGGAAGCTAAGAAACAACTCGCTCTGCACAGTGCTCTTACAGCCTACCGGGAACATCTCTTCCAAAGGCCTGTGAAACGCAGTTTCTTTGCAGGCCTGATCTGGCTGAAGTGGGACTTCAGCTCTGGGTGTGCTCCATTGCCCTAGAGCTGAATGGCACAACGTGCAGGCTTCTTTCCAAAGGGCCAGTTGGGCCCCACAGCATCTTGCTTCCAGCTCTTTGGGAAGCTAAGAAACAGCTCGCTCTGCACAGTGCTCTTACAGCCTACCGGGAACATCTTTTCCAAAGGCCTGTGAAACGCAGTTTCTTTGCAGGCCTGATCTGGCTGAAGTAGGACTTCTGCTCTGGGTGTGCTCCATTGCCCTAGAGCTGAAAGGCACAACGTGCAGGCTTCTTTCCAAAGGGCAGGTTGGGTCCCACAGCATCTTGCTTACAGCTCTTTGGGAAGCTAAGAAACAACTCGCTCTGCACGGTGCTCTTACAGCCTACCGGTAACATCTCTTCCAAAGGCCTGAGAAACGCAGAGTCTTTGCAGGCCTGATCTGGCTGAAGTAGGACTTCTGCTCTGGGTGTGCTCCATTGCCCTAGAGCTGAAAGGCACAACGTTCAGGCTTCTTTCTAGAGGGCGAGTTGGGCCCCACAGCATCTTGCTTCCACCTCTTTGGGAAGCTAAGAAACAACTCGCTCTGCACAGTGCTCTTACAGCCTACCGGGAACATCTCTTCCAAATGCCTGTGAAACGCAGCTTCTTTGCAGGCCTGATCTGGCTGAAGTAGGACTTCTGCTCTGGGTGTGCTGCATTGCCCTAGAGCTGAAAGGCACAACGTGCAGGCTTCTTTCCAAAGGGCGAGTTGGGCCCCACAGCATCTTGCTTCCAGCTGTTTGGGAAGCTAAGTAACAACTCGCTCTGCACAGTGATCGTACAGCCTACCGGGAACATCTCTTCCAAAGGCCTGTGAAACGCAGTTTCTTTGCAGGCCTGATCTGGCTGAAGTAGGACTTCTGCTCTGGGTGTGCTGAATTGCCCTAGAGCTGAAAGGCACAACGTGCAGGCTTCTTTCCAAAGGGCGAGTTGGGCCCCACACCATCTTGCTTCCAGCTCTTTGGGAAGCTAAGAAACAACTCGCTCTGAACAGTGCTCTTACAGCCTACCGGGAACATCTTTTCCAAAGGCCTGTGAAACGCAGTCTCTTTGCAGGCCAATTCTGGCTGAAGTAGGACTTCTGCTCTGGGTGTGCACCATTGCCCTAGAGCTGAAACGCACAACGTGCAGGCCTTTTTCCAAAGGGCGAGTTGGGCCCCACAGCATCTTGCTTCCAGCTCTTTGGGAAGATAAGATACAACTCGCTCTGCACAGTGCTCTTACAGCCTACCGGGAACATCTCTTCCAAAGGCCTGTGAAACGCAGTTTCTTTGCAGGCCTGATCTGGCTGAAGTAGGACTTCTGCTCTGGGTGTGCTACATTGCCCTAGAGCTGAAAGGCACAAGGTGCAGGCTTCTTTGCAAGGGGCGAGTTGGGCCCCACAGCATCTTGCTTCCAGCTCTTTGGGAAACTAAGAAAGATCTCGCTCTGCACAGTGCTCTTACAGCCTACCGGGAACAGCACTTCCAAAGGCCTGTGAAACGCAGTTTGTTTGCAGGCCTGCTCTGGCTGAAGTAGGACTTCTGCTCTGGGTGTGCTCCATTGCCCTAGAGCTGAAAGGCACAACGTGCAGGCTTCTTTCCAAAGGGCGAGTTGGGCCCCACAGCATCTTGCTTCCAGCTCTTTGGGAAGCTAAGAAACAACACGCTCTGCACAGTGCTGTTACAGCCTACCGGGAACAGCTCTTCCAAAGGCCTGTGAAAGGCAGATTCTTTGCAGGACTGATCTGGCTGAAGTAGGACTTCTGCTCTGGGTGTGCTCCATTGCCCTAGAGGTGAAAGGCACATCGTGCAGCTTTCTTTCCAAAGGGCGAGTTGGGCCCCACAGCATCTTGCTTCCAGCTCTTTGGGAAGCTAAGAAACAACTCGGTCTGCACACTGCGCTTACAGCCTACCGGGAACATCTCTTCCCAAGGCCTGTGAAACGCAGTTTCTTTGCAGGCCTGATCTGGCTGAAGTAGGACTTCTGCTCTGGGTGTGCTCCATTGCCCTAGAGCTGAAAGGCACAACGTGCAGGCTTCTTTCCAAAGGGCGAGTTGGGCCCCACAGCATCTTGCTTCCAGCTCTTTGGGAAGCTAAGAAACAACTCGCTCTGCACAGTGCTCTTACAGCCTACCGGGAACATCACTTACAAAGGCCTGTGAAACGCAGTTTCTTTGCAGGCCTGATCTGGCTGAAGTAGGACTTCTGCTCTGGGTGTGCTCCATTGCCCTAGAGCTGAAAGGCACAACGTGCAGGCTTCTTTGCAAAGGGCGAGTTGGGCCCGAAAGCATCTTGCTTCCAGCTCTTTGGGAAGCTAAGAAACTACTCGCTCTGCACAGTGCTCTTACAGCCTACCGGGAACATCTCTTCCAAAGGCCTGTGAAACGCAGTTTCTTTGCAGGCCTGATCTGGCTGAAGGAGAACTTCTGCTCTGGGTGTGCTACATTACCCTAGAGCTGAAAGGCACAACGTGCAGGCTTCTTTCCAAAGGGCGAGTTGGGCCCCACAGCATCTTGCTGCCAGCTCTTTGGGAAGTTAAGAAACAACTCGCTCTGCACAGTGCTCTTAAAGCCTACCGGGAACATGTCTTCCAAAGGCCTGTGAAACGCAGTTTCTTTGCAGGCCTGATCTGGCTGAAGTGGGACTTCTGCTCTGTGTGTGGTACACTGCCCTAGAGCTGAAAGGCACAACGTGCAGGCTTCTTTCCAAAGGGCGAGTAGGACCCCACAGCATCGTTCTTCCAGCTCTTTGGGAAGCTAAGAAACAACTCGCTCTGCAAAGTGCTCTTACAGCCAACCGGGAACATCTCTTCCAAAGGCCTGTGAAACGCAGTCTGTTTGCAGGCCTGATCTGGCTGAAGTAGGACTTCTGCTCTGGGTGTGCTCCATTGCCCTAGAGCTGAAAGGCACAACGGTCAGGCTTCTTTCCTAAGGGGGAGTTGAGCCCCACAGCATCTTGCTTCCAGCTCTTTGGGAAGCTAAGAAACAACTCGCTCTGCACAGTGCTCTTACAGCCTACCGGGAACATCTCTTCCAAAGGACTGTAAAACGCAGTTTCTTTGCAGGCCTGATCTGGCTGAAGTAGGACTTCTGCTCTGGGTGTGCTCCATTGCCCTAGAGCTGAAAGGCACAACGTGCAGTCTTCTTTCAAAAGGGCGAGTTGGGCCCCAAAGCATCTTGCTTCCAGCTCTTTGGGAAGCTAAGATACAACTCGCTCTGCACAGTGCTCTTACAGCCTACCGGGAACATCTCTTCCAAAGGCCTGTGAAACGCAGTTTCTTTGCAGGCCTGATCTTGCTGAAGTAGGACTTCTGCTCTGGGTGTGCTACATTGCCCTAGAGCTGAAAGGCACAACGTGCAGACTTCTTTGCAAGGGGCGAGTTGGGCCCCACAGCATCTTGCTTCCAGCTCTTTGGGAAAGTAAGAAACATCTCGCTCTGAACAGTGCTCTTACAGCCTACCGGGAACAGCTCTTCCAAAGGCCTGTGAAACGCAGTTTCTTTGCAGGCCTGATCTGGCTGAAGTAGGACTTCTGCTCTGGGTGTGCTCCATTGCCCTAGAGCTGAAAGGCACAACGTGCAGGCTTCTTTCCAAAGGGCGAGTTGGGCCCCACAGCATCTTGCTTCCAGCTCTTTGGGAAGCTAAGAAACAACTCGCTCTGCGCAGTGCTCTTACAGCCTACCGGGAACATCTCTTCCCAATGCCTGTGAAACGCAGTTTCTTTGCAGGCCTGATCTGGCTGAAGTAGGACTTCTGCTCTGGGTGTGCTCCATTGCCCTAGAGCTGAAAGGCACAACGTGCAGGCTTCTTTCCAAAGGGCGAGTTGGGCCCCACAGCATCTTGCTTCCAGCTCTTTGGGAAGCTAAGAAACAACTCGCTCTGCACAGTGCTCTTACAGCCTACCGGGAACATCTCTTACAAAGGCCTGTGAAACGCAGTTTCTTTGCAGGCCTGATCTGGCTGAAGTAGGACTTCTGCTCTGGGTGTGCTCCATTGCCCTAGAGCTGAAAGGCACAACGTGCAGGCTTCTTTGCAAAGGGCGAGTTGGGCCCGAAAGCATCTTGCTTCCAGCTCTTTGGGAAGCTAAGAAACTACTCGCTCTGCACAGTGCTCTTACAGCCTACCGGGAACATCTCTTCCAAAGGCCTGTGAAACGCAGTTTCTTTGCAGGCCTGATCTGGCTGAAGTGGGACTTCTGCTCTGTGTGTGGTACACTGCCCTAGAGCTGAAAGGCACAACGTGCAGGCTTCTTTCCAAAGGGCGAGTAGGACCCCACAGCATCGTTCTTCCAGCTCTTTGGGAAGCTAAGAAACAACTCGCTCTGCAAAGTGCTCTTACAGCCAACCGGGAACATCTCTTCCAAAGGCCTGTGAAACGCAGTCTGTTTGCAGGCCTGATCTGGCTGAAGTAGGACTTCTGCTCTGGGTGTGCTCCATTGCCCTAGAGCTGAAAGGCACAACGGTCAGGCTTCTTTCCTAAGGGGGAGTTGAGCCCCACAGCATCTTGCTTCCAGCTCTTTGGGAAGCTAAGAAACAACTCGCTCTGCACAGTGCTCTTACAGCCTACCGGGAACATCTCTTCCAAAGGACTGTAAAACGCAGTTTCTTTGCAGGCCTGATCTGGCTGAAGTAGGACTTCTGCTCTGGGTGTGCTCCATTGCCCTAGAGCTGAAAGGCACAACGTGCAGTCTTCTATCAAAAGGGCGAGTTGGGCCCCAAAGCATCTTGCTTCCAGCTCTTTGGGAAGCTAAGATACAACTCGCTCTGCACAGTGCTCTTACAGCCTACCGGGAACATCTCTTCCAAAGGCCTGTGAAACGCAGTTTCTTTGCAGGCCTGATCTGGCTGAAGTAGGACTTCTGCTCTGGGTGTGCTACATTGCCCTAGAGCTGAAAGGCACAACGTGCAGACTTCTTTGCAAGGGGCGAGTTGGGCCCCACAGCATCTTGCTTCCAGCTCTTTGGGAAACTAAGAAACATCTCGCTCTGAACAGTGCTCTTACAGCCTACCGGGAACAGCTCTTCCAAAGGCCTGTGAAACGCAGTTTCTTTGCAGGCCTGATCTGGCTGAAGTAGGACTTCTGCTCTGGGTGTGCTCCATTGCCCTAGAGCTGAAAGGCACAACGTGCAGGCTTCTTTCCAAAGGGCGAGTTGGGCCCCACAGCATCTTGCTTCCAGCTCTTTGGGAAGCTAAGAAACAACTCGCTCTGCGCAGTGCTCTTACAGCCTACCGGGAACATCTCTTCCCAATGCCTGTGAAACGCAGTTTCTTTGCAGGCCTGATCTGGCTGAAGTAGGACTTCTGCTCTGGCTGTGCTCCATTGCCCTAGAGCTGAAAGGCACAACGTGCAGGCTTCTTTCCAAAGGGCGAGTTGGGCCCCACAGCATCTTGCTTCCACCTCTTTGGGAAGCTAAGAAACAACTCGCTCTGCACAGTGCTCTTACAGCCTACTGGCAACATCTCTTCCAAAGGCCTGTGAAACGCAGTTTCTTTGCAGGCCTGATCTGGCTGAAGTAGGACTTCTGCTCTGGGTGTGCTCCATTGCCCTAGAGCTGAATGGCACAACGAGCAGGCTTCTTTCCAAAGGGCCAGTTGGGCCCCACAGCATCTTGCTTCCAGCTCTTTGGGAAGCTAAGAAACAGCTCGCTCTGCACAGTGCTCTTACAGCCTACCGGGAACATCTTTTCCAAAGGCCTGTGAAACGCAGTTTCTTTGCAGGCCTGATCTGGCTGAAGTAGGACTTCTGCTCTGGGTGTGCTGCATTGCCCTAGAGCTGAAAGGCACAACGTGCAGGCTTCTTTCCAAAGGGCAGGTTGGGTCCCACAGCATCTTGCTTACAGCTCTTTGGGAAGCTAAGAAACAACTCGCTCTGCACAGTGCTCTTACAGCCTACCGGTAACATCTCTTCCAAAGGCCTGAGAAACGCAGAGTCTTTGCAGGCCTGATCTGGCTGAAGTAGGACTTCTGCTCTGGGTGTGCTCCATTGCCCTAGAGCTGAAAGGCACAACGTGCAGGCTTCTTTCTAGAGGGCGAGTTGGGCCCCACAGCATCTTGCTTCCAGCTCTTTGGGAATGTAAGAAAGAACTCGCTCTGCACAGTGCTCTTACAGCCTACCGGGAACATCTCTTCCAAAGGCCTGTGAAACGCAGTTTCGTTGCAGGCCTGATCTGGCTGAAGTAGGACTTCTGCTCGGGGTGTGCTCCATTGCCCTAGAGCTGAAAGGCACAACGTGCAGGCTTCTTTCCAAAGGGCGAGTTGGGCCCCACAGCATCTTGATTCCAGATCTTTGGGAAGCTAAGAAACAACTCGCTCTGCACAGTGCTCTTACAGCCTACCGGGAGCATCTCTTCCAAAGGCCTCTGAAACGCAGGTTCTTTGCAGACATGATCTGGCTGAAGAAGGCCTTCTGCTCTGGGTGGGCTACATTGCCCTAGAGCTGAAAGGCACAACGTGCAGGCTTCTTTCCAAAGGGGGAGTTGGGCCCCACATCATCTTGCTTCCAGCTCTTTGGGAAGCTAAGTAACAACTCGCTCTGCACAGTGCTCTTACAGCCTACCGGGAACATCTCTTCCAAAGGCCTGTGAAACGCAGTTTCTTTGCAGGCCTGATCTGGCTGAAGTAGGACTTCTGCTCTGGGTGTGCTCCATTGCCCTAGAGCTGAAAGGCACAACGTGCAGGCTTCTTTCCAAAGGGCGAGTTGGGCCCCACAGCATCTTGCTTCCAGCTATTTGGGAAGCTAAGAAACAACTCGCTCTGCACAGTGCTCTTACAGCCTACCGGGAACATCTCTTCCCAAGGCCTGTGAAACGCAGTTTCTTTGCAGGCCTGATCTGGCTGAAGTAGGACTTCTGCTCTGGGTGTGCTCCATTACCCTAGAGCTGAAAGGCACACCGTGCAGGCTTCTTTCCAAAGGGCGAGTTGGGCCCCACAGCATCTTGCTTCCAGCTCTTTGGGAAGCTAAGAAACAACTCGCTCTGCACAGTGCTCTTACAGCCTACCGGGAACATCTCTTCCAAAGGCCTGAGAAACACAGAGTCTTTGCAGGCCTGATCTGGCTGAAGTAGGACTTCTGCTCTGGGTGTGCTCCATTGCCCTAGAGCTGAAAGGCACAACGTGCAGGCTTCTTTCCAGAGGGCGAGTTGGGCCCCACAGCATCTTGCTTCCAGCTCTTTGGGAAGGTAAGAAAGAACTCGCTCTGCACAGTGCTCTTACAGCCTACCCGGAACATCTCTTCCAAAGGCCTGTGAAACGCAGTTTCTTTGCAGGCCTGATCTGGCTGAAGTAGGACTTCTGCTCTGGGTGTGCTGAATTGCCCTAGAGCTGAAAGGCACAACGTGCAGGCTTCTTTCCAAAGGGCGAGTTGGGCCCCACAGCATCTTGATTCCAGATCTTTCGGAAGCTGAGAAACAACTCTCTCTGCAAAGTGCTCTTACAGCCTACCGGGAGCATCTCTTCCAAAGGCCTCTGAAACGCAGTTTCTTTGCAGGCCTGATCTGGCTGAAGTAGGACTTCTGCTCTGGGTGTGCTCCATTGCCCTAGAGCTGAAAGGCACAACGTGCAGGCTTCTTTCCAAAGGGCGAGTTGGGCCCCACAGCATCTTGCTTCCAGCTCTTTGGGAAGCTAAGAAACAACTCGCTCTGTACAGTGCTCTTACAGCCTACCGGGAACAACTCTTCCAAAGGCCTGTGAAACGCAGTTTCTTTGCAGGCCTCATCTGGCTGAAGTAGGACTTCTGCTCTGGGTGTGCTCCATTGCCCTAGAGCTGAAAGGCACAACGTGCAGGCTTCTTTCCAAAGGGCGAGTTGGGCCCCACAGCATCTTGCTTCCAGCTCTTTGGGAAGCTAAGAAACAACTCGCTCTGCACAGTGCTCTTACAGCCTACCGGGAGCATCTCTTCCAAAGGCCTGTGAAACGCAGTTTCTTTGCAGGCCTGATCTGGCTGAAGTAGGACTTCTGCTCTGGGTGTGCTCCATTGCCCTAGAGCTGAAAGGCACAACGTGCAGTCTTCTTTCCAAAGGGCGAGTTGGGCCCCACAGCATCTTGCTTCCAGCTCTTTGGGAAGCTAAGAAACAACTCGCTCTGCACAGTGCTCTTACAGCCTACCGGGAACATCTCTTCCAAAGGCCTGTGAAACGCAGTTTCTTTGCAGGCCTGATCTGGCTGAAGTAGGACTTCTGCTCTGGGTGTGCTCCATTGCCCTAGAGCTGAAAGGCACAACGTGCAGGCTTCTTTCCAAAGGGCGAGTTGGGCCCCACAGCCTCTTGCTTCCAGCTCTTTGGGAAGCTAAGAAACAACTCGCTCTGCACAGTGCTCTTACAGCCTACCGGGAACATCTCTTCCAAAGGCCTGTGAAACGCAGTTTCTTTGCAGGCCTGATCTGGCTGAAGTAGGACTTCTGCTCTGGGTGGGCTACATTGCCCTAGAGCTGAAAGGCACAACGTGCAGGCTTCTTTCCAAAGGGCGAGTTGGGCCCCACAGCATCTTGCTTCCAGCTCTTTGGGAAGCTAAGAAACAACTCGCTCTTCTCAGTGCTCTTAAAGCCTACCGGGAAAATCTCTTCCAAAGGCCTGTGAAACGCAGTTTCTTTGCAGGCCTGATCTGGCTGAAGTAGGACTTCTGCTCTGGGTGTGCTCCATTGCCCTAGAGCTGAAAGGCACAACGTGCAGGCTTCTTTCCAAAGGGCGAGTTGGGCCCCACAGCATCTTGCTTCCAGCTGTTTGGGAAGCTAAGAAACAACTCGCTCTGCACAGTGCTCTTACAGCCTACCGGGAGCATCTCTTCCAAGGGACTCTGAAACGCAGTTTCTTTGCAGGCCTGATCTGGCTGAAGTAGGACTTCTGCTCTGGGTGTGCTCCATTGCCCTAGAGCTGAAAGGCACAACGTGCAGGCTTCTTTCCAAAGGGCGAGTTGGGCCCCACAGCATCTTGCTTCCAGCTCTTTGGGAAGCTAAGAAACAACTCGCTCTGCACAGTGCTCTTACAGCCTACCGGGAACATCTCTTCCAAAGGCCTGTGAAACGCAGTTTCTTTGCAGGCCTGATCTTGCTGAAGTAGGACTTCTGCTCTGGGTGGGCTACATTGCCCTAGAGCTGAAAGGCACAACGTGCAGGCTTCTTTCCAAAGGGCGAGTTGGGCCCCACAGCATCATGCTTCCAGCTCTTTGGGAAGCTAAGAAACAACTCGCTCTGCACAGTGCTCTTACAGCCTACAGGGAGCATCTCTTCCAAAGGCCTCTGAAACGCAGTTTCTTTGCAGGCCTGATCTGGCTGAAGTAGGACTTCTGCTCTGGGTGTGCTCCATTGCCCTAGAGCTGAAAGGCACAACGTGCAGGCTTCTTTCCAAAGGGCGAGTTGGGCCCCACAGAATCTTGCTTCCAGCTCTTTGGGAAGCTAAGAAACAACTCGCTCTGCACAGTGCTCTTACAGACTACTGGGATCATCTCTTCCAAAGGCCTGTGAAACGCAATTTCTTTGCAGGCCTGATCTGGCTGAAGTAGGACTTCTGCTCTGGGTGTGCTCCATTGCCCTAAAGCTGAAAGGCACAACGTGCAGGCTTCTTTCCAAAGGGCGAGTTGGGCCCCACAGCATCTTGCTTCCAGCTCTTTGGGAAGCTAAGAAACAACTCGCTCTTCTCAGTGCTCTTACAGCCTACCGGGAACATCCCTTCCAAAGGCCTGTGAAACGCAGTTTCTTTGCAGGCCTGATCTGGCTGAAGTAGGGCTTCTGCTCTGGGTGTGCTACATTGCCCTAGAGCTGAAAGGCACAACGTGCAGGCTTCTTTCCAAAGGGCAGGTTGGGTCCCACAGCATCTTGCTTCCAGCTCTTTTTGAAGCTAAGAAACAACTCGCTCTGCACAGTGCTCTTACAGCCTACCGGGAACATCTCTTCCACAGGCCTGTGAAACGCAGTTTCTTTGCAGGCCTGATCTGGCTGAAGTAGGACTTCTGCTCTGGGTGTGCTCCATTGCCCTAGAGCTGAAAGGCACAACGTGCAGGCTTCTTTCCAAAGGGCGAGTTGGGCCCCACAGCATCTTGCTTCCAGCTCTTTGGGAAGCTAAGAAACAACTCGCTCTTCTCAGTGCTCTTACAGGCCTACCGGGAACATCTCTTCCAAAGGCCTGTGAAACGCAGTTTCTTTGCAGGCCTGATCTGGCTGAAGTAGGACTTCTGCTCTGGGTGGGCTACATTGCCCTAGAGCTGAAAGGCACAACGTGCAGGATTCTTTCCAAAGGGCGAGATGGGCCCCACAGCATCTTGCTTCCAGCTCTTTGGGAAGCTAAGAAACAACTCGCTCTGCAGAGTGCTCTTACAGCCTACCGGGAGCATCTCTTCCAAAGGCCTGTGAAACGCAGTTTCTTTGCAGCCCTGATCTGGCTGAAGTAGGACTTCTGTTCTGGGTGTGCTACATTGCCCTAGAGCTGAAAGGCACAACGTGCAGGCTTCTTTCCAAAGGGCAATTTGGGTCCCACAGCATCTTGCTTCCAGCTCTTTGGGAAGGTAAGAAACAACTCGCTCTGCACTGTGCTCTTACAGCCTACCGGGAACATCTCTTCCAAAGGCCTGAGAAACGCAGAGTCTTTGCAGGCCTGATCTGGCTGAAGTAGGACTTGTGCTCTGGGTGTGCTCCATTGCCCTAGAGCTGAAAGGCACAACGTGCAGGCTTCTTTCCAAAGGGCGAGTTGGGCCCCACAGCATCTTGCTTCCAGCTCTTTGGGAAGCTAAGAAACAACTCGCTCTGCACAGTGCTCTTACAGCCTACCGGGATCATCTCTTCCAAAGGCTTGTGAAACGCAGTTTCTTTGCAGGCCTGATCTGGCTGAAGTAGGACTTCTGCTCTGGGTGTGCTCCATTGCCCTAGAGCTGAAAGGCACAACGTGCAGGATTCTTTCCAAAGGGCGAGATGGGCCCGACAGCATCTTGCTTCCAGCTGTTTGGGAAGCTAAGAAACAACTCGCTCTGCACAGTGCTCTTACAGCCTACCGGGAGCATCTCTTCCAAAGTCCTGTGAAACTCAGTTTCTTTGCAGCCCTGATCTGGCTGAAGTAGGACTTCTGTTCTGGGTGTGCTACATTGCCCTAGAGGTGAAAGGCACAACGTGTAGGCTTCTTTCCAAAGGGCAGTTTGGGTCCCACAGCATCTTGCTTCCAGCACTTTGGGAAGGTAAGAAACAACTCGCTCTGCACTGTGCTCTTACAGCCTACCGGGAACATCTCTTCCAAAGGCCTGAGAAACGCAGAGTCTTTGCAGGCCTGATCTGGCTGAAGTAGGACTTGTGCTCTGGGTGTGCTCCATTGCCCTAGAGCTCAAAGGCACAACGTGCAGGCTTCTTTCCAAAGGGCGAGTTGGGCCCCACAGCATCTTGCTTCCAGCTCTTTGGGAAGGTAAGAAACAACTCGCTCTGCACAGTGCTCTTACAGCCTTCGGGAACATCTCTTCCAAAGGCCTGTGAAACGCAGTTTCTTTGCAGGCCTGATCTGGCTGAAGTAGGACTTCTGCTCTGGGTGTGCTCCATTGCCCTAGAGCTGAAAGGCACAACGTGCAGGCTTCTTTCCAAAGGGCGAGTTGGGCCCCACAGCATCTTGCTTCCAGCTGTTTGGGAAGCTAAGAAACAACTCGCTCTGCACAGTGCTCTTACAGCCTAGGGGGAACATCTCTTCCAAAGCCCTGTGAAACGCAGTTTCTTTGCAGGCCTGATCTGGCTGATGTAGGACTTCTGCTCTGGGTGTGCTCCATTGCCCTAGAGCTGAAAGGCACAACGTGCAGGCTTCTTTCCAAAGGGCGAGTTGGGCCCCACAGCATCTTGCTTCCAGCTCTTTGGGAAGCTAAGAAACAACTCGCTCTGCTCAGTGCTCTTACAGCCTACCGGGAACATGTCTTCCAAAGGCCTGTGAAACGCAGTTTCTTTGCAGGCCTGATCTGGCTGAAGTAGGACTTCTGCTCTGGGTGTGCTCCATTGCCCTAGAGCTGAAAGGCACAACGTGCAGGCTTCTTTCCAAAGGGCGAGTTGGGCCCCACAGCATCTTGCTTCCAGCTCTTTGGGAAGCTAAGAAACAACTCGCTCTGCACAGTGCTCTTACAGCCTACCGGGAACATCTCTTCCAAAGGCCTGTGAAACGCAGTTTCTTTGCAGGCCTGATCTGGCTGAAGTAGGACTTCTGATCTGTGTGTGGTACACTGCCCTAGAGCTGAAAGGCACAACGTGCAGGCTTCTTTCCAAGGGCGAGTTGGATCCCACAGCATCTTGCTTCCAGCTCTTTGGGAAGCTAAGAAACAACTCGCTCTGCACAGTGCTCTTACAGCCTACCGGGAACATGTCTTCCAAAGGCCTGTGAAACGCAGTTTCTTTGCACGCCTGATCTGGCTGAAGTAGGACTTCTGCTCTGGGTGTGCTCCATTGCCCTAGAGCTGAAAGGCACAACGTGCAGGCTTCTTTCCAAAGGGCGAGTTGGGCCCCACAGCATCTTGCTTCCAGCTCTTTGGGAAGCTAAGAAACAAGTAGCTCTGCACAGTGCTCTTACAGCCTACCGGGAACATCTCTTCCAAAGGCCTGTGAAACGCAGTTTCTTTGCAGGCCTGATCTGGCTGAAGTAGGACTTCTGCTTTGGGTGTGCTCCATTGCCCTAGAGCTGAAAGGCACAACGTGCAGGCTTCTTTCCAAAGGGCGAGTTGGGCCCCACAGCATCTTGCTTCCAGCTCTTTGGGAAGCTAAGAAACAACTCGCTCTGCACAGTGCTCATACAGCCTACCGGGAACATCTCTTCCAAAGGCCTGTGAAACGCAGTTTCTTTGCAGGCCTGATCTGGATGAAGTAGGACTTCTGCTCTGGGTGTGCTCCATTGCCCTAGAGCTGAAAGGCACAACGTGCAGGATTCTTTCCAAAGGGCGAGATGGGCCCCACAGCATCTTGCTTCCAGCTCTTTGGGAAGCTAAGAAACAACTCGCTCTGCACAGTGCTCTTACAGCCTACCGTGAGCATCTCTTCCAAAGGCCTCTGAAACGCAGTTTCTTTGCAGGCCTGATCTGGCTGAAGTAGGACTTCTGCTCTGGGTGTGCTACATTGCCCTAGAGCTGAAAGGCACAACGTGCAGGCTTCTTTCCAAAGGGCGAGTTGGGCCCCACAGCATCTTGCTTCCAGCTCTTTGGGAAGCTAAGAAACAACTCGCTCTGCACAGTGCTCTTACAGCCTACCGTGAGCATCTCTTCCAAAGGCCTCTGAAACGCAGTTTCTTTGCAGGCCTGATCTGGCTGAAGTAGGACTTCTGCTCTGGGTGTGCTCCATTGCCCTGGAGCTGAAAGGCACAACGTGCAGGCTTCTTTCCAAAGGGCGAGTTGGGCCCCACAGCATCTTGCTTCCAGCTGTTTGGGAAGCTAAGAAACAACTCGCTCTGCACAGTGCTCTTACAGCCTACCGGGAACATCTCTTCCAAAGGCCTGTGAACCGCAGTTTCTTTGCAGCCCTGATCTGGCTGAAGTAGGACTTGTGCTCTGGGTGTGCTCCATTGCCCTAGAGCTGAAAGGCACAACGTGCAGGCTTCTTTCCAAAGGGCTGGATGGGTCCCACAGCATCTTGCTTACAGCTCTTTGGGAAGCTAAGAAACAACTCGCTCTGCACAGTGCTCTTACAGCCTACCGGGAACATCTCTTCCAAAGTCCTGAGAAACGCAGAGTCTTTGCAGGCCTGATCTAGCTAAAGTAGGACTTCTGCTCTGGGTGTGCTCCATTGCCCTAGAGGTGAAAGGCACAACGTGCAGTCCTCTTTCCAGAGGGCGATTTGGGCCCCACAGCATCTTGCTTCCAGCTCTTTGGGAAGCTAAGAAACAACTCGCTCTGCACAGTGCTCTTACACTCTACCGGGAACATCTCCTCCAAAGGCCTGTGAAACGCAGTTTCTTTGCAGGCCTGATCTGGCTGAAGTAGGACTTCTGCTCTGGGTGTGCTACATTGCCCTAGAGCTGAAAGGCACAACGTGCAGGCTTCTTTCCAAAGGGCAGGTTGGGTCCCACAGCATCTTGCTTCCAGCTCTTTGGGAAGCTAAGAAACAACTCGCTCTGCACAGTGCTCTTACAGCCTACCGGGAACATCTCTTCCAAAGGCCTGAGAAACGCAGAGTCTTTGCAGGCCTGATCTGGCTGAAGTAGGACTTCTGCTCTGGGTGTGCTCCATTGCCCTAGAGCTGAAAGGCACAACGTGCAGGCTTCTTTCCAAAGGGCGAGATGGGCCCCACAGCATCTTGCTTCCAGCTCTTTGGGAAGCTAAGAAACAACTCGCTCTGCACAGTGCTCTTACAGCCTACCGGGAGCATCTCTTCCAAAGGCCTGTGAAACGCAGTTTCTTTGCAGCCCTGATCTGGCTGAAGTAGGACTTCTGCTCTGGGTGTGCTCCATTGCCCTAGAGCTGAAAGGCACAACGTGAAGGCTTCTTTCCAAAGGGCGAGTTGGGCCCCACAGCATCTTGCTTCCAGCTCTTTGGGAAGGTAAGAAACAACTCGCTCTGCACAGTGCTCTTACAGCCTACCGGAAACATCTCTTCCAAAGGCCTGTGAAACGCAGTTTCTTTGCAGGCCTGATCTGGCTGAAGTAGGACTTCTGCTCTGGGTGTGCTCCATTGCCCTAGAGCTGAAAGGCACAACGTGCAGGCTTCTTTCCAAAGGGCGAGTTGGGCCCCACAGCATCTTGCTTCCAGCTCTTTGGGAAGCTAAGAAACAACACGCTCTGCACAGTGCTCTTACAGCCTACCGGGAGCATCTCTTCCAAAGGCCTCTGAAACGCAGTTTCTTTGCAGGCCTGATCTGGCTGAAGTAGGACTTCTGCTCTGGGTGTGCTCCATTGCCCTAGAGCTGAAAGGCACAACGTGCAGGCTTCTTTCCGGAGGGCGAGTTGGGCCTCACAGCATCTGGCTTCCACCTCTTTGGGAAGGTAAGAAAGAACTCGCTCTGCACAGTGCTCTTACAGCCTACCGGGAACATCTCCTCCAAAGGTCTGTGAAACGCAGTTTCTTTGCAGGCCTGATCTGGCTCAAGTAGGACTTCTGCTATGGGTGTGCTCCATTGCCCTAGAGCTGAAAGGCACAACGTGCAGGCTTCTTTCCAAAGGGCGAGTTGGGCCCCACAGCATCTTGCTTCCAGCTCTTTGGGAAGCTAAGAAACAACTCGCTATGCACAGTGCTCTTACAGCCTACCGGGAGCATCTCTTTCAAAGGCCTGTGAAACGCAGTTTCTTTGCAGGCCTGATCTGGCTGAAGTAGGACTTCTGTTCTGGGTGTGCTCCATTGCCCTAGAGCTGAAAGGCACAACGTGCAGGCTTCTTTCCAAAGGGCGAGTTGGGCCCCACAGCATCTTGCTTCCAGCTCTTTGGGAAGCTAAGAAACAACTCGCTCTGCTCAGTGCTCTTACAGCCTACCGGGAACATCTCTTCCAAAGGCCTGTGAAACGCAATTTCTTTGCAGGCCCCATCTGGCTGAAGTAGGACTTCTGCTCTGGGTGTGCTCCATTGCCCTAGAGCTGAAAGTCACAACGTGCAGGCTTCTTTCCAAAGGGCGAGTTGGGCCCCACAGCATCTTGCTTCCAGCTCTTTGGGAAGCTAAGAAACAACTCGCTCTGCACAGTGCTCTTAGAGCCTACCGGGAGCATCTCTTCCAAAGGCCTGTGAAACGCAGTTTCTTTGCAGGCCTGATCTGGCTGAAGTAGGACTTCTGCTCTGGGTGTGCTGCATTGCCCTAGAGCTGAAAGGCACAACGTGCAGGCTTCTTTCCAAAGGGCGAGTTGGGCCCCACAGCATCCTTCTTCCAACTCTTTGGGAAGCTAAGAAACAACACGCTCTGCACAGTGCTCTTACAGCCTACCGGGAACATCTTTTCCAAAGGCCTCTGAAACGCAGTTTCTTTGCAGGCCTGATCTGGCTGAAGTAGGACTTCTGCTCTGGGTGTGCTCCATTGCCCTAGAGCTGAAAGGCACAACGTGCAGGCTTCTTTCCAAAGGGCAGGTTGGGTCCCTCAGCATCTTGCTTACAGCTCTTTGGGAAGCTAAGAAAGAACTCGCTCTGCACAGTGCTCTTACAGCCTACCGGGAACATCTCTTCCAAAGGCCTGAGAAACGCAGAGTCTTTGCAGGCCTGATCTGGCTGAAGTAGGACTTCTGCTCTGGGTGTGCTCCATTGCCCTAGGGCTGAAAGGCACAACGTGCCGGCGTCATTCCAGAGGGCGAGTTGGGCCCCACAGCATTTTGCTTCCAGCTCTTTGGGAAGCTAAGAAACAACTCGCTCTGCACAGTGCTCTTACAGCGTACCGGGAACATCTCTTCCAAAGGCCTGTGAAACGCAGTTTCTTTGAAGGCCTGATCTGGCTGAAGTAGGACTCCTGCTCTGGGTGTGCTCCATTGCCCTAGAGCTGAAAGGCACAACGTGCAGGCTTCTTTCCAAAGGGCGAGTTGGGCCCCACAGCATCTTGATTCCAGATATTTGGGAAGCTAAGAAACAACTCGCTCTGCACAGTGCTTTTACAGTCTACCGGGAGCATCTCTTCCAAAGGCCTCTGAAACGCAGTTTCTTTGCAGGCCTGATCTGGCTGAAGTAGGACTTCTGCTCTGGGTGTGCTCCATTGCCCTAGAGCTGAAAGGCACAACGTGCAGGCTTCTTTCCAAAGGGTGAGTTGGGCCCCACAGCATCTTGCTTCCAGCTCTTTGGGAAGCTAAGAAACAACTCGCTCTGCACAGTGCTCTTACAGCCTACCGGGAACATCTCTTACAAAGGCCTGTGAAACGCAGTTTCTTTGCAGGCCTGATCTGGCTGAAGTAGCACTTCTGCTCTGGGTGTGCTCCATTGCCCTAGAGCTGAAAGGCACAACGTGCAGGCTTCTTTCCAAAGGGCGAGTTGGGCCCCACAGCATCTTGCTTCCAGCTCTTTGGGAAGCTAAGAAACAACTCGCTCTGCACAGTGCTCTTACAGCCTACCGGGAGCATCTCTTCCAAAGGCCTCTGAAACGCAGTTTCTTTGCAGGCCTGATCTGGCTGAAGTAGGACTTCTGCTCTGGGTGTGCTGCATTGCCCTAGAGCTGAAAGGCACAACGTGCAGGCTTCTTTACAAAGGGCGAGTTGGGCCCCACAGCATCTTGCTTCCAGCTCTTTGGGAAGCTAAGAAACAACTCGCTCTGCACAGTGCTCTTACAGCCTACCGGGAACATCTCTTCCAAAGGCCTCTGAAATGCAGTTTCTTTGCAGGCCTGATCTGGCTGAAGTAGGCCTTCTGCTCTGGGTGTTCTCCATTGCCCTAGAGCTGAAAGGCACAACGTGCAGGCTTCTTTCCAAAGGGCGAGTTGGGCCCCACAGCATCTTGCTTCCAGCTCTTTGGGAAGCTAAGAAACAACTCGCTCTGCTCAGTGCTCTTACAGCCTACCGGGAAAGTCTCTTCCAAAGGCCTGTGAAACGCAGTTTCTTTGCAGGCCTGATCTGGCTGAAGTAGGACTTCTGCTCTGGGTGTGCTCCATTGCCCTAGAGCTGAAAGGCACAACGTGCAGGCTTCTTTCCAAAGGGCTGGATGGGTCCCACAGCATCTTGCTTACAGCTCTTTGGGAAGCTAAGAAACAACTCGCTCTGCACAGTGCTCTTACAGCCTACCGGGAACATCTCTTCCAAAGGCCTGAGAAACGCAGAGTCTTTGCAGGCCTGATCTGGCTAAAGTGGGACTTCTGCTCTGGGAGTGCTCCCTTGCCCTAGAGCTGAAAGGCACAACGTGCAGTCCTCTTTCCAGAGGGCGAGTTGGGCCCCACAGCATCTTGCTTCCAGCTCTTTGGGAAGCTAAGAAACAACTCGCTCTGCACAGTGCTCTTACAGCCTACCGGGAACATCTCTTCCAAAGGCCTGTGAAACGCAGTTTCGTTGCAGGCCTGATCTGGCTGAAGTAGGACTTCTGCTCTGGGTGTGCTCCATTGCCCTAGAGCTGAATGGCACAACGTGCAGGCTTCTTTCCAAAGGGCGAGTTGGGCCCCACAGCATCTTGATTCCAGATCTTTGGGAAGCTAACAAACAACTCGCTCTGCACAGTGCTCTTACAGCCTACCGGGAGCATCTCTTCCAAAGGCCTCTGAAACGCAGTTTCTTTGCAGGCCTGATCTGGCTGAAGTAGGACTTCTGCTCTGGGTGTGCTCCATTGCCCTAGAGCTGAAAGTCACAACGTGCAGGCTTCTTTCCAAAGGGTGAGTTGGGCCCCACAGCATCTTGCTTCCAGCTCTTTGGGAAGCTAAGAAACAACTCGCTCTGCACAGTGCTCTTAGAGCCTACCGGCAACATCTCTTCCAATGGCCTGTGAAACGCAGTTTCTTTGCAGGCCTGATCTGGCTGAAGTAGGACTTCTGCTCTGGGTGTGCTCCATTGCCCTAGACCTGAAAGGCACAACGTGCAGGCTTCTTTCCAAAGGGCGAGTTGGGCCTCACAGCATCTTGCTTCCAGCTCTTTGGGAAGGTAACAAACAACTCGCTCTGCACAGTGCTCTTACAGCCTACCGGGAACCTCTCTTCCAAAGGCCTGTGAAACGCAGTTTATTTGCAGGCCTGATCTGGCTGAAGTAGGACTTCTGCTTTGGGTGTGCTACATTGCCCTAGAGCTGAAAGGCACAACGTGCAGGCTTCTTTCCAAAGGACAGTTTGGGTCCCACAGCATCTTGCTTCCAGCTCTTTGGGAAGGTAAGAAACATCTCGCTCTGCACAGTGCTCTTACAGCCTACCGGGAACATCTCTTCCAAAGGACTGAGAAACGCAGAGTCTTTGCAGGCCTGATCTGGCTGAAGTAGGACTTCTGCTCTGGGTGTGCTCCATTGCCCTAGAGCTGAAAGGCACAACGTGAAGGCTTCTTTCCAAAGGGCGAGTTGGGCCCCACAGCATCTTGCTTCCAGCTCTTTGGGAAGGTAAGAAACAACTCGCTCTGCACAGTGCTCTTACAGCCTACCGGAAACATCTCTTCCAAAGGCCTGTGAAACGCAGTTTCTTTGCAGGCCTGATCTGGCTGAAGTAGGACTTCGGCTCTGGGTGTGCTACATTGCCCTAGAGCTGAAAGGCACAACGTGCAGGCTTCTTTCCAAAGGGCGAGTTGGGCCCCACAGCATCTTGATTCCAGCTCTTTGGGAAGCTAAGAAACAACACGCTCTGCACAGTGCTCTTACAGCCTACCGGGAGCATCTCTGCCAAAGGCCTCTGAAACGCAGTTTCTTTGCAGGCCTGATCTGGCTGAAGTAGGACTTCTGCTCTGGGTGTGCTCCATTGCCCTAGAGCTGAAAGGCACAACGTGCAGGCTTCTTTCCGGAGGGCGAGTTGGGCCTCACAGCATCTGGCTTCCACCTCTTTGGGAAGGTAAGAAAGAACTCGCTCTGCACAGTGCTCTTACAGCCTACCGGGAACATCTCCTCCAAAGGTCTGTGAAACGCAGTTTCTTTGCAGGCCTGATCTGGCTCAAGTAGGACTTCTGCTCTGCGTGTGCTCCATTGCCCTAGAGCTGAAAGGCACAACGTGCAGGCTTCTTTCCAAAGGGCGAGTTGGGCCCCACAGCATCTTGCTTCCAGCTCTTTGGGAAGCTAAGAAACAACTCGCTCTGCACAGTGCTCTTACAGCCTACCGGGAGCATCTCTTCCAAAGGCCTCTGAAACGCAGTTTCTTTGCAGGCCTGATCTGGCTGAAGTAGGACTTCTGCTCTGGGTGTGCTCCATTGCCCTAGAGCTGAAAGGCACAACGTGCAGGCTTCTTTCCAAAGGGCGAGTTGGGCCCCACAGCATCTTGCTTCCAGCTCTTTGGGAAGCTAAGAAACAACTCGCTCTGCACAGTGCTCTTACAGCCTACCGGGAGCATCTCTTCCAAAGGCCTGTGAAACGCAGTTTCTTTGCAGGCCTGATCTGGCTGACGTAGGATTTCTGCTCTGGGTGTGCTCCATTGCCCTAGAGCTGAAAGGCACAACGTGCAGGCTTCTTTCCAAAGGGCGAGTTGGGCCCCACAGCATCTTGCTTCCAGCTCTTTGGGAAGCTAAGAAACAACTCACTCTGCACAGTGCTCTTACAGCCTACCGGGAACATCTCTTCCAAAGGCCTGTGAAACGCAGTTTCTTTGCAGGTCTGATCTGGCTGAAGTAGGACTTCTGCTGTGGGTGTGCTCCATTGCCCTAGATCTGAAAGGCACAACGTGCAGGCTTCTTTCCAAAGGACGAGTTGGGCCCCACAGCATCTTGCTTCCAGCTCTTTGGGAAGCTAAGAAACAACTCGCTCTGCACAGTGCTCTTACACCCTACCGGGAACATCTCTTCCAAAGGCCTGTGAAACGCAGTTTCTTTGCAGGCCTGATCGGGCTGAAGTAGGACTTCTGCTCTGTGTGTGCTCCATTGCCCTAGAGCTGAAAGGCACAACGTGCAGGCTTCTTTCCAAAGGGCGAGTTGGGCCACACAGCATCTTGCTTCCAGCTCTTTGTGAAGCTAAGAAACAACTCGCTCTGCACAGTGCTCTTACAGACTACCGGGAACATCACTTCCAAAGGCCTGTGAAACGCAGTTTCTTTGCAGGCCTGATCTGGCTGAAGTAGGACTTCTGCTCTGGGTGTGCTCCATTGCCCTAGATCTGAAAGGCACAACGTGCAGGCTTCTTTCCAAAGGGCGAGTTGGGCCCCACAGCATCTTGCTTCCAGCTCTTTGGGAAGCTAAGAAACAACTCGCTCTGCACAGTGCTCTTACAGCCTACCGGGAACATCTCTTCCAAAGGCCTGTGAAACGCAGTTTCTTTGCAGGCTTCATCTGGCTGAAGTAGGACTTCTGCTCTGGGTGTGCTCCATTGCCCTAGAGCTGAAAGGCACAACGTGCAGTCTTCTTTCCAGAGGGCGAGTTGGGCCTCACAGCATCTTGCTTCCAGCTCTTTGGGAAGGTAAGAAAGAACTCGCTCTGCACAGTGCTCTTACAGCCTACCGGGAACATCTCTTCCAAAGGCCTGTGAAACGCAGTTTCTTTGCAGGCCTGATCTGGCTGAAATAGGACTTCTGCTATGGGTGTGCTCCATTGCCCTAGAGCTGAAAGGCACAACGTGCAGGCTTCTTTCCAAAGGGCGAGTAGGGCCCCACATCATCTTGATTCCAGATCTTTGTGAAGCTAAGAAACAACTCTCTCTGCACAGTGCTCTTACAGCCTACCGGGAACATCTCTTCCAAAGGCCTGTGAAACGCAGTTTCTTTGCAGGCCTGATCTGGCTGAAGTAGGACTTCTGCTCTGGGTGTGCTCCATTGCCCTAGAGCTGAAAGGCACAACGTGCAGGCTTCTTTCCAAAGGGCGAGTTGGGCCCCACAGCATCTTGCTTCCAGCTCTTTGGGAAGCTAAGAAACAACTCGCTCTGCACAGTGCTCTTACAGCCTACCGGGAGCATCTCTTCCAAAGGCCTGTGAAACGCAGTTTCTTTGCAGGCCTGATCTGGCTGAAGTAGGACTTCTGCTCTGGGTGTGCTGCATTGCCCTAGAGCTGAAAGGCACAACGTGCAGGCTTCTTTCCAAAGGGCGAGTTGGGCCCCACAGCATCCTTCTTCCAACTCTTTGGGAAGCTAAGAAACAACACGCTCTGCACAGTGCTCTTACAGCCTACCGGGAACATCTTTTCCAAAGGCCTCTGAAACGCAGTTTCTTTGCAGGCCTGATCTGGCTGAAGTAGGACTTCTGCTATGGGTGTGCTCCATTGCCCTAGAGCTGAAAGGCACAACGTGCAGGCTTCTTTCCAAAGGGCAGGTTGGGTCCCTCAGCATATTGCTTACAGCTCTTTGGGAAGCTAAGAAAGAACTCGCTCTGCACAGTGCTCTTACAGCCTACCGGGAACATCTCTTCCAAAGGCCTGAGAAACGCAGAGTCTTTGCAGGCCTGATCTGGCTGAAGTAGGACTTCTGCTCTGGGTGTGCTCCATTGCCCTAGGGCTGAAAGGCACAACGTGCCGGCGTCATTCCAGAGGGCGAGTTGGGCCCCACAGCATTTTGCTTCCAGCTCTTTGGGAAGCTAAGAAACAACTCGCTCTGCACAGTGCTCTTACAGCCTACCGGGAACATCTCTTACAAAGGCCTGTGAAACGCAGTTTCTTTGCAGGCCTGATCTGGCTGAAGTAGCACTTCTGCTCTGGGTGTGCTCCATTGCCCTAGAGCTGAAAGGCACAACGTGCAGGCTTCTTTCCAAAGGGCGAGTTGGGCCCCACAGCATCTTGCTTCCAGCTCTTTGGGAAGCTAAGAAACAACTCGCTCTGCACAGTGCTCTTACAGCCTACCGGGAGCATCTCTTCCAAAGGCCTCTGAAACGCAGTTTCTTTGCAGGCCTGATCTGGCTGAAGTAGGACTTCTGCTCTGGGTGTGCTGCATTGCCCTAGAGCTGAAAGGCACAACGTGCAGGCTTCTTTACAAAGGGCGAGTTGGGCCCCACAGCATCTTGCTTCCAGCTCTTTGGGAAGCTAAGAAACAACTCGCTCTGCACAGTGCTCTTACAGCCTACCGGGAACATCTCTTCCAAAGGCCTCTGAAATGCAGTTTCTTTGCAGGCCTGATCTGGCTGAAGTAGGCCTTCTGCTCTGGGTGTTCTCCATTGCCCTAGAGCTGAAAGGCACAACGTGCAGGCTTCTTTCCAAAGGGCGAGTTGGGCCCCACAGCATCTTGCTTCCAGCTCTTTGGGAAGCTAAGAAACAACTCGCTCTGCTCAGTGCTCTTACAGCCTACCGGGAAAGTCTCTTCCAAAGGCCTGTGAAACGCAGTTTCTTTGCAGGCCTGATCTGGCTGAAGTAGGACTTCTGCTCTGGGTGTGCTCCATTGCCCTAGAGCTGAAAGGCACAACGTGCAGGCTTCTTTCCAAAGGGCTGGATGGGTCCCACAGCATCTTGCTTACAGCTCTTTGGGAAGCTAAGAAACAACTCGCTCTGCACAGTGCTCTTACAGCCTACCGGGAACATCTCTTCCAAAGGCCTGAGAAACGCAGAGTCTTTGCAGGCCTGATCTGGCTAAAGTAGGACTTCTGCTCTGGGAGTGCTCCCTTGCCCTAGAGCTGAAAGGCACAACGTGCAGTCCTCTTTCCAGAGGGCGAGTTGGGCCCCACAGCATCTTGCTTCCAGCTCTTTGGGAAGCTAAGAAACAACTCGCTCTGCACAGTGCTCTTACAGCCTACCGGGAACATCTCTTCCAAAGGCCTGTGAAACGCAGTTTCGTTGCAGGCCTGATGTGGCTGAAGTAGGACTTCTGCTCTGGGTGTGCTCCATTGCCCTAGAGCTGAATGGCACAACGTGCAGGCTTCTTTCCAAAGGGCGAGTTGGGCCCCACAGCATCTTGATTCCAGATCTTTGGGAAGCTAACAAACAACTCGCTCTGCACAGTGCTCTTACAGCCTACCGGGAGCATCTCTTCCAAAGGCCTCTGAAACGCAGTTTCTTTGCAGGCCTGATCTGGCTGAAGTAGGACTTCTGCTCTGGGTGTGCTCCATTGCCCTAGAGCTGAAAGTCACAACGTGCAGGCTTCTTTCCAAAGGGTGAGTTGGGCCCCACAGCATCTTGCTTCCAGCTCTTTGGGAAGCTAAGAAACAACTCGCTCTGCACAGTGCTCTTAGAGCCTACCGGCAACATCTCTTCCAATGGCCTGTGAAACGCAGTTTCTTTGCAGGCCTGATCTGGCTGAAGTAGGACTTCTGCTCTGGGTGTGCTCCATTGCCCTAGACCTGAAAGGCACAACGTGCAGGCTTCTTTCCAAAGGGCGAGTTGGGCCTCACAGCATCTTGCTTCCAGCTCTTTGGGAAGGTAACAAACAACTCGCTCTGCACAGTGCTCTTACAGCCTACCGGGAACCTCTCTTCCAAAGGCCTGTGAAACGCAGTTTATTTGCAGGCCTGATCTGGCTGAAGTAGGACTTCTGCTTTGGGTGTGCTACATTGCCCTAGAGCTGAAAGGCACAACGTGCAGGCTTCTTTCCAAAGGACAGTTTGGGTCCCACAGCATCTTGCTTCCAGCTCTTTGGGAAGGTAAGAAACATCTCGCTCTGCACAGTGCTCTTACAGCCTACCGGGAACATCTCTTCCAAAGGACTGAGAAACGCAGAGTCTTTGCAGGCCTGATCTGGCTGAAGTAGGACTTCTGCTCTGGGTGTGCTCCATTGCCCTAGAGCTGAAAGGCACAACGTGAAGGCTTCTTTCCAAAGGGCGAGTTGGGCCCCACAGCATCTTGCTTCCAGCTCTTTGGGAAGGTAAGAAACAACTCGCTCTGCACAGTGCTCTTACAGCCTACCGGAAACATCTCTTCCAAAGGCCTGTGAAACGCAGTTTCTTTGCAGGCCTGATCTGGCTGAAGTAGGACTTCGGCTCTGGGTGTGCTACATTGCCCTAGAGCTGAAAGGCACAACGTGCAGGCTTCTTTCCAAAGGGCCAGTTGGGCCCCACAGCATCTTGATTCCAGCTCTTTGGGAAGCTAAGAAACAACACGCTCTGCACAGTGCTCTTACAGCCTACCGGGAGCATCTCTTCCAAAGGCCTCTGAAACGCAGTTTCTTTGCAGGCCTGATCTGGCTGAAGTAGGACTTCTGCTCTGGGTGTGCTCCATTGCCCTAGAGCTGAAAGGCACAACGTGCAGGCTTCTTTCCGGAGGGCGAGTTGGGCCTCACAGCATCTGGCTTCCACCTCTTTGGGAAGGTAAGAAAGAACTCGCTCTGCACAGTGCTCTTACAGCCTACCGGGAACATCTCCTCCAAAGGTCTGTGAAACGCAGTTTCTTTGCAGGCCTGATCTGGCTCAAGTAGGACTTCTGCTATGGGTGTGCTCCATTGCCCTAGAGCTGAAAGGCACAACGTGCAGGCTTCTTTCCAAAGGGCGAGTTGGGCCCCACAGCATCTTGCTTCCAGCTCTTTGGGAAGCTAAGAAACAACTCGCTCTGCACAGTGCTCTTACAGCCTACCGGGAGCATCTCTTCCAAAGGCCTCTGAAACGCAGTTTCTTTGCAGGCCTGATCTGGCTGAAGTAGGACTTCTGCTCTGGGTGTGCTCCATTGCCCTAGAGCTGAAAGGCACAACGTGCAGGCTTCTTTCCAAAGGGCGAGTTGGGCCCCACAGCATCTTGCTTCCAGCTCTTTGGGAAGCTAAGAAACAACTCGCTCTGCACAGTGCTCTTACAGCCTACCGGGAACATCTCTTCCAAAGGCCTGTGAAACGCAGTTTCTTTGCAAGCCTCATCTGGCTGAAGTAGGACTTCTGCTCTGGGTGTGCTCCATTGCCCTAGAGCTGAAAGGCACAACGTGCAGGCTTCTTTCCAAAGGGCGAGTTGGGCCCCACAGCATCTTGCTTCCAGCTCTTTGGGAAGCTAAGAAACAACTCGCTCTGCACAGTGCTCTTACAGCCTACCGGGAGCATCTCTTCCAAAGGCCTCTGAAACGCAGTTTCTTTGCAGGCCTGATCTGGCTGAAGTAGGACTCATGCTCTGGGTGTGCTGCATTGCCCTAGAGCTGAAAGGCACAACGTGCATCCTTCTTTACAAAGGGCGAGTTGGGCCCCACAGCATCTTGCTTCCAGCTCTTTGGGAAGCTAAGAAACAACTCGCTCTGCACAGTGCTCTTACAGCCTACCGGGAACATCTCTTCCAAAGGCCTGTGAAACGCAGTTTCTTTGCAGGCCTGATCTGGCTGAAGTAGGACTTCTGCTCTGGGTGTGCTCCATTGCCCTAGAGCTGAAAGGCACAACGTGCAGGCTTCTTTCCAAAGGGCAGGTTGGGTCCCACAGCATCTTGCTTACAGCTCTTTGGGAAGCTAAGAAAGAACTCGCTCTGCACAGTGCTCTTACAGCCTACCGGGAACATCTCTTCCAAAGGCCTGTGAAACGCAGTTTCTTTGCAGGCCTGATCTGGCTGAAGTAGGACTTCTGCTCTGCGTGTGCTCCATTGCCCTAGAGCTGAAAGGCACAACGTGCAGGCTTCTTTCCAAAGGGCGAGTTGGGCCCCACAGCATCTTGCTTCCAGCTCTTTGGGAAGCTAAGAAACAACTCGCTCTGCACAGTGCTCTTACAGCCTACCGGGAGCATCTCTTCCAAAGGCCTCTGAAACGCAGTTTCTTTGCAGGCCTGATCTGGCTGAAGTAGGACTTCTGCTCTGGGTGTGCTCCATTGCCCTAGAGCTGAAAGGCACAACGTGCAGGCTTCTTTCCAAAGGGCGAGTTGGGCCCCACAGCATCTTGCTTCCAGCTCTTTGGGAAGCTAAGAAACAACTCGCTCTGCACAGTGCTCTTACAGCCTACCGGGATCATCTCTTCCAAAGGCCTGTGAAACGCAGTTTCTTTGCAGGCCTGATCTGGCTGACGTAGGACTTCTGCTCTGGGTGTGCTCCATTGCCCTAGAGCTGAAAGGCACAACGTGCAGGCTTCTTTCCAAAGGGCGAGTTGGGCCCCACAGCATCTTGCTTCCAGCTCTTTGGGAAGCTAAGAAACAACTCACTCTGCACAGTGCTCTTACAGCCTACCGGGAACATCTCTTCCAAAGGCCTGTGAAACGCAGTTTCTTTGCAGGTCTGATCTGGCTGAAGTAGGACTTCTGCTGTGGGTGTGCTCCATTGCCCTAGATCTGAAAGGCACAACGTGCAGGCTTCTTTCCAAAGGACGAGTTGGGCCCCACAGCATCTTGCTTCCAGCTCTTTGGGAAGCTAAGAAACAACTCGCTCTGCACAGTGCTCTTACACCCTACCGGGAACATCTCTTCCAAAGGCCTGTGAAACGCAGTTTCTTTGCAGGCCTGATCTGGCTGAAGTAGGACTTCTGCTCTGTGTGTGCTCCATTGCCCTAGAGCTGAAAGGCACAACGTGCAGGCTTCTTTCCAAAGGGCGAGTTGGGCCACACAGCATCTTGCTTCCAGCTCTTTGTGAAGCTAAGAAACAACTCGCTCTGCACAGTGCTCTTACAGACTACCGGGAACATCACTTCCAAAGGCCTGTGAAACGCAGTTTCTTTGCAGGCCTGATCTGGCTGAAGTAGGACTTCTGCTCTGGGTGTGCTCCATTGCCCTAGAGCTGAAAGGCACAACGTGCAGGCTTCTTTCCAAAGGGCGAGTTGGGCCCCACAGCATCTTGCTTCCAGCTCTTTGGGAAGCTAAGAAACAACTCGCTCTGCACAGTGCTCTTACAGCCTACCGGGAACATCTCTTCCAAAGGCCTGTGAAACGCAGTTTCTTTGCAGGCTTCATCTGGCTGAAGTAGGACTTCTGCTCTGGGTGTGCTCCATTGCCCTAGAGCTGAAAGGCACAACGTGCAGGCTTCTTTCCAGAGGGCGAGTTGGGCCTCACAGCATCTTGCTTCCAGCTCTTTGGGAAGGTAAGAAAGAACTCGCTCTGCACAGTGCTCTTACAGCCTACCGGGAACATCTCTTCCAAAGGCCTGTGAAACGCAGTTTCTTTGCAGGCCTGATCTGGCTGAAGTAGGACTTCTGCTATGGGTGTGCTCCATTGCCCTAGAGCTGAAAGGCACAACGTGCAGGCTTCTTTCCAAAGGGCGAGTAGGGCCCCACATCATCTTGATTCCAGATCTTTGTGAAGCTAAGAAACAACTCTCTCTGCACAGTGCTCTTACAGCCTACCGGGAACATCTCTTCCAAAGGCCTGTGAAACGCAGTTTCTTTGCAGGCCTGATCTGGCTGAAGTAGGACTTCTCCTCTGGGTGTGCTCCATTGCCCTAGAGCTGAAAGGCACAACGTGCAGGCTTCTTTCCAAAGGGCGAGTTGGGCCCCACAGCATCTTGCTTCCAGCTCTTTGGGAAGCTAAGAAACAACTCGCTCTGCACTGTGCTCTTACAGCCTACCGGGAACATCTCTTCCAAAGGCCTCTGAAACGCAGTTTCTTTGCAGGCCTGATCTGGCTGAAGTAGGACTTCTGCTCTGGGTGTGCTGCATTGCCCTAGAGCTGAAAGGCACAACGTGCAGGCTTCTTTCCAAAGGGCGAGTTGGGCCCCACAGCATCTTGCTTCCAGCTCTTTGGGAAGCTAAGAAACAACTCGCTCTGCACAGTGCTCTTACAGCCTACCGGGAACATCTCTTCCAAAGGCCTGAGAAACGCAGAGTCTGTGCAGGCCTGATCTGGCTGAAGTAGGACTTCTGCTCTGGGTGTGCTCCATTGCCCTAGAGCTGAAAGGCGCAACGTGCCGGCGTCTTTCCAGAAGGCGAGATGGGCCCCACAGCATCTTGCTTCCAGCTCTTTGGGAAGTTAAGAAACAACTCGCTCTGCACAGTGCTCTTACAGCCTACCGGGAACATCTCTTCCAAAGGCCTGTGAAACGCAGTTTCTTTGCAGGCCTGATCTGGCTGAAGTAGGACTTCTGCTCTGGGTGTGCTCCATTGCCCTAGAGCTGAAAGGCACAACGTGCAGGCTTCTTTCCAAAGGGCGAGTTGGGCCCCACAGCATCTTGCTTCCAGCTCTTTGGGAAGCTAAGAAACAACTCGCTCTGCACAATGCTCTTACAGCCTACCGGGAGAATCTTTTCCAAAGGCCTGTGAAACGCAGTCTCTTCGCAGGCCAATTCTGTCTGAAGTAGGACTTCTGCTCTGGGTGTGCTCCATTGCCCTAGAGCTGAAAGGCACAACGTGCAGGCCTTTTTCCAAAGGGCGAGTTGGGCCCCACAGCATCTTGCTTCCTGCTCTTTGGGAAGCTAAGATACAACTCGCTCTGCACAGTTCTCTTACAGCCTACCGGGAACATCTCTTCCAAAGGCCTGTGAAACGCAGTTTCTTTGCAGGCCTGATCTGGCTGAAGTAGGACTTCTGCTCTGGGTGTGCTACATTGCCCTAGAGCTGAAAGGCACAAGGTGCAGGCTTCTTTGCAAGGGGCGAGTTGGGCCCCACAGCATCTTGCTTCCAGCTCTTTGGGAAACTAAGAAACATCTCGCTCTGCACAGTGCTCTTACAGCCTACCGGGAACAGCTCTTCCAAAGGCCTGTGAAACGCAGTTTCTTTGCAGGCCTGATCAGGCTGAAGTAGGACTTCTGCTCTCGGTCTGCTACATTGCCCTAGAGCTGAAAGGCACAACGTGCAGGCTTCTTTCCAAAGGGCGAGTTGGGCGCCACAGCATCTTGCTTCCAGCTCTTTGGGAAGGTAAGAAACTACGCGCTCTGCACAGTGCTCTTACAGCCTACCGGGAACATCTCTTCCAAAGGCCTGTGAAACGCAGTTTCTTTGCAGGCCTGAACTGGCTGAAGTAGGACTTCTGCTCTGGGTGTGCTACATTGCCCTAGAGCTGAAAGGCACAAGGTGCAGGCTTCTTTGCAAGGGGCGAGTTGGGCCCCACAGCATCTTGCTTCCAGCTCTTTGGGAAACTAAGAAACATCTCGCTCTGCACAGTGCTCTTACAGCCTACCGGGAACAGCTCTTCCAAAGGCCTGTGAAACGCAGTTTCTTTGCAGGCCTGATCTGGCTGAAGGAGGACTTCTGCTCTGGGTGTGCTACATTGCCCTAGAGCTGAAAGGCACAACGGTCAGGCTTCTTTCCTAAGGGCGAGTTGAGCCCCACAGCATCTTGCTTCCAGCTCTTTGGGAAGCTAAGAAACAACTCGCTCTGCACAGTGCTCTTACAGCCTACCGGGAACATCTCTTCCAAAGGACTGTAAAACGCAGTTTCTTTGCAGGCCTGATCTGGCTGAAGTAGGACTTCTGCTCTGGGTGTGCTACATTGCCCTAGAGCTGAAAGGCACAACGTGCAGGCTTCTTTCAAAAGGGCGAGTTGGGCCCCACAGCATCTTGCTTCCAGCTCTTTAGGAAGCTAAGAAACAACTCGCTCTGCACAGTGCTCTTACAGCCTACCGGGAACATCTCTTCCAAAGGCCTGTGAAACGCAGTTTCTTTGCAGGCCTGATCAGGCTGAAGTAGGACTTCTCCTCTCGTTCTGCTACATTGCCCTAGAGCTGAAAGGCACAACGAGCAGGCTTCTTTCCAAAGGGCCAGTTGGGCGCCTCAGCATCTTGCTTCCAGCTCTTTGGGAAGCTAAGAAACTACTCGCTCTGCACAGTGCTCTTACAGCCTACCGGGAACATCTCTTCCAAAGGCCTGTGAAACGCAGTTTCTTTGCAGGCCTGATCTGTCTGAAGTAGGACTTCTGCTCTGGGTGTGCTCCATTGCCCTAGAGCTGAAAGGCACAACGTGCAGGCTTCTTTCCAAAGGGCGAGTTGGGCCCCACAGCATCTTGCTTCCAGCTCTTTGGGAAGCTGAGAAACAACTCGCTCTGCACAGTGATCGTACAGCCTACCGGGAACATCTCTTCCAAAGGCCTGTGAAACGCAGTTTCTTTGCAGGCCTGATCTGGCTGAAGTAGGACTTCTGCTCTGGGTGTGCTGAATTGCCCTAGAGCTGAAAGGCGCAACGTGCAGGCTTCTTTCCAAAGGGCGAGTGGGGCCCCACAGCATCTTGCTTCCAGCTCTTTGGGAAGCTAAGAAACAACTCGCTCTGCACAGTGCTCTTACAGCCTACCGGGAACATCTTTTCCAAAGGCCTGTGAAACGCAGTCTCTTTGCAGACCAATTCTGGCTGAAGTAGGACTTCTGCTCTGGGTGTGCTCCATTGCCCTAGAGCTGAAAGGCACAACGTGCAGGCTTCCTTCCAAAGGGCAAGTTGGGCCCCACAGCACCTTGCTTCCAGCTCTTTGGGAAGCTAAGAAACAACTCGCTCTGCACAGTGCTCTTACAGCCTACCGGGAACATCTCTTCCAAAGGCCTGTGAAACGCAGTTTCTTTGCAGGCCTGATCTGGCTGAAGTAGGACTTCTGCTCTGGGTGTGCTCCATTGCCCTAGAGCTGAAAGGCACAACGTGCAGGCTTCTTTCCAAAGGGCGAGTTGGGCCCCACAGCATCTTGATTCCAGCTGTTTGGGAAGCTAAGAAACAACTCGCTCTGCACAGTGCTCTTACAGCCTACCGGGAGCATCTCTTCCAAAGGCCTCTGAAACGCAGTTTCTTTGCAGGCCTGATCTGGCTGAAGTAGGACTTCTGCTCTGGGTGTGCTCCATTGCCCTAGAGCTGAAAGGCACAACGTGCAGGCTTCTTTCCAAAGGGCGAGTTGGGCCCCACAGCATCTTGCTTCCAGCTCTTTGGGAAGCTAAGAAACAACTCGCTCTGCACAGTGCTCTTACAGCCTACCGGGATCATCTCTTCCAAAGGCCTGTGAAACGCAGTTTCTTTGCAGGCCTGATCTGTCTGAAGTAGGACTTCTGCTCTGGGTGTGCTCCATTGCCCTAGAGCTGAAAGGCACAACGTGCAGGCTTCTTTCCAAAGGGCGAGTTGGGCCCACAGCATCTTGCTTCCAGCTATTTGGGAAGCTAAGAAACAACTCGCTCTGCACAGTGCTCTTACAGCCTACCGGGAGCATCTCTTCCAAAGGCCTGTGAAACGCAGTTTCTTTGCAGGCCTGATCTGGCTGAAGTAGGACTTCTGCTCTGGGTGTGCTCCATTGCCCTAGAGCTGAAAGGCACAACGTGCAGGCCTCTTTCCAAAGGGCGAGGTGGGCCCCACAGCATCTTGCTTCCAGCTCTTTGGGAAGCTAAGAAACAACTCGCTCTGCACTGTGCTCTTACAGCCTACCGGGAGAATCTTTTACAAAGGCCTGTGAAACGCAGTCTCTTCGCAGGCCAATTCTGTCTGAAGTAGGACTTCTGCTCTGGGTGTGCTCCATTGCCCTAGAGCTGAAAGGCACAACGTGCAGGCCTTTTTCCAAAGGGCGAGTTGGGCCCCACAGCATCTTGCTTCCTGCTCTTTGGGAAGCTAAGATACAACTCGCTCTGCACAGTTCTCTTACAGCCTACCGGGAACATCTCTTCCAAAGGCCTGTGAAACGCAGTTTCTTTGCAGGCCTGATCTGGCTGAAGTAGGACTTCTGCTCTGGGTGTGCTACATTGCCCTAGAGCTGAAAGGCACAAGGTGCAGGCTTCTTTGCAAGGGGCGAGTTGGGCCCCACAGCATCTTGCTTCCAGCTCTTTGGGAAAATAAGAAACATCTCGCTCTGCACAGTGCTCTTACAGCCTACCGGGAACAGCTCTTCCAAAGGCCTGTGAAACGCAGTTTCTTTGCAGGCCTGATCAGGCTGAAGTAGGACTTCTGCTCTCGGTCTGCTACATTGCCCTAGAGCTGAAAGGCACAACGGTCAGGCTTCTTTCCTAAGGGCGAGTTGAGCCCCACAGCATCTTGCTTCCAGCTCTTTGGGAAGCTAAGAAACAACTCGCTCTGCACAGTGCTCTTACAGCCTACCGGGATCATCTCTTCCAAAGGACTGTAAAACGCAGTTTCTTTGCAGGCCTGATCTGGCTGAAGTAGGACTTCTGCTCTGGGTGTGCTACATTGCCCTAGAGCTGAAAGGCACAACGTGCAGGCTTCTTTCAAAAGGGCGAGTTGGGCCCACAGCATCTTGCTTCCAGCTCTTTAGGAAGCTAAGAAACAACTCGCTCTGCACAGTGCTCTTACAGCCTACCGGGAACATCTCTTCCAAAGGCCTGTGAAACGCAGTTTCTTTGCAGGCCTGATCAGGCTGAAGTAGGACTTCTCCTCTCGTTCTGCTACATTGCCCTAGAGCTGAAAGGCACAACGAGCAGGCTTCTTTCCAAAGGGCCAGTTGGGCGCCTCAGCATCTTGCTTCCAGCTCTTTGGGAAGCTAAGAAACTACTCGCACTGCACAGTGCTCTTACAGCCTACCGGGAACATCTCTTCCAAAGGCCTGTGAAACGCAGTTTCTTTGCAGGCCTGATCTGTCTGCAGTAGGACTTCTGCTCTGGGTGTGCTCCATTGCCCTAGAGCTGAAAGGCACAACGTGCAGGCTTCTTTCCAAAGGGCGAGTTGGGCCCCACAGCATCTTGCTTCCAGCTCTTTGGGAAGCTGAGAAACAACTCGCTCTGCACAGTGATCGTACAGCCTACCGGGAACATCTCTTCCAAAGGCCTGTGAAACGCAGTTTCTTTGCAGGCCTGATCTGGCTGAAGTAGGACTTCTGCTCTGGGTGTGCTGAATTGCCCTAGAGCTGAAAGGCGCAACGTGCAGGCTTCTTTCCAAAGGGCGAGTGGGGCCCCACAGCATCTTGCTTCCAGCTCTTTGGGAAGCTAAGAAACAACTCGCTCTGCACAGTGCTCTTACAGCCTACCGGGAACATCTTTTCCAAAGGCCTGTGAAACGCAGTCTCTTTGCAGGCCAATTCTGGCTGAAGTAGGACTTCTGCTCTGGGTGTGCTCCATTGCCCTAGAGCTGAAAGGCACAACGTGCAGGCTTCCTTCCAAAGGGCAAGTTGGGCCCCACAGCACCTTGCTTCCAGCTCTTTGGGAAGCTAAGAAACAACTCGCTCTGCACAGTGCTCTTACAGCCTACCGGGAACATCTCTTCCAAAGGCCTGTGAAACGCAGTTTCTTTGCAGGCCTGATCTGGCTGAAGTAGGACTTCTGCTCTGGGTGTGCTCCATTGCCCTAGAGCTGAAAGGCACAACGTGCAGGCTTCTTTCCAAAGGGCGAGTTGGGCCCCACAGCATCTTGATTCCAGCTCTTTGGGAAGCTAAGAAACAACTCGCTCTGCACAGTGCTCTTACAGCCTACTGGGAGAATCTCTTCCAAAGGCCTCTGAAACGCAGTTTCTTTGCAGGCCTGATCTGGCTGAAGTAGGACTTCTGCTCTGGGTGTGCTCCATTGCCCTAGAGCTGAAAGGCACAACGTGCAGGCTTCTTTCCAAAGGGCGAGTTGGGCCCCACAGCATCTTGCTTCCAGCTCTTTGGGAAGCTAAGAAACAACTCGCTCTGCACAGTGCTCTTACAGCCTACCGGGATCATCTCTTCCAAAGGCCTGTGAAACGCAGTTTCTTTGCAGGCCTGATCTGTCTGAAGTAGGACTTCTGCTCTGGGTGTGCTCCATTGCCCTAGAGCTGAAAGGCACAACGTGCAGGCTTCTTTCCAAAGGGCGAGTTGGGCCCACAGCATCTTGCTTCCAGCTATTTGGGAAGCTAAGAAACAACTCGCTCTGCACAGTGCTCTTACAGCCTACCGGGAGCATCTGTTCCAAAGGCCTGTGAAACGCAGTTTCTTTGCAGGCCTGATCTGGCTGAAGTAGGACTTCTGCTCTGGGTGTGCTCCATTGCCCTAGAGCTGAAAGGCACAACGTGCAGGCTTCTTTCCAAAGGGCGAGGTGGGCCCCACAGCATCTTGCTTCCAGCTCTTTGGGAAGCTAAGAAACAACTCGCTCTGCACTGTGCTCTTACAGCCTACCGGGAGCATCTCTTCCAAAGGCCTCTGAAACGCAGTTTCTTTGCAGGCCTGATCTGGCTGAAGTAGGACTTCTGCTCTGTGTGTGCTACATTGCCCTAGAGCTGAAAGGCACAACGTGCAGGCTTCTTTCCAAAGGGCGATTTGGGCCCCACAGCATCTTGATTCCAGCTCTTTGGGAAGCTAAGAAACAACTCGCTCTGCACAGTGCTCTTACAGCCTACCGGGAACATCTCTTCCAAAGGCCTGTGAAACGCAGTTTCTTTGCAGGCCTGATCTGGCTGAAGTAGGACTTCTGCTCTGGGTGTGCTCCATTTCCCTAGAGCTGAAAGGGACAACGTGCAGGCTTCTTTCCAAAGGGCGAGTTGGGCCCCACAGCATCTTGATTCCAGCTCTTTGGGAAGCTAAGAAACAACTCGCTCTGCAGAGTGCTCTTACAGCCTACTGGGATCATCTCTTCCAAAGGCCTGTGAAACGCAGTTTCTTTGCAGGCCTGATCTGGCTGAAGTAGGATTTCTGCTCTGGGTGTGCTCCATTGCCCTAGAGCTGAAAGGCACAACGTGCAGGCTTCTTTCCAAAGGGCGAGTTGGGCCCCACAGCATCTTGCTTCCAGCTCTTTGAGAAGCTAAGAAACAACTCGCTCTGCACAGTGCTCTTACAGCCTACCGGGAACATCTCTTCCAAAGGCCTGTGAAACGCAGTTTCTTTGCAGGCCTGATCTGGCTGAAGTAGGACTTCTGATCTGTGTGTGGTACACTGCCCTAGAGCTGAAAGGCACAATGTGCAGGCTTCTTTCCAAAGGGCAGGTTGGGCCCCACAGCATCTTGCTTCCAGCTCTTTGGGAAGCTAAGAAACAACTCGCTCTGCACACTGCTCTTACAGCCTACCGGGAGCATCTCTTCCAAAGGCCTGTGAAACGCAGTTTCTTTGCAGCCCTGATCTGGCTGAAGTAGGACTTCTGTTCTGGGTGTGCTACATTGCCCTAGAGCTGAAAGGCACAACGTGCAGGCGTCTTTCCAAAGGGCAGTTTGGGTCCCACAGCATCTTGCTTCCAGGTCTTTGGGAAGGTAAGAAACAACTCGCTCTGCACAGTGCTCTTACCGCCTACCGGGAACATCTCTTCCAAAGGCCTGAGAAACGCAGAGCCTTTGCAGGCCTGATCTGGCTGAAGTAGTACTTCTTCTCTGGGTGTGCTCCATTGCCCTAGAGCTGAAAGGCACAACGTGCAGGCTTCTTTCCAAAGGGCGAGTTGGGCCCCACAGCATCTTGCTTCCAGCTCTTTGGGAAGGTAAGAAACAACTCGCTCTGCACAGTGCTCTTACAGCCTTCGGGAACATCTCTTCCAAAGGCCTGTGAAACGCAGTTTCTTTGCAGGCCTGATCTGGCTGAAGTAGGACTTCTGCTCTGGGTGTGCTCTATTGACCTAGAGCTGAAAGGCACAATGTGCAGGCTTCTTTCCAAAGGGCGAGTTGGGCCCCACAGCATCTTGCTTCCAGCTCTTTGGGAAGCAAAGAAACAACTCGCTCTGCACAGTGCTCTTACAGCCTACCGGGAACATCTCTTCCAAAGGCCTGTGAAACGCAGTTTCTTTGCAGGCCTGATCTGGCTGAAGTAGGACTTCTGCTCTGGGTGTGCTCCATTGCCCTAGAGCTGAAAGGCACAACGTGCAGGCTTCATTCCAAAGGGCGAGTTGGGCCCCACAGCATCTTGATTCCAGATCTTTGGGAAGCTAAGAAACAACTCGCTCTGCACAGTGCTCTTACAGCCTACTGGGAACATCTCTTCCAAAGGCCTGTGAAACGCAGTTTCTTTGCAGGCCTGATCTGGCTGAAGAAGGACTTCTGCTCTGGGTGTGCTCCATTGCCCTAGAGCTGAAAGGCACACCGTGCAGGCTTCTTTCCAAAGGGCGAGTTGGGCCCCACAGCATCTTGCTTCCAGCTCTTTGGGAAGCTAAGAAACAACTCGCTCTGCACAGTGCTCTTACAGCCTACCGGGAGCATCTCTTCCAAAGGCCTCTGAAACGCAGTTTCTTTGCATGCCTGATCTGGCTGAAGTAGGACTTCTGCTCTGGGTGTGCTCCATTGCCCTAGAGCTGAAAGGCACAACGTGCAGGCTTCTTTGCAAAGGGCGAGTTGGGCCCCAAAGCATCTTGCTTCCAGCTCTTTGGGAAGCTAAGAAGCTACTCGCTCTGCACAGTGCTCTTACAGCCTACCGGGAACATCTCTTCCAAAGGCCTGTGAAAGGCAGTTTCTTTGCAGGCCTGATCTGGCTGAAGGAGAACTTCTGTTCTGGGTGTGCTACATTACCCTAGAGCTGAAAGGCACAACGTGCAGGCTTCTTTCCAAAGGGCGAGTTGGGCCCACAGCATCTTGCTTCCAGCTCTTTGGGAAGTTAAGAAACAACTCGCTCTGCACAGTGCTCTTAAAGCCTACCGGGAACATCTCTTCCAAAGGCCTGTGAAACGCAGTTTCTTTGCAGGCCTGATCTGGCTGAAGTAGGACTGCTGCTCTGGGTGTGCTACATTGCCCTAGAGCTGAAAGGCACAACGGTCAGGCTTCTTTCCTAAGGGCGAGTTGAGCCCCACAGCATCTTGCTTCCAGCTCTTTGGGAAGCTAAGAAACAACTCGCTCTGCACAGTGCTCTTACAGCCTATTGGGAACATCTCTTCCAAAGGACTGTAAAACGCAGTTTCTTTGCAGGCCTGATCTGGCTGAAGTAGGACTTGTGCTCTGGGTGTGCTACATTGCCCTAGAGCTGAAAGGCACAACGTGCAGGCTTCTTTCAAAAGGGCGAGTTGGGCCCCACAGCATCTTGCTTCCAGCTCTTTAGGAAGCTAAGAAACAACTCGCTCTGCACAGTGCTCTTACAGCCTACCGGGAACATCTCTTCCAAAGGCCTGTGAAACGCAGTTTCTTTGCAGGCCTGATCAGGCTGAAGTAGGACTTCTGCTCTCGGTCTGCTACATTGCCCTAGAGCTGAAAGGCACAACGTGCAGGCTTCTTTCCAAAGGGCGAGTTGGGCGCCACAGCATCTTGCTTCCAGCTCTTTGGGAAGCTAAGAAACTACTCGCTCTGCACAGTGCTCTTACAGCCTACCGGGAACATCTCTTCCAAAGGCCTGTGAAACGCAGTCTCTTTGCAGGCCAATTCTGGCTGAAGTAGGACTTCTGCTCTGGGTGTGCTCCATTGCCCTAGAGCTGAAAGGCACAACGTGCAGGCTTCCTTCCAAAGGGCAAGTTGGGCCCCACAGCACCTTGCTTCCAGCTCTTTGGGAAGCTAAGAAACAACTCGCTCTGCACAGTGCTCTTACAGCCTACCGGGAACTTCTCTTCCAAAGGCCTGTGAAACGCAGTTTCTTTGCAGGCCTGATCTGGCTGAAGTAGGACTTCTGCTCTGGGTGTGCTCCATTGCCCTAGAGCTGAAAGGCACAACGTGCAGGCTTCTTTCCAAAGGGCGAGTTGGGCCCCACAGCATCTTGATTCCAGCTCTTTGGGAAGCTAAGAAACAACTCGCTCTGCACAGTGCTTTTACAGCCTACCGGGAGCATCTCTTCCAAAGGCCTCTGAAACGCAGTTTCTTTGCAGGCCTGATCTGGCTGAAGTAGGACTTCTGCTCTGGGTGTGCTCCATTGCCCTAGAGCTGAAAGGCACAACGTGCAGGCTTCTTTCCAAAGGGCAAGTTGGGCCCCACAGCATCTTGCTTCTAGCTCTTTGGGAAGCTAAGGAACAACTCGCTTTGCACAGTGCTCTTACAGCCTACCGGGATCATCTCTTCCGAAGGCCTGTGAAACGCAGTTTCTTTGCAGGCCTGATCTGTCTGAACTAGGACTTCTGCTCTGGATGTGCTCCATTGCCCTAGAGCTGAAAGGCACAACGTGCAGGCTTCTTTCCAAAGGGCGAGTTGGGCCCACAGCATCTTGCTTCCAGCTCTTTGGGAAGCTAAGAAACAACTCGCTCTGCACAGTGCTCTTACAGCCTACCGGGAGCATCTCATCCAAAGGCCTGTGAAACGCAGTTTCTTTGCAGGCCTGATCTGGCTGAAGTAGGACTTCTGCTCTGGGTGTGCTCCATTGCCCTAGAGCTGAAAGGCACAACGTGCAGGCTTCTTTCCAAAGGGCGAGTTGGGCCCCACAGCATCTTGCTTCCAGCTCTTTGGGAAGCTAAGAAACAACTCGCTCTGCACTGTGCTCTTACAGCCTACCGGGAACATCTCTTCCAAAGGCCTCTGAAACGCAGTTTCTTTGCAGGCCTGATCTGGCTGAAGTAGGACTTCTGCTCTGTGTGTGCTACATTGCCCTAGAGCTGAAAGGCACAACGTGCAGGCTTCTTTCCAAAGGGCGAGTTGGGCCCCACAGCATCTTGCTTCCAGCTCTTTGGGAAGCTAAGAAACAACTCGCTCTGCACAGTGCTCTTACAGCCTACCGGGAACATCTCTTCCAAAGGCCTGTGAAACGCAGTTTCTTTGCAGGCCTGATCTGGCTGAAGTAGGACTTCTGCTCTGGGTGTGCTCCATTGCCCTAGAGCTGAAAGGCACAACGTGCAGGCTTCTTTCCAAAGGGCGAGTTGGGCCCCACAGCATCTTGATTCCAGCTCTTTGGGAAGCTAAGAAACAACTCGCTCTGCAGAGTGCTCTTACAGCCTACTGGGATCATCTCTTCCAAAGGCCTGTGAAACGCAGTTTCTTTGCAGGCCTGATCTGGCTGAAGTAGGACTTCTGCTCTGGGTGTGCTCCATTGCCCTAGAGCTGAAAGGCACAACGTGCAGGCTTCTTTCCAAAGGGCGAGTTGGGCCCCACAGCATCTTGCTTCCAGCTCTTTGAGAAGCTAAGAAACAACTCGCTCTGCACAGTGCTCTTACAGCCTACCGGGAACATCTCTTCCAAAGGCCTGTGAAACGCAGTTTCTTTGCAGGCCTGATCTGGCTGAAGTAGGACTTCTGATCTGTGTGTGGTACACTGTCCTAGAGCTGAAAGGCACAATGTGCAGGCTTCTTTCCAAAGGGCAGGTTGGGCCCCACAGCATCTTGCTTCCAGCTCTTTGGGAAGCTAAGAAACAACTCGCTCTGCACAGTGCTCTTACAGCCTACCGGGAACATCTCTTCCAAAGGCCTGTGAAACGCAGTTTCTTTGCAAGCCTCATCTGGCTGAAGTAGGACTTCTGCTCTGGGTGTGCTCCATTGCCCTAGAGCTGAAAGGCACAACGTGCAGGCTTCTTTCCAAAGGGCGAGTTGGGCCCCACAGCATCTTGCTTCCAGCTCTTTGGGAAGCTAAGAAACAACTCGCTCTGCACAGTGCTCTTACAGCCTACCGGGAGCATCTCTTCCAAAGGCCTGTGAAACGCAGTTTCTTTGCAGGCCTGATCTGGCTGAAGTAGGACTTCTGCTCTGGGTGTGCTCCATTGCCCTAGAGCTGAAAGGCACAACGTGCAGGCTTCTTTCCAAAGGGCGAGTTGGGCCCCACAGCATCTTGCTTCCAGCTCTTTGGGAAGGTAAGAAACAACTCGCTCTGCACAGTGCTCTTACAGCCTACCGGGAACATCTCTTCCAAAGGCCTCTGAAACGCAGTTTCTTTGCAGGCCTGATCTGGCTGAAGTAGGACTTCTGCTCTGGGTGTGCTCCATTGCCCTAGAGCTGAAAGGCACAACGTGCCGGCGTCTTTCCACAGGGCGAGTTGGGCCCCACAGCATCTTGCTTCCAGCTCTTTGGGAAGCTAAGAAACAACTCGCTCTGCACAGTGCTCTTACAGCCTACCGGGAACATCTCTTCCAAAGGCCTGTGAAACGCAGTTTCTTTGCAGGCCTGAACTGGCTGAAGTAGGACTTCTGCTCTGGGTGTGCTCCATTGCCCTTGAGCTGAAAGGCACAACGTGCAGGCTTCTTTCCAAAGGGCGAGTTGGGCCCCACAGCATCTTGCTTCCAGCTCTTTGGGAAGCTAAGAAACAACTCGCTCTGCACAGTGCTCTTACAGCCTACCGGGAGCATCTCTTCCAAAGGCCTCTGAAACGCAGTTTCTTTGCAGGCCTGATCTGGCTGAAGTAGGACTTCTGCTCTGGGTGTGCTCCATTGCCCTACAGCTGAAAGGCACAACGCGCAGGCTTCTTTCCAAAGGGCGAGTTGGGCCCCACAGCATCTTGCTTCCAGCTCTTTGGGAAGCTAAGAAACAACACGCTCTGCACAGTGCTCTTACAGCCTACCGGGATCATCTCTTCCAAAGGCCTGTGAAACGCAGTTTCTTTGCAGGCCTGATCTGGCTGAAGTAGGACTTCTGCTCTGGGTGTGCTCCATTGCCCTAGATCTGAAAGGCACAACGTGCAGGCTTCTTTCCAAAGGCCGAGTTGGGTCCCACAGCATCTTGCTTCCAGCTCTTTTGGAAGCTAAGAAACAACTCGCTCTGCACAGTGCTCTTACAGCCTACCGGGAACATCTCTTCCAAAGGCCTGTGAAACGCAGTTTCTTTGCAGGCCTGATCTGGCTGAAGTAGGACTTCTGCTCTGGGTGTGCTCCATTGCCCTAGAGCTGAAAGGCACAACGTGCAGGATTCTTTCCAAAGGGCGAGAAGGGCCCCACAGCATCTTGCTTCCAACTCTTTGGGAAGCTAAGAAACAACTCGCTCTGCACACTGCTCTTACAGCCTACCGGGAGCATCTCTTCCAAAGGCCTGTGAAACGCAGTTTCTTTGCAGCCCTGATCTGGCTGAAGTAGGACTTCTGTTCTGGGTGTGCTACATTGCCCTAGAGCTGAAAGGCACAACGTGCAGGCGTCTTTCCAAAGGGCAGTTTGGGTCCCACAGCATCTTGCTTCCAGCTCTTTGGGAAGGTAAGAAACAACTCGCTCTGCACAGTGCTCTTACCGCCTACCGGGAACATCTCTTCCAAAGGCCCGAGAAACGCAGAGCCTTTGCAGGCCTGATCTGGCTGAAGTAGTACTTCTTCTCTGGGTGTGCTCCATTGCCCTAGAGCTGAAAGGCACAACGTGCAGGCTTCTTTCCAAAGGGCGAGTTGGGCCCCACAGCATCTTGCTTCCAGCTCTTTGGGAAGGTAAGAAACAACTCGCTCTGCACAGTGCTCTTACAGCCTTCGGGAACATCTCTTCCAAAGGCCTGTGAAACGCAGTTTCTTTGCAGGCCTGATCTGGCTGAAGTAGGACTTCTGCTCTGGGTGTGCTCCATTGCCCTAGAGCTGAAAGGCACAACGTGCAGGCTTCTTTCCAAAGGGCGAGTTGGGCCCCACAGCATCTTGCTTCCAGCTCTTTGGGAAGCTAAGAAACAACTCGCTCTGCACAGTGCTCTTACAGCCTACCGGGAACATCTCTTCCAAAGGCCTGTGAAACGCAGTTTCTTTGCAGGCCTGATCTGGCTGAAGTAGGACTTCTGCTCTGGGTGTGCTCCATTGCCCTAGAGCTGAAAGGCACAACGTGCAGGCTTCATTCCAAAGGGCGAGTTGGGCCCCACAGCATCTTGATTCCAGATCTTTGGGAAGCTAAGAAACAACTCGCTCTGCACAGTGCTCTTACAGCCTACTGGGAACATCTCTTCCAAAGGCCTGTGAAACGCAGTTTCTTTGCAGGCCTGATCTGGCTGAAGAAGGACTTCTGCTCTGGGTGTGCTCCATTGCCCTAGAGCTGAAAGGCACACCGTGCAGGCTTCTTTCCAAAGGGCGAGTTGGGCCCCACAGCATCTTGCTTCCAGCTCTTTGGGAAGCTAAGAAACAACTCGCTCTGCACAGTGCTCTTACAGCCTACCGGGAGCATCTCTTCCAAAGGCCTCTGAAACGCAGTTTCTTTGCATGCCTGATCTGGCTGAAGTAGGACTTCTGCTCTGGGTGTGCTCCATTGCCCTAGAGCTGAAAGGCACAACGTGCAGGCTTCTTTGCAAAGGGCGAGTTGGGCCCCAAAGCATCTTGCTTCCAGCTCTTTGGGAAGCTAAGAAACTACTCGCTCTGCACAGTGCTCTTACAGCCTACCGGGAACATCTCTTCCAAAGGCCTGTGAAAGGCAGTTTCTTTGCAGGCCTGATCTGGCTGAAGGAGAACTTCTGTTCTGGGTGTGCTACATTACCCTAGAGCTGAAAGGCACAACGTGCAGGCTTCTTTCCAAAGGGCGAGTTGGGCCCCACAGCATCTTGCTTCCAGCTCTTTGGGAAGTTAAGAAACAACTCGCTCTGCACAGTGCTCTTAAAGCCTACCGGGAACATCTCTTCCAAAGGCCTG
Source organism: Equus caballus (assembly GCF_041296265.1). Classification (NCBI taxonomy): domain Eukaryota; kingdom Metazoa; phylum Chordata; class Mammalia; order Perissodactyla; family Equidae; genus Equus; species Equus caballus. Next base: position 34,564,100 of record NC_091689.1, read on the forward strand.
TGAAACGCAGTTTCTTTGCAGGCCTGATCTGGCTGAAGTAGGACTGCTGCTCTGGGTGTGCTACATTGCCCTAGAGCTGAAAGGCACAACGGTCAGGCTTCTTTCCTAAGGGCGAGTTGAGCCCCACAGCATCTTGCTTCCAGCTCTTTGGGAAGCTAAGAAACAACTCGCTCTGCACAGTGCTCTTACAGCCTATTGGGAACATCTCTTCCAAAGGACTGTAAAACGCAGTTTCTTTGCAGGCCTGATCTGGCTGAAGAAGGACTTGTGCTCTGGGTGTGCTACATTGCCCTAGAGCTGAAAGGCACAACGTGCAGGCTTCTTTCAAAAGGGCGAGTTGGGCCCCACAGCATCTTGCTTCCAGCTCTTTAGGAAGCTAAGAAACAACTCGCTCTGCACAGTGCTCTTACAGCCTACCGGGAACATCTCTTCCAAAGGCCTGTGAAACGCAGTTTCTTTGCAGGCCTGATCAGGCTGAAGTACGACTTCTGCTCTCGGTCTGCTACATTGCCCTAGAGCTGAAAGGCACAACGTGCAGGCTTCTTTCCAAAGGGCGAGTTGGGCGCCACAGCATCTTGCTTCCAGCTCTTTGGGAAGCTAAGAAACTACTCGCTCTGCACAGTGCTCTTACAGCCTACCGGGAACATCTCTTCCAAAGGCCTGTGAAACGCAGTCTCTTTGCAGGCCAATTCTGGCTGAAGTAGGACTTCTGCTCTGGGTGTGCTCCATTGCCCTAGAGCTGAAAGGCACAACGTGCAGGCTTCCTTCCAAAGGGCAAGTTGGGCCCCACAGCACCTTGCTTCCAGCTCTTTGGGAAGCTAAGAAACAACTCGCTCTGCACAGTGCTCTTACAGCCTACCGGGAACATCTCTTCCAAAGGCCTGTGAAACGCAGTTTCTTTGCAGGCCTGATCTGGCTGAAGTAGGACTTCTGCTCTGGGTGTGCTCCATTGCCCTAGAGCTGAAAGGCACAACGTGCAGGCTTCTTTCCAAAGGGCGAGTTGGGCCCCACAGCATCTTGATTCCAGCTCTTTGGGAAGCTAAGAAACAACTCGCTCTGCACAGTGCTTTTACAGCCTACCGGGAGCATCTCTTCCAAAGGCCTCTGAAACGCAGTTTCTTTGCAGGCCTGATCTGGCTGAAGTAGGACTTCTGCTCTGGGTGGGCTACATTGCCCTAGAGCTGAAAGGCACAACGTGCAGGCTTCTTTCCAAAGGGCGAGTTGGGCCCCACAGCATCTTGCTTCTAGCTCTTTGGGAAGCTAAGGAACAACTCGCTTTGCACAGTGCTCTTACAGCCTACCGGGATCATCTCTTCCAAAGGCCTGTGAAACGCAGTTTCTTTGCAGGCCTGATCTGTCTGAACTAGGACTTCTGCTCTGGGTGTGCTCCATTGCCCTAGAGCTGAAAGGCACAACGTGCAGGCTTCTTTCCAAAGGGCGAGTTGGGCCCACAGCATCTTGCTTCCAGCTCTTTGGGAAGCTAAGAAACAACTCGCTCTGCACAGTGCTCTTACAGCCTACCGGGAGCATCTCTTCCAAAGGCCTGTGAAACGCAGTTTCTTTGCAGGCCTGATCTGGCTGAAGTAGGACTTCTGCTCTGGGTGTGCTCCATTGCCCTAGAGCTGAAAGGCACAACGTGCAGGCTTCTTTCCAAAGGGCGAGTTGGGCCCCACAGCATCTTGCTTCCAGCTCTTTGGGAAGCTAAGAAACAACTCGCTCTGCACTGTGCTCTTACAGCCTACCGGGAACATCTCTTCCAAAGGCCTCTGAAACGCAGTTTCTTTGCAGGCCTGATCTGGCTGAAGTAGGACTTCTGCTCTGTGTGTGCTACATTGCCCTAGAGCTGAAAGGCACAACGTGCAGGCTTCTTTCCAAAGGGCGAGTTGGGCCCCACAGCATCTTGCTTCCAGCTCTTTGGGAAGGTAAGAATCAACTCGCTCTGCACAGTTCTCTTACAGCCTACCGGGAACATCTCTTCCAAAGGCCTGTGAAACGCAGTTTCTTTGCAGGCCTGATCTGGCTGAAGTAGGACTTCTGCTCTGGGTGTGCTCCATTGCCCTAGAGCTGAAAGGCACAACGTGCAGGCTTCTTTCCAAAGGGCGAGTTGGGCCCCACAGCATCTTGATTCCAGCTCTTTGGGAAGCTAAGAAACAACTCGCTCTGCAGAGTGCTCTTACAGCCTACTGGGATCATCTCTTCCAAAGGCCTGTGAAACGCAGTTTCTTTGCAGGCCTGATCTGGCTGAAGTAGGACTTCTGCTCTGGGTGTGCTCCATTGCCCTAGAGCTGAAAGGCACAACGTGCAGGCTTCTTTCCAAAGGGCGAGTTGGGCCCCACAGCATCTTGCTTCCAGCTCTTTGAGAAGCTAAGAAACAACTCGCTCTGCACAGTGATCTTACAGCCTACCGGGAACATCTCTTCCAAAGGCCTGTGAAACGCAATTTCTTTGCAGGCCTGATCTGGCTGAAGTAGGACTTCTGATCTGTGTGTGGTACACTGTCCTAGAGCTGAAAGGCACAATGTGCAGGCTTCTTTCCAAAGGGCAGGTTGGGCCCCACAGCATCTTGCTTCCAGCTCTTTGGGAAGCTAAGAAACAACTCGCTCTGCACAGTGCTCTTACAGCCTACCGGGAACATCTCTTCCAAAGGCCTGTGAAACGCAGTTTCTTTGCAAGCCTCATCTGGCTGAAGTAGGACTTCTGCTCTGGGTGTGCTCCATTGCCCTAGAGCTGAAAGGCACAACGTGCAGGCTTCTTTCCAAAGGGCGAGTTGGGCCCCACAGCATCTTGCTTCCAGCTCTTTGGGAAGCTAAGAAACAACTCGCTCTGCACAGTGCTCTTACAGCCTACCGGGAGCATCTCTTCCAAAGGCCTGTGAAACGCAGTTTCTTTGCAGGCCTGATCTGGCTGAAGTAGGACTTCTGCTCTGGGTGTGCTCCATTGCCCTAGAGCTGAAAGGCACAACGTGCAGGCTTCTTTCCAAAGGGCGAGTTGGGCCCCACAGCATCTTGCTTCCAGCTCTTTGGGAAGCTAAGAAACAACTCGCTCTGCACAGTGCTCTTACAGCCTACCGGGAACATCTCTTCCAAAGGCCTCTGAAACGCAGTTTCTTTGCAGGCCTGATCTGGCTGAAGTAGGACTTCTGCTCTGGGTGTGCTCCATTGCCCTAGAGCTGAAAGGCACAACGTGCCGGCGTCTTTCCACAGGGCGAGTTGGGCCCCACAGCATCTTGCTTCCAGCTCTTTGGGAAGCTAAGAAACAACTCGCTCTGCACAGTGCTCTTACAGCCTACCGGGAACATCTCTTCCAAAGGCCTGTGAAACGCAGTTTCTTTGCAGGCCTGATCTGGCTGAAGTAGGACTCATGCTCTGGGTGTGCTCCATTGCCCTAGAGCTGAAAGGCACAACGTGCAGGCTTCTTTCCAAAGGGCGAGTTGGGCCCCACAGCATCTTGATTCCAGCTCTTTGGGAAGCTAAGAAACAACTCGCTCTGCACAGTGCTCTTAAAGTCTACCGGGAGCATGTCTTCCAAAGGCCTCTGAAACGCAGTTTCTTTGCAGGCCTGATCTGGCTGAAGTAGGACTTCTGCTCTGGGTGTGCTCCATTGCCCTAGAGCTGAAAGGCACAACGTGCAGGCTTCTTTCCAAAGGGCGAGTTGGGCCCCACAGCATCTTGCTTCCAGCTCTTTGGGAAGCTAAGAAACAACTCGCTCTGCACAGTGCTCTTACAGCCTACCGGGAACATCTCTTCCAAAGGCCTGTGAAACGCAGTTTCTTTGCAGGCCTGATCTGGCTGAAGTAGGACTTCTGATCTGTGTGTGGTACACTGCCCTAGAGCTGAAAGACCAACGTGCACGCTTCTTTCCAAAGGGCAGGTTGGGCCCCACAGCATCTTGCTTCCAGCTCTTTGGGAAGCTAAGAAACAACTCGCTCTGCACAGTGCTCTTACAGCCTACCGGGAACATCTCTTCCAAATGCCTGAGAAACGCAGAGTCTTTGCAGGCCTCATCTGGCTGAAGTAGGACTTCTGCTCTGGGTGTGCTCCATTGCCCTAGAGCTGAAAGGCACAACGTGCAGGCTTCTTTCCAAAGGGCAAGTTGGGCCCCACAGCACCTTGCTTCCAGCTCTTTGGGAAGCTAAGAAACAACTCGCTCTGCACAGTGCTCTTACAGCCTACCGGGAACATCTCTTCCAAAGGCCTGTGAAACGCAGTTTCTTTGCAGGCCTGATCTGGCTGAAGTAGGACTTCTGCTCTGGGTGTGCTCCATTGCCCTAGAGCTGAAAGGCACAACGTGCAGGCTTCTTTCCAAAGGGCGAGTTGGGCCCCACAGCATCTTGCTTCCAGCTCTTTGGGAAGCCAGGAAACAACTCGCTCTGCACAGTGCTCTTACAGCCTACCGGGTGCATCTCTTCCAAAGGCCTCTGAAACGCAGTTTCTTTGCAGGCCTGATCTGGCTGAAGTAGGACTTCTGCTCTGGGTGTGCTCCATTGCCCTACAGCTGAAAGGCACAACGCGCAGGGTTCTTTCCAAAGGGCGAGTTGGGCCCCACAGCATCTTGCTTCCAGCTCTTTGGGAAGCTAAGAAACAACACGCTCTGCACAGTGCTCTTACAGCCTACCGGGATCATCTCTTCCAAAGACCTGTGAAACGCAGTTTCTTTGCAGCCCTGATCTGGCTGAAGTAGGACTTCTGTTCTGGGTGTGCTACATTGCCCTAGAGCTGAAAGGCACAACGTGCAGGCGTCTTTCCAAAGGGCAGTTTGGGTCCCACAGCATCTTGCTTCCAGCTCTTTGGGAAGGTAAGAAACAACTCGCTCTGCACTGTGCTCTTACAGCCTACCGGGAACATCTCTTCCAAAGGCCTGAGAAACGCAGAGCCTTTGCAGGCCTGATCTGGCTGAAGTAGTACTTCTGCTCTGGGTGTGCTCCATTGCCCTAGAGCTGAAAGGCACAACGAGCAGGCTTCTTTCCAAATGGCGAGTTGGGCCCCACAGCATCTTGCTTCCAGCTCTTTGGGAAGGTAAGAAACAACTCGCTCTGCACAGTGCTCTTACAGCCTTCGGGAACATCTCTTCCAAAGGCCTGTGAAACGCAGTTTCTTTGCAGGCCTGATCTGGCTGAAGTAGGACTTCTGCTCTGGGTGTGCTCCATTGCCCTAGAGCTGTAAGGCACAACGTGCAGGCTTCTTTCCAAAGGGCGAGTTGGGCCCCACAGCATCTTGCTTCCAGCTCTTTGGGAAGCTAAGAAACAACTCGCTCTGCAAAGTGCTCTTACAGCCAACCGGGAACATCTCTTCCAAAGGCCTGTGAAACGCAGTTTGTTTGCAGGCCTGATCTGGCTGAAGTAGGACTTCTGCTCTGGGTGTGCTCCATTGCCCTAGAGCTGAAAGGCACAACGTGCAGGCTTCTTTCCAAAGGGCGAGTTGGGCCCCACAGCATCTTGCTTCCAGCTCTTTGGGAAGCTAAGAAACAACTCGCTCTGCACAGTGCTCTTACAGCCTACCGGGAACATCTCTTCCAAAGGCCTCTGAAACGCAGTTTCTTTGCAGGCCTGATCTGGCTGAAGTAGGACTTCTGCTCTGGGTGTGCTCCATTGCCCTAGAGCTGAAAGGCACAACGTGCCGGCGTCTTTCCACAGGGCGAGTTGGGCCCCACAGCATCTTGCTTCCAGCTCTTTGGGAAGCTAAGAAACAACTCGCTCTGCACAGTGCTCTTACAGCCTACCGGGAACATCTCTTCCAAAGGCCTGTGAAACGCAGTTTCTTTGCAGGCCTGATCTGGCTGAAGTAGGACTCATGCTCTGGGTGTGCTCCATTGCCCTAGAGCTGAAAGGCACAACGTGCAGGCTTCTTTCCAAAGGGCGAGTTGGGCCCCACAGCATCTTGATTCCAGCTCTTTGGGAAGCTAAGAAACAACTCGCTCTGCACAGTGCTCTTAAAGTCTACCGGGAGCATGTCTTCCAAAGGCCTCTGAAACGCAGTTTCTTTGCAGGCCTGATCTGGCTGAAGTAGGACTTCTGCTCTGGGTGTGCTCCATTGCCCTAGAGCTGAAAGGCACAACGTGCAGGCTTCTTTCCAAAGGGCGAGTTGGGCCCCACAGCATCTTGCTTCCAGCTCTTTGGGAAGCTAAGAAACAACTCGCTCTGCACAGTGCTCTTACAGCCTACCGGGAACATCTCTTCCAAAGGCCTGTGAAACGCAGTTTCTTTGCAGGCCTGATCTGGCTGAAGTAGGACTTCTGATCTGTGTGTGGTACACTGCCCTAGAGCTGAAAGACCAACGTGCACGCTTCTTTCCAAAGGGCAGGTTGGGCCCCACAGCATCTTGCTTCCAGCTCTTTGGGAAGCTAAGAAACAACTCGCTCTGCACAGTGCTCTTACAGCCTACCGGGAACATCTCTTCCAAATGCCTGAGAAACGCAGAGTCTTTGCAGGCCTCATCTGGCTGAAGTAGGACTTCTGCTCTGGGTGTGCTCCATTGCCCTAGAGCTGAAAGGCACAACGTGCAGGCTTCTTTCCAAAGGGCAAGTTGGGCCCCACAGCACCTTGCTTCCAGCTCTTTGGGAAGCTAAGAAACAACTCGCTCTGCACAGTGCTCTTACAGCCTACCGGGAACATCTCTTCCAAAGGCCTGTGAAACGCAGTTTCTTTGCAGGCCTGATCTGGCTGAAGTAGGACTTCTGCTCTGGGTGTGCTCCATTGCCCTAGAGCTGAAAGGCACAACGTGCAGGCTTCTTTCCAAAGGGCGAGTTGGGCCCCACAGCATCTTGCTTCCAGCTCTTTGGGAAGCCAGGAAACAACTCGCTCTGCACAGTGCTCTTACAGCCTACCGGGTGCATCTCTTCCAAAGGCCTCTGAAACGCAGTTTCTTTGCAGGCCTGATCTGGCTGAAGTAGGACTTCTGCTCTGGGTGTGCTCCATTGCCCTACAGCTGAAAGGCACAACGCGCAGGGTTCTTTCCAAAGGGCGAGTTGGGCCCCACAGCATCTTGCTTCCAGCTCTTTGGGAAGCTAAGAAACAACACGCTCTGCACAGTGCTCTTACAGCCTACCGGGATCATCTCTTCCAAAGACCTGTGAAACGCAGTTTCTTTGCAGCCCTGATCTGGCTGAAGTAGGACTTCTGTTCTGGGTGTGCTACATTGCCCTAGAGCTGAAAGGCACAACGTGCAGGCGTCTTTCCAAAGGGCAGTTTGGGTCCCACAGCATCTTGCTTCCAGCTCTTTGGGAAGGTAAGAAACAACTCGCTCTGCACTGTGCTCTTACAGCCTACCGGGAACATCTCTTCCAAAGGCCTGAGAAACGCAGAGCCTTTGCAGGCCTGATCTGGCTGAAGTAGTACTTCTGCTCTGGGTGTGCTCCATTGCCCTAGAGCTGAAAGGCACAACGAGCAGGCTTCTTTCCAAATGGCGAGTTGGGCCCCACAGCATCTTGCTTCCAGCTCTTTGGGAAGGTAAGAAACAACTCGCTCTGCACAGTGCTCTTACAGCCTTCGGGAACATCTCTTCCAAAGGCCTGTGAAACGCAGTTTCTTTGCAGGCCTGATCTGGCTGAAGTAGGACTTCTGCTCTGGGTGTGCTCCATTGCCCTAGAGCTGTAAGGCACAACGTGCAGGCTTCTTTCCAAAGGGCGAGTTGGGCCCCACAGCATCTTGCTTCCAGCTCTTTGGGAAGCTAAGAAACAACTCGCTCTGCAAAGTGCTCTTACAGCCAACCGGGAACATCTCTTCCAAAGGCCTGTGAAACGCAGTTTGTTTGCAGGCCTGATCTGGCTGAAGTAGGACTTCTGCTCTGGGTGTGCTCCATTGCCCTAGAGCTGAAAGGCACAACGGTCAGGCTTCTTTCCTAAGGGCGAGTTGAGCCCCACAGCATCTTGCTTCCAGCTCTTTGGGAAGATAAGAAACAACTCGCTCTGCACAGTGCTGTTACAGCCTACTGGGAACATCTCTTCCAAAGGACTGTAAAACGCAGTTTCTTTGCAGGCCTGATCTGGCTGAAGTAGGACTTGTGCTCTGGGTGTGCTACATTGCCCTATAGCTGAAAGGCACAACGTGCAGGCTTCTTTCAAAAGGGCGAGTTGGGCCCCACAGCATCTTGCTTCCAGCTCTTTAGGAAGCTAAGAAACAACTCGCTCTGCACAGTGCTCTTACAGCCTACCGGGAACATCTCTTCCAAAGGCCTGTGAAACGCAGTTTCTTTGCAGGCCTGATCAGGCTGAAGTACGACTTCTGCTCTCGGTCTGCTACATTGCCCTAGAGCTGAAAGGCACAACGTGCAGGCTTCTTTCCAAAGGGCGAGTTGGGCGCCACAGCATCTTGCTTCCAGCTCTTTGGGAAGCTAAGAAACTACTCGCTCTGCACAGTGCTCTTACAGCCTACCGGGAACATCTCTTCCAAAGGCCTGTGAAACGCAGTCTCTTTGGAGGCCAATTCTGGCTGAAGTAGGACTTCTGCTCTGGGTGTGCTCCATTGCCCTAGAGCTGAAAGGCACAACGTGCAGGCTTCTTTCCAAAGGGCGAGTTGGGCCCCACAGCATCTTGCTTCCAGCTCTTTGGGAAGCTAAGAAACAACTCGCTCTACACAGTGCTCTTACAGCCTACCGGGAACATCTCTTCCAAATGCCTGAGAAACGCAGAGTCTTTGCAGGCCTCATCTGGCTGAAGTAGGACTTCTGCTCTGGGTGTGCTCCATTGCCCTAGAGCTGAAAGGCACAACGTGCAGGCTTCTTTCCAAAGGGCAAGTTGGGCCCCACAGCACCTTGCTTCCAGCTCTTTTGGAAGCTAAGAAACAACTCGCTCTGCACAGTGCTCTTACAGCCTACCGGGAACATCTCTTCCAAAGGCCTCTGAAACGCAGTTTCTTTGCAGGCCTGATCTGGCTGAAGTAGGACTTCTGCTCTGGGTGTGCTCCATTGCCCTTGAGCTGAAAGGCACAACGTGCAGGCTTCTTTCCAAAGGGCGAGTTGGGCCCCACAGCATCTTGCTTCCAGCTCTTTGGGAAGCTAAGAAACAACTCGCTCTGCACAGTGCTCTTACAGCCTACCGGGAGCATCTCTTCCAAAGGCCTCTGAAACGCAGTTTCTTTGCAGGCCTGATCTGGCTGAAGTAGGACTTCTGCTCTGGGTGTGCTCCATTGCCCTACAGCTGAAAGGCACAACGCGCAGGCTTCTTTCCAAAGGGTGAGTTGGGCCCCACAGCATCTTGCTTCCAGCTCTTTGGGAAGCTAAGAAACAACACGCTCTGCACAGTGCTCTTACAGCGTACCGGGATCATCTCTTCCAAAGGCCTGTGAAACGCAGTTTCTTTGCAGGCCTGATCTGGCTGAAGTAGGACTTCTGCTCTGGGTGTGCTCCATTGCCCTAGATCTGAAAGGCACAACGTGCAGGCTTCTTTCCAAAGGGCGAGTTGGGCCCCACAGCATCTTGCTTCCAGCTCTTTTGGAAGCTAAGAAACAACTCGCTCTGCACAGTGCTCTTACAGCCTACCGGGAACATCTCTTCCAAAGGCCTGTGAAACGCAGTTTCTTTGCAGGCCTGATCTGGCTGAAGTAGGACTTCTGCTCTGGGTGTGCTCCATTGCCCTAGAGCTGAAAGGCACAACGTGCAGGATTCTTTCCAAAGGGCGAGAAGGGCCCCACAGCATCTTGCTTCCAACTCTTTGGGAAGCTAAGAAACAACTCGCTCTGCACACTGCTCTTACAGCCTACCGGGAGCATCTCTTCCAAAGGCCTGTGAAACGCAGTTTCTTTGCAGCCCTGATCTGGCTGAAGTAGGACTTCTGTTCTGGGTGTGCTACATTGCCCTAGAGCTGAAAGGCACAACGTGCAGGCGTCTTTCCAAAGGGCAGTTTGGGTCCCACAGCATCTTGCTTCCAGCTCTTTGGGAATCTAAGAAACAACTCGCTCTGCACTGTGCTCTTACAGCCTACCGGGAACATCTCTTCCAAAGGCCTGAGAAACGCAGAGGCTTTGCAGGCCTGATCTGGCTGAAGTAGTACTTCTGCTCTGGGTGTGCTCCATTGCCCTAGAGCTGAAAGGCACAACGTGCAGGCTTCTTTCCAAAGGGCGAGTTGGGCCCCACAGCATCTTGCTTCCAGCTCTTTGGGAAGCTAAGAAACAACTCGCTCTGCACAGTGCTCTTACAGCCTTCGGGAACATCTCTTCCAAAGGCCTGTGAAACGCAGTTTCTTTGCAGGCCTGATCTGGCTGAAGTAGGACTTCTGCTCTGGGTGTGCTCCATTGCCCTAGAGCTGAAAGGCACAACGTGCAGGCTTCTTTCCAAAGGGCGAGTTGGGCCCCACAGCATCTTGCTTCCAGCTCTTTGGGAAGGTAAGAAACAACTCGCTCTGCACAGTGCTCTTACAGCCTTCGGGAACATCTCTTCCAAAGGCCTGTGAAACGCAGTTTCTTTGCAGGCCTGATCTGGCTGAAGTAGGACTTCTGCTCTGGGTGTGCTCCATTGCCCTAGAGCTGAAAGGCACAACGTGCAGGCTTCTTTCCAAAGGGCGAGTTGGGCCCCACAGCATCTTGCTTCCAGCTCTTTGGGAAGCTAAGAAACAACTCGCTCTGCACAGTGCTCTTACAGCCTACCGGGAACATCTCTTCCAAAGGCCTGTGAAAAGCAGTTTCTTTGCAGGCCTGATCTGGCTGAAGTAGGACTTCTGCTCTGGGTGTGCTCCATTGCCCTAGAGCTGAAAGGCACAACGTGCAGGCTTCTTTCCAAAGGGCGAGTTGGGCCCCACAGCATCTTGATTCCAGATCTTTGGGAAGCTAAGAAACAACTCGCTCTGCACAGTGCTCTTACAGCCTACTGGGAACATCTCTTCCAAAGGCCTGTGAAACGCAGTTTCTTTGCAGGCCTGATCTGGCTGAAGTAGGACTTCTGCTCTGGGTGTGCTCCATTGCCCTAGAGCTGAAAGGCACAACGTGCAGGCTTCTTTCCAAAGGGCGAGTTGGGCCCCACAGCATCTTGCTTCCAGCTCTTTGGGAAGCTAAGAAACTACTCGCTCTGCACAGTGCTCTTACACCCTACCGGGAGCATCTCTTCCAAAGGCCTCTGAAACGCAGTTTCTTTGCATGCCTGATCTGGCTGAAGTAGGACTTCTGCTCTGGGTGTGCTCCATTGCCCTAGAGCTGAAAGGCACAACGTGCAGGATTCTTTGCAAAGGGCGATTTGGGCCCCAAAGCATCTTGCTTCCAGCTCTTTGGGAAGCTAAGAAACTACTCGCTCTGCACAGTGCTCTTACAGCCTACCGGGAACATCTCTTCCAAAGGCCTGTGAAAGGCAGTTTCTTTGCAGGCCTGATCTGGCTGAAGGAGAACTTCTGCTCTGGGTGTGCTACATTACCATAGAGCTGAAAGGCACAACGTGCAGGCTTCTTTCCAAAGGGCGAGTTGGGCCCCACAGCATCTTGCTTCCAGCTCTTTGGGAAGTTAAGAAACAACTCGCTCTGCACAGTGCTCTTAAAGCCTACCGGGAACATCTCTTCCAAAGGTCTGTGAAACGCAGTTTCTTTGCAGGCCTGATCTGGCTGAAGTAGGACTTCTGCTCTGGGTGTGCTCCATTGCCCTAGAGCTGAAAGGCACAACGTGCAGGCTTCTTTCCAAAGGGCGAGTTGGACCCCACAGCATCTTGCTTCCAGCTCTTTGGGAAGCTAAGAAACAACTCGCTCTGCAAAGTGCTCTTACAGCCAACCGGGAACATCTCTTCCAAAGGCCTGTGAAACGCAGTTTGTTTGCAGGCCTGATCTGGCTGAAGTAGGACTTCTGCTCTGGGTGTGCTACATTGCCCTAGAGCTGAAAGGCACAACGGTCAGGCTTCTTTCCTAAGGGCGAGTTGAGCCCCACAGCATCTTGCTTCCAGCTCTTTGGGAAGATAAGAAACAACTCGGTCTGCACAGTGCTTTTACAGCCTACTGGGAACATCTCTTCCAAAGGACTGTAAAACGCAGTTTCTTTGCAGGCCTGATCTGGCTGAAGTAGGACTTGTGCTCTGGGTGTGCTACATTGCCCTAGAGCTGAAAGGCACAACGTGCAGGCTTCTTTCAAAAGGGCGAGATGGGCCCCACAGCATCTTGCTTCCAGCTCTTTAGGAAGCTAAGAAACAACTCGATCTGCACAGTGCTCTTACAGCCTACCGGGAACATCTCTTCCAAAGGCCTGTGGAACGCAGTTTCTTTGCAGGCCTGATCTGGCTGAAGTAGAACTTCTGCTCTGGGTGTGCTGAATTGCCCTAGAGCTGAAAGGCATATCGTGCAGGCTTCTTTCCAAAGGGCGAGTAGGGCCCCACAGCATCTTGCTTCCAGCTCTTTGGGAAGCTAAGAAACAACTCGTTCTGCACAGTGCTCTTACAGCCTACCGGGAACATCTCTTCCCAAGGCCTGTGAAACGCAGTTTCTTTGCAGGCCTGATCTGGCTGAAGTAGGACTTCTGCTCTGGGTGTGCTCCATTGCCCTAGAGCTGAAAGGCACAACGTGCAGGCTTCTTTCCAAAGGGCGAGTTGGGCCCCACAGCATCTTGCTTCCAGCTCTTTGGGAAGCTAAGAAATAACTCGCTCTGCACAGTGCTCTTACAGCCTACCGGGAACATCTCTTACAAAGGCCTGTGAAACGCAGTTTCTTTGCAGGCCTGATCTGGCTGAAGTAGGACTTCTGCTCTGGGTGTGCTCCATTGCCCTAGAGCTGAAAGGCACAACGTGCAGGCTTCTTTCCAAAGGGCGAGTTGGGTCCCACAGCATCTTGCTTCCAGCTCTTTGGGAAGCTAAGAAACAACTCGCTCTGCACAGTGCTCTTACAGCCTACCGGGAACATCTCTTCCAAAGGCCTGTGAAACGCAGTTTCTTTGCAGGCCTGATCTGGCTGAAGTAGGAGTTCTGCTCTGGGTGTGCTCCATTGGCCTAGAGCTGAAAGGCACAACGTGCAGGCTTCTTTGCAAAGGGCGAGTTGGGCCCCAAAGCATCTTGCTTCCAGCTCTTTGGGAAGCTAAGAAACTACTCGCTCTGCACAGTGCTCTTACAGCCTACCGGGAACATCTCTTCCAAAGGCCTGTGAAACGCAGTTTCTTTGCAGGCCTGATCTGGCTGAAGGAGAACTTCTGCTCTGGGTGTGCTACATTACCCTAGAGCTGAAAGGCACAACGTGCAGGCTTCTTTCCAAAGGGCGAGTTGGGCCCCTCAGCATCTTGCTTCCAGCTCTTTGGGAAGTTAAGAAACAACTCGCTCTGCACAGTGCTCTTAAAGCCTACCGGGAACATCTCTTCCAAAGGCCTGTGAAACGCAGTTTCTTTGCAGGCCTGATCTGGCTGAAGTAGGACTTCTGCTCTGTGTGTGGTACACTGCCCTAGAGCTGAAAGGCACAACGTGCAGGCTTCTTTCCAAAGGGCGAGTTGGGCGCCACAGCATCTTGCTTCCAGCTCTTTGGGAATCTAAGAAACAACTCGCTCTGCGCAGTGCTCTTACAGCCAACAGGGAAGATCTCTTCCAAATGCCTGTGAAACGCAGTTTGTTTGCAGGCCTGATCTGGCTGAAGTAGGACTTCTGCTCTGGGTGTGCTACATTGCCCTAGAGCTGAAAGGCACAACGGTCAGGCTTCTTTCCTAAGGGCGAGTTGACCCCCACAGCATCTTGCTTCCAGCTCTTTGGGAACCAAAGAAACAACTCACTCTGCACAGTGCTCTTACAGCCTACTGGGAACATCTCTTCCAAAGGACTGTAAAACGCAGTTTCTTTGCAGGCCTGATCTGGCTGAAGTAGGACTTGTGCTCTGGGTGTGCTACATTGCCCTAGAGCTGAAAGGCACAACGTGCAGGCTTCTTTCAAAAGGGCGAGTTGGGCCCCACAGCATCTTGCTTCCAGCTCTTTAGGAAGCTAAGAAACAACTCGCTCTGCACAGTGCTCTTACAGCCTACCGGGAACATCTCTTCCAAAGGCCTGTGAAACGCAGTTTCTTTGCAGGCCTGATCAGGCTGAAGTAGGACTTCTGCTCTCGGTCTGCTACATTGCCCTAGAGCTGAAAGGCACAACGTGCAGGCTTCTTTCCAAAGGGCGAGTTGGGCGCCACAGCATCTTGCTTCCAGCTATTTGGGAAGCTAAGAAACTACTCGCTCTGCACAGTGCTCTTACAGCCTACCGGGAACATCTCTTCCAAAGGCCTGTGAAACGCAGTTTCTTTGCAGGCCTGATCTGGCTGAAGTAGGACTTCTGCTCTGGGTGTGCTCCATTGCCCTAGAGCTGAAAGGCACAACGTGCAGGCTTCTTTCCAAAGGGCGAGTTGGGCCCCACAGCATCTTGCTTCCAGCTCTTTGGGAAGCTAAGAAACAACTCGCTCTGCACAGTGCTCTTACAGCCTACCGGGAACATCTCTTCCAAAGGCCTGTGGAACGCAGTTTCTTTGCAGGCCTGATCTGGCTGAAGTAGGACTTCTGCTCTGGGTGTGCTCCATTGCCCTTGAGCTGAAAGGCACAACGTGCAGGCTTCTTTCCAAAGGGCGAGTTGGGCCCCACAGCATCTTGCTTCCAGATCTTTGGGAAGCTAAGAAACAACTCGCTCTGCACAGTGCTCTTACAGCCTACCGGGAGCATCTCTTCCAAAGGCCTCTGAAACGCAGTTTCTTTGCAGGCCTGATCTGGCTGAAGTAGGACTTCTGCTCTGGGTGTGCTCCATTGCCCTACAGCTGAAAGGCACAACGCGCAGGCTTCTTTCCAAAGGGCGAGTTGGGCCCCACAGCATCTCGCTTCCAGCTCTTTGGGAAGCTAAGAAACAACACGCTCTGCACAGTGCTCTTACAGCCTACCGGGATCATCTCTTCCAAAGGCCTGTGAAACGCAGTTTCTTTGCAGGCCTGATCTGGCTGAAGTAGGACTTCTGCTCTGGGTGTGCTCCATTGCCCTAGATCTGAAAGGCACAACGTGCAGGCTTCTTTCCAAAGGGCGAGTTGGGCCCCACAGCATCTTGCTTCCAGCTCTTTTGGAAGCTAAGAAACAGCTCGCTCTGCACAGTGCTCTTACAGCCTACCGGGAACATCTCTTCCAAAGGCCTGTGAAACGCAGTTTCTTTGCAGGCCTGATCTGGCTGAAGTAGGACTTCTGCTCTGGGTGTGCTCCATTGCCCTAGAGCTGAAAGGCACAACGTGCAGGATTCTTTCCAAAGGGCGAGAAGGGCCCCACAGCATCTTGCTTCCAACTCTTTGGGAAGCTAAGAAACAACTCGCTCTGCACACTGCTCTTACAGCCTACCGGGAGCATCTCTTCCAAAGGCCTGTGAAACGCAGTTTCTTTGCAGCCCTGATCTGGCTGAAGTAGGACTTCTGTTCTGGGTGTGCTACATTGCCCTAGAGCTGAAAGGCACAACGTGCAGGCGTCTTTCCAAAGGGCAGTTTGGGTCCCACAGCATCTTGCTTCCAGCTCTTTGGGAAGGTAAGAAACAACTCGCTCTGCACTGTGCTCTTATAGCCTACCGGGAACATCTCTTCCAAAGGCCTGAGAAACGCAGAGCCTTTGCAGGCCTGATCTGGCTGAAGTAGGACTTCTGCTCTGGGTGTGCTCCATTGCCCTAGAGCTGAAAGGCACAACGTGCAGGCTTCTTTCCAAAGGGCGAGTTGGGCCCCACAGCATCTTGCTTCCAGCTCTTTGGGAAGGTAAGAAACAACTCGCTCTGCACAGTGCTCTTACAGCCTTCGGTAACATCTCTTCCAAAGGCCTGTGAAACGCAGTTTCTTTGCAGGCCTGATCTGGCTGAAGTAGGACTTCTGCTCTGGGTGTGCTCCATTGCCCTAGAGCTGAAAGGCACAACGTGCAGGCTTCTTTCCAAAGGGCGAGTTGGGCCCCACAGCATCTTGCTTCCAGCTCTTTGGGAAGCTAAGAAACAACTCGCTCTGCACAGTGCTCTTACAGCCTACCGGGAACATCTCTTCCAAAGGCCTGTGAAAAGCAGTTTCTTTGCAGGCCTGATCTGGCTGAAGTAGGACTTCTGCTCTGGGTGTGCTCCATTGCCCTAGAGCTGAAAGGCACAACGTGCAGGCTTCTTTCCAAAGGGCGAGTTGGGCCCCACAGCATCTTGATTCCAGATCTTTGGGAAGCTAAGAAACAACTCGCTCTGCACAGTGCTCTTACAGCCTACTGGGAACATCTCTTCCAAAGGCCTGTGAAACGCAGTTTCTTTGCAGGCCTGATCTGGCTGAAGTAGGACTTCTGCTCTGGGTGTGCTCCATTGCCCTAGAGCTGAAAGGCGCAACGTGCAGGCTTCTTTCCAAAGGGCGAGTTGGGCCCCACAGCATCTTGCTTCCAGCTCTTTGGGAAGCTAAGAAACTACTCGCTCTGCACAGTGCTCTTACACCCTACCGGGAGCATCTCTTCCAAAGGCCTCTGAAACGCAGTTTCTTTGCATGCCTGATCTGGCTGAAGTAGGACTTCTGCTCTGGGTGTGCTCCATTGCCCTAGAGCTGAAAGGCACAACGTGCAGGATTCTTTGCAAAGGGCGATTTGGGCCCCAAAGCATCTTGCTTCCAGCTCTTTGGGAAGCTAAGAAACTACTCGCTCTGCACAGTGCTCTTACAGCCTACCGGGAACATCTCTTCCAAAGGCCTGCGAAAGGCAGTTTCTTTGCAGGCCTGATCTGGCTGAAGGAGAACTTCTGCTCTGGGTGTGCTACATTACCCTAGAGCTGAAAGGCACAACGTGCAGGCTTCTTTCCAAAGGGCGAGTTGGGCCCCACAGCATCTTGCTTCCAGCTCTTTGGGAAGTTAAGAAACAACTCGCTCTGCACAGTGCTCTTAAAGCCTACCGGGAACATCTCTTCCAAAGGTCTGTGAAACGCAGTTTCTTTGCAGGCCTGATCTGGCTGAAGTAGGACTTCTGCTCTGTGTGTGGTACACTGCCCTAGAGCTGAAAGGCACAACGTGCAGGCTTCTTTCCAAAGGGCGAGTTGGACCCCACAGCATCTTGCTTCCAGCTCTTTGGGAAGCTAAGAAACAACTCGCTCTGCAAAGTGCTCTTACAGCCAACCGGGAACATCTCTTCCAAAGGCCTGTGAAACGCAGTTTGTTTGCAGGCCTGATCTGGCTGAAGTAGGACTTCTGCTCTGGGTGTGCTCCATTGCCCTACAGCTGAAAGGCACAACGTGCAGGCTTCTTTCCAAAGGGCGAGTTGGGCCCCACAGCATCTTGCTTCCAGCTCTTTTGGAAGCTAAGAAACAGCTCGCTCTGCACAGTGCTCTTACAGCCTACCGGGAACATCTCTTCCAAAGGCCTGTGAAACGCAGTTTCTTTGCAGGCCTGATCTGGCTGAAGTAGGACTTCTGCTCTGGGTGTGCTCCATTGCCCTAGAGCTGAAAGGCACAACGTGCAGGATTCTTTCCAAAGGGCGAGAAGGGCCCCACAGCATCTTGCTTCCAACTCTTTGGGAAGCTAAGAAACAACTCGCTCTGCACACTGCTCTTACAGCCTACCGGGAGCATCTCTTCCAAAGGCCTGTGAAACGCAGTTTCTTTGCAGCCCTGATCTGGCTGAAGTAGGACTTCTGTTCTGGGTGTGCTACATTGCCCTAGAGCTGAAAGGCACAACGTGCAGGCGTCTTTCCAAAGGGCAGTTTGGGTCCCACAGCATCTTGCTTCCAGCTCTTTGGGAAGGTAAGAAACAACTCGCTCTGCACTGTGCTCTTATAGCCTACCGGGAACATCTCTTCCAAAGGCCTGAGAAACGCAGAGCCTTTGCAGGCCTGATCTGGCTGAAGTAGGACTTCTGCTCTGGGTGTGCTCCATTGCCCTAGAGCTGAAAGGCACAACGTGCAGGCTTCTTTCCAAAGGGCGAGTTGGGCCCCACAGCATCTTGCTTCCAGCTCTTTGGGAAGGTAAGAAACAACTCGCTCTGCACAGTGCTCTTACAGCCTTCGGGAACATCTCTTCCAAAGGCCTGTGAAACGCAGTTTCTTTGCAGGCCTGATCTGGCTGAAGTAGGACTTCTGCTCTGGGTGTGCTCCATTGCCCTAGAGCTGAAAGGCACAACGTGCAGGCTTCTTTCCAAAGGGCGAGTTGGGCCCCACAGCATCTTGCTTCCAGCTCTTTGGGAAGCTAAGAAACAACTCGCTCTGCACAGTGCTCTTACAGCCTACCGGGAACATCTCTTCCAAAGGCCTGTGAAAAGCAGTTTCTTTGCAGGCCTGATCTGGCTGAAGTAGGACTTCTGCTCTGGGTGTGCTCCATTGCCCTAGAGCTGAAAGGCACAACGTGCAGGCTTCTTTCCAAAGGGCGAGTTGGGCCCCACAGCATCTTGATTCCAGATCTTTGGGAAGCTAAGAAACAACTCGCTCTGCACAGTGCTCTTACAGCCTACTGGGAACATCTCTTCCAAAGGCCTGTGAAACGCAGTTTCTTTGCAGGCCTGATCTGGCTGAAGTAGGACTTCTGCTCTGGGTGTGCTCCATTGCCCTAGAGCTGAAAGGCGCAACGTGCAGGCTTCTTTCCAAAGGGCGAGTTGGGCCCCACAGCATCTTGCTTCCAGCTCTTTGGGAAGCTAAGAAACTACTCGCTCTGCACAGTGCTCTTACACCCTACCGGGAGCATCTCTTCCAAAGGCCTCTGAAACGCAGTTTCTTTGCATGCCTGATCTGGCTGAAGTAGGACTTCTGCTCTGGGTGTGCTCCATTGCCCTAGAGCTGAAAGGCACAACGTGCAGGATTCTTTGCAAAGGGCGATTTGGGCCCCAAAGCATCTTGCTTCCAGCTCTTTGGGAAGCTAAGAAACTACTCGCTCTGCACAGTGCTCTTACAGCCTACCGGGAACATCTCTTCCAAAGGCCTGCGAAAGGCAGTTTCTTTGCAGGCCTGATCTGGCTGAAGGAGAACTTCTGCTCTGGGTGTGCTACATTACCCTAGAGCTGAAAGGCACAACGTGCAGGCTTCTTTCCAAAGGGCGAGTTGGGCCCCACAGCATCTTGCTTCCAGCTCTTTGGGAAGTTAAGAAACAACTCGCTCTGCACAGTGCTCTTAAAGCCTACCGGGAACATCTCTTCCAAAGGTCTGTGAAACGCAGTTTCTTTGCAGGCCTGATCTGGCTGAAGTAGGACTTCTGCTCTGTGTGTGGTACACTGCCCTAGAGCTGAAAGGCACAACGTGCAGGCTTCTTTCCAAAGGGCGAGTTGGACCCCACAGCATCTTGCTTCCAGCTCTTTGGGAAGCTAAGAAACAACTCGCTCTGCAAAGTGCTCTTACAGCCAACCGGGAACATCTCTTCCAAAGGCCTGTGAAACGCAGTTTGTTTGCAGGCCTGATCTGGCTGAAGTAGGACTTCTGCTCTGGGTGTGCTACATTGCCCTAGAGCTGAAAGGCACAACGGTCAGGCTTCTTTCCTAAGGGCGAGTTGAGCCCCACAGCATCTTGCTTCCAGCTCTTTGGGAAGATAAGAAACAACTCGGTCTGCACAGTGCTTTTACAGCCTACTGGGAACATCTCTTCCAAAGGACTGTAAAACGCAGTTTCTTTGCAGGCCTGATCTGGCTGAAGTAGGACTTGTGCTCTGGGTGTGCTACATTGCCCTAGAGCTGAAAGGCACAACGTGCAGGCTTCTTTCAAAAGGGCGAGATGGGCCCCACAGCATCTTGCTTCCAGCTCTTTAGGAAGCTAAGAAACAACTCGATCTGCACAGTGCTCTTACAGCCTACCGGGAACATCTCTTCCAAAGGCCTGTGAAACGCAGATTCTTTGCAGGCCTGATCAGGCTGAAGTAGGACTTCTGCTCTCGGTCTGCTACATTGCCCTAGAGCTGAAAGGCACACCGTGCAGGCTTCTTTCCAAAGGGCGAGTTGGGCGCCACAGCATCTTGCTTCCAGCTCTTTGGGAAGCTAAGAAACTACTCGCTCTGCACAGTGCTCTTACAGCCTACCGGGAACATCTCTTCCAAAGGCCTGTGAAACGCAGTTTCTTTGCAGGCCTGATCTGGCTGAAGTAGGACTTCTGCTCTGGGTGTGCTCCATTGCCCTAGAGCTGAAAGGCACAACGTGCAGGCTTCTTTCCAAAGGGCGAGTTGGGCCCCACAGCATCTTGCTTCCAGCTCTTTGGGAAGCTAAGAAACAACTCGCTCTGCACAGTGCTCTTACAGCCTACCGGGAACATCTCTTCCAAAGGCCTGTGGAACGCAGTTTCTTTGCAGGCCTGATCTGGCTGAAGTAGAACTTCTGCTCTGGGTGTGCTGAATTGCCCTAGAGCTGAAAGGCACATCGTGCAGGCTTCTTTCCAAAGGGCGAGTAGGGCCCCACAGCATCTTGCTTCCAGCTCTTTGGGAAGCTAAGAAACAACTCGTTCTGCACAGTGCTCTTACAGCCTACCGGGAACATCTCTTCCCAAGGCCTGTGAAACGCAGTTTCTTTGCAGGCCTGATCTGGCTGAAGTAGGACTTCTGCTCTGGGTGTGCTCCATTGCCCTAGAGCTGAAAGGCACAACGTGCAGGCTTCTTTCCAAAGGGCGAGTTGGGCCCCACAGCATCTTGCTTCCAGCTCTTTGGGAAGCTAAGAAATAACTCGCTCTGCACAGTGCTCTTACAGCCTACCGGGAACATCTCTTACAAAGGCCTGTGAAACGCAGTTTCTTTGCAGGCCTGATCTGGCTGAAGTAGGACTTCTGCTCTGGGTGTGCTCCATTGCCCTAGAGCTGAAAGGCACAACGTGCAGGCTTCTTTCCAAAGGGCGAGTTGGGTCCCACAGCATCTTGCTTCCAGCTCTTTGGGAAGCTAAGAAACAACTCGCTCTGCACAGTGCTCTTACAGCCTACCGGGAACATCTCTTCCAAAGGCCTGTGAAACGCAGTTTCTTTGCAGGCCTGATCTGGCTGAAGTAGGAGTTCTGCTCTGGGTGTGCTCCATTGGCCTAGAGCTGAAAGGCACAACGTGCAGGCTTCTTTGCAAAGGGCGAGTTGGGCCCCAAAGCATCTTGCTTCCAGCTCTTTGGGAAGCTAAGAAACTACTCGCTCTGCACAGTGCTCTTACAGCCTACCGGGAACATCTCTTCCAAAGGCCTGTGAAACGCAGTTTCTTTGCAGGCCTGATCTGGCTGAAGGAGAACTTCTGCTCTGGGTGTGCTACATTACCCTAGAGCTGAAAGGCACAACGTGCAGGCTTCTTTCCAAAGGGCGAGTTGGGCCCCTCAGCATCTTGCTTCCAGCTCTTTGGGAAGTTAAGAAACAACTCGCTCTGCACAGTGCTCTTAAAGCCTACCGGGAACATCTCTTCCAAAGGCCTGTGAAACGCAGTTTCTTTGCAGGCCTGATCTGGCTGAAGTAGGACTTCTGCTCTGTGTGTGGTACACTGCCCTAGAGCTGAAAGGCACAACGTGCAGGCTTCTTTCCAAAGGGCGAGTTGGGCGCCACAGCATCTTGCTTCCAGCTCTTTGGGAATCTAAGAAACAACTCGCTCTGCGCAGTGCTCTTACAGCCAACAGGGAAGATCTCTTCCAAATGCCTGTGAAACGCAGTTTGTTTGCAGGCCTGATCTGGCTGAAGTAGGACTTCTGCTCTGGGTGTGCTACATTGCCCTAGAGCTGAAAGGCACAACGGTCAGGCTTCTTTCCTAAGGGCGAGTTGACCCCCACAGCATCTTGCTTCCAGCTCTTTGGGAACCAAAGAAACAACTCACTCTGCACAGTGCTCTTACAGCCTACTGGGAACATCTCTTCCAAAGGACTGTAAAACGCAGTTTCTTTGCAGGCCTGATCTGGCTGAAGTAGGACTTGTGCTCTGGGTGTGCTACATTGCCCTAGAGCTGAAAGGCACAACGTGCAGGCTTCTTTCAAAAGGGCGAGTTGGGCCCCACAGCATCTTGCTTCCAGCTCTTTAGGAAGCTAAGAAACAACTCGCTCTGCACAGTGCTCTTACAGCCTACCGGGAACATCTCTTCCAAAGGCCTGTGAAACGCAGTTTCTTTGCAGGCCTGATCAGGCTGAAGTAGGACTTCTGCTCTCGGTCTGCTACATTGCCCTAGAGCTGAAAGGCACAACGTGCAGGCTTCTTTCCAAAGGGCGAGTTGGGCGCCACAGCATCTTGCTTCCAGCTATTTGGGAAGCTAAGAAACTACTCGCTCTGCACAGTGCTCTTACAGCCTACCGGGAACATCTCTTCCAAAGGCCTGTGAAACGCAGTTTCTTTGCAGGCCTGATCTGGCTGAAGTAGGACTTCTGCTCTGGGTGTGCTCCATTGCCCTAGAGCTGAAAGGCACAACGTGCAGGTTTCTTTCCAAAGGGCGAGTTGGGCCCCACAGCATCTTGCTTCCAGCTCTTTGGGAAGCTAAGAAACAACTCGCTCTGCACAGTGCTCTTACAGCCTACCGGGAACATCTCTTCCAAAGGCCTGTGGAACGCAGTTTCTTTGCAGGCCTGATCTGGCTGAAGTAGAACTTCTGCTCTGGGTGTGCTGAATTGCCCTAGAGCTGAAAGGCACATCGTGCAGGCTTCTTTCCAAAGGGCGAGTAGGGCCCCACAGCATCTTGCTTCCAGCTCTTTGGGAAGCTAAGAAACAACTCGTTCTGCACAGTGCTCTTACAGCCTACCGGGAACATCTCTTCCCAAGGCCTGTGAAATGCAGTTTCTTTGCAGGCCTGATCTGGCTGAAGTAGGACTTCTGCTCTGGGTGTGCTCCATTGCCCTAGAGCTGAAAGGCACAACGTGCAGGCTTCTTTCCAAAGGGCGAGTTGGGCCCCACAGCATCTTGCTTCCAGCTCTTTGGGAAGCTAAGAAACAACTCGCTCTGCACAGTGCTCTTACAGCCTACTGGGAACATCTCTTCCAAAGGCCTGTGAAACGCAGTTTCTTTGCAGGCCTGATCTGGCTGAAGTAGGACTTCTGCTCTGGGTGTGCTCCATTGCCCTAGAGCTGAAAGGCACAACGTGCAGGCGTCTTTCCAAAAGGCAGTTTGGGTCCCACAGCATCTTGCTTCCAGCTCTTTGGGAAGGTAAGAAACAACTCGCTCTGCACTGTGCTCTTATAGCCTACCGGGAACATCTCTTCCAAAGGCCTGAGAAACGCAGAGCCTTTGCAGGCCTGATCTGGCTGAAGTAGGACTTCTGCTCTGGGTGTGCTCCATTGCCCTAGAGCTGAAAGGCACACCGTGCAGGCTTCTTTCCAAAGGGCGAGTTGGGCCCCACAGGATCTTGCTTCCAGCTCTTTGGGAAGGTAAGAAACAACTCGCTCTGCACAGTGCTCTTACAGCCTTCGGGAACATCTCTTCCAAAGGCCTGTGAAACGCAGTTTCTTTGCAGGCCTGATCAGGCTGAAGTAGGACTTCTGCTCTGGGTGTGCTCCATTGCCCTAGAGCTGAAAGGCACAACGTGCAGGCTTCTTTCCAAAGGGCGAGTTGGGCCCCACAGCATCTTGCTTCCAGCTCTTTGGGAAGCTAAGAAACAACTCGCTCTGCACAGTGCTCTTACAGCCTACCGGGAACATCTCTCCCAAAGGCCTGTGAAACGCAGTTTCTTTGCAGGCCTGATCTGGCTGAAGTAGGACTTCTGCTCTGGGTGTGCTCCATTGCCCTAGAGCTGAAAGGCACAACGTGCAGGCTTCTTTCCAAAGGGCGAGTTGGGCCCCACAGCATCTTGATTCCAGATCTTTGGGAAGCTAAGAAACAACTCGCTCTGCACAGTGCTCTTACAGCCTACTGGGAACATCTCTTCCAAAGGCCTGTGAAACGCAGTTTCTTTGCAGGCCTGATCTGGCTGAAGTAGGACTTCTGCTCTGGGTGTGCTCCATTGCCCTAGAGCTGAAAGGCACAACGTGCAGGCTTCTTTCCAAAGGGCGAGTTGGGCCCCACAGCATCTTGCTTCCAGCTCTTTGGGAGGCTAAGAAACAACTCGCTCTGCACAGTGCTCTTACAGCCTACCGGGAGCATCTCTTCCAAAGGCCTCTGAAATGCAGTTTCTTTGCATGCCTGATCTGGCTGAAGTAGGACTTCTGCTCTGGGTGTGCTCCATTGCCCTAGAGCTGAAAGGCACAACGTGCAGGATTCTTTGCAAAGGGCGATTTGGGCCCCAAAGCATCTTGCTTCCAGCTCTTTGGGAAGCTAAGAAACTACTCGCTCTGCACAGTGCTCTTACAGCCTACCGGGAACATCTCTTCCAAAGGCCTGTGAAAGGCAGTTTCTTTGCAGGCCTGATCTGGCTGAAGGAGAACTTCAGCTCTGGGTGTGCTACATTACCCTAGAGCTGAAAGGCACAACGTGCAGGCTTCTTTCCAAAGGGCGAGTTGGGCCCCACAGCATCTTGCTTCCAGCTCTTTGGGAAGTTACGAAACAACTCGCTCTGCACAGTGCTCTTAAAGCCTACCGGGAACATCTCTTCCAAAGGCCTGTGAAACGCAGTTTCTTTGCAGGCCTGATCTGGCTGAAGTAGGACTTCTGCTCTGTGTGTGGTACACTGCCCTAGAGCTGAAAGGCACAACGTGCAGGCTTCTTTCCAAAGGGCGAGTTGGACCCCACAGCATCTTGCTTCCAGCTCTTTGGGAAGCTAAGAAACAACTCGCTCTGCAAAGTGCTCTTACAGCCAACCGGGAACATCTCTTCCAAAGGCCTGTGAAACGCAGTTTGTTTGCAGGCCTGATCTGGCTGAAGTAGGACTTCTGCTCTGGGTGTGCTACATTGCCCTAGAGCTGAAAGGCACAACGTGCAGGCTTCTTTCCAAAGGGCGAGTTGGGCCCCACAGCATCTTGCTTCCAGCTCTTTGGGAAGCTAAGAAACAACTCGCTCTGCACAGTGCTCTTACAGCCTACCGGGAACATCTCTTCCAAAGGCCTGTGGAACGCAGTTTCTTTGCAGGCCTGATCTGGCTGAAGTAGAACTTCTGCTCTGGGTGTGCTGAATTGCCCTAGAGCTGAAAGGCACATCGTGCAGGCTTCTTTCCAAAGGGCGAGTAGGGCCCCACAGCATCTTGCTTCCAGCTCTTTGGGAAGCTAAGAAACAACTCGCTCTGCACAGTGCTCTTACAGCCTACCGGGAACATCTCTTCCAAAGGCCTGTGGAACTCAGTTTCTTTGCAGGCCTGATCTGGCTGAAGTAGAACTTCTGCTCTGGGTGTGCTGAATTGCCCTAGAGCTGAAAGGCACATCGTGCAGGCTTCTTTCCAAAGGGCGAGTAGGGCCCCACAGCATCTTGCTTCCAGCTCTTTGGGAAGCTAAGAAACAACTCGTTCTGCACAGTGCTCTTACAGCCTACCGGGAACATCTCTTCCCAAGGCCTGTGAAACGCAGTTTCTTTGCAGGCCTGATCTGGCTGAAGTAGGACTTCTGCTCTGGGTGTGCTCCATTGCCCTAGAGCTGAAAGGCACAACGTGCAGGCTTCTTTCCAAAGGGCGAGTTGGGCCCCACAGCATCTTGCTTCCAGCTCTTTGGGAAGCTAAGAAATAACTCGCTCTGCACAGTGCTCTTACAGCCTACCGGGAACATCTCTTACAAAGGCCTGTGAAACGCAGTTTCTTTGCAGGCCTGATCTGGCTGAAGTAGGACTTCTGCTCTGGGTGTGCTCCATTGCCCTAGAGCTGAAAGGCACAACGTGCAGGCTTCTTTCCAAAGGGCGAGTTGGGCCCCACAGCATCTTGCTTCCAGCTCTTTGGGAAGCTAAGAAACAACTCGCTCTGCACAGTGCTCTTACAGCCTACCGGGAACATCTCTTCCAAAGGCCTGTGAAACGCAGTTTCTTTGCAGGCCTGATCTGGCTGAAGTAGGAGTTCTGCTCTGGGTGTGCTCCATTGGCCTAGAGCTGAAAGGCACAACGTGCAGGCTTCTTTGCAAAGGGCGAGTTGGGCCCCAAAGCATCTTGCTTCCAGCTCTTTGGGAAGCTAAGAAACTACTCGCTCTGCACAGTGCTCTTACAGCCTACCGGGAACATCTCTTCCAAAGGCCTGTGAAACGCAGTTTCTTTGCAGGCCTGATCTGGCTGAAGGAGAACTTCTGCTCTGGGTGTGCTACATTACCCTAGAGCTGAAAGGTACAACGTGCCGGCTTCTTTCCAAAGGGCGAGTTGGGCCCCTCAGCATCTTGCTTCCAGCTCTTTGGGAAGTTAAGAAACAACTCGCTCTGCACAGTGCTCTTAAAGCCTACCGGGAACATCTCTTCCAAAGGCCTGTGAAACGCAGTTTCTTTGCAGGCATGATCTGGCTGAAGTAGGACTTCTGCTCTGTGTGTGGTACACTGCCCTAGAGCTGAAAGGCACAACGTGCAGGCTTCTTTCCAAAGGGCGAGTTGGGCGCCACAGCATCTTGCTTCCAGCTCTTTGGGAATCTAAGAAACAACTCGCTCTGCACAGTGCTCTTACAGCCAACAGGGAAGATCTCTTCCAAATGCCTGTGAAACGCAGTTTGTTTGCAGGCCTGATCTGGCTGAAGTAGGACTTCTGCTCTGGGTGTGCTACATTGCCCTAGAGCTGAAAGGCACAACGGTCAGGCTTCTTTCCTAAGGGCGAGTTGACCCCCACAGCATCTTGCTTCCAGCTCTTTGGGAACCAAAGAAACAACTCACTCTGCACAGTGCTCTTACAGCCTACCGGGAACATCTCTTCCAAAGGACTGTAAAACGCAGTTTGTTTGCAGGCCTGATCTGGCTGAAGTAGGACTTCTGCTCTGGGTGTGCTCCATTGCCCTAGAGCTGAAAGGCACAACGTGCAGGCTTCTTTCCAAAGGGCGAGTTGGTCTCCACAGCATCTGGCTTCCAGCTCTTTGGGAAGCTAAGAAACAACTCGCTTGGCACAGTGCTCTTACAGCCTACCGGGAACATCTCTTCCAAAGGCCTCTGAAACACAGTTTCTTTGCAGGCCTGATCTGGCTGAAGTAGGACTTCCGCTCTGGGTGTGCTACATTGCCCTAGAGCTGAAAGGCACAACGTGCAGGCTTCTTTCCAAAGGGCAGGTTGGGTCCCACAGCATCTTGCTTACAGCTCTTTGGGAAGCTAAGAAACAACTCGCTCTGCACAGTGCTCTTACAGCCTACCGGGAACATCTCTTCCAAAGGCCTGAGAAACGCAGAGTCTTTGCAGGCCTGATCTGGCTGAAGGAGGACTTCTGCTCTGTGTGTGCTCAATTGCCCTAGAGCTGAAAGGCACAACGTGCTGGCGTCTTTCCAGAGGGCGAGTTGGGCCACACACCATCTTGCTTCCAGCTCTTTGGGAAGCTAAGAAACAACTCGCTCTGCACAGTGCTCTTACAGCCTACCGGGAACATCTCTTCCAAAGGCCTGTGAAACGCAGTTTCTTTGCAGGCCTGATCTGACTGAAGTAGGACTCCTGCTCTGGGTGTGCTCCATTGCCCTAGAGCTGAAAGGCACAACGTGCAGGCTTCTTTCCAAAGGGCGAGTTGGGCCCCACAGCATCTTGATTCCAGATATTTGGGAAGCTAAGAAACAACTCGCTCTGCACAGTGCTCTTAAAGTCTACCGGGAGCATCTCTTCCAAAGGCCTCTGAAACGCAGTTTCTTTGCAGGCCTGATCTGGCTGAAGTAGGACTTCTGCTCTGTGTGTGCTACATTGCCCTAGAACTGAAAGGCACAACGTGCAGGCTTCTTTCCAAAGGGCGAGTTGGGCCCCACAGCATCTTGCTTCCAGCTCTTTGGGAAGCTAAGAAACAACTCGCTCTGCACAGTGCTCTTACAGCCTACCGGGAACATCTCTTCCAAAGGCCTGTGAAACGCAGTTTCTTTGCAGGTCTGATCTGGCTGAAGTAGGACTTCTGCTCTGGGTGTGCTCCATTGCCCTAGAGCTGAAAGGCACAACGTGCAGGCTTCTTTCCAAAGGGCGAGTTGGGCCCCACAGCATCTTGCTTCCAGCTCTTTGGGAAGCTAAGATACAACTCGCTCTGCACAGTGCTCTTACAGCCTACCGGGAGCATCTCTTCCAAAGGCCTGTGAAACGCAGTTTCTTTGCAGGCCTGATCTGGCTGAAGTAGGACTTCTGCTCTGGGTGTGCTCCATTGCCCTAGAGCTGAAATGCACAACGTGCACGCTTCTTTCCAAGGGGCGAGTTGGGCCCCACAGCATCTTGCTTCCAGCTCTTTGGGAAGCTAAGAAACAACTCGCTCTGCACAGTGCTCTTACAGCCTACCGGGATCATCTCTTGCAAAGGCCTGTGAAACGCAGTTTCTTTGCAGGCCTGACCTGGCTGAAGTAGGACTTCTGATCTGTGTGTGGTACACTGCCCTAGAGCTGAAAGGCACAACGTGCAGGCTTCTTTCCAAGGGCGAGTTGGACCCCACAGCATCTTGCTTCCAGCTCTTTGGGAAGCTAAGAAACAACTCGCTCTGCACAGTGCTCTTACAGCCTACCGGGAACATGTCTTCCAAAGTCCTGTGAAACGCAGTTTCTTTGCAGGCCTGATCTGGCTGAAGTAGGACTTCTGCTCTGGGTGTGCTCCATTGCCCTAGAGCTGAAAGGCACAACGTGCAGGATTCTTTCCAAAGGGCGAGATGGGCCCCACAGCATCTTGCTTCCAGCTCTTTGGGAAGCTAAGAAACAACTGGCTCTGCACACTGCTCTTACAGCCTACCGGGAGCATCTCTTCCAAAGGCCTGTGAAACGCAGTTTCTTTGCAGGCCTGATCTGGCTGAAGTAGGACTTCTGTTCTGGGTGTGCTACACTGCCCTAGAGCTGAAAGGCACAACGTGAAGGCTTCTTTCCAAAGGGCAGTTTGGGTCCCCCAGCATCTTGCTTCCAGCTCTTTTGGAAGCTAAGAAACAACTCGCTCTGCACACTGCTCTTACAGCCTACCGGGAACATCTCTTCCAAAGGCCTGTGAAACGCAGTTTCTTTCCAGGCCTGATCTGGGTGAAGTAGGACTTCTGCTCTGGGTGTGCTCCATTGCCCTAGAGCTGAAAGGCACAACGTGCAGGCTTCTTCCAAAGGGCGAGTTGGGCCCCACAGCATCTTGCTTCCAGCTCTTTGGGAAGCTAAGAAACAACTCGCTCTGCACAGTGCTCTTACAGCCTACCGGGAGCACCTCTTCCAAAGGCCTCTGAAACGCAGTTTCTTTGCAGGCCTGATCTGGCTGAAGTAGGACTTCTGCTCTGTGTGTGCTACATTGCCCTAGAGCTGAAAGGCACAACGTGCAGGCTTCTTTCCAAAGGGCGAGTTGGGCCCCACAGCATCTTGCTTCCAGCTCTTTGGGAAGCTAAGAAACAACTCGCTCTGCACAGTCTCTTACAGCCTACCGGGAACATCTCTTCCAAAGGCCTGTGAAACGCAGTTTGTTTGCAGGCCTGATCTGGCTGAAGTAGGACTTCAGCTCTGGGTGTGCTACATTGCCCTAGAGCTGAAAGGCACAACGGTCAGGCTTCTTTCCTAAGGGCGAGTTGAGCCCCACAGCATCTTGCTTCCAGCTCTTTGGGAAGCTAAGAAACAACTCGCTCTGCACAGTGCTCTTACAGCCTACTGGGAACATCTCTTCCAAAAGACTGTAAAAGGCAGTTTCTTTGCAGGCCTGATCTGGCTGAAGTAGGACTTGTGCTCTGGGTGTGCTACATTGCCCTAGAGCTGAAAGGCACAACATGCAGGCTTCTTTCCAAAGGGCGAGTTGGGCCCCACAGCATCTTGCTTCCAGCTCTTTAGGAAGCTAAGAAACAACTCGCTCTGCACAGTGCTCTTACAGCCTACCGGGAACATCTCTTCCAAAGGCCTGTGAAACGCAGTTTCTTTGCAGGCCTGATCAGGCTGAAGTAGGACTTCTGCTCTCGGTCTGCTCCATTGCCCTAGAGCTGACAGGCACAACGTGCAGGCTTCTTTCCAAAAGGGCGAGTTGGGCGCCACAGCATCTTGCTTCCAGCTCTTTGGGAAGCTAAGAAACTACTCGCTCTGCACAGTGCTCTTACAGCCTACCGGGAACATCTCTTCCAAAGGCCTGTGAAACGCAGTTTCTTTGCAGGCCTGATCTGGCTGAAGTAGGACTTCTGCTCTGGGTGTGCTCCATTGCCCTAGAGCTGAAAGGCACAACGTGCAGGCTTCTTTCCAAAGGGCGAGTTGGGCCCCACAGCATCTTGCTTCCAGCTCTTTGGGAAGCTAAGAAACAACTCGCTCTGTACAGTGCTCTTACAGCCTACCGGGAACATCTCTTCCAAAGGCCTGTGAAACGCAGTTTCTTTGCAGGCCTGATCTGGCTGAAGTAGGACTTCTGCTCTGGGTGTGCTCCATTGCCCTAGAGCTGAAAGGCACAACGTGCAGGCTTCTTTCCAAAGGGCGAGTTGGGCCCCACAGCATCTTGCTTCCAGCTCTTTGGGAAGCTAAGAAACAACTCGCTCTGCACAGTGCTCTTACAGCCTACCGGGAACATCTTTTCCAAAGGCCTGTGAAACACAGTCTCTTTGCAGGCCAATTCTGGCTGAAGTAGGACTTCTGCTCTGGGTGTGCTCCATTGCCCTAGAGCTGAAAGGCACAACGTGCAGGCCTTTTTCCAAAGGGCGAGTTGGGCCCCACAGCATCTTGCTTCCAGCTCTTTGGGAAGCTAAGATACAACACGCTCTGCACAGTGCTCTTACAGCCTACCGGGAGCATCTCTTCCAAAGGCCTGTGAAACGCAGTTTCTTTGCAGGCCTGATCTGGCTGAAGTAGGACTTCTGCTCTGGGTGTGCTACATTGCCCTAGAGCTGAAAGGCACAAGGTGCAGGCTTCTTTGCAAGGGGCGAGTTGGGCCCCAAAGCATCTTGCTTCCAGCTCTTTGGGAAACTAAGAAACATCTCGCTCTGCACAGTGCTCTTACAGCCTACCGGGAACAGCTCTTCCAAAGGCCTGTGAAACGCAGTTTCTTTGCAGGCCTGATCTGGCTGAAGTAGGACTTCTGGTCTGGGTGTGCTCCATTGCCCTAGAGCTGAAAGGCACAACGTGCAGGCTTCTTTCCAAAGGGCGAGTTGGGCCCCACAGCAACTTGCTTCCAGCTCTTTGGGAAGCTAAGAAACAACACGCTCTGCACAGTGCTCTTACAGCCTACCGGGAACATCTCTTCCAAAGGCCTGTGAAACGCAGATTCTTTGCAGGACTGATCTGGCTGAAGTAGGACTTCTGCTCTGGGTGTGCTCCATTGCCCTAGAGGTGAAAGGCACATCGTGCAGCTTTCTTTCCAAAGGGCGAGTTGGGCCCCACAGCATCTTGCTTCCAGCTCTTTGGGAAGCTAAGAAACAACTCGTTCTGCACAGTGCTCTTACAGCCTACCGGGAACATCTCTTCCCAAGGCCTGTGAAACGCAGTTTCTTTGCAGGCCTGATCTGGCTGAAGTAGGACTTCTGCTCTGGGTGTGCTCCATTGCCCTAGGGCTGAAAGGCACAACGTGCAGGCTTCTTTCCAAAGGGCGAGTTGGGCCCCACAGCATCTTGCTTCCAGCTCTTTGGGAAGCTAAGAAACAACTCGCTCTGCACAGTGCTCTTACAGCCTCCCGGGAACATCTCTTACAAAGGCCTGTGAAACGCAGTTTCTTTGCAGGCCTGATCTGGCTGAAGTAGGACTTCTGCTATGGGTGTGCTCCATTGCCCTAGAGCTGAAAGGCACAACGTGCAGGCTTCTTTGCAAAGGGCGAGTTGGGCCCCAAAGCATCTTGCTTCCAGCTCTTTGGGAAGCTAAAAAACTACTCGCTCTGCACAGTGCTCTTACAGCCTAGGGGGAACATCTCTTCCAAAGGCCTGTGAAACGCAGTTTCTTTGCAGGCCTGATCTGGCTGAAGGAGAACTTCTGCTCTGGGTGTGCTACACTACCCTAGAGCTGAAAGGCACAACGTGCAGGCTTCTTTCCAAAGGGCGAGTTGGGCCCCACAGCATCTTGCTTCCAGCTCTTTGGGAAGGTAAGAAACAACTCGCTCTGCACAGTGCTCTTAAAGCCTACCGGGAACATCTCTTCCAAAGGCCTGTGAAACGCAGTTTCTTTGCAGGCCTGATCTGGCTGAAGTAGGACTTCTGCTCTGTGTGTGGTACACTGCCTTAGAGCTGAAAGGCGCAACGCGCAGGCTTCTTTCCAAAGGGCGAGTTGGACCCCACAGCATCTTGCTTCCAGCTCTTTGGGAAGCTAAGAAACAACTCGCTCTGCAAAGTGCTCTTACAGCCAACCGGGAACATCTCTTCCAAAGGCCTGTGAAACGCAGTTTGTTTGCAGGCCTGATCTGGCTGAAGTAGGACTTCTGCTCTGGGTGGGCTACATTGCCCTAGAGCTGAAAGGCACAACGGTCAGGCTTCTTTCCTAAGGGCGAGTTGAGCCCCACAGCATCTTGCTTCCAGCTCTTTGGGAAGCTAAGAAACAACTCGCTCTGCACAGTGCTCTTACAGCCTACCGGGAACATCTCTTCCAAAGGCCTGTGAAACGCAGTTTCTTTGCAGGCCTGATCTGGCTGAAGTAGGACTTCTGCTCTGGGTGTGCTCCATTGCCCTAGAGCTGAAAGGCACAACGTGCAGGCCTTTTTCCAAAGGGCGAGTTGGGCCCCACAGCATCTTGCTTCCAGCTCTTTGGGAAGCTAAGAAACAACTCGCTCTGCACAGTGCTCTTACAGCCTACCGGGAGCATCTCTTCCAAAGGCCTGTGAAACGCAGTTTCTTTGCAGGCCTGATCTGGCTGAAGTAGGACTTCTGCTCTGGGTGTGCTCCATTGCCCTAGAGCTGAAAGGCACAACGTGCAGGCTTCTTTCCAGAGGGCGAGTTGGGCCCCACAGCATCTTGCTTCCAGCTCTTTGGGAAGCTAAGAAACAACTCGCTCTGCACAGTGCTCTTACAGCCTACCGGGAACATCTCTTCCAAAGGCCTGTGAAACGCAGTTTCTTTGCAGGCCTGATCTGGCTGAAGTAGGACTTCTGCTCTGGGTGTGCTCCATTGCCCTAGAGCTGAAAGGCACAACGTGCAGTCTCCTTTCCAAAGGGCGAGTTGGGCCCCACAGCATCTTGATTCCAGATCTTTGGGAAGCTAAGAAACAACTCGCTCTGCACAGTGCTCTTACAGCCTACCGGGAGCATCTCTTCCAAAGGCCTCTGAAACGCAGTTTCTTTGCAGGCCTGATCTGGCTGAAGTAGGACTTCTGCTCTGTGTGTGCTACATTGCCCTAGAGCTGAAAGGCACAACGTGCAGGCTTCTTTCCAAAGGGCGAGTTGGGCCCCACAGCATCTTGCTTCCAGCTCTTTGGGAAGCTAAGAAACAACTCGCTCTGCACAGTGCTCTTACAGCCTACCGGGAACATCTCTTCCAAAGGCCTGTGAAACGCAGTTTGTTTGCAGGCCTGATCTGGCTGAAGTAGGACTTCAGCTCTGGGTGTGCTACATTGCCCTAGAGCTGAAAGGCACAACGGTCAGGCTTCTTTCCTAAGGGCGAGTTGAGCCCCACAGCATCTTGCTTCCAGCTCTTTGGGAAGCTAAGAAACAACTCGCTCTGCACAGTGCTCTTACAGCCTACTGGGAACATCTCTTCCAAAAACTGTAAAAGGCAGTTTCTTTGCAGGCCTGATCTGGCTGAAGTAGGACTTGTGCTCTGGGTGTGCTACATTGCCCTAGAGCTGAAAGGCACAACGTGCAGGCTTCTTTCCAAAGGGCGAGTTGGGCCCCACAGCATCTTGCTTCCAGCTCTTTAGGAAGCTAAGAAACAACTCGCTCTGCACAGTGCTCTTACAGCCTACCGGGAACATCTCTTCCAAAGGCCTGTGAAACGCAGTTTCTTTGCAGGCCTGATCAGGCTGAAGTAGGACTTCTGCTCTCGGTCTGCTACATTGCCCTAGAGCTGACAGGCACAACGTGCAGGCTTCTTTCCAAAAGGGCGAGTTGGGCGCCACAGCATCTTGCTTCCAGCTCTTTGGGAAGCTAAGAAACTACTCGCTCTGCACAGTGCTCTTACAGCCTACCGGGAACATCTCTTCCAAAGGCCTGTGAAACGCAGTTTCTTTGCAGGCCTGATCTGGCTGAAGTAGGACTTCTGCTCTGGGTGTGCTCCATTGCCCTAGAGCTGAAAGTCACAACGTGCAGGCTTCTTTCCAAAGGGCGAGTTGGGCCCCACAGCATCTTGCTTCCAGCTCTTTGGGAAGCTAAGAAACAACTCGCTCTGTACAGTGCTCTTACAGCCTACCGGGAACATCTCTTCCAAAGGCCTGTGAAACGCAGTTTCTTTGCAGGCCTGATCTGGCTGAAGTAGGACTTCTGCTCTGGGTGTGCTCCATTGCCCTAGAGCTGAAAGGCACAACGTGCAGGCTTCTTTCCAAAGGGCGAGTTGGGCCCCACAGCATCTTGCTTCCAGCTCTTTGGGAAGCTAAGAAACAACTCGCTCTGCACAGTGCTCTTACAGCCTACCGGGAACATCTTTTCCAAAGGCCTGTGAAACACAGTCTCTTTGCAGGCCAATTCTGGCTGAAGTAGGACTTCTGCTCTGGGTGTGCTCCATTGCCCTAGAGCTGAAAGGCACAACGTGCAGGCCTTTTTCCAAAGGGCGAGTTGGGCCCCACAGCATCTTGCTTCCAGCTCTTTGGGCAGCTAAGATACAACACGCTCTGCACAGTGCTCTTACAGCCTACCGGGAGCATCTCTTCCAAAGGCCTGTGAAACGCAGTTTCTTTGCAGGCCTGATCTGGCTGAAGTAGGACTTCTGGTCTGGGTGTGCTCCATTGCCCTAGAGCTGAAAGGCACAACGTGCAGGCTTCTTTCCAAAGGGCGAGTTGGGCCCCACAGCAACTTGCTTCCAGCTCTTTGGGAAGCTAAGAAACAACACGCTCTGCACAGTGCTCTTACAGCCTACCGGGAACATCTCTTCCAAAGGCCTGTGAAACGCAGATTCTTTGCAGGACTGATCTGGCTGAAGTAGGACTTCTGCTCTGGGTGTGCTCCATTGCCCTAGAGGTGAAAGGCACATCGTGCAGCTTTCTTTCCAAAGGGCGAGTTGGGCCCCACAGCATCTTGCTTCCAGCTCTTTGGGAAGGTAAGAAACAACTCGCTCTGCACAGTGCTCTTAAAGCCTACCGGGAACATCTCTTCCAAAGGCCTGTGAAACGCAGTTTCTTTGCAGGCCTGATCTGGCTGAAGTAGGACTTCTGCTCTGTGTGTGGTACACTGCCTTAGAGCTGAAAGGCGCAACGCGCAGGCTTCTTTCCAAAGGGCGAGTTGGACCCCACAGCATCTTGCTTCCAGCTCTTTGGGAAGCTAAGAAACAACTCGCTCTGCAAAGTGCTCTTACAGCCAACCGGGAACATCTCTTCCAAAGGCCTGTGAAACGCAGTTTGTTTGCAGGCCTGATCTGGCTGAAGTAGGACTTCTGCTCTGGGTGGGCTACATTGCCCTAGAGCTGAAAGGCACAACGGTCAGGCTTCTTTCCTAAGGGCGAGTTGAGCCCCACAGCATCTTGCTTCCAGCTCTTTGGGAAGCTAAGAAACAACTCGCTCTGCACAGTGCTCTTACAGCCTACCGGGAACATCTCTTCCAAAGGACTGTTAAACGCAGTTTCTTTGCAGGCCTGATCTGGCTGAAGTAGGACTTCTGCTCTGGGTGTGCTACATTGCCCTAGAGCTGAAAGGCACAACGTGCAGGCTTCTTTCAAAAGGGCGAGTTGGGCCCCACAGCATCTTGCTTCCAGCTCTTTAGGAAGCTAAGAAACAACTCGCTCTGCACAGTGCTCTTACAGCCTACCGGGAACATCTCTTCCAAAGGCCTGTGAAACGCAGTTTCTTTGCAGGCCTGATCAGGTTGAAGTAGTACTTCTGCTCTCGGTCTGCTACATTGCCCTAGAGCTGAAAGGCACAACGTGCAGGCTTCTTTCCAAAGGGCGAGTTGGGCGCCACAGCATCTTGCTTCCAGCTCTTTTGGAAGCTAAGAAACTACTCGCTCTGCACAGTGCTCTTACAGCCTACCGGGAACATCTCTTCCAAAGGCCTGTGAAACGCAGTTTCTTTGCAGGCCTGATCTGGCTGAAGTAGGACTTCTGCTCTGGGTGTGCTGCATTGCCCTAGAGCTGAAAGGCACAAAGTGCAGGCTTCTTTCCAAAGGGAGAGTTGGGCCCCACAGCATCTTGCTTCCAGCTGTTTGGGAAGCTAAGAAACAACTCGCTCTGCACAGTGATCGTACAGCCTACCGGGAACATCTCTTCCAAAGGCCTGTGTAACGCAGTTTCTTTGCAGGCCTGATCTGGCTGAAGTAGGACTTCTGCTCTGGGTGTGCTCCATTGCCCTAGAGCTGAAAGGCACAACGTGCAGGCCTTTTTCCAAAGGGCGAGTTGGGCCCCACAGCATCTTGCTTCCAGCTCTTTGGGAAGCTAAGAAACAACTCGCTCTGCACAGTGCTCTTACAGCCTACCGGGAGCATCTCTTCCAAAGGCCTGTGAAACGCAGTTTCTTTGCAGGCCTGATCTGGCTGAAGTAGGACTTCTGCTCTGGGTGTGCTCCATTGCCCTAGAGCTGAAAGGCACAACGTGCAGGCTTCTTTCCAGAGGGCGAGTTGGGCCCCACAGCATCTTGCTTCCAGCTCTTTGGGAAGCTAAGAAACAACTCGCTCTGCACAGTGCTCTTACAGCCTACCGGGAACATCTCTTCCAAAGGCCTGTGAAACGCAGTTTCTTTGCAGGCCTGATCTGGCTGAAGTAGGACTTCTGCTCTGGGTGTGCTCCATTGCCCTAGAGCTGAAAGGCACAACGTGCAGGCTCCTTTCCAAAGGGCGAGTTGGGCCCCACAGCATCTTGATTCCAGATCTTTGGGAAGCTAAGAAACAACTCGCTCTGCACAGTGCTCTTACAGCCTACCGGGAGCATCTCTTCCAAAGGCCTCTGAAACGCAGTTTCTTTGCAGGCCTGATCTGGCTGAAGTAGGACTTCTGCTCTGTGTGTGCTACATTGCCCTAGAGCTGAAAGGCACAACGTGCAGGCTTCTTTCCAAAGGGCGAGTTGGGCCCCACAGCATCTTGCTTCCAGCTCTTTGGGAAGCTAAGAAACAACTCGCTCTGCACAGTGCTCTTACAGCCTACCGGGAACATCTCTTCCAAAGGCCTGTGAAACGCAGTTTGTTTGCAGGCCTGATCTGGCTGAAGTAGGACTTCAGCTCTGGGTGTGCTACATTGCCCTAGAGCTGAAAGGCACAACGGTCAGGCTTCTTTCCTAAGGGCGAGTTGAGCCCCACAGCATCTTGCTTCCAGCTCTTTGGGAAGCTAAGAAACAACTCGCTCTGCACAGTGCTCTTACAGCCTACTGGGAACATCTCTTCCAAAAGACTGTAAAAGGCAGTTTCTTTGCAGGCCTGATCTGGCTGAAGTAGGACTTGTGCTCTGGGTGTGCTACATTGCCCTAGAGCTGAAAGGCACAACGTGCAGGCTTCTTTCCAAAGGGCGAGTTGGGCCCCACAGCATCTTGCTTCCAGCTCTTTAGGAAGCTAAGAAACAACTCGCTCTGCACAGTGCTCTTACAGCCTACCGGGAACATCTCTTCCAAAGGCCTGTGAAACGCAGTTTCTTTGCAGGCCTGATCAGGCTGAAGTAGGACTTCTGCTCTCGGTCTGCTACATTGCCCTAGAGCTGACAGGCACAACGTGCAGGCTTCTTTCCAAAAGGGCGAGTTGGGCGCCACAGCATCTTGCTTCCAGCTCTTTGGGAAGCTAAGAAACTACTCGCTCTGCACAGTGCTCTTACAGCCTACCGGGAACATCTCTTCCAAAGGCCTGTGAAACGCAGTTTCTTTGCAGGCCTGATCTGGCTGAAGTAGGACTTCTGCTCTGGGTGTGCTCCATTGCCCTAGAGCTGAAAGTCACAACGTGCAGGCTTCTTTCCAAAGGGCGAGTTGGGCCCCACAGCATCTTGCTTCCAGCTCTGTGGGAAGCTAAGAAACAACTCGCTCTGTACAGTGCTCTTACAGCCTACCGGGAACATCTCTTCCAAAGGCCTGTGAAACGCAGTTTCTTTGCAGGCCTGATCTGGCTGAAGTAGGACTTCTGCTCTGGGTGTGCTCCATTGCCCTAGAGCTGAAAGGCACAACGTGCAGGCTTCTTTCCAAAGGGCGAGTTGGGCCCCACAGCATCTTGCTTCCAGCTCTTTGGGAAGCTAAGAAACAACTCGCTCTGCACAGTGCTCTTACAGCCTACCGGGAACATCTTTTCCAAAGGCCTGTGAAACACAGTCTCTTTGCAGGCCAATTCTGGCTGAAGTAGGACTTCTGCTCTGGGTGTGCTCCATTGCCCTAGAGCTGAAAGGCACAACGTGCAGGCCTTTTTCCAAAGGGCGAGTTGGGCCCCACAGCATCTTGCTTCCAGCTCTTTGGGAAGCTAAGATACAACACGCTCTGCACAGTGCTCTTACAGCCTACCGGGAGCATCTCTTCCAAAGGCCTGTGAAACGCAGTTTCTTTGCAGGCCTGATCTGGCTGAAGTAGGACTTCTGGTCTGGGTGTGCTCCATTGCCCTAGAGCTGAAAGGCACAACGTGCAGGCTTCTTTCCAAAGGGCGAGTTGGGCCCCACAGCAACTTGCTTCCAGCTCTTTGGGAAGCTAAGAAACAACACGCTCTGCACAGTGCTCTTACAGCCTACCGGGAACATCTCTTCCAAAGGCCTGTGAAACGCAGATTCTTTGCAGGACTGATCTGGCTGAAGTAGGACTTCTGCTCTGGGTGTGCTCCATTGCCCTAGAGGTGAAAGGCACATCGTGCAGCTTTCTTTCCAAAGGGCGAGTTGGGCCCCACAGCATCTTGCTTCCAGCTCTTTGGGAAGCTAAGAAACAACTCGTTCTGCACAGTGCTCTTACAGCCTACCGGGAACATCTCTTCCCAAGGCCTGTGAAACGCAGTTTCTTTGCAGGCCTGATCTGGCTGAAGTAGGACTTCTGCTCTGGGTGTGCTCCATTGCCCTAGGGCTGAAAGGCACAACGTGCAGGCTTCTTTCCAAAGGGCGAGTTGGGCCCCACAGCATCTTGCTTCCAGCTCTTTGGGAAGCTAAGAAACAACTCGCTCTGCACAGTGCTCTTACAGCCTCCCGGGAACATCTCTTACAAAGGCCTGTGAAACGCAGTTTCTTTGCAGGCCTGATCTGGCTGAAGTAGGACTTCTGCTATGGGTGTGCTCCATTGCCCTAGAGCTGAAAGGCACAACGTGCAGGCTTCTTTGCAAAGGGCGAGTTGGGCCCCAAAGCATCTTGCTTCCAGCTCTTTGGGAAGCTAAAAAACTACTCGCTCTGCACAGTGCTCTTACAGCCTACCGGGAACATCTCTTCCAAAGGCCTGTGAAACGCAGTTTCTTTGCAGGCCTGATCTGGCTGAAGGAGAACGTCTGCTCTGGGTGTGCTACATTACCCTAGAGCTGAAAGGCACAACGTGCAGGCTTCTTTCCAAAGGGCGAGTTGGGCCCCACAGCATCTTGCTTCCAGCTCTTTGGGAAGGTAAGAAACAACTCGCTCTGCACAGTGCTCTTAAAGCCTACCGGGAACATCTCTTCCAAAGGCCTGTGAAACGCAGTTTCTTTGCAGGCCTGATCTGGCTGAAGTAGGACTTCTGCTCTGTGTGTGGTACACTGCCTTAGAGCTGAAAGGCGCAACGCGCAGGCTTCTTTCCAAAGGGCGAGTTGGACCCCACAGCATCTTGCTTCCAGCTCTTTGGGAAGCTAAGAAACAACTCGCTCTGCAAAGTGCTCTTACAGCCAACCGGGAACATCTCTTCCAAAGGCCTGTGAAACGCAGTTTCTTTGCAGGCCTGATCTGGCTGAAGTAGGACTTCTGCTCTGGGTGGGCTACATTGCCCTAGAGCTGAAAGGCACAACGGTCAGGCTTCTTTCCTAAGGGCGAGTTGAGCCCCACAGCATCTTGCTTCCAGCTCTTTGGGAAGCTAAGAAACAACTCGCTCTGCACAGTGCTCTTACAGCCTACCGGGAACATCTCTTCCAAAGGACTGTTAAACGCAGTTTCTTTGCAGGCCTGATCTGGCTGAAGTAGGACTTCTGCTCTGGGTGTGCTACATTGCCCTAGAGCTGAAAGGCACAACGTGCAGGCTTCTTTCAAAAGGGCGAGTTGGGCCCCACAGCATCTTGCTTCCAGCTCTTTAGGAAGCTAAGAAACAACTCGCTCTGCACAGTGCTCTTACAGCCTACCGGGAACATCTCTTCCAAAGGCCTGTGAAACGCAGTTTCTTTGCAGGCCTGATCAGGTTGAAGTAGTACTTCTGCTCTCGGTCTGCTACATTGCCCTAGAGCTGAAAGGCACAACGTGCAGGCTTCTTTCCAAAGGGCGAGTTGGGCGCCACAGCATCTTGCTTCCAGCTCTTTTGGAAGCTAAGAAACTACTCGCTCTGCACAGTGCTCTTACAGCCTACCGGGAACATCTCTTCCAAAGGCCTGTGAAACGCAGTTTCTTTGCAGGCCTGATCTGGCTGAAGTAGGACTTCTGCTCTGGGTGTGCTGCATTGCCCTAGAGCTGAAAGGCACAAAGTGCAGGCTTCTTTCCAAAGGGAGAGTTGGGCCCCACAGCATCTTGCTTCCAGCTGTTTGGGAAGCTAAGAAACAACTCGCTCTGCACAGTGATCGTACAGCCTACCGGGAACATCTCTTCCAAAGGCCTGTGTAACGCAGTTTCTTTGCAGGCCTGATCTGGCTGAAGTAGGACTTCTGCTCTGGGTGTGCTGAATTGCCCTAGAGCTGAAAGGCACAACGTGCAGGCTTCTTTCCAAAGGGCGAGTTGGGCCCCACAGCATCTTGCTTCCAGCTCTTTGGGAAGCTAAGAAACAACTCGCTCTGCACAGTGCTCTTACAGCCTACCGGGAACATCTTTTCCAAAGGCCTGTGAAACGCAGTCTCTTTGCAGGCCAATTCTGGCTGAAGTAGGACTTCTGCTCTGGGTGTGCACCATTGCCCTATAGCTGAAAGGCACAACGTGCAGGCCTTTTTCCAAAGGGCGAGTTGGGACCCACAGCATCTTGCTTCCAGCTCTTTGGGAAGATAAGATACAACTCGCTCTGCACAGTGCTCTTACAGCCTACCGGGAACATCTCTTCCAAAGGCCTGTGAAACGCAGTTTCTTTGCAGGCCTGATCTGGCTGAAGTAGGACTTCTGCTCTGGGTGTGCTACATTGCCCTGTAGCTGAAAGGCACAAGATGCAGGCTTCTTTGCAAGGGGCGAGTTAGGCCCCACAGCATCTTGCTTCCAGCTCTTTGGGAAACTAAGAAACATCTCGCTCTGCACAGTGCTCTTACAGCCTACCGGGAACAGCTCTTCCAAAGGCCTGTGAAACGCAGTTTCTTTGCAGGCCTGATCTGGCTGAAGTAGGACTTCTGCTCTGGGTGTGCTCCATTGCCCTAGAGCCGAAAGGCACAACGTGCAGGCTTCTTTCCAAAGGGCGAGTTGGGCCCCACAGCATCTTGCTTCCAGCTCTTTGGGAAGCTAAGAAACAACTCGCTCTGCACAGTGCTCTTACAGCCTACCGGGAACATCTCTTCCAAAGGCCTGTGAAACGCAGTTTCTTTGCAGGCCTGATCTGGCTGAAGTAGGACTTCTGCTCTGGGTGTGCTCCATTGCCCTAGAGCTGAAAGGCACAACGTGCAGGCTTCTTTCCAAAGGGCGAGTTGGGTCCCACAGCATCTTGCTTCCAGCTCTTTGGGAAGGTAAGAAACAACTCGCTCTGCACAGTTCTCTTACAGCCTACCGGGAACATCTCTTCCAAAGGCCTGAGAAACGCAGAGTCTTTGCAGGCCTGATCTGGCTGAAGTAGGACTTCTGCTCTGGGTGTGCTCCATTGCCCTAGAGCTGAAAGGCACAACGTGCAGGCTTCTTTCCAAAGGGCGAGTTGGGCCCCACAGCATCTTGCTTCCAGCTCTTTGGGAAGCTAAGAAACAACTCGCTCTGCACAGTGCTCTTACAGCCTACCGGGAACCTCTCTTCCAAAGGCCTGTGAAACGCAGTTTCTTTGCAGGCCTGATCTGGCTGAAGTAGGACTTCTGCTCTGGGTGTGCTCCATTGCCCTAGAGCTGAAAGGCACAACGTGCAGGCTTCTTTCCAAAGGGCAGTTTGGGAACCACAGCATCTTGCTTCCAGCTCTTTGGGAAGGTAAGAAACAACTCGCTCTGCACAGTGCTCTTACAGCCTACCGGGAACATCTCTTCCAAAGGCCTGTGAAACGCAGTTTCTTTGCAGGCCTGATCAGGCTGAAGTAGGACTTCTGCTCTCGGTCTGCTACATTGCCCTAGAGCTGACAGGCACAACGTGCAGGCTTCTTTCCAAAAGGGCGAGTTGGGCGCCACAGCATCTTGCTTCCAGCTCTTTGGGAAGCTAAGAAACTACTCGCTCTGCACAGTGCTCTTACAGCCTACCGGGAACATCTCTTCCAAAGGCCTGTGAAACGCAGTTTCTTTGCAGGCCTGATCTGGCTGAAGTAGGACTTCTGCTCTGGGTGTGCTCCATTGCCCTAGAGCTGAAAGGCACAACGTGCAGGCTTCTTTCCAAAGGGCGAGTTGGGCCCCACAGCATCTTGCTTCCAGCTCTTTGGGAAGCTAAGAAACAACTCGCTCTGTCCAGTGCTCTTACAGCCTACCGGGAACATCTCTTCCAAAGGCCTGTGAAACGCAGTTTCTTTGCAGGCCTGATCTGGCTGAAGTAGGACATCTGCTCTGGGTGTGCTCCATTGCCCTAGAGCTGAAAGGCACAACGTGCAGGCCTTTTTCCAAAGGGCGAGTTGGGCCCCACAGCATCTTGCTTCCAGCTCTTTGGGAAGCTAAGAAACAACTCGCTCTGCACAGTGCACTTACAGCCTACCGGGAACATCTCTTACAAAGGCCTGTGAAACGCAGTTTCATTGCAGGCCTGATCTGGCTGAAGTAGGACTTCTGCTCTGGGTGTGCTCCATTGCCCTAGAGCTGAAAGGCACAACGTGCAGGCTTCTTTGCAAAGGGCGAGTTGGGCCCGAAAGCATCTTGCTTCCAGCTCTTTGGGAAGCTAAGAAACTACTCGCTCTGCACAGTGCTCTTACAGCCTACCGGGAACATCTCTTCCAAAGACCTGTGAAACGCAGTTTCTTTGCAGGCCTGATCTGGCTGAAGGAGAACTTCTGCTCTGGGTGTGCTACATTACCCTAGAGCTGAAAGGCACAACGTGCAGGCTTCTTTCCAAAGGGCGAGTTGGGCCCCAGAGCATCTTGCTGCCAGCTCTTTGGGAAGTTAAGAAACAACTCGCTCTGCACAGTGCTCTTAAAGCCTACCGGGAACATCTCTTCCAAAGGCCTGTGAAACGCAGTTTCTTTGCAGGCCTGATCTGGCTGAAGTGGGACTTCTGCTCTGTGTGTGGTACACTGCCCTAGAGCTGAAAGGCACAACGTGCAGGCTTCTTTCCAAAGGGCGAGTAGGACCCCACAGCATCTTTCTTCCAGCTATTTGAGAAGCTAAGAAACAACTCGCTCTGCAAAGTGCTCTTACAGCCAACCGGGAACATCTCTTCCAAAGGCCTGTGAAACGCAGTTTCTTTGCAGGCCTGATCTGGCTGAAGTAGGACTTCTGCTCTGGGTGTGCTCCATTGCCCT
The DNA here is from genome assembly GCF_041296265.1 of Equus caballus. Classification (NCBI taxonomy): domain Eukaryota; kingdom Metazoa; phylum Chordata; class Mammalia; order Perissodactyla; family Equidae; genus Equus; species Equus caballus. Next base: position 34,607,478 of record NC_091689.1, read on the forward strand.
AGAGCTGAAAGGCACAACGTGCAGGCTTCTTTCAAAAGGGCGAGTTGGGGCCCACAGCATCTTGATTCCAGATCTTTGGGAAGCTAAGAAACAACTCGCTCTGCACAGTGCTCTTACAGCCTACCGGGAGCATCTCTTCCAAAGGCCTCTGAAACGCAGTTTCTTTGCAGGCCTGATCTGGCTGAAGTAGGACTTCTGCTCTGTGTGTGCTACATTGCCCTAGAGCTGAAAGGCACAACGTGCAGGCTTCTTTCCAAAGGGCGAGTTGGGCCCCACAGCATCTTGCTTCCAGCTCTTTGGGAAGCTAAGAAACAACTCGCTCTGCACAGTGCTCTTACAGCCTACTGGGAACATCTCTTCCAAAGGCCTGTGAAACGCAGTTTCTTTGCAGGCCTGATCTGGCTGAAGTAGGACTTCTGCTCTGGGTGTGCTCCATTGCCCTAGAGCTGAAAGGCACAACGTGCAGGCTTCTTTCCAAAGGGCGAGTTGGGCCCCACAGCATCTTGCTTCCAGCTCTTTGGGAAGCTAAGAAACAACTCGCTCTGCACAGTGCTCTTACAGCCTACCGGGAGCATCTCTTCCAAAGGCCTGTGAAACGCAGTTTCTTTGCAGGCCTGATCTGGCTGAAGTAGGACTTCTGCTCTGGGTGTGCTCCATTGCCCTAGAGCTGAAAGGCACAACGTGCAGGCTTCTTTGCAAAGGGCGAGTTGGGCCCCAAATCATCTTGCTTCCAGCTCTTTGGGAAGCTAAGAAACTACTCGCTCTGCACAGTGCTCTTACAGCCTACCGGGAACATCTCTTCCAAAGGCCTGTGAAACGCAGTTTCTTTGCAGGCCTGATCTGGCTGAAGGAGAACTTCTGCTCTGGGTGTGCTACATTACCCTGAGCTGAAAGGCACAACGTGCAGGCTTCTTTCCAAAGGGCGAGTTGGGCCCCACAGCATCTTGCTTCCAGCTCTTTGGGAAGTTAAGAAACAACTCGCTCTGCACAGTGCTCTTAAAGCCTACCGGGAACATCTCTTCCAAAGGCCTGTGAAACGCAGTTTCTTTGCAGGCCTGATCTGGCTGAAGTAGGACTTCTGCTCTGTGTGTGGTACACTGCCCTAGAGCTGAAAGGCACAACGTGCAGGCTTCTTTCCAAAGGGCGAGTTGGACCCCACAGCATCTTGCTTCCAGCTCTTTGGGAAGCTAAGAAACAACTCGCTCTGCAAAGTGCTCTTACAGCCAACCGGGAACATCTCTTCCAAAGGCCTGTGAAACGCAGTTTGTTTGCAGGCCTGATCTGGCTGAAGTAGGACTTCAGCTCTGGGTGTGCTACATTGCCCTAGAGCTGAAAGGCACAACGGTCAGGCTTCTTTCCTAAGGGCGAGTTGAGCCCCACAGCATCTTGCTTCCAGCTCTTTGGGAAGCTAAGAAACAACTCGCTCTGCACAGTGCTCTTACAGCCTACTGGGAACATCTCTTCCAAAAGACTGTAAAAGGCAGTTTCTTTGCAGGCCTGATCTGGCTGAAGTAGGACTTGTGCTCTGGGTGTGCTACATTGCCCTAGAGCTGAAAGGCACAACGTGCAGGCTTCTTTCCAAAGGGCGAGTTGGGCCCCACAGCATCTTGCTTCCAGCTCTTTAGGAAGCTAAGAAACAACTCGCTCTGCACAGTGCTCTTACAGCCTACCGGGAACATCTCTTCCAATGGCCTGTGAAACGCAGTTTCTTTGCAGGCCTGATCAGGCTGAAGTAGGACTTCTGCTCTCGGTCTGCTACATTGCCCTAGAGCTGACAGGCACAACGTGTAGGCTTCTTTCGAAAAGGGCGAGTTGGGCGCCACAGCATCTTGCTTCCAGGTCTTTGGGAAGCTAAGAAACTACTCGCTCAGCACAGTGCTCTTACAGCCTACCGGGAACATCTCTTCCAAAGGCCTGTGAAACGCAGTTTCTTTGCAGGCCTGATCTGGCTGAAGTAGGACTTCTGCTCTGGGTGTGCTCCATTGCCCTAGAGATGAAAGGCACAACGTGCCGGCTTCTTTCCAAAGGGCGAGTTGGGCCCCACAGCATCTTGCTTCCAGCTCTTTGGGAAGCTAAGAAACAACTCGCTCTGTACAGTGCTCTTACAGCCTCCCGGTAACATCTCTTCCAAAGGCCTGTGAAACGCAGTTTCTTTGCAGGCCTGATCTGGCTGAAGTAGGACTTCTGCTCTGGGTGTGCTCCATTGCCCTAGAGCTGAAAGGCACAACGTGCAGGCTTCTTTCCAAAGGGCGAGTTGGGCCCCACAGCATCTTGCTTCCAGCTCTTTGGGAAGCTAAGAAACAACTCGCTCTGCACAGTGCTCTTACAGCCTACCGGGAACATCTTTTCCAAAGGCCTGTGAAACACAGTCTCTTTGCAGGCCAATTCTGGCTGAAGTAGGACTTCTGCTCTGGGTGTGCTCCATTGCCCTAGAGCTGAAAGACACAACGTGCAGGCTTCTTTCCAAAGGGCGAGTTGGGCCCCACAGCATCTTGCTTCCAGCTCTTTGGGAAGCTAAGATACAACACGCTCTGCACAGTGCTCTTACAGCCTACCGGGAGCATCTCTTCCAAAGGCCTGTGAAACGCAGTTTCTTTGCAGTCCTGATCTGGCTGAAGTAGGACTTCTGCTCTGGGTGTGCTACATTGCCCTAGAGCTGAAAGGCACAAGGTGCAGGCTTCTTTGCAAGGGGCGAGTTGGGCCCCACAGCATCTTGCTTCCAGCTCTTTGGGAAACTAAGAAACATCTCGCTCTGCACAGTGCTCTTACAGCCTACCGGGAACAGCTCTTCCAAAGGCCTGTGAAACGCAGTTTCTTTGCAGGCCTGATCTGGCTGAAGTAGGACTTCTGGTCTGGGTGTGCTCCATTGCCCTAGAGCTGAAAGGCACAACGTGCAGGCTTCTTTCCAAAGGGCGAGTTGGGCCCCACAGCAACTTGCTTCCAGCTCTTTGGGAAGCTAAGAAACAACACGCTCTGCACAGTGCTCTTACAGCCTACCGGGAACATCTCTTCCAAAGACCTGTGAAACGCAGATTCTTTGCAGGACTGATCTGGCTGAAGTAGGACTTCTGCTCTGGGTGTGCTCCATTGCCCTAGAGGTGAAAGGAACATCGTGCAGCTTTCTTTCCAAAGGGCGAGTTGGGCCCCACAGCATCTTGCTTCCAGCTCTTTGGGAAGCTAAGAAACAACTCGCTCTGCACAGTGCTCTTACAGCCTCCCGGGAACATCTCTTACAAAGGCCTGTGAAACGCAGTTTCTTTGCAGGCCTGATCTGGCTGAAGTAGGACTTCTGCTATGGGTGTGCTCCATTGCCCTAGAGCTGAAAGGCACAACGTGCAGGCTTCTTTGCAAAGGGCGAGTTGGGCCCCAAAGCATCTTGCTTCCAGCTCTTTGGGAAGCTAAAAAACTACTCGCTCTGCACAGTGCTCTTACAGCCTACCGGGAACATCTCTTCCAAAGGCCTGTGAAACGCAGTTTCTTTGCAGGCCTGATCTGGCTGAAGGAGAACTTCTGCTCTGGGTGTGCTACATTACCCTAGAGCTGAAAGGCACAACGTGCAGGCTTCTTTCCAAAGGGCGAGTTGGGCCCCACAGCATCTTGCTTCCAGCTCTTTGGGAAGGTAAGAAACAACTCGCTCTGCACAGTGCTCTTAAAGCCTACCGGGAACATCTCTTCCAAAGGCCTGTGAAACGCAGTTCCTTTGCAGGCCTGATCTGGCTGAAGTAGGACTTCTGCTCTGTGTGTGGTACACTGCCTTAGAGCTGAAAGGCGCAACGCGCAGGCTTCTTTCTAAAGGGCGAGTTGGACCCCACAGCATCTTGCTTCCAGCTCTTTGGGAAGCTAAGAAACAACTCTCTCTGCAAAGTGCTCTTACAGCCAACCGGGAACATCTCTTCCAAAGGCCTGTGAAACGCAGTTTCATTGCAGGCCTGATCTGGCTGAAGTAGGACTTCTGCTCTGGGTGTGCTACATTGCCCTAGAGCTGAAAGGCACAAGGTGCAGGCTTCTTTGCAAGGGGCGAGTTAGGCCCCACAGCATCTTGCTTCCAGCTCTTTGGGCAGCTAAGAAACAACTCGCTCTGCACAGTGCTCTTACAGCCTACCGGGAACAGCTCTTCCAAAGGCCTGTGAAATGCAGTTTCTTTGCAGGCCTGATCTGGCTGAAGTAGGACTTCTGGTCTGGGTGTGCTCCATTGCCCTAGAGCTGAAAGGCACAACGTGCAGGCTTCTTTCCAAAGGGCGAGTTGGGCCCCACAGCATCTTGCTTCCAGCTCTTTGGGAAGCTAAGAAACAACTCGCTGTGCGCAGTGCTCTTACAGCCTACCGGGAACATCTCTTCCAAAGGAATGTGAAACGCAGTTTCTTTGCAGGCCTGATATGGCTGAAGTAGGACTTCTGCTCTGGGTGTGCTACAATGCCCTAGAGCTGAAAGGCACAACGTGCAGGCTTCTTTCCAAAGGGCGAGTTGGGCCCCACAGCATCTTGCTTCCAGCTCTTTGGGTAGCTAAGAAACAACACGCTCTGCACAGTGCTCTTACAGCCTACCGGGAACATCTCTTCCAAAGGCCTGTGAAACGAGATTCTTTGCAGGCCTGATCTGGCTGAAGTAGGACTTCTGCTCTGGGTGTGCTCCATTGCCCTAGAGGTGAAAGGCACATCGTGCAGCTTTCTTTCCAAAGGGCGAGTTGGGCCCCACAGCATCTTGATTCCAGCTCTTTGGGAGGCTAAGAAACAACTCGTTCTGCACAGTGCTCTTACAGCCTACCGGGAACATCTCTTCCCAAGGCCTCTGAAACGCAGTTTCTTTGCAGGCCTGATCTGGCTGAAGTAGGACTTCTGCTCTGGGTGTGCTCCATTGCCCTAGAGCTGAAAGGCACAACGTGCAGGCTTCTTTCCAAAGGGCGAGTTGGGCCCCACAGCATCTTGCTTCCAGCTCTTTGGGAAGCTAAGAAACAACTCGCTCTGCACAGTGCTCTTACAGCCTACCGGGAACATCTCTTCCAAAGGCCTGTGAAACGCAGTTTCTTTGCAGGCCTGATCTGGCTGAAGTAGGACTTCTGCTCTGGGTGTGCTCCATTGCCCTAGAGCTGAAAGTCACAACGTGCAGGCTTCTTTCCAAAGGGCGAGTTGGGCCCCACAGCATCTTGCTTCCAGCTCTTTGGGAAGCTAAGAAACAACTCGCTCTTCTCAGTGCTCTTACAGCCTACCGGGAACATCTCTTCCAAAGGCCTGTGAAACGCAGTTTCTTTGCAGGCCTGATCTGGCTGAAGTAGGACTTCTGCTATGGGTGTGCTTCATTGCCCTAGAGCTGAAAGGCACAACGTGCAGGCTACTTTCCAAAGGGCGAGTTGGGTCCCACAGCATCTTGCTTCCAGCTCTTTGGGAAGACAAGAAACAACTCGCTCTGCACAGTGCTCTTACAGCCTACCGGGAACATCTCTTCCAAAGGCCTGAGAAACGCAGAGTCTTTGCAGGCCTGATCTGGCTGAAGTAGGACTTCTGCTCTGGGTGTGCTCCATTGCCCTAGAGCTGAAAGGCACAACGTGCAGGCTTCTTTCCAAATGGCGAGTTGGGCCACACAGCATCTTGCTTCCAGCTCTTTGGGAAGGTAACAAACAACTCGCTCTGCACAGTGCTCTTACAGCCTACCGGGAACCTCTCTTCCAAAGGCCTGTGAAACGCAGTTTCTTTGCAGGCCTGATCTGGCTGAAGTAGGACTTCTGCTCTGGGTGTGCTCCATTGCCCTAGAGCTGAAAGGCACAACGTGCAGGCTTCTTTCCAAAGGGCAGTTTGGGAACCACAGCATCTTGCTTCCAGCTCTTTGGGAAGGTAAGAAACAACTCGCTCTGCACAGTGCTCTTACAGCCTACCGGGAACATCTCTTCCAAAGGACTGAGAAAGGCAGAGTCTTTGCAGGACTGATCTGGCTGAAGTAGGACTTCTGCTCTGGGTGTGCTCCATTGCCCTAGAGCTGAAAGGCACAACGTGCAGGCTTCTGTCCAAAGGGCGAGATGGGCCCCACAGCATCTTGCCTCCAGCTCTTTGGGAAGCTAAGAAACAACTCGCTCTGCACAGTGCTCTTACAGTCTCCCGGAACATCTCTTCCAAAGGCCTGAGAAACGCAGTTTCTTTGCAGGCCTGATCTGGCTGAAGTAGGACTTCTGCTCTGGGTGTGCTCCATTGCCCTAGAGCTGAAAGGCACAACGTGCAGGCTTCTTTCCAAAGGGCGAGTTGGGCCCCACAGCATCTTGCTTCCAGCTCTTTGGGAAGCTAAGAAACAACTCGCTCTGCACAGTGCTCTTACACCCTACCGGGAACATCTCTTCCAAAGGCCTTTGAAACGCAGTTTCTTTGCAGGCCTGATCTGGCTGAAGTAGGACTTCTGCTCTGGGTGTGCTCCATTGACCTAGAGCTGAATGGCACAACGTGCAGGCTTCTTTCCAAAGGGCCAGTTGGGCCCCACAGCATCTTGCTTTCAGCTCTTTGGGAAGCTAAGAAACAGCTCGCTCTGCACAGTGCTCTTACAGCCTACCGGGAACATCTCTTCCAAAGGCCTGTGAAACGCAGTTTCTTTGCAGGCCTGATCTGGCTGAAGTAGGACTTCTGCTCTGGGTGTGCTGCATTGCCCTAGAGCTGAAAGGCACAACGTGCAGGCTTCTTTCCAAAGGGCAGGTTGGGTCCCACAGCATCTTGCTTACAGCTCTTTGGGAAGCTAAGAAACAACTCGCTCTGCACAGTGCTCTTACAGCCTACCGGTAACATCTCTTCCAAAGGCCTGAGAAACGCAGAGTCTTTGCATGCCTGATCTGGCTGAAGTAGGACTTCTGCTCTGGGTGTGCTCCATTGCCCTAGAGCTGAAAGGCAAACGTGCAGGCTTCTTTCTAGAGGGCGAGTTGGGCCCCACAGCATCTTGCTTCCAGCTCTTTGGGAATGTAAGAAAGAACTCGCTCTGCACAGTGCTCTTACAGCCTATCGGGAACATCTCTTCAAAAGGCCTGTGAAGCGCAGTTTCGTTGCAGGCCTGATCTGGCTGAAGTAGGACTTCTGCTCTGGGTGTGCTCCATTGCCCTAGAGCTGAAAGGCACAACGTGCAGGCTTCTTTCCAAAGGGCGAGTTGGGCCCCACAGCATCTTGATTCCAGATCTTTGGGAAGCTAAGAAACAACTCGCTCTGCACAGTGCTCTTACAGCCTACCGGGAGCATCTCTTCCAAAGGCCTCTGAAACGCAGTTTCTTTGCAGGCCTGATCTGGCTGAAGTAGGACTTCTGCTCTGGGTGTGCTCCATTGCCCTAGAGCTGAAAGGCACAACGTGCAGGCTTCTTTCCAAAGGGGGAGTTGGGCCCCACAGCATCTTGCTTCCAGCTCTTTGGGAAGCTAAGAAACAACTCGCTCTGCACAGTGCTCTTACAGCCTACCGGGAACATCTCTTCCAAAGGCCTGTGAAACACAGTTTCTTTGCAGGCCTGATCTGGCTGAAGTAGGACTTCTGCTCTGGGTGTGCTCCATTGCCCTAGAGCTGAAAGGCACAACGTGCAGGCTTCTTTCCAAAGGGCGAGTTGGGCCCCACAGCATCTTGCTTCCAGCTCTTTGGGAAGCTAAGAAACAACTCGCTCTGCACAGTGCTCTTACAGCCTACCGGGAACATCTCTTCCCAAGGCCTGTGAAACGCAGTTTCTTTTCAGGCCTGATATGGCTGAAGTAGGACTTCTGCTCTGGGTGTGCTCCATTGCCCTAGAGCTGAAAGGCACAACGTGCAGGCTTCTTTCCAAAGGGCGAGTTGGGCCCCACAGCATCTTGCTTCCAGCTCTTTGGGAAGCTAAGAAACAACTCGCTCTGCTCAGTGCTCTTACAGCCTACCGGGAACATCTCTTCCAAAGGCCTGTGAAACGCAGTTTCTTTAGAGGCCTGATCTGGCTGAAGTAGGACTTCTGCTCTGGGTGTGCTCCATTGTCCTAGAGCTGAAAGGCACAACGTGCAGGCTTCTTTCCAAAGGGCAGGTTGGGTCCCACAGCATCTTGCTTACAGCTCTTTGGGAAGCTAAGAAACAACTCGCTCTGCACAGTGCTCTTACAGCCTACCGGGAACATCTCTTCCAAAGGCCTGAGAAACGCAGAGTCTTTGCAGGCCTGATCTGGCTGAAGTAGGAATTCTGCTCTGGGTGTGCTCCATTGCCCTAGAGCTGAAAGGCACAACGTGCTGGCTTCGTTCCAGAGCTCGAGTTGGGCCTCACAGCATCTTGCTTCCAGCTCTTTGGGAAGGTAAGAAAGAACTCGCTCTGCACAGTGCTCTTACAGCCTACCGGAAACATCTCTTCCAAAGGCCTGTGAAACGCAGTTTCTTTGCAGGCCTGATCTGGCTGAAGTAGGACTTCTGCTATGGGTGTGCTCCATTGCCCTAGAGCTGAAAGGCACAACGTGCAGACTTCTTTCCAAAGGGCGAGTTGGGCCCCACAGCATCTTGCTTCCAGCTCTTTGGGAAGGTAAGAAACAACTCGCTCTGCACAGTGCTCTTACAGCCTTCGGTAACATCTCTACCAAAGGCCTGTGAAACGCAGTTTCTTTGCAGGCCTGATCTGGCTGAAATAGGACTTCTGCTCTTGGTGTGCTCCATTGCCCTAGAGCTGAAAGGCACAACGTGCAGGCTTCTGTCCAAAGGGCGAGATGGGCCCCACAGCATCTTGCTTCCAGCTCTTTGGGAAGCTAAGAAACAACTCGCTCTGCACAGTGCTCTTACAGCCTCCCGGAACATCTCTTCCAAAGGCCTGAGAAACGCAGTTTCTTTGCAGGCCTGATCTGGCTGAAGTAGGACTTCTGCTCTGGGTGTGCTCCATTGCCCTAGAGCTGAAAGGCACAACGTGCAGGCTTCTTTCCAAAGGGCGAGTTGGGCCCCACAGCATCTTGCTTCCAGCTATTTGGGAAGCTAAGAAACAACTCGTTCTGCACAGTGCTCTTACAGCCTACCGGGAACATCTCTTCCAAAGGCCTGTGAAACGCAGTTTCTTTGCAGGCCTGATCTGGCTGAAGTAGGACTTCTGCTCTGGGTGTGCTCCATTGCCCTAGACCTGAATGGCACAACGTGCAGGCTTCTTTCCAAAGGGCCAGTTGGGCCCCACAGCATCTTGCTTCCAGCTCTTTGGGAAGCTAAGAAACAGCTCGCTCTGCACAGTGCTCTTACAGCCTACCGGGAACATCTCTTCCAAAGGCCTGTGAAACGCAGTTTCTTTGCAGGCCTGATCTGGCTGAAGGAGAACTTCTGCTCTGGGTGTGCTACATTACCCTAGAGCTGAAAGGCACAACGTGCAGGCTTCTTTCCAAAGGGCGAGTTGGGCCCCAGAGCATCTTGCTGCCAGCACTTTGGGAAGTTAAGAAACAACTCGCTCTGCACAGTGCTCTTAAAGCCTACCGGGAACATCACTTCCAAAGGCCTGTGAAACGCAGTTTCTTTGCAGGCCTGATCTGGCTGAAGTGGGACTTCTGCTCTGTGTGTGGTACACTGCCCTACAGCTGAAAGGCACAACGTGCAGGCTTCTTTCCAAAGGGCGAGTAGGACCCCACAGCATCTTTCTTCCACCTCTTTGAGAAGCTAAGAAACAACTCGCTCTGCAAAGTGCTCTTACAGCCAACCGGGAACATCTCTTCCAAAGGCCTGTGAAACGCAGTTTCTTTGCAGGCCTGATCTGGCTGAAGTAGGACTTCTGCTCTGGGTGTGCTCCATTGCCCTAGAGCTGAAAGGCACAACGTGCAGGCTTCTTTCCAAAGGGCGAGTTGGGCCCCACAGCATCTTGCTTCCAGCTCTTTGGGAAGCTAACAAACAACTCGCTCTGCACAGTGCTCTTACAGCCTACCGGGAGCATCTCTTCCAAAGGCCTGTGAAACGCAGTTTCTTTGCAGGCCTGATCTGGCTGAAGTAGGACTTCTGCTCTGGGTGTGCTCCATTGCCCTAGGGCTGAAAGGCACAACGTGCAGGCTTCTTTCCAAAGGGCGAGTTGGGCCCCACAGCATCTTGCTTCCAGCTCTTTGGGAAGCTAAGAAACAACTCGCTCTGCACAGTGCTCTTACAGCCTACCGGGAACATCTCTTCCAAAGGCCTGTGAAACGCAGTTTCTTTGCAGGCCTGATCTGGCTGAAGGAGAACTTCTGCTCTGGGTGTGCTACATTACCCTGAGCTGAAAGGCACAACGTGCAGGCTTGTTTCCAAAGGGCGAGTTGGGCCCCACAGCATCTTGCTTCCAGCTCTTTGGGAAGTTAAGAAACAACTCGCTCTGCACAGTGCTCTTAAAGCCTACCGGGAACATCTCTTCCAAAGGCCTGTGAAACGCAGTTTCTTTGCAGGCCTGATCTGGCTGAAGTAGGACTTCTGCTCTGTGTGTGGTACACTGCCCTAGAGCTGAAAGGCACAACGTGCAGGCTTCTTTCCAAAGGGCGAGTTGGACCCCACAGCATCTTGCTTCCAGCTCTTTGGGAAGCTAAGAAACAACTCGCTCTGCAAAGTGCTCTTACAGCCAACCGGGAACATCTCTTCCAAAGGCCTGTGAAACGCAGTTTGTTTGCAGGCCTGATCTGGCTGAAGTAGGACTTCAGCTCTGGGTGTGCTACATTGCCCTAGAGCTGAAAGGCACAACGGTCAGCCTTCTTTCCTAAGGGCGAGTTGAGCCCCACAGCATCTTGCTTCCAGCTCTTTGGGAAGCTAAGAAACAACTCGCTCTGCACAGTGCTCTTACAGCCTACTGGGAACATCTCTTACAAAAGACTGTAAAAGGCAGTTTCTTTGCAGGCCTGATCTGGCTGAAGTAGGACTTGTGCTCTGGGTGTGCTACATTGCCCTAGAGCTGAAAGGCACAACGTGCAGGCTTCTTTCCAAAGGGCGAGTTGGGCCCCACAGCATCTTGCTTCCAGCTCTTTAGGAAGCTAAGAAACAACTCGCTCTGCACAGTGCTCTTACAGCCTACCGGGAACATCTCTTCCAAAGGCCTGTGAAACGCAGTTTCTTTGCAGGCCTGATCAGGCTGAAGTAGGACTTCTGCTCTCGGTCTGCTCCATTGCCCTAGAGCTGACAGGCACAACGTGCAGGCTTCTTTCCAAAGGGCGAGTTGGGCCCCACAGCATCTTGCTTCCAGCTCTTTGGGAAGCTAAGAAACTACTCGCTCTGCACAGTGCTCTTACAGCCTACCGGGAACATCTCTTCCAAAGGCCTGTGAAACGCAGTTTCTTTGCAGGCCTAATCTGGCTGAAGTAGGACTTCTGCTCTGGGTGTGCTCCATTGCCCTAGAGCTGAAAGGCACAACGTGCAGGCTTCTTTCCAAAGGGCCAGTTGGGCCCCACAGCATCTTGCTTCCAGGTGTTTGGGAAGCTAAGAAACAACTCGCTCTGTACAGTGCTCTTACAGCCTACTGGGAACATCTCTTCCAAAGGCCTGTGAAACGCAGTTTCTTTGCAGGCCTGATCTGGCTGAAGTAGGACTTCTGCTCTGGGTGTGCTCCATTGACCTAGAGCTGAAAGGCACAACGTGCTGGCTTCTTTCCAAAGGGCGAGTTGGGCCCCACAGCATCTTGCTTCCAGCTCTTTGGGAAGCTAAGAAACAACTCGCTCTGCACAGTGCTCTTACAGCCTACCGGGAACATCTTTTCCAAAGGCCTGTGAAACACAGTCTCTTTGCAGGCCAATTCTGGCTGAAGTAGGACTTCTGCTCTGGGTGTGCTCCATTGCCCTAGAGCTGAAAGGCACAACGTGCAGGCTTCTTTCCAAAGGGCGAGTTGGGCCCCACAGCATCTTGCTTCCAGCTCTTTGGGAAGCTAAGATACAACACGCTCTGCACAGTGCTCTTACAGCCTACCGGGAGCATCTCTACCAAAGGCCTGTGAAACGCAGTTTCTTTGCAGGCCTGATCTGGCTGAAGTAGGACTTCTGCTCTGGGTGTGCTCCATTGCCCTAGAGCTGAAAGGCACAAGGTGCAGGCTTCTTTGCAAGGGGCGAGTTGGGCCCCACAGCATCTTGCTTCCAGCTCTTTGGGAAACTAAGAAACATCTCGCTCTGCACAGTGCTCTTACAGCCTACCGGGAATAGCTCTTCCAAAGGCCTGTGAAACGCAGTTTCTTTGCAGGCCTGATCTGGCTGAAGTAGGACTTCTGGTCTGGGTGTGCTCCATTGCCCTAGAGCTGAAAGGCACAACGTGCAGGCTTCTTTCCAAAGGGCGAGTTGGGCCCCACAGCAACTTGCTTCCAGCTCTTTGGGAAGCTAAGAAACAACACGCTCTGCACAGTGCTCTTACAGCCTATCGGGAACATCTCTTCCAAAGGCCTGTGAAACGCAGATTCTTTGCAGGACTGATCTGGCTGAAGTAGGACTTCTGCTCTGGGTGTGCTCCATTGCCCTAGAGGTGAAAGGCACATCGTGCAGCTTTCTTTCCAAAGGGCGAGTTGGGCCCCACAGCATCTTGCTTCCAGCTCTTTGGGAAGCTAAGAAACAACTCGTTCTGCACAGTGCTCTTACAGCCTACCGGGAACATCTCTTCCCAAGGCCTGTGAAACGCAGTTTCTTTGCAGGCCTGATCTGGCTGAAGTAGGACTTCTGCTCTGGGTGTGCTCCATTGCCCTAGGGCTGAAAGGCACAACGTGCAGTCTTCTTTCCAAAGGGCGAGTTGGGCCCCACAGCATCTTGCTTCCAGCTCTTTGGGAAGCTAAGAAACAACTCGCTCTGCACAGTGCTCTTACTGCCTCCCGGGAACATCTCTTACAAAGGCCTGTGAAACGCAGTTTCTTTGCAGGCCTGATCTGGCTGAAGTAGGACTTCTGCTCTGGGTGTGCTCCATTGCCCTAGAGCTGAAAGGCACAACGTGCAGGCTTCTTTCCAAAGGGCGAGTTGGGCCCCACAGCATCTTGCTTCCAGCTCTTTGGGAAGCTAAAAAACTACTCGCTCTGCACAGTGCTCTTACAGCCTACCGGGAACATCTCTTCCAAAGGCCTGTGAAACGCAGTTTCTTTGCAGGCCTGATCTGCCTGAAGGAGAACTTCTGCTCTGTGTGTGCTGCATTACCCTAGAGCTGAAAGGCACAACGTGCAGGCTTCTTTCCAAAGGGCGAGTTGGGCCCCACAGCATCTTGCTTCCAGCTCTTTGGGAAGCTAAGAAACAACTCGCTCTGCACAGTGCTCTTACACCCTACCGGGAACATCTCTTCCAAAGGCCTTTGAAACGCAGTTTCTTTGCAGGCCTGATCTGGCTGAAGTAGGACTTCTGCTCTGGGTGTGCTCCATTGCCCTAGAGCTGAATGGCACAACGTGCAGGCTTCTTTCCAAAGGGCCAGTTGGGCCCCACAGCATCTTGCTTCCAGCTCTTTGGGAAGCTAAGAAACAGCTCGCTCTGCACAGTGCTCTTACAGCCTACCGGGAACATCTCTTCCAAAGGCCTGTGAAACGCAGTTTCTTTGCAGGCCTGATCTGGCTGAAGTAGGACTTCTGCTCTGGGTGTGCTGCATTGCCCTAGAGCTGAAAGGCACAACGTGCAGGCTTCTTTCCAAAGGGCAGGTTGGGTCCCACAGCATCTTGCTTACAGCTCTTTGGGAAGCTAAGAAACAACTCGCTCTGCACAGTGCTCTTACAGCCTACCGGTAACATCTCTTCCAAAGGCCTGAGAAACGCAGGTCTTTGCATGCCTGATCTGGCTGAAGTAGGACTTCTGCTCTGGGTGTGCTCCATTGCCCTAGAGCTGAAAGGCAAACGTGCAGGCTTCTTTCTAGAGGGCGGGTTGGGCCCCACAGCATCTTGCTTCCAGCTCTTTGGGAATGTAAGAAAGAACTCGCTCTGCACAGTGCTCTTACAGCCTACCGGGAACATCTCTTCAAAAGGCCTGTGAAGCGCAGTTTCGTTGCAGGCCTGATCTGGCTGAAGTAGGACTTCTGCTCTGGGTGTGCTCCATTGCCCTAGAGCTGAAAGGCACAACGTGCAGGCTTCTTTCCAAAGGGGGAGTTGGGCCCCACAGCATCTTGCTTCCAGCTCTTTGGGAAGCTAAGAAACAACTCGCTCTGCACAGTGCTCTTACAGCCTACCGGGAACATCTCTTCCAAAGGCCTGTGAAACGCAGTTTCTTTGCAGGCCTGATCTGGCTGAAGTAGGACTTCTGCTCTGGGTGTGCTCCATTGCCCTAGAGCTGAAAGGCACAACGTGCAGGCTTCTTTGCAAAGGGCGAGTTGGGCCCCACAGCATCTTGCTTCCAGCTCTTTGGGAAGCTAAGAAACAACTCGCTCTGCACAGTCCTCTTACAGCCTACCGGGAACATCTCTTCCCAAGGCCTGTGAAACGCAGTTTCTTTGCAGGCCTGATATGGCTGAAGTAGGACTTCTGCTCTGGGTGTGCTCCATTGCCCTAGAGCTGAAAGGCACAACGTGCAGGCTTCTTTCCAAAGGGCGAGTTGGGCCCCACAGCATCTTGCTTCCAGCTCTTTGGGAAGCTAAGAAACAACTCGCTCTGCTCAGTGCTCTTACAGCCTACCGGGAACATCTCTTCCAAAGGCCTGTGAAACGCAGTTTCTTTAGAGGCCTGATCTGGCTGAAGTAGGACTTCTGCTCTGGGTGTGCTCCATTGTCCTAGAGCTGAAAGGCACAACGTGCAGGCTTCTTTCCAAAGGGCAGGTTGGGTCCCACAGCATCTTGCTTCCAGCTCTTTGGGAAGCTAAGAAACAACTCGCTCTGCACAGTGCTCTTACAGCCTACCGGGAACATCTCTTCCAAAGGCCTGAGAAACGCAGAGTCTTTGCAGGCCTGATCTGGCTGAAGTAGGAATTCTGCTCTGGGTGTGCTCCATTGCCCTAGAGCTGAAAGGCACAACGTGCAGGCTTCGTTCCAGAGGGCGAGTTGGGCCTCACAGCATCTTGCTTCCAGCTCTTTGGGAAGGTAAGAAAGAACTCGCTCTGCACAGTGCTCTTACAGCCTACCGGGAACATCTCTTCCAAAGGCCTGTGAAACGCAGTTTCATTGCAGGCCTGATCTGGCTGAAGTAGGACTTCTGCTCTGGGTGTGCTCCATTGCCCTAGAGCTGAAAGGCACAACGTGCAGGCTTCTTTTCAAAGGGCGAGTTGGGCCCCACAGCATCTTGCTTCCAGCTCTTTGGGAACCTCAGAAACAACTCGCTCTGCACAGTGCTCTTACAGCCTACCGGGAACATCTCTTCCAAAGGCCTGTGAAACGCAGTTTCTTTGCAGGCCTGATCTGGCTGAAGTAGGACTTCTGCTCTGGGTGTGCTCCAGTGCCCTAGACCTGAATGGCACAACGTGCAGGCTTCTTTCCAAAGGGCCAGTTGGGCCCCACAGCATCTTGCTTCCAGCTCTTTGGGAAGCTAAGAAACAGCTCGCTCTGCACAGTGCTCTTACAGCCTACCGGGAACATCTCTTCCAAAGGCCTGTGAAACGCAGTTTCTTTGCAGTCCTGATCTGGCTGAAGTAGCACTTCTGCTCTGGGTGTGCTGCATTGCCCTAGAGCTGAAAGGCACAACGTGCAGGCTTCTTTCAAAAGGGCAGGTTGGGTTCCACAGCCTCTTGCTTACAGCTCTTTGGGAAGCTAAGAAACAACTCGCTCTGCAAAGTGCTCTTACAGCCTACCGGGAACATCTCTTCCAAAGGCCTGTGAAACGCAGGTTCGTTGCAGGCCTGATCTGGCTGAAGTAGGACTTCTGCTCTGGGTGTGCTCCATTGCCCTAGAGCTGAAAGGCACAACGTGCAGGCTTCTTTCCAAAGGGCGAGTTGGGCCCCACAGCATCTTGATTCCAGATCTTTGGGAAGCTAAGAAACAACTCGCTCTGCACAGTGCTCTTACAGCCTACCGGGAGCATCTCTTCCAAAGGCCTCTGAAACGCAGTTTCTTTGCAGGCCTGATCTGGCTGAAGTAGGACTTCTGCTCTGGGTGTGCTCCATTGCCCAAGTGCTGAAAGGCACAACGTGCAGGCTTCTTTCCAAAGGGGGAGTTGGGCCCCACAGCATCTTGCTTCCAGCTCTTTGGGAAGCTAAGAAACAACTCGCTCTGCACAGTGCTCTTACAGCCTACCGGGAACATCTCTTCCAAAGGCCTGTGAAACGCAGGTTCTTTGCAGGCCTGATCTGGCTGAAGTAGGACTTCTGCTCTGGGTGTGCTCCATTGCCCTAGAGCTGAAAGGCACAACGTGCAGGCTTCTTTCCAAAGGGCGAGTTGGGCCCCACAGCATCTTGCTTCCAGCTCTTTGGGAAGCTAAGAAACAACTCGCTCTGCACAGTGCTCTTACAGCCTACCGGGAACATCTCTTCCAAAGGCCTGTGAAACGCAGTTTCTTTGCAGGCCTGATCTGGCTGAAGTAGGACTTCTGCTCTGGGTGTGCTGAATTGCCCTAGAGCTGAAAGGCACAACGTGCAGGCTTCTTTCCAAAGGGCGAGTTGGGCCCCACAGCATCTTGCTTCCAGCTCTTTGGGAAGCTAAGAAACAACTCGCTCTGCACATTGCTCTTACAGCCTACTGGGAACAGCTCTTCCAAGGGCCTGTGAAACGCAGTTTCTTTGCAGGCCTGATCTGGCTGAAGTAGGACTTCTGCTCTGGGTGTGCTCCATTACCCTAGAGCTGAAAGGCACAACGTGCAGGCTTCTTTCCAAAGGGCGAGTTGGGCCCCACAGCATCTTGCTTCCAGCTCTTTGGGAAGCTAAGAAACAACACGCTCTGCACAGTGCTCTTACAGCCTACCGGGAACAGCTCTTCCAAAGGCCTGTGAAACGCAGATTCTTTGCAGGACTGATCTGGCTGAAGTAGGACTTCTGCTCTGGGTGTGCTCCATTGCCCTAGAGGTGAAAGGCACATCATGCAGCTTTCTTTCCAAAGGGCGAGTTGGGCCCCACAGCATCTTGCTTCCAGCTCTTTGGGAAGCTAAGAAACAACTCGGTCTGCACACTGCGCTTACAGCCGACCGGGAACATCTCTTCCCAAGGCCTGTGAAACGCAGTTTCTTTGCAGGCCTGATCTGGCTGAAGTAGGACTTCTGCTCTGGGTGTGCTCCATTGCCCTAGAGGTGAAAGGCACAACGTGCAGGCTTCTTTCCAAAGGGCGAGTTGGGCCCCACAGCATCTTGCTTCCAGTTCTTTGGGAAGCTAAGAAACAACTCGCTCTGCACAGTGCTCTTACAGCCTACCGGGAACATCTCTTACAAAGGCCTGTGAAACGCAGTTTCATTGCAGGCCTGATGTGGCTGAAGTAGGACTTCTGCTCTGGGTGTGCTCCATTGCCCTAGAGCTGAAAGGCACAACGTGCAGGCTTCTGTCCAAAGGGCGAGATGGGCACCACAGCATCTTGCTTCCAGCTCTTTGGGAAGCTAAGAAACAACTCGCTCTGCACAGTGCTCTTACAGCCTCCCGGAACATCTCTTCCAAAGGCCTGAGAAACGCAGTTTCTTTGCAGGCCTGATCTGGCTGAAGTAGGACTTCTGCTCTGGGTGTGCTCCATTGCCCTAGAGCTGAAAGGCACAACGTGCAGGCTTCTTTCCAAAGGGCGAGTTGGGCCCCACAGCATCTTGCTTCCAGCTCTTTGGGAAGCTAAGAAACAACTCGCTCTGCACAGTGCTCTTACAGCCTACCGGGAACATCTCTTCCAAAGGCCTGTGAAACGCAGTTTCTTTGCAGGCCTGATCTGGCTGAAGTAGGACTTCAGCTCTGGGTGTGCTCCATTGCCCTAGAGCTGAATGGCACAACGTGCAGGCTTCTTTCCAAAGGGCCAGTTGGGCCCCACAGCATCTTGCTTCCAGCTCTTTGGGAAGCTAAGAAACAGCTCGCTCTGCACAGTGCTCTTACAGCCTACCGGGAACATCTTTTCCAAAGGCCTGTGAAACGCAGTTTCTTTGCAGGCCTGATCTGGCTGAAGTAGGACTTCTGCTCTGGGTGTGCTCCATTGCCCTAGAGCTGAAAGGCACAACGTGCAGGCTTCTTTCCAAAGGGCAGGTTGGGTCCCACAGCATCTTGCTTACAGCTCTTTGGGAAGCTAAGAAACAACTCGCTCTGCACGGTGCTCTTACAGCCTACCGGTAACATCTCTTCCAAAGGCCTGAGAAACGCAGAGTCTTTGCAGGCCTGATCTGGCTGAAGTAGGACTTCTGCTCTGGGTGTGCTCCATTGCCCTAGAGCTGAAAGGCACAACGTTCAGGCTTCTTTCTAGAGGGCGAGTTGGGCCCCACAGCATCTTGCTTCCAGCTCTTTGGGAAGCTAAGAAACAACTCGCTCTGCACAGTGCTCTTACAGCCTACCGGGAACATCTCTTCCAAAGGCCTGTGAAACGCAGCTTCTTTGCAGGCCTGATCTGGCTGAAGTAGGACTTCTGCTCTGGGTGTGCTGCATTGCCCTAGAGCTGAAAGGCACAACGTGCAGGCTTCTTTCCAAAGGGCGAGTTGGGCCCCACAGCATCTTGCTTCCAGCTGTTTGGGAAGCTAAGAAACAACTCGCTCTGCACAGTGATCGTACAGCCTACCGGGAACATCTCTTCCAAAGGCCTGTGAAACGCAGTTTCTTTGCAGGCCTGATCTGGCTGAAGTAGGACTTCTGCTCTGGGTGTGCTGAATTGCCCTAGAGCTGAAAGGCACAACGTGCAGGCTTCTTTCCAAAGGGCGAGTTGGGCCCCACACCATCTTGCTTCCAGCTCTTTGGGAAGCTAAGAAACAACTCGCTCTGCACAGTGCTCTTACAGCCTACCGGGAACATCTTTTCCAAAGGCCTGTGAAACGCAGTCTCTTTGCAGGCCAATTCTGGCTGAAGTAGGACTTCTGCTCAGG
This sequence comes from Equus caballus, assembly GCF_041296265.1. Classification (NCBI taxonomy): domain Eukaryota; kingdom Metazoa; phylum Chordata; class Mammalia; order Perissodactyla; family Equidae; genus Equus; species Equus caballus. The sequence goes on from NC_091689.1 coordinate 34,626,237, forward strand.
GTGTGCACCATTGCCCTAGAGCTGAAACGCACAACGTGCAGGCCTTTTTCCAAAGGGCGAGTTGGGCCCCACAGCATCTTGCTTCCAGCTCTTTGGGAAGATAAGAAACAACTCGCTCTGCACAGTGCTCTTACAGCCTACCGGGAACATCTCTTCCAAAGGCCTGTGAAACGCAGTTTCTTTGCAGGCCTGATCTGGCTGAAGTAGGACTTCTGCTCTGGGTGTGCTACATTGCCCTAGAGCTGAAAGGCACAAGGTGCAGGCTTCTTTGCAAGGGGCGAGTTGGGCCCCACAGCATCTTGCTTCCAGCTCTTTGGGAAACTAAGAAACATCTCGCTCTGCACAGTGCTCTTACAGCCTACCGGGAACAGCACTTCCAAAGGCCTGTGAAACGCAGTTTGTTTGCAGGCCTGCTCTGGCTGAAGTAGGACTTCTGCTCTGGGTGTGCTCCATTGCCCTAGAGCTGAAAGGCACAACGTGCAGGCTTCTTTCCAAAGGGCGAGTTGGGCCCCACAGCATCTTGCTTCCAGCTCTTTGGGAAGCTAAGAAACAACACGCTCTGCACAGTGCTGTTACAGCCTACCGGGAACAGCTCTTCCAAAGGCCTGTGAAACGCAGATTCTTTGCAGGACTGATCTGGCTGAAGTAGGACTTCTGCTCTGGGTGTGCTCCATTGCCCTAGAGGTGAAAGGCACATCGTGCAGCTTTCTTTCCAAAGGGCGAGTTGGGCCCCACAGCATCTTGCTTCCAGCTCTTTGGGAAGCTAAGAAACAACTCGGTCTGCACACTGCGCTTACAGCCTACTGGGAACATCTCTTCCCAAGGCCTGTGAAACGCAGTTTCTTTGCAGGCCTGATCTGGCTGAAGTAGGACTTCTGCTCTGGGTGTGCTCCATTGCCCTAGAGCTGAAAGGCACAACGTGCAGGCTTCTTTCCAAAGGGCGAGTTGGGCCCCACAGCATCTTGCTTCCAGCTCTTTGGGAAGCTAAGAAACAACTCGCTCTGCACAGTGCTCTTACAGCCTACCGGGAACATCTCTTACAAAGGCCTGTGAAACGCAGTTTCTTTGCAGGCCTGATCTGGCTGAAGTAGGACTTCTGCTCTGGGTGTGCTCCATTGCCCTAGAGCTGAAAGGCACAACGTGCAGGCTTCTTTGCAAAGGGCGAGTTGGGCCCGAAAGCATCTTGCTTCCAGCTCTTTGGGAAGCTAAGAAACTACTCGCTCTGCACAGTGCTCTTACAGCCTACCGGGAACATCTCTTCCAAAGGCCTGTGAAACGCAGTTTCTTTGCAGGCCTGATCTGGCTGAAGGAGAACTTCTGCTCTGGGTGTGCTACATTACCCTAGAGCTGAAAGGCACAACGTGCAGGCTTCTTTCCAAAGGGCGAGTTGGGCCCCACAGCATCTTGCTGCCAGCTCTTTGGGAAGTTAAGAAACAACTCGCTCTGCACAGTGCTCTTAAAGCCTACCGGGAACATCTCTTCCAAAGGCCTGTGAAACGCAGTTTCTTTTCAGGCCTGATCTGGCTGAAGTGGGACTTCTGCTCTGTGTGTGGTACACTGCCCTAGAGCTGAAAGGCACAACGTGCAGGCTTCTTTCCAAAGGGCGAGTAGGGCCCCACAGCATCTTTCTTCCAGCTCTTTGAGAAGCTAAGAAACAACTCGCTCTGCAAAGTGCTCTTACAGCCAACCGGGAACATCTCTTCCAAAGGCCTGTGAAACGCAGTCTGTTTGCAGGCCTGATCTGGCTGAAGTAGGACTTCTGCTCTGGGTGTGCTCCATTGCCCTAGAGCTGAAAGGCACAACGGTCAGGCTTCTTTCCTAAGGGGGAGTTGAGCCCCACAGCATCTTGCTTCCAGCTCTTTGGGAAGCTAAGAAACAACTCGCTCTGCACAGTGCTCTTACAGCCTACCGGGAACATCTCTTCCAAAGGCCTGTGAAACGCAGTTTCTTTGCAGGCCTGATCTGGCTGAAGTAGGACTTCTGCTCTGGGTGTGCTCCATTGCCCTAGAGCTGAATGGCACAACGAGCAGGCTTCTTTCCAAAGGGCGAGTTGGGCCCCACAGCATCTTGCTTCCAGCTCTTTGGGAAGCTAAGAAACAGCTCGCTCTGCACAGTGCTCTTACAGCCTACCGGGAACATCTTTTCCAAAGGCCTGTGAAACGCAGTTTCTTTGCAGGCCTGATCTGGCTGAAGTAGGACTTCTGCTCTGGGTGTGCTGCATTGCCCTAGAGCTGAAAGGCACAACGTGCAGGCTTCTTTCCAAAGGGCAGGTTGGGTCCCACAGCATCTTGCTTACAGCTCTTTGGGAAGCTAAGAAACAACTCGCTCTGCACAGTGCTCTTACAGCCTACCGGTAACATCTCTTCCAAAGGCCTGAGAAACGCAGAGTCTTTGCAGGCCTGATCTGGCTGAAGTAGGACTTCTGCTCTGGGTGTGCTCCATTGCCCTAGAGCTGAAAGGCACAACGTGCAGGCTTCTTTCTAGAGGGCGAGTTGGGCCCCACAGCATCTTGCTTCCAGCTCTTTGGGAATGTAAGAAAGAACTCGCTCTGCACAGTGCTCTTACAGCCTACCGGGAACAGCTCTTCCAAAGGCCTGTGAAACGCAGTTTCGTTGCAGGCCTGATCTGGCTGAAATAGGACTTCTGCTCGGGGTGTGCTCCATTGCCCTAGAGCTGAAAGGCACAACGTGCAGGCTTCTTTCCAAAGGGCGAGTTGGGCCCCACAGCATCTTGATTCCAGATCTTTGGGAAGCTAAGAAACAACTCGCTCTGCACAGTGCTCTTACAGCCTACCGGGAGCATCTCTTCCAAAGGCCTCTGAAACGCAGGTTCTTTGCAGACATGATCTGGCTGAAGTAGGCCTTCTGCTCTGGGTGGGCTACATTGCCCTAGAGCTGAAAGGCACAACGTGCAGGCTTCTTTCCAAAGGGGGTGTTGGGCCCCACAGCATCTTGCTTCCAGCTCTTTGGGAAGCTAAGTAACAACTCGCTCTGCACAGTGCTCTTACAGCCTACCGGGAACATCTCTTCCAAAGGCCTGTGAAACGCAGTTTCTTTGCAGGCCTGATCTGGCTGAAGTAGGACTTCTGCTCTGGGTGTGCTCCATTGCCCTAGAGCTGAAAGGCACAACGTGCAGGCTTCTTTCCAAAGGGCGAGTTGGGCCCCACAGCATCTTGCTTCCAGCTCTTTGGGAAGCTAAGAAACATCTCGCTCTGCACAGTGCTCTTACAGCCTACCGGGAACATCTCTTCCAAAGGCCTGTGGAATGCAGGTTCTTTGCAGGCCTGATCTGGCTGAAGTAGGACTTCTGCTCTGGGTGTGCTCCATTGCCCTAGAGCTGAAAGGCACAACGTGCCGGCTTCTTTCCAAAGGGCGAGTTGGGCCCCACAGCATCTTGCTTACAGCTCTTTGGGAAGCTAAGAAACAACTCGCTCTGCACAGTGCTCTTACAGCCTACCGGGAACATCTCTTACAAAGGCCTTTGAAACGCAGTTTCTTTGCAGGCCTCATCTGGCTGAAGTAGGACTTCTGCTCTGGGTGGGCTACATTGCCCTAGAGCAGAAAGGCACAACGGTCAGGCTTCTTTCCTAAGGGCGAGTTGGACCCCACAGCATCTTGCTTCCAGCTCTTTGAGAAGCTAGGAAACAACTCGCTCTGCAAAGTACTGTTGCAGCCAACCGGGAAGATCTCTACCAAAGGCCTGTGAAACGCAGTTTGTTTGCAGGCCTGATCTGGCTGAAGTAGGACTTCTGCTCTGGGTGTGCTACATTGCCCTAGAGCTGAAAGGCACAACGGTCAGGCTTCTTTCCTAAGGGCGAGTTGAGCCCCACAGCATCTTGCTTCCAGCTCTTTGGGAAGCTAAGAAACAACTCGCTCTGCACAGTGCTCTTACAGCCTACCGGGAACATCTCTTCCAAAGGACTGTAAAACGCAGTTTCTTTGCAGGCCTGATCTGGCTGAAGTAGGACTTCTGCTCTGGGTGTGCTCCATTGCCCTAGAGCTGAAAGGCACAACGTGCAGGCTTCTTTCAAAAGGGCGAGTTGGGCCCCACAGCATCTTGCTTCCAGCTCTTTGGGAAGCTAAGATACAACTCGCTCTGCACAGTGCTCTTACAGCCTACCGGGAACATCTCTTCCAAAGGCCTGTGAAACGCAGTTTCTTTGCATGCCTGATCTGGCTGAAGTAGGACTTCTGCTCTGGGTGTGCTACATTGCCCTAGAGCTGAAAGGCACAAGGTGCAGCCTTCTTTGCAAGGGGCGAGTTGGGCCCCACAGCATCTTGCTTCCAGCTCTTTGGGAAACTAAGAAACATCTCGCTCTGCACAGTGCTCTTACAGCCTACCGGGAACATCTCTTCCAAAGGCCTGTGAAACGCAGATTCTTTGCAGGCCTGATCTGGCTGAAGTAGGACTTCTGCTCTGGGTGTGCTCCATTGCCCTAGAGCTGAAAGGCACATCGTGCAGCTTTCTTTCCAAAGGGCGAGTTGGGCCCCACAGCATCTTGCTTCCAGCTCTTTGGGAAGCTAAGAAACAACTCGTTCTGCACAGTGCTCTTACAGCCTACCGGGAACATCTCTTCCCAAGGCCTGTGAAACGCAGTTTCTTTGCAGGCCTGATCTGGCTGAAGTAGGACTTCTGCTCTGGGTGTGCTCCATTGCCCTAGAGCTGAAAGGCACAACGTGCAGGCTTCTTTCCAAAGGGCGAGTTGGGCCCCACAGCCTCTTGCTTCCAGCTCTTTGGGAAGCTAAGAAACAACTCGCTCTGCACAGTGCTCTTACAGCCTACCGGGAACATCTCTTACAAAGGCCTGTGAAACGCAGTTTCTTTGCAGGCCTGATCTGGCTGAAGTAGGACTTCTGCTCTGGGTGGGCTACAATGCCCTAGAGCTGAAAGGCACAACGTGCAGGCTTCTTTCCAAAGGGCGAGTTGGGCCCCACAGCATCTTGCTTCCAGCTCTTTGGGAAGCTAAGAAACAACTCGCTCTGCACAGTGCACTTACAGCCTACCGGGAACATCTCTTCCATAGGCCTGTGAAACGCAGTTTCTTTGCAGGCCTGATCTGGCTGAAGTAGGACTTCTGCTCTGGGTGTGCTCCATTGCCCTAGAGCTGAAAGGCACAACGTGCAGGCTTCTTTCCAAAGGGCAGGTTGGGTCCCACAGCATCTTGCTTCCAGCTCTTTGGGAAGGTAAGAAACAACTCGCTCTGCACAGTACTCTTACAGCCTACCGGGAACATCTCTTCCAAAGGCCTGAGAAACGAAGAGTCTTTGCAGGCCTGATCTGGCTGAACTAGGACTTCTGCTCTGGGTGTGCTGCATTGCCCTAGAGCTGAAAGGCACAACGTGCAGGCTTCTTTCCAAAGGGCGAGTTGGGCCCCACAGCATCTTGCTTCCAGCTCTTTGGGAAGGTAAGAAACAACTCGCTCTGCACAGTGCTCTTGCAGCCTACCGGAATCATCTCTTCCAAAGGCCTGTGAAACGTAGTTTCTTTGCAGGCCTGATCTGGCTGAAGTAGGACTTCTGCTCTTGGTGTGCCACATTGCCCTAGAGCTGAAAGGCACAACGTGCAGGCTTCTTTCCAAAGGGCGAGTTGGGCCCCACAGCATCTTGCTTCCAGCTCTTTGGGAAGCTAGGAAGCAACTCGCTCTGCACAGTGCTCTTACAGCCTACCGCGAACATCTCTTCCAAAGGCCTGTGAAACGCAGTTTCTTTGCAGGCCTGATCTGGCTGAAGTAGGACTTCTGCTCGGGGTGTGCTCCATTGCCCTAGAGCTGAAAGGCACAACGTGCAGGCTTCTTTCCAAAGGGCGAGTTGGGCCCGACAGCATCTTGCTTCCAGCTCTTTGGGAAGATAAGAAACAACTCGCTCTGCTCAGTGCTCTTACAGCCTACCGGGAACATCTCTTCCAAAGGCCTGTGAAACGCAGTTTCTTTAGAGGCCTGATCTGGCTGAAGTAGGACTTCTGCTCTGGGTGTGCTCCATTGCCCTAGAGCTGAAAGGCACAAAGAGCAGGCTTCTTTCCAAAGGGCAGGTTGGGTCCCACAGCATCTTGCTTCCAGCTCTTTGGGAAGCTAAGAAACAACTCGCTCTGCACAGTGCTCTTACAGCCTACCGGGAACATCTCTTCCAAAGGCCTGTGAAACGCAGTTTCTTTGCAGGCCTGATCTGGCTGAAGTAGGACTTCTGCTCTGGGTGTGCTCCATTGCCCTAGACCTGAATGGCACAACGTGCAGGCTTCTTTCCAAAGGGCCAGTTGGGCCCCACAGCATCTTGCTTCCAGCTCTTTGGGAAGCTAAGAAACAGCTCGCTCTGCACAGTGCTCTTACAGCCTACCGGGAACATCTCTTCCAAAGGCCTGTGAAACGCAGTTTCTTTGCAGGCCTGATCTGGCTGAAGTAGGACTTCTGCTCTGGGTGTGCTGCATTGCCCTAGAGCTGAAAGGCACAACGTGCAGGCTTCTTTCAAAAGGGCAGGTTGGGTCCCACAGCCTCTTGCTTACAGCTCTTTGGGAAGCTAAGAAACAACTCGCTCTGCACAGTGCTCTTACAGGTACCGGGAACATCTCTTCCAAAGGCCTGTGAAACGCAGGTTCGTTGCAGGCCTGATCTGGCTGAAGTAGGACTTCTGCTCTGGGTGTGCTCCATTGCCCTAGAGCTGAAAGGCACAACGTGCAGGCTTCTTTCCAAAGGGCGAGTTGGGCCCCACAGCATCTTGATTCCAGATCTTTGGGAAGCTAAGAAACAACTCGCTCTGCACAGTGCTCTTACAGCCTACCGGGAGCATCTCTTCCAAAGGCCTCTGAAACGCAGTTTCTTTGCAGGCCTGATCTGGCTGAAGTAGGACTTCTGCTCTGGGTGTGCTCCATTGCCCTAGTGCTGAAAGGCACAACGTGCAGGCTTCTTTCCAAAGGGGGAGTTGGGCCCCACAGCATCTTGCTTCCAGCTCTTTGGGAAGCTAAGAAACAACTCGCTCTGCACAGTGCTCTTACAGCCTACCGGGAACATCTCTTCCAAAGGCCTGTGAAACGCAGGTTCTTTGCAGGCCTGATCTGGCTGAAGTAGGACTTCTGCTCTGGGTGTGCTCCATTGCCCTAGAGCTGAAAGGCACAACGTGCAGGCTTCTTTCCAAAGGGCGAGTTGGGCCCCACAGCATCTTGCTTCCAGCTCTTTGGGAAGCTAAGAAACAACTCGCTCTGCACAGTGCTCTTACAGCCTACCGGGAACATCTCTTCCAAAGGCCTGTGAAACGCAGTTTCTTTGCAGGCCTGACCTGGCTGAAGTAGGACTTCTGCTCTGGGTGTGCTGAATTGCCCTAGAGCTGAAAGGCACAATGTGCAGGCTTCTTTCCAAAGGGCGAGTTCGGCCCCACAGCATCTTGCTTCCAGCTCTTTGGGAAGCTAAGAAACAACTCGCTCTGCACATTGCTCTTACAGCCTACCGGGAACAGCTCTTCCAAGGGCCTGTGAAACGCAGTTTCTTTGCAGGCCTGATCTGGCTGAAGTAGGACTTCTGCTCTGGGTGTGCTCCATTGCCCTAGAGCTGAAAGGCACATCGTGCAGCTTTCTTTCCAAAGGGCGAGTTGGGCCCCACAGCATCTTGCTTCCAGCTCTTTGGGAAGCTAAGAAACAACTCGGTCTGCACACTGCGCTTACAGCCTACCGGGAACATCTCTTCCCAAGGCCTGTGAAACGCAGTTTCTTTGCAGGCCTGATCTGGCTGAAGTAGGACTTCTGATCTGGGTGTGCTCCATTGCCCTAGAGCTGAAAGGCACAACGTGCAGGCTTCTTTCCAAAGGGCGAGTTGGACCCCACAGCATCTTGCTTCCAGCTCTTTGGGAAGCTAAGAAACAACTCGCTCTGCACAGTGCTCTTACAGCCTACCGGGAACAGCACTTCCAAAGGCCTATGAAACGCAGTTTCACTGCAGGCCTGATCTGGCTGAAGTAGGACTTCTGCTCTGGGTGTGCTCCATTGCCCTAGAGCTGAAAGGCACAACGTGAAGGCTTCATTGCAAAGGGCGAGTTGGGCCCGAAAGCATCTTGCTTCCAGCTCTTTGGGAAGCTAAGAAACAACTCGCTCTGCACAGTGCTCTTACAGCCTACCGGGAACATCTCTTCCAAAGGCCTGTGAAACGCAGTTTCTTTGCAGGCCTGATCTGGCTGAAGGAGAACTTCTGCTCTGGGTGTGCTACATTAACCTAGAGCTGAAAGGCACAACGTGCAGGCTTCTTTCCAAAGGGCGAGTTGGGCCCCAGAGCATCTTGCTGCCAGCTCTTTGGGAAGTTAAGAAACAACTCGCTCTGCACAGTGCTCTTAAAGCCTACCGGGAACATCTCTTCCAAAGGCCTGTGAAACGCAGTTTCTTTGCAGGCCTGATCTGGCTGAAGTGGGACTTCTGCTCTGTGTGTGGTACACTGCCCTAGAGCTGAAAGGCACAACGTGCAGGCTTCTTTCCAAAGGGCGAGTAGGACCCCACAGCATCTTTCTTCCAGCTCTTTGAGAAGCTAAGAAACAACTCGCTCTGCAAAGTGCTCTTACAGCCAACCGGGAACATCTCTTCCAAAGGCCTGTGAAACGCAGTTTGTTTGCAGGCCTGATCTGGCAGAAGTAGGACTTCTGCTCTGGGTGTGCTCCATTGCCCTAGAGCTGAAAGGCACAACGGTCAGGCTTCTTTCCTAAGGGGGAGTTGAGCCCCACAGCATCTTGCTTCCAGCTCTTTGGGAAGCTAAGAAACAACTCGCTCTGCACAGTGCTCTTACAGCCTACCGGGAACATCTCTTCCAAAGGACTGTAAAACGCAGTTTCTTTGCAGGCCTGATCTGGCTGAAGTAGGACTTCTGCTCTGGGTGTGCTCCATTGCCCTAGAGCTGAAAGGCACAACGTGCAGGCTTCTTTCAAAAGGGCGAGTTGGGCCCCAAAGCATCTTGCTTCCAGCTCTTTGGGAAGCTAAGATACAACTCGCTCTGCACAGTGCTCTTACAGCCTACCGGGAACATCTCTTCCAACGGCCTGTGAAACGCAGTTTCGGTGCAGGCCTGATCTGGCTGAAGTAGGACTTCTGCTCTGGGTGTGCTACATTGCCCTAGAGCTGAAAGGCACAAGGTGCAGGCTTCTTTGCAAGGGGCGAGTTGGGCCCCACAGCATCTTGCTTCCAGCTCTTTGGGAAACTAAGAAACATCTCGCTCTGCACAGTGCTCTTACAGCCTACCGGGAACAGCTCTTCCAAAGGCCTGTGAAACGCAGTTTCTTTGCAGGCCTGATCTGGCTGAAGTAGGACTTCTGCTCTGGGTGTGCTCCATTGCCCTATAGCTGAAAGGCACAACGTGCAGGCTTCTTTCCAAAGGGCGAGTTGGGCCCCACAGCATCTTGCTTCCAGCTCTTTGGGAAGGTAAGAAACAACTCGCTCTGCGCAGTGCTCTTACAGCCTACCGGGAACATCTCTTCCCAATGCCTGTGAAACGCAGTTTCTTTGCAGGCCTGATATGGCTGAAGTAGGACTTCTGCTCTGGGTGTGCTCCATTGCCCTAGAGCTGAAAGGCACAACGTGCAGGCTTCTTTCCAAAGGGCGAGTTGGGCCCCACAGCATCTTGCTTCCAGCTCTTTGGGAAGCTAAGAAACAACTCGCTCTGCACAGTGCTCTTACAGCCTACCGGGAACACCTCTTCCAAAGGCCTGTGAAACGCAGTTTCTTTGCAGGCCTGATCTGCCTGAAGTAGGACTTCAGCTCTGGGTGTGCTCCATTGCCCTAGAGCTGAATGGCACAACGTGCAGGCTTCTTTCCAAAGGGCCAGTTGGGCCCCACAGCATCTTGCTTCCAGCTCTTTGGGAAGGTAAGAAAGAACTCGCTCTGCACAGTGCTCTTACAGCCTACCGGGAACATCTTTTCCAAAGGCCTGTGAAACGCAGTTTCTTTGCAGGCCTGATCTGGCTGAAGTAGGACTTCTGCTCTGGGTGTGCTCCATTGCCCTAGAGCTGAAAGGCACAACGTGCAGGCTTCTTTCCAAAGGGCAGGTTGGGTCCCACAGCCTCTTGCTTACAGCTCTTTGGGAAGCTAAGAAACAACTCGCTCTGCACGGTGCTCTTACAGCCTACCGGTAACATCTCTTCCAAAGGCCTGAGAAACGCAGAGTCTTTGCAGGCCTGATCTGGCTGAAGTAGGACTTCTGCTCTGGGTGTGCTCCATTGCCCTAGAGCTGCAAGGCACAACGTGCAGGCTTCTTTCTAGAGGGCGAGTTGGGCCCCACAGCATCTTGCTTCCAGCTCTTTGGGAAGCTAAGAAACTACTCGCTCTGCACAGTGCTCTTACAGCCTACCGGGAACATCTCTTCCAAAGGCCTGTGAAACGCAGCTTCTTTGCAGGCCTGATCTGGCTGAAGTAGGACTTCTGCTCTGGGTGTGCTGCATTGCCCTAGAGCTGATAGGCACAACGTGCAGGCTTCTTTCCAAAGGGCGAGTTGGGCCCCACAGCATCTTGCTTCCAGCTCTTTGGGAAGCTAAGAAACAACTCGCTCTGCACAGTGATCGTACAGCCTACCGGGAACATCTCTTCCAAAGGCCTGTGAAACGCAGTTTCTTTGCAGGCCTGATCTGGCTGAAGTAGGACTTCTGCTCTGGGTGTGCTGAATTGCCCTAGAGCTGAAAGGCACAACGTGCAGGCTTCTTTCCAAAGGGCGAGTTGGGCCCCACACCATCTTGCTTCCAGCTCTTTGGGAAGCTAAGAAACAACTCGCTCTGCACAGTGCTCTTACAGCCTACCGGGAACATCTTTTCCAAAGGCCTGTGAAACGCAGTCTCTTTGCAGGCCAATTCTGGCTGAAGTAGGACTTCTGCTCTGGGTGTGCACCATTGCCCTAGAGCTGAAACGCACAACGTGCAGGCCTTTTTCCAAAGGGCGAGTTGGGCCCCACAGCATCTTGCTTCCAGCTCTTTGGGAAGCTAAGAAACAACTCGCTCTTCTCAGTGCTCTTACAGCCTACCGGGAACATCTCTTCCAAAGGCCTGTGAAACGCAGTTTCTTTGCAGGCCTGATCTGGCTGAAGTAGGACTTCTGCTCTGGGTGTGCTACATTGCCCTAGAGCTGAAAGGCACAAGGTGCAGGCTTCTTTGCAAGGGGCGAGTTGGGCCCCACAGCATCTTGCTTCCAGCTCTTTGGGAAACTAAGAAACATCTCGCTCTGCACAGTGCTCTTACAGCCTACCGGGAACAGCACTTCCAAAGGCCTGTGAAACGCAGTTTCTTTGCAGGCCTGATCTGGCTGAAGTAGGACTTCTGCTCTGGGTGTGCTCCATTGCCCTAGAGCTGAAAGGCACAACGTGCAGGCTTCTTTCCAAAGGGCGAGTTGGGCCCCACAGCATCTTGCTTCCAGCTCTTTGGGAAGCTAAGAAACAACACGCTCTGCACAGTGCTCTTACAGCCTACCGGGAACAGCTCTTCCAAAGGCCTGTGAAACGCAGATTCTTTGCAGGACTGATCTGGCTGAAGTAGGACTTCTGCTCTGGGTGTGCTCCATTGCCCTAGAGGTGAAAGGCACATTGTGCAGCTTTCTTTCCAAAGGGCGAGTTGGGCCCCACAGCATCTTGCTTCCAGCTCTTTGGGAAGCTAAGAAACAACTCGGTCTGCACACTGCGCTTACAGCCGACCGGGAACATCTCTTCCCAAGGCCTGTGAAACGCAGTTTCTTTGCAGGCCTGATCTGGCTGAAGTAGGACTTCTGCTCTGGGTGTGCTCCATTGCCCTAGAGGTGAAAGGCACAACGTGCAGGCTTCTTTCCAAAGGGCGAGTTGGGCCCCACAGCATCTTGCTTCCAGTTCTTTGGGAAGCTAAGAAACAACTCGCTCTGCACAGTGCTCTTACAGCCTACCGGGAACATCTCTTACAAAGGCCTGTGAAACGCAGTTTCATTGCAGGCCTGATGTGGCTGAAGTAGGACTTCTGCTCTGGGTGTGCTCCATTGCCCTAGAGCTGAAAGGCACAACGTGCAGGCTTCTGTCCAAAGGGCGAGATGGGCCCCACAGCATCTTGCTTCCAGCTCTTTGGGAAGCTAAGAAAGAACTCGCTCTGCACAGTGCTCTTACAGCCTCCCGGAACATCTCTTCCAAAGGCCTGAGAAACGCAGTTTCTTTGCAGGCCTGATCTGGCTGAAGTAGGACTTCTGCTCTGGGTGTGCTCCATTGCCCTAGAGCTGAAAGGCACAACGTGCAGGCTTCTTTCCAAAGGGCGAGTTAGGCCCCACAGCATCTTGCTTCCAGCTCTTTGGGAAGCTAAGAAACAACTCGCTCTGCACAGTGCTCTTACAGCCTACCGGGAGCATCTCTTCCAAAGGCCTGTGAAACGCAGTTTCTTTGCAGGCCTGATCTGGCTGAAGTAGGACTTCAGCTCTGGGTGTGCTCCATTGCCCTAGAGCTGAATGGCACAACGTGCAGGCTTCTTTCCAAAGGGCGAGTTGGGCCCCACAGCATCTTGCTTCCAGCTCTTTGGGAAGCTAAGAAACAGCTCGCTCTGCACAGTGCTCTTACAGCCTACCGGGAACATCTTTTCCAAAGGCCTGTGAAACGCAGTTTCTTTGCAGGCCTGATCTGGCTGAAGTAGGACTTCTGCTCTGGGTGTGCTCCATTGCCCTAGAGCTGAAAGGCACAACGTGCAGGCTTCTTTCCAAAGGGCAGGTTGGGTCCCACAGCATCTTGCTTACAGCTCTTTGGGAAGCTAAGAAACAACTCGCTCTGCACGGTGCTCTTACAGCCTACCGGTAACATCTCTTCCAAAGGCCTGAGAAACGCAGAGTCTTTGCAGGCCTGATCTGGCTGAAGTAGGACTTCTGCTCTGGGTGTGCTCCATTGCCCTAGAGCTGAAAGGCACAACGTTCAGGCTTCTTTCTAGAGGGCGAGTTGGGCCCCACAGCATCTTGCTTCCAGCTCTTTGGGAAGCTAAGAAACAACTCGCTCTGCACAGTGCTCTTACAGCCTACCGGGAACATCTCTTCCAAAGGCCTGTGAAACGCTGCTTCTTTGCAGGCCTGATCTGGCTGAAGTAGGACTTCTGCTCTGGGTGTGCTGCATTGCCCTAGAGCTGAAAGGCACAACGTGCAGGCTTCTTTCCAAAGGGCGAGTTGGGCCCCACAGCATCTTGCTTCCAGCTGTTTGGGAAGCTAAGAAACAACTCGCTCTGCACAGTGATCGTACAGCCTACCGGGAACATCTCTTCCAAAGGCCTGTGAAACGCAGTTTCTTTGCAGGCCTGATCTGGCTGAAGTAGGACTTCTGCTCTGGGTGTGCTGAATTGCCCTAGAGCTGAAAGGCACAACGTGCAGGCTTCTTTCCAAAGGGCGAGTTGGGCCCCACACCATCTTGCTTCCAGCTCTTTGGGAAGCTAAGAAACAACTCGCTCTGCACAGTGCTCTTACAGCCTACCGGGAACATCTCTTCCAAAGGCCTGTGAAACGCAGTTTCTTTGCAGGCCTGATCTGGCTGAAGTAGGACTTCTGCTCTGGGTGTGCTCCATTGCCCTAGAGCTGAAAGGCACAACGTGCAGGCTTCTTTGCAAAGGGCGAGTTGGGCCCGAAAGCATCTTGCTTCCAGCTCTTTGGGAAGCTAAGAAACTACTCGCTCTGCACAGTGCTCTTACAGCCTACCGGGAACATCTCTTCCAAAGGCCTGTGAAACGCAGTTTCTTTGCAGGCCTGATCTGGCTGAAGGAGAACTTCTGCTCTGGGTGTGCTACATTACCCTAGAGCTGAAAGGCACAACGTGCAGGCTTCTTTCCAAAGGGCGAGTTGGGCCCCACAGCATCTTGCTGCCAGCTCTTTGGGAAGTTAAGAAACAACTCGCTCTGCACAGTGCTCTTAAAGCCTACCGGGAACATCTCTTCCAAAGGCCTGTGAAACGCAGTTTCTTTGCAGGCCTGATCTGGCTGAAGTGGGACTTCTGCTCTGTGTGTGGTACACTGCCCTAGAGCTGAAAGGCACAACGTGCAGGCTTCTTTCCAAAGGGCGAGTAGGACCCCACAGCATCTTTCTTCCAGCTCTTTGAGAAGCTAAGAAACAACTCGCTCTGCAAAGTGCTCTTACAGCCAACCGGGAACATCTCTTCCAAAGGCCTGTGAAACGCAGTCTGTTTGCAGGCCTGATCTGGCTGAAGTAGGACTTCTGCTCTGGGTGTGCTCCATTGCCCTAGAGCTGAAAGGCACAACGGTCAGGCTTCTTTCCTAAGGGGGAGTTGAGCCCCACAGCATCTTGCTTCCAGCTCTTTGGGAAGCTAAGAAACAACTCGCTCTGCACAGTGCTCTTACAGCCTACCGGGAACATCTCTTCCAAAGGACTGTAAAACGCAGTTTCTTTGCAGGCCTGATCTGGCTGAAGTAGGACTTCTGCTCTGGGTGTGCTCCATTGCCCTAGAGCTGAAAGGCACAACGTGCAGGCTTCTTTCAAAAGGGCGAGTTGGGCCCCAAAGCATCTTGCTTCCAGCTCTTTGGGAAGCTAAGATACAACTCGCTCTGCCCAGTGCTCTTACAGCCTACCGGGAACATCTCTTCCAAAGGCCTGTGAAACGCAGTTTCTTTGCAGGCCTGATCTGGCTGAAGTAGGACTTCTGCTCTGGGTGTGCTACATTGCCCTAGAGCTGAAAGGCACAACGTGCAGGCTTCTTTGCAAGGGGCGAGTTGGGCCCCACAGCATCTTGCTTCCAGCTCTTTGGGAAACTAAGAAACATCTCGCTCTGAACAGTGCTCTTACAGCCTACCGGGAACAGCTCTTCCAAAGGCCTGTGAAACGCAGTTTCTTTGCAGGCCTGATCTGGCTGAAGTAGGACTTCTGCTCTGGGTGTGCTCCATTGCCCTAGAGCTGAAAGGCACAACGTGCAGGCTTCTTTCCAAACGGCGAGTTGGGCCCCACAGCATCTTGCTTCCAGCTCTTTGGGAAGCTAAGAAACAACTCGCTCTGCGCAGTGCTCTTACAGCCTACCGGGAACATCTCTTCCCAATGCCTGTGAAACGCAGTTTCTTTGCAGGCCTGATCTGGCTGAAGTAGGACTTCTGCTCTGGCTGTGCTCCATTGCCCTAGAGCTGAAAGGCACAACGTGCAGGCTTCTTTCCAAAGGGCGAGTTGGGCCCCACAGCATCTTGCTTCCAGCTCTTTGGGAAGCTAAGAAACAACTCGCTCTGCACAGTGCTCTTACAGCCTACCGGCAACATCTCTTCCAAAGGCCTGTGAAACGCAGTTTCTTTGCAGGCCTGATCTGGCTGAAGTAGGACTTCTGCTCTGGGTGTGCTCCATTGCCCTAGAGCTGAATGGCACAACGAGCAGGCTTCTTTCCAAAGGGCCAGTTGGGCCCCACAGCATCTTGCTTCCAGCTCTTTGGGAAGCTAAGAAACAGCTCGCTCTGCACAGTGCTCTTACAGCCTACCGGGAACATCTTTTCCAAAGGCCTGTGAAACGCAGTTTCTTTGCAGGCCTGATCTGGCTGAAGTAGGACTTCGGCTCTGGGTGTGCTGCATAGCCCTAGAGCTGAAAGGCACAACGTGCAGGCTTCTTTCCAAAGTTCAGGTTGGGTCCCACAGCATCTTGCTTACAGCTCTTTGGGAAGCTAAGAAACAACTCGCTCTGCACAGTGCTCTTACAGCCTACCGGTAACATCTCTTCCAAAGGCCTGAGAAACGCAGAGTCTTTGCAGGCCTGATCTGGCTGAAGTAGGACTTCTGCTCTGGGTGTGCTCCATTGCCCTAGAGCTGAAAGGCACAACGTGCAGGCTTCTTTCTAGAGGGCGAGTTGGGCCCCACAGCATCTTGCTTCCAGCTCTTTGGGAATGTAAGAAAGAACTCGCTCTGCACAGTGCTCTTACAGCCTACCGGGAACATCTCTTCCAAAGGCCTGTGAAACGCAGTTTCGTTGCAGGCCTGATCTGGCTGAAGTAGGACTTCTGCTCGGGGTGTGCTCCATTGCCCTAGAGCTGAAAGGCACAACGTGCAGGCTTCTTTCCAAAGGGCGAGTTGGGCCCCACAGCATCTTGATTCCAGATCTTTGGGAAGCTAAGAAACAACTCGCTCTGCACAGTGCTCTTACAGCCTACCGGGAGCATCTCTTCCAAAGGCCTCTGAAACGCAGGTTCTTTGCAGACATGATCTGGCTGAAGTAGGCCTTCTGCTCTGGGTGGGCTACATTGCCCTAGAGCTGAAAGGCACAACGTGCAGGCTTCTTTCCAAAGGGGGAGTTGGGCCCCACAGCATCTTGCTTCCAGCTCTTTGGGAAGCTAAGTAACAACTCGCTCTGCACAGTGCTCTTACAGCCTACCGGGAACATCTCTTCCAAAGGCCTGTGAAACGCAGTTTCTTTGCAGGCCTGATCTGGCTGAAGTAGGACTTCTGCTCTGGGTGTGCTCCATTGCCCTAGAGCTGAAAGGCACAACGTGCTGGCTTCTTTCCAAAGGGCGAGTTGGGCCCCACAGCATCTTGCTTCCAGCTCTTTGGGAAGCTAAGAAACATCTCGCTCTGCACAGTGCTCTTACAGCCTACCGGGAACATCTCTTCCAAAGGCCTGTGAAATGCAGGTTCTTTGCAGGCCTGATCTGGCTGAAGTAGGACTTCTGCTCTGGGTGTGCTCCATTGCCCTAGAGCTGAAAGGCACAACGTGCAGGCTTCTTTCCAAAGGGCGAGTTGGGCCCCACAGCATCTTGCTTCCAGCTCTTTGGGAAGCTAAGAAACAACTCGCTCTGCACAGTGCTCTTACAGCCTACCGGGAACATCTCTTCCAAAGGCCTGTGAAACGCAGTTTCTTTGCAGGCCTGATATGGCTGAAGTAGGACTTCTGCTCTGGGTGTGCTCCATTGCCCTAGAGCTGAAAGGCACAATGTGCAGGCTTCTTTGCAAAGGGCGAGTTGGGCCCGAAAGCATCTTGCTTCCAGCTCTTTGGGAAGCTAAGAAACTACTCGCTCTGCACAGTGCTCTTACAGCCTACCGGGAACATCTCTTCCAAAGGCCTGTGAAACGCAGTTTCTTTGCAGGCCTGATCTGGCTGAAGGAGAACTTCTGCTCTGGGTGTGCTACATTACCCTAGAGCTGAAAGGCTCAACGTGCAGGCTTCTTTCCAAAGGGCGAGTTGGGCCCCGCAGCATCTTGCTTCCAGCTCTTTGGGAAGTTAAGAAACAACTCGCTCTGCACAGTGCTCTTACAGCCTACCGGGAACATCTCTTCCAAAGGCCTGTGAAACACAGTTTCTTTGCAGGCCTGATCTGGCTGAAGTGGGACTTCTGCTCTGTGTGTGGTACACTGCCCTAGAGCTGAAGGGCACGACGTGCAGGCTTCTTTCCAAAGGGCGAGTTGGACCCCACAGCATCTTGCTTCCAGCTCTTTGAGAAGCTAGGAAACAACTCGCTCTGCAAAGTGCTGTTGCAGCCAACCGGGAAGATCTCTACCAAAGGCCTGTGAAACGCAGTTTGTTTGCAGGCCTGATCTGGCTGAAGTAGGACTTCTGCTCTGGGTGTGCTACATTGCCCTAGAGCTGAAAGGCACAACGGTCAGGCTTCTTTCCTAAGGGCGAGTTGAGCCCCACAGCATCTTGCTTCCAGCTCTTTGGGAAGCTAAGAAACAACTCGCTCTGCACAGTGCTCTTACAGCCTACCGGGAACATCTCTTCCAAAGGACTGTAAAACGCAGTTTCTTTGCAGGCCTGATCTGGCTGAAGTAGGACTTCTGCTCTGGGTGTGCTCCATTGCCCTAGAGCTGAAAGGCACAACGTGCAGGCTTCTTTCAAAAGGGCGAGTTGGGCCCCACAGCATTTGCTTCCAGCTCTTTGGGAAGCTAAGATACAACTCGCTCTGCACAGTGCTCTTACAGCCTACCGGGAGCATCTCTTCCAAAGGCCTGTGAAACGCAGTTTCTTTGCATGCCTGATCTGGCTGAAGTAGGACTTCTGCTCTGGGTGTGCTACATTGCCCTAGAGCTGAAAGGCACAAGTTGCAGCCTTCTTTGCAAGGGGCGAGTTGGGCCCCACAGCATCTTGCTTCCAGCTCTTTGGGAAACTAAGAAACATCTCGCTCTGCACAGTGCTCTTACAGCCTACCGGGAACAGCTCTTCCAAAGGCCTGTGAAACGCAGATTCTTTGCAGGCCTGATCTGGCTGAAGTAGGACTTCTGCTCTGGGTGTGCTCCATTGCCCTAGAGCTGTAAGGCACATCGTGCAGCTTTCTTTCCAAAGGGCGAGTTGGGCCCCACAGCATCTTGCTTCCAGCTCTTTGGGAAGCTAAGAAACAACTCGTTCTGCACAGTGCTCTTACAGCCTACCGGGAACATCTCTTCCCAAGGCCTGTGAAACGCAGTTTCTTTGCAGGCCTGATCTGGCTGAAGTAGGACTTCTGCTCTGGGTGTGCTCCATTGCCCTAGAGCTGAAAGGCACAACGTGCAGGCTTCTTTCCAAAGGGCGAGTTGGGCCCCGCAGCATCTTGCTTCCAGCTCTTTGGGAAGTTAAGAAACAACTCGCTCTGCACAGTGCTCTTACAGCCTACCGGGAACATCTCTTCCAAAGGCCTGTGAAACACAGTTTCTTTGCAGGCCTGATCTGGCTGAAGTGGGACTTCTGCTCTGTGTGTGGTACACTGCCCTAGAGCTGAAGGGCACAACGTGCAGGCTTCTTTCCAAAGGGCGAGTTGGACCCCACAGCATCTTGCTTCCAGCTCTTTGAGAAGCTAGGAAACAACTCGCTCTGCAAAGTGCTGTTGCAGCCAACCGGGAAGATCTCTACCAAAGGCCTGTGAAACGCAGTTTGTTTGCAGGCCTGATCTGGCTGAAGTAGGACTTCTGCTCTGGGTGTGCTACATTGCCCTAGAGCTGAAAGGCACAACGGTCAGGCTTCTTTCCTAAGGGCGAGTTGAGCCCCACAGCATCTTGCTTCCAGCTCTTTGGGAAGCTAAGAAACAACTCGCTCTGCACAGTGCTCTTACAGCCTACCGGGAACATCTCTTCCAAAGGACTGTAAAACGCAGTTTCTTTGCAGGCCTGATCTGGCTGAAGTAGGACTTCTGCTCTGGGTGTGCTCCATTGCCCTAGAGCTGAAAGGCACAACGTGCAGGCTTCTTTCAAAAGGGCGAGTTGGGCCCCACAGCATCTTGCTTCCAGCTCTTTGGGAAGCTAAGATACAACTCGCTCTGCACAGTGCTCTTACAGCCTACCGGGAGCATCTCTTCCAAAGGCCTGTGAAACGCAGTTTCTTTGCATGCCTGATCTGGCTGAAGTAGGACTTCTGCAGTGGGTGTGCTACATTGCCCTAGAGCTGAAAGGCACAAGGTGCAGCCTTCTTTGCAAGGGGCGAGTTGGGCCCCACAGCATCTTGCTTCCAGCTCTTTGGGAAACTAAGAAACATCTCGCTCTGCACAGTGCTCTTACAGCCTACCGGGAACATCTCTTCCAAAGGCCTGTGAAACGCAGATTCTTTGCAGGCCTGATCTGGCTGAAGTAGGACTTCTGCTCTGGGTGTGCTCCATTGCCCTAGAGATGAAAGGCACATCGTGCAGCTTTCTTTCCAAAGGGCGAGTTGGGCCCACAGCATCTTGCTTCCAGCTCTTTGGGAAGCTAAGAAACAACTCGTTCTGCACAGTGCTCTTACAGCCTACCGGGAACATCTCTTCCCAAGGCCTGTGAAACGCAGTTTCTTTGCAGGCCTGATCTGGCTGAAGTAGGACTTCTGCTCTGGGTGTGCTCCATTGCCCTAGAGCTGAAAGGCACAACGTGCAGGCTTCTTTCCAAAGGGCGAGTTGGGCCCCACAGCCTCTTGCTTCCAGCTCTTTGGGAAGCTAAGAAACAACTCGCTCTGCACAGTGCTCTTACAGCCTACCGGGAACATCTCTTACAAAGGCCTGTGAAACGCAGTTTCTTTGCAGGCCTGATCTGGCTGAAGTAGGACTTCTGCTCTGGGTGGGCTACATTGCCCTAGAGCTGAAAGGCACAACGTGCAGGCTTCTTTCCAAAGGGCGACTTGGGCCCCACAGCATCTTGCTTCCAGCTCTTTGGGAAGCTAAGAAACAACTCGCTCTGCACAGTGCAATTACAGCCTACCGGGAACATCTCTTCCATAGGCCTGTGAAACGCAGTTTCTTTGCAGGCCTGATCTGGCTGAAGTAGGACTTCTGCTCTGGGTGTGCTCCATTGCCCTAGAGCTGAAAGGCACAACGTGCAGGCTTCTTTCCAAAGGGCAGGTTGGGTCCCACAGCATCTTGCTTCCAGCTCTTTGGGAAGGTAAGAAACAACTCGCTCTGCACAGTGCTCTTACAGCCTACCGGGAACCTCTTTTCCAAAGGCCTGAGAAACGCAGAGTCTTTGCAGGCCTGATCTGGCTGAAGTAGGACTTCTGCTCTGGGTGTGCTGAATTGCCCTAGAGCTGAAAGGCACAACGTGCAGGCTTCTTTCCAAAGGGCGAGTTGGGCCCCACAGCATCTTGCTTCCAGCTCTTTGGGAAGGTAAGAAACAACTCGCTCTGCACAGTGCTCTTGCAGCCTACCGGAATCATCTCTTCCAAAGGCCTGTGAAACGTAGTTTCTTTGCAGGCCTGATCTGGCTGAAGTAGGACTTCTGCTCTTGGTGTGCCACATTGCCCTAGAGCTGAAAGGCACAACGTGCAGGCTTCTTTCCAAAGGGCGAGTTGGGCCCCACAGCATCTTGCTTCCAGCTCTTTGGGAAGCTAGGAAGCAACTCGCTCTGCACAGTGCTCTTACAGCCTACCGCGAACATCTCTTCCAAAGGCCTGTGAAACGCAGTTTCTTTGCAGGCCTGATCTGGCTGAAGTAGGACTTCTGCTCGGGGTGTGCTCCATTGCCCTAGAGCTGAAAGGCACAACGTGCAGGCTTCTTTCCAAAGGGCGAGTTGGGCCCGACAGCATCTTGCTTCCAGCTCTTTGGGAAGATAAGAAACAACTCGCTCTGCACAGTGCTCTTACAGCCTACCGGGAACATCTCTTCCAAAGGCCTGTGAAACGCAGTTTCTTTAGAGGCCTGATCTGGCTGAAGTAGGACTTCTGCTCTGGGTGTGCTCCATTGCCCTAGAGCTGAAAGGCACAACGTGCAGGCTTCTTTCCAAAGGGCAGGTTGGGTCCCACAGCATCTTGCTTCCAGCTCTTTGGGAAGCTAAGAAACAACTCGCTCTGCACAGTGCTCTTACAGCCTACTGGGAACATCTCTTCCAAAGGCCTGAGAAACGCAGAGTCTTTGCAGGCCTGATCTGGCTGAAGTAGGACTTCTGCTCTGGGTGTGCTCCATTGCCCTAGAGCTGAAAGGCACAACGTGCAGGCTTCTTTCCAAAGGGCGAGTTGGGCCCCACAGCATCTTGCTTCCAGCTCTTTGGGAAGCTAAGAAACAACTCGCTCTGCACAGTGCTCTTACAGCCTACCGGGAGCATCTCTTCCAAAGGCCTGTGAAACGCAGTTTCTTTGCAGGCCTGATCTGGCTGAAGTAGGACTTCTGCTCTGGGTGTGCTCCATTGCCCTAGAGCTGAAAGGCACAACGTGCAGGCTTCTTTCCAAAGGGCGAATTGGGCCCCACAGCATCTTGCTTCCAGCTCTTTGGGAAGCTAAGAAACTACTAGCTCTGCCCAGTGCTCTTACAGCCTACCGGGAACATCTCTTCCAAAGGCCTGTGAAATGCAGTTTCTTTGCAGGCCTGATCTGGCTGAAGTAGGACTTCTGCTCTGGGTGTGCTGCATTGCCCTAGAGCTGAAAGGCACAACGTGCAGGCTTCTTTCCAAAGGGCAAGTTGGGCCCCACAGCATCTTGCTTCCAGCTCTTTGGGATGCTAAGAAACAACTCGCTCTGCACAGTGCTCTTACACTCTACCAGGAACATCTCCTCCAAAGGCCTGTGAAACGCAGTTTCTTTGCAGGCCTGTTCTGGCTGAAGTAGGACTTCTGCTCTGGGTGTGCTCCATTGCCCGAAAGCTGAAAGGCACAACGTGCAGGCTTCTTTCCAAAGGGCGAGTTGGGCCCCACAGCATCTTGCTTCCAGCTCTTTGGGAAGCTAAGAAACAACTCGCTCTGCACAGGGATCTTACAGCCTACCGGGAACATCTCTTCCAAAGGCCTGTGAAACGCAGTTTCTTTGCAGGCCTGATCTGGCTGAAGTAGGACTTCTGCTCTGGGTGTGCTGAATTGCCCTAGAGCTGAAAGGCACAACGTGCAGGCTTCTTTCCAAAGGGCGAGTTGGGCCCCACAGCATCTTGCTTCCAGCTCTTTGGGAAGCTAAGAAACAACTCGCTCTGCACAGTGCTCTTACAGCCTACCGGGAACCTCTTTTCCAAAGGCCTGTGAAACGCAGTCTCTTTGCAGGCCAATTCTGGCTGAAGTAGGACTTCTGCTCTAGGTGTGCTCCATTGCCCTAGAGCTGAAAGGCACAACGTGCAGGCTTCTTTCCAAAGGGCGAGTTGGGCCCCACAGCATCTTGCTTCCAGCTCTTTGGGAAGGTAAGAAACAACTCGCTCTGCACAGTGCTCTTACAGCCTTCGGGAACATCTCTTCCAAAGGCCTGTGAAACGCAGTTTCTTTGCAGGCCTGATCTGGCTGAAGTAGGACTTCTGCTCTGGGTGTGCTCCATTGCCCTAGAGCTGAAAGGCACAACGTGCAGGCTTCTTTCCAAAGGGCGAGATGGGCCCCACAGCATCTTGCTTCCAGCTCTTTGGGAAGCTAAGAAACAACTCGCTCTGCACAGTGCTCTTACAGCCTACTGGGAACATCTCTTCCCAAGGCCTGTGAAACGCAGTTTCTTTGCAGGCCTGATCTGGCTGAAGTAGGACTTCTGCTCTGGGTGTGCTCCATTGCCCTAGAGCTGAAAGGCACAACGTGCAGGCTTCTTTCCAAAGGGCAGGTTGGGTCCCACAGCATCTTGCTTACAGCTCTTTGGGAAGCTAAGAAACAACTCGCTCTACACAGTGCTCTTACAGCCTACCATGAACATCTCTTCCAAAGGCCTGAGAAACGCAGAGTCTTTGCAGGCCTGATCTGGCTGAAGTAGGACTTCTGCTCTGGGTGTGCTCCATTGCCCTAGAGCTGAAAGGCACAACGTGCAGGCTTCTTTCCAAGGGGCGAGTTGGGCCCCACAGCATCTTGCTTCCAGCTCTTTGGAAGGTAAGAAAGAACTCGCTCTGCACAGTGCTCTTACAGCCTACCGGGAACATCTCTTCCAAAGGCCTGTGAAACGCAGTTTCGTTGCAGGCCTGATCTGGCTGAAGTAGGACTTCTGCTCTGGGTGTGCTCCATTGCCCTAGAGCTGAAAGGCACAACATGCAGTCTTCTTTCCAAAGGGCGAGTTGGGCCCCACAGCATCTTGATTCCAGATCTTTGGGAAGCTAAGAAACAACTCGCTCTGCACAGTGCTCTTACAGCCTACCGGGAGCATCTCTATCAAAGGCCTCTGAAACGCAGTTTCGTTGCAGGCCTGATCTGGCTGAAGTAGGACTTCGGCTCTGGTTGTGCTCCATTGCCCTAGAGCTGGAAGGCACAACGTGCAGGCTTCATTCCAAAGGGAGAGTTGGGCCCCACAGCATCTTGCTTCCAGCTCTTTGGGAAGCTAAGAAACAACTCGCTCTGCACAGTGCTCTTACAGCCTACCGGGAGCATCACTTCCAAAGGCCTGTGAAACGCAGTTTCTTTGCAGGCCTGATCTGGCTGAAGTAGGACTTCTGCTCTGGGTGTGCTCCATTGCCCTAGAGCTGAAAGGCACAACGTGCAAGCTTCATTCCAAAGGGCGAGTTGGGCCCCACAGCATCTTGCTTCCAGCTCTTTGGGAAGCTAAGAAACAACTCGCTCTGCACAGTGCTCTTACAGCCTACCGGGAACATCTCTTCCAAAGGCCTGTGAAACGCAGTTTCTTTGCAGGCCTGATCTGGCTGAAGTAGGACTTCTGCTCTGGGTGTGCTCCATTGCCCTAGAGCTGAAAGGCACAACGTGCAGGCTTCTTTCCAAAGGGGGAGTTGGGCCCAACAGCATCTTGCTTCCAGCTCTTTGGGAAGCTAAGAAACAGCTCGCTCTGCACAGTGCTCTTACAGCCTACCGGGAACATCTCTTCCCAAGGCCTGTGAAACGCAGTTTCTTTGCAGGCCTGATCTGGCTGAAGTAGGACTTCTGCTCTGGGTGTGCTGCATTGCCCTAGAGCTGAAAGGCACAACGTGCAGGCTTCTTTCTAGAGGGCGAGTTGGGCCCCACAGCATCTTGCTTCCAGCTCTTTGGGAATGTAAGAAAGAACTCGCTCTGCACAGTGCTCTTACAGCCTACCGGGAACATCTCTTCCAAAGGCCTGTGAAACGCAGTTTCTTTGCAGGCCTGATCTGGCTGAAGTAGGACTTCTGCTCTGGGTGTGCTGCATTGCCCTAGAGCTGAAAGGCACAACGTGCAGGCTTCTTTCCAAAGGGCGAGTTGGGCCCCACAGCATCTTGCTTCCAGCTCTTTGGGATGCTAAGACACAACTCGCTCTGCACAGTGCTCTTACACTCTACCAGGAACATCTCCTCCAAAGGCCTGTGAAACGCAGTTTCTTTGCAGGCCTGTTCTGGCTGAAGTAGGACTTATGCTCTGGGTGTGCTCCATTGCCCTAGAGCTGAAAGGCACAACGTGCAGGCTTCTTTCCAAAGGGCGAGTTGGGCCCCACAGCATCTTGCTTCCAGCTCTTTGGGAAGCTAAGAAACAACTCGCTCTGCACAGTGATCTTACAGCCTACCGGGAACATCTCTTCCAAAGGCCTGTGAAACGCAGTTTCTTTGCAGGCCTGATCTGGCTGAAGTAGGACTTCTGCTCTGGGTGTGCTGAATTGCCCTAGAGCTGAAAGGCGCAACGTGCAGGCTTCTTTCCAAAGGGCGAGTTGGGCCCCACAGCATCTTGCTTCCAGCTCTTTGGGAAGCTAAGAAACAACTCGCTCTGCACAGTGCTCTTACAGCCTACCGGGAACCTCTTTTCCAAAGGCCTGTGAAACACAGTCTCTTTGCAGGCCAATTCTGGCTGAAGTAGGACTTCTGCTCTGGGTGTGCTCCATTGCCCTAGAGCTGAAAGGCACAACGTGCAGGCTTCTTTCCAAAGGGCGAGTTGGGCCCCACAGCATCTTGCTTCCAGCTCTTTGGGAAGGTAAGAAACAACTCGCTCTGCACAGTGCTCTTACAGCCTTCGGGAACATCTCTTCCAAAGGCCTGTGAAACGCAGTTTCTTTGCAGGCCTGATCTGGCTGAAGTAGGACTTCTGCTCTGGGTGTGCTCCATTGCCCTAGAGCTGAAAGGCACAACGTGCAGGCTTCTTTCCAAAGGGCGAGATGGGCCCCACAGCATCTTGCTTCCAGCTCTTTGGGAAGCTAAGAATCAACTCGCTCTGCACAGTGCTCTTACAGCCTACCGGGAACATCTCTTCCCAAGGCCTGTGAAACGCAGTTTCTTTGCAGGCCTGATCTGGCTGAAGTAGGACTTCTGCTCTGGGTGTGCTCCATTGCCCTAGAGCTGAAAGGCACAACGTGCAGGCTTCTTTCCAAAGGGCAGGTTGGGTCCCACAGCATCTTGCTTCCAGCTCTTTGGGAAGCTAAGAAACAACTCGCTCTGCACAGTGCTCTTACAGCCTACCGGGAACATCTCTTCCAAAGGCCTGAGAAACGCAGATTCTTTGCAGGCCTGATCTGGCTGAAGTAGGACTTCTGCTCTGGGTGTGCTCCATTGCCCTAGAGCTGAAAGGCACAACGTGCAGGCTTCTTTCCAAAGGGCGAGTTTGGCCCCACAGCATCTTGCTTCCAGCTCTTTGGGAAGGTAAGAAACAACTCGCTCTGCACAGTGCTCTTACAGCCTACCGGGAGCATCTCTTCCAAAGGCCTCTGAAACGCAGTTTCTTTGCAGGCCTGATCTGGCTGAAGTAGGACTTCTGCTCTGGGTGTGCTCCATTGCCCTAGAGCTGAAAGGCACAACGTGCAGGCTTCTTTCCAAAGGGCGAGTTGGGCCCCACAGCATCTTGCTTCCAGCTCTTTGGGAAGCTAAGAAACAACTCGCTCTGCACAGTGCTCTTACAGCCTACCGGGAACATCTCTTCCAAAGGCCTGTGAAACGCAGTTTCTTTGCAGGCCTGATCTGGCTGAAGTAGGACTTCTGCTCTGGGTGTGCTGAATTGCCCTAGAGCTGAAAGGCACAACGTGCAGGCTTCTTTCCAAAGGGCGAGTTGGGCCCAACAGCATCTTGCTTCCAGCTCTTTGGGAAGCTAAGAAACAGCTCGCTCTGCACAGTGCTCTTACAGCCTACCGGGAACATCTCTTCCCAAGGCCTGTGAAACGCAGTTTCTTTGCAGGCCTGATCTGGCTGAAGTAGGACGTCTGCTCTGGGTGTGCTGCATTGCCCTAGAGCTGAAAGGCACAACGTGCAGGCTTCTTTCTAGAGGGCGAGTTGGGCCCCACAGCATCTTGCTTCCAGCTCTTTGGGAATGTAAGAAAGAACTCGCTCTGCACAGTGCTCTTACAGCCTACCGGGAACATCTCTTCCAAAGGCCTGTGAAACGCAGTTTCTTTGCAGGCCTGATCTGGCTGAAGTAGGACTTCTGCTCTGGGTGTGCTGCATTGCCCTAGAGCTGAAAGGCACAACGTGCAGGCTTCTTTCCAAAGGGCGAGTTGGGCCCCACAGCATCTTGCTTCCAGCTCTTTGGGATGCTAAGACACAACTCGCTCTGCACAGTGCTCTTACACTCTACCAGGAACATCTCCTCCAAAGGCCTGTGAAACGCAGTTTCTTTGCAGGCCTGTTCTGGCTGAAGTAGGACTTATGCTCTGGGTGTGCTCCATTGCCCTAGAGCTGAAAGGCACAACGTGCAGGCTTCTTTCCAAAGGGCGAGTTGGGCCCCACAGCATCTTGCTTCCAGCTCTTTGGGAAGCTAAGAAACAACTCGCTCTGCACAGTGATCTTACAGCCTACCGGGAACATCTCTTCCAAAGGCCTGTGAAACGCAGTTTCTTTGCAGGCCTGATCTGGCTGAAGTAGGACTTCTGCTCTGGGTGTGCTGAATTGCCCTAGAGCTGAAAGGCGCAACGTGCAGGCTTCTTTCCAAAGGGCGAGTTGGGCCCCACAGCATCTTGCTTCCAGCTCTTTGGGAAGCTAAGAAACAACTCGCTCTGCACAGTGCTCTTACAGCCTACCGGGAACCTCTTTTCCAAAGGCCTGTGAAACGCAGTCTCTTTGCAGGCCAATTCTGGCTGAAGTAGGACTTCTGCTCTGGGTGTGCTCCATTGCGCTAGAGCTGAAAGGCACAACGTGCAGGCTTCTTTAAAAAGGGCGAGTTGGGCCCCACAGCATCTTGCTTCCAGCTCTTTGGGAAGGTAAGAAACAACTCGCTCTGCACAGTGCTCTTACAGCCTTCGGGAACATCTCTTCCAAAGGCCTGTGAAACGCAGTTTCTTTGCAGGCCTGATCTGGCTGAAGTAGGACTTCTGCTCTGGGTGTGCTCCATTGCCCTAGAGCTGAAAGGCACAACGTGCAGGCTTCTTTCCAAAGGGCGAGATGGGCCCCACAGCATCTTGCTTCCAGCTCTTTGGGAAGCTAAGAATCAACTCGCTCTGCACAGTGCTCTTACAGCCTACCGGGAACATCTCTTCCCAAGGCCTGTGAAACGCAGTTTCTTTGCAGGCCTGATCTGGCTGAAGTAGGACTTCTGCTCTGGGTGTGCTCCATTGCCCTAGAGCTGAAAGGCACAACGTGCAGGCTTCTTTCCAAAGGGCAGGTTGGGTCCCACAGCATCTTGCTTCCAGCTCTTTGGGAAGCTAAGAAACAACTCGCTCTGCACAGTGCTCTTACAGCCTACCGGGAACATCTCTTCCAAAGGCCTGAGAAACGCAGATTCTTTGCAGGCCTGATCTGGCTGAAGTAGGACTTCTGCTCTGGCTGTGCTCCATTGCCCTAGAGCTGAAAGGCACAACGTGCAGGCTTCTTTCCAAAGGGCGAGTTTGGCCCCACAGCATCTTGCTTCCAGCTCTTTGGGAAGGTAAGAAACAACTCGCTCTGCACAGTGCTCTTACAGCCTACCGGGAGCATCTCTTCCAAAGGCCTCTGAAACGCAGTTTCTTTGCAGGCCTGATCTGGCTGAAGTAGGACTTCTGCTCTGGGTGTGCTCCATTGCCCTAGAGCTGAAAGGCACAACGTGCAGGCTTCTTTCCAAAGGGCGAGTTGGGCCCCACAGCATCTTGCTTCCAGCTCTTTGGGAAGCTAAGAAACAACTCGCTCTGCACAGTGCTCTTACAGCCTACCGGGAACATCTCTTCCAAAGGCCTGTGAAACGCAGTTTCTTTGCAGGCCTGATCTGGCTGAAGTAGGACTTCTGCTCTGGGTGTGCTGAATTGCCCTAGAGCTGAAAGGCACAACGTGCAGGCTTCTTTCCAAAGGGCGAGTTGGGCCCCACAGCATCTTGCTTCCAGCTCTTTGGGAAGCTAAGAAACAACTCGCTCTGCACAGTGCTCTTACAGCCTACCGGGAACATCTCTTGCAAAGGCCTCTGAAATGCAGTTTCTTTGCAGGCCTGATCTGGCTGAAGTAGGACTTCTGCTTTGGGTGTGCTGCATTGCCCTTGAGCTGAAAGGCACAACGTGCAGGCTTCTTTCCAAAGGGCGAGTTGGGCCCCACAGCATCTTGCTTCCAGCTCTTTGGGAAGCTAAGAAAGAACTCGCTCTGCACAGTGATCTTACAGCCTACCGGGAACATCTCCTCCAAAGGCCTGTGAAACGCAGTTTCTTTGCAGGCCTGATCTGGCTGAAGTAGGACTTCTGCTCTGGGTGTGCTACATTGCCCTAGAGCTGAAAGGCACAACGTGCAGGCTTCTTTCCAAAGGGCGAGTTGGGCCCCACAGCATCTTGCTTCCAGCTCTTTGGGAAGCTAAGAAACAACTCGCTCTGCACAGTGCTCTTACAGCCTACCGGGAGCATCTCTTCCAAAGGCCTGAGAAACGCAGTTTCTTTGCAGGCCTGATCTGGCTGAAGTAGGACTTCTGCTCTGGGTGTGCTGCATTGCCCTAGAGCTGAAAGGCACAACGTGCAGGCTTCTTTCCCAATGGCGAGTTGGGCCCCACAGCATCTTGCTTCCAGCTCTTTGGGAAGCTAAGAAACAACTCGCTCTGCACAGTGCTCTTACAGCCTACCGGGAACATCTCTTCCAAAGGCCTGAGAAACGCAGATTCTTTGCAGGCCTGATCTGGG
The DNA here is from genome assembly GCF_041296265.1 of Equus caballus. NCBI lineage: Eukaryota > Metazoa > Chordata > Mammalia > Perissodactyla > Equidae > Equus > Equus caballus. The sequence goes on from NC_091689.1 coordinate 34,655,379, forward strand.
TGAAGTAGGACTTCTGCTCTGGCTGTGCTCCATTGACCTAGAGCTGAAAGGCACAACGTGCAGGCTTCTTTCCAAAGGGCAGGTTGGGCCCTACAGCATCTTGCTTCCAGCTCTTTGGGAAGCTAAGAAACAACTCGCTCTGCACAGTGCTCTTACAGCCTACCGGGAACATCTCTTCCAAAGGCCTGAGAAACGCAGTTTCTTTGCAGGCCTGATCTGGCTGAAGTAGGACTTCTGCTCTGGGTGTGCTCCATTGCCCTAGAGCTGAAAGGCACAACGTGCAGGCTTCTTTCCAAAGGGCGAGTTGGGCCCCACAGCATCTTGCTTCCAGCTCTTTGGGAAGCTAAGAAACAACTCGCTCTGCACAGTGCTCTTACAGCCTACCGGGAGCATCTCTTCCAAAGGCCTGAGAAACACAGTTTCTTTGCAGGCCTGATCTGGCTGAAGTAGGACTTCTGCTCTGGGTGTGCTCCATTGCCCTAGAGCTGAAAGGCACAACGTGCAGGCTTCTTTCCAAAGGGCGAGTTGGGCCCCACAGCATCTTGCTTACAGCTGTTTGGGAAGCTAAGAAACAACTCGCTCTGCACAGTGCTCTTACAGCCTACCGGGAACATCTCTTCCAAAGGCCTGAGAAACGCAGAGTCTTTGCAGGCCTGATCTGGCTGAGGTAGGACTTCTGCTCTTGGTGTGCTGCATTGCCCTAGAGCTGAAAGGCACAACGTGCAGGCTTCTTTCCAAAGGGCAGGTTGGGTCCCACAGCATCTTGCTTACAGCTCTTTGGGAAGCTAAGAAACAACTCGCTCTGCACAGTGCTCTTACAGCCTACCGGTAACATCTCTTCCAAAGGCCTTAGAAACGCAGAGTCTTTGCAGGCCTGATCTGGCTGAAGTAGGACTTCTGCTCTGGGTGTGCTCCATTGCCCTAGAGCTGAAAGGCACAACGTGCAGGCTTCTTTCCAAAGGGCAGGTTGGGTCCCACAGCATCTTGCTTACAGCTCTTTGGGAAGCTAAGAAACAACTCGCTCTGCACAGTGCTCTTACAGCCTACCGGTAACATCTCTTCCAAAGGCCTTAGAAACGCAGAGTCTTTGCAGGCCTGATATGGCTGAAGTAGGACTTCTGCTCTGGGTGTGCTCCATTGCCCTAGAGCTGAAAGGCACAACGTGCAGGCTTCTTTCCAAAGGGCGAGTTGGGCCCCACAGCATCTTGCTTCCAGCTCTTTGGGAAGCTAAGACACAACTCGCTCTGCACAGTGCTCTTACAGCCTACCGGGAACATCTCTTCCAAAGGCCTGTGAAACGCAGTTTCTTTGCAGGCCTGATCTGGCTGAAGTAGGACTTCTGCTCTGGGTGTGCTGCATTGCCCTAGAGCTGAAAGGCACAACGTGCAGGCTTCTTTCCAAAGGGCGAGTTGGGCCCCACAGCATCTTGCTTCCAGCTCTTTGGGAAGCTAAGAAACAACTCGCTCTGCACAGTGCTCTTACACTCTACCGGGAACATCTCCTCCAAAGGCCTGTGAAACGCAGTTTCTTTGCAGGCCTGTTCTGGCTGAAGTAGGACTTATGCTCTGGGTGTGCTCCATTGCCCTAGAGCTGAAAGGCACAACGTGCAGGCTTCTTTCCAAAGGGCGAGTTGGGCCCCACAGCATCTTGCTTCCAGCTCTTTGGGAAGCTAAGAAACAACTCGCTCTGCACAGTGCTCTTACAGCCTACCGGGAACATCTCTTCCAAAGGCCTGTGAAACGCAGTTTCTTTGCAGGCCTGATCTGGCTGAAGTAGGACTTCTGCTCTGGGTGTGCTCCATTGCCCTAGAGCTGAAAGGCACAACGTGCAGGCTTCTTTCCAAAGGGCGAGTTGGGCCCCACAGCATCTTGCTTCCAGCTCTTTGGGAAGCTAAGAAACAACTCGCTCTGCACAGTGCTCTTACAGCCTACCGGGAGCATCTCTTCCAAAGGCCTGAGAAACGCAGTTTCTTTGCAGGCCTGATCTGGCTGAAGTAGGACTTCTGCTCTGGGTGTGCTGCATTGCCCTAGAGCTGAAAGGCACAACGTGCAGGCTTCTTTCCCAATGGCGAGTTGGGCCCCACAGCATCTTGCTTCCAGCTCTTTGGGAAGCTAAGAAACAACTCGCTCTGCACAGTGCTCTTACAGCCTCCCGGGAACATCTCTTCCAAAGGCCTGAGAAACGCAGATTCTTTGCAGGCCTGATCTGGGTGAAGTAGGACTTCTGCTCTGGCTGTGCTCCATTGACCTAGAGCTGAAAGGCACAACGTGCAGGCTTCTTTCCAAAGGGCAGGTTGGGCCCTACAGCATCTTGCTTCCAGCTCTTTGGGAAGCTAAGAAACAACTCGCTCTGCACAGTGCTCTTACAGCCTACCGGGAACATCTCTTCCAAAGGCCTGAGAAACGCAGTTTCTTTGCAGGCCTGATCTGGCTGAAGTAGGACTTCTGCTCTGGGTGTGCTCCATTGCCCTAGAGCTGAAAGGCACAACGTGCAGGCTTCTTTCCAAAGGGCGAGTTGGGCCCCACAGCATCTTGCTTCCAGCTCTTTGGGAAGCTAAGAAACAACTCGCTCTTCACAGTGCTCTTACAGCCTACCGGGAACATCTCTTCCAAAGGCCTGAGAAACGCAGTTTCTTTGCAGGCCTGATCTGGCTGAAGTAGGACTTCTGCTCTGGGTGTGCTCCATTGCCCTAGAGCTGAAAGGCACAACGTGCAGGCTTCTTTCCAAAGGGCGAGTTGGGCCCCACAGCATCTTGCTTCCAGCTCTTTGGGAAGCTAAGAAACAACTCGCTCTGCACAGTGCTCTTACAGCCTACCGGGAGCATCTCTTCCAAAGGCCTGAGAAACACAGTTTCTTTGCAGGCCTGATCTGGCTGAAGTAGGACTTCTGCTCTGGGTGTGCTCCATTGCCCTAGAGCTGAAAGGCACAACGTGCAGGCTTCTTTCCAAAGGGCGAGTTGGGCCCCACAGCATCTTGCTTACAGCTGTTTGGGAAGCTAAGAAACAACTCGCTCTGCACAGTGCTCTTACAGCCTACCGGGAACATCTCTTCCAAAGGCCTGAGAAACGCAGAGTCTTTGCAGGCCTGATCTGGCTGAAGTAGGACTTCTGCTCTTGGTGTGCTGCATTGCCCTAGAGCTGAAAGGCACAACGTGCAGGCTTCTTTCCAAAGGGCAGGTTGGGTCCCACAGCATCTTGCTTACAGCTCTTTGGGAAGCTAAGAAACAACTCGCTCTGCACAGTGCTCTTACAGCCTACCGGTAACATCTCTTCCAAAGGCCTTAGAAACGCAGAGTCTTTGCAGGCCTGATCTGGCTGAAGTAGGACTTCTGCTCTGGGTGTGCTGCATTGCCCTAGAGCTGAAAGGCACAACGTGCAGGCTTCTTTCCAAAGGGCAGGTTGGGTCCCACAGCATCTTGCTTACAGCTCTTTGGGAAGCTAAGAAACAACTCGCTCTGCACAGTGCTCTTACAGCCTACCGGTAACATCTCTTCCAAAGGCCTTAGAAACGCAGAGTCTTTGCAGGCCTGATATGGCTGAAGTAGGACTTCTGCTCTGGGTGTGCTCCATTGCCCTAGAGCTGAAAGGCACAACGTGCAGGCTTCTTTCCAAAGGGCGAGTTGGGCCCCACAGCATCTTGCTTCCAGCTCTTTGGGAAGCTAAGACACAACTCGCTCTGCACAGTGCTCTTACAGCCTACCGGGAACATCTCTTCCAAAGGCCTGTGAAACGCAGTTTCTTTGCAGGCCTGATCTGGCTGAAGTAGGACTTCTGCTCTGGGTGTGCTGCATTGCCCTAGAGCTGAAAGGCACAACGTGCAGGCTTCTTTCCAAAGGGCGAGTTGGGCCCCACAGCATCTTGCTTCCAGCTCTTTGGGAAGCTAAGAAACAACTCGCTCTGCACAGTGCTCTTACACTCTACCGGGAACATCTCCTCCAAAGGCCTGTGAAACGCAGTTTCTTTGCAGGCCTGTTCTGGCTGAAGTAGGACTTATGCTCTGGGTGTGCTCCATTGCCCTAGAGCTGAAAGGCACAACGTGCAGGCTTCTTTCCAAAGGGCGAGTTGGGCCCCACAGCATCTTGCTTCCAGCTCTTTGGGAAGCTAAGAAACAACTCGCTCTGCACAGTGCTCTTACAGCCTACCGGGAACATCTCTTCCAAAGGCCTGTGAAACGCAGTTTCTTTGCAGGCCTGATCTGGCTGAAGTAGGACTTCTGCTCTGGGTGTGCTCCATTGCCCTAGAGCTGAAAGGCACAACGTGCAGGCTTCTTTCCAAAGGGCGAGTTGGGCCCCACAGCATCTTGCTTCCAGCTCTTTGGGAAGCTAAGAAACAGCTCGCTCTGCACAGTGCTCTTACAGCCTACCGGGAGCATCTCTTCCAAAGGCCTGAGAAACACAGTTTCTTTGCAGGCCTTATCTGGCTGAAGTAGGACTTCTGCTCTGGGTGTGCTCCATTGCCCTAGAGCTGAAAGGCACAACGTGCAGGCTTCTTTCCAAAGGGCGAGTTGGGCCCCACAGCATCTTGCTTACAGCTGTTTGGGAAGCTAAGAAACAACTCGCTCTGCACAGTGCTCTTATAGCCTACCGGGAACATCTCTTCCAAAGGCCTGAGAAACGCAGAGTCTTTGCAGGCCTGATCTGGCTGAAGTAGGACTTATGCTCTGGGTGTGCTGCATTGCCCTAGAGCTGAAAGGCACAACGTGCAGGCTTCTTTCCAAAGGGCAGGTTGGGTCCCACAGCATCTTGCTTACAGCTCTTTGGGAAGCTAAGAAACAACTCGCTCTGCACAGTGCTCTTACAGCCTACCGGTAACATCTCTTCCAAAGGCCATAGAAACGCAGAGTCTTTGCAGGCCTGATCTGGCTGAAGTAGGACTTCTGCTCTGGGTGTGCTGCATTGCCCTAGAGCTGAAAGGCACAACGTGCAGGCTTCTTTCCAAAGGGCAGGTTGGGTCCCACAGCATCTTGCTTACAGCTCTTTGGGAAGCTAAGAAACAACTCGCTCTGCACAGTGCTCTTACAGCCTACCGGGAACCTCTCTTCCAAAGGCCTTAGAAACGCAGAGTCTTTGCAGGCCTGATATGGCTGAAGTAGGACTTCTGCTCTGGGTGTGCTCCATTGCCCTAGAGCTGAAAGGCACAACGTGCAGGCTTCTTTCCAGAGGGCGAGTTGGGCCCCACAGCATCTTGCTTCCAGCTCTTTGGGAAGCTAAGAAACAACTCGCTCTGCACAGTGCTCTTACAGCCTACCGGGAGCAGCTCTTCCAAAGGCCTCTGAAACGCAGTTTCTTTGCAGGCCTGATCTGGCTGAAGTAGGACTTCTGCTCTGGGTGTGCTCCATTGCCCTAGAGCTGAAAGGCACAACGTGCAGGCTTCTTTCAATAGGGGGAGTTGGGCCCCACAGCATCTTGCTTCCAGCTCTTTGGGAAGCTAAGACACAACTCGCTCTGCACAGTGCTCTTACAGCCTACCGGGAACATGTCTTCCAAAGGCCTGTGAAACGCTGTTTCTTTGCAGGCCTGATCTGGCTGAAGTAGGACTTCTGCTCTGGGTGTGCTGCATTGCCCTAGAGCTGAAAGGCACAACGTGCAGGCTTCTTTCCAAAGGGCGAGTTGGGCCCCACAGCATCTTGCTTCCAGCTCTTTGGGATGCTAAGAAACAACTCGCTCTGCACAGTGCTCTTACACTCTACCGGGAACATCTCCTCCAAAGGCCTGTGAAACGCAGTTTCTTTGCAGGCCTGTTCTGCCTGAAGTAGGACTTATGCTCTGGGTGTGCTCCATTGCCCTAAAGCTGAAAGGCACAACGTGCAGGCTTCTTTCCAAAGGGCGAGTTGGGCCCCACAGCATCTTGCTTCCAGCTCTTTGGGAAGCTAAGAAACAACTCGCTCTGCACAGTGATCTTACAGCCTACCGGGAACATCTCTTCCAAAGGCCTGTGAAACGCAGTTTCTTTGCAGGCCTGATCTGGCTGAAGTAGGACTTCTGCTCTGGGTGTGCTCCATTGCCCTAGAGCTGAAAGGCACAACGTGCAGGCTTCTTTCCAAAGGGCGAGTTGGGGCCCACAGCATCTTGCTTCCAGCTCTTTGGGAAGGTAAGAAAGAACTCGCTCTGCACAGTGCTCTTACAGCCTACCGGGAACATCTCTTCCAAAGGCCTGTGAAATGCAGGTTCGTTGCAGGCCTGATCTGGCTGAAGTAGGACTTCTGCTCTGGGTGTGCTCCATTGCCCTAGAGCTGAAAGGCACAACGTGCAGGCTTCTTTCCAAAGGGGGAGTTGGGCCCCACAGCATCTTGCTTCCAGCTCTTTGGGAAGCTAAGAAACAGCTCGCTCTGCACAGTGCTCTTACAGCCTACCGGGAACATCTCTTCCAAAGGCCTGTGAAACGCAGTTTCTTTGCAGGCCTGATCTGGCTGAAGTAGGACTTCTGCTCTGGGTGTGCTGCATTGCCCTAGAGCTGAAAGGCACAACGTGCAGGCTTCTTTCTAGAGGGCGAGTTGGGCCCCACAGCATCTTGCTTCCAGCTCTTTGGGAATGTAAGAAAGAACTCGCTCTGCACAGTGCTCTTACAGCCTACCGGGAACATCTCTTCCAAAGGCCTGTGAAACGCAGTTTCGTTGCAGGCCTGATCTGGCTGAAGTAGGACTTCGGCTCTTGTTGTGCTCCATTGCCCTAGAGCTGAAAGGCACAACGTGCAGGCTTCTTTCTAGAGGGCGAGTTGGGCCCCACAGCATCTTGCTTCCAGCTCTTTGGGAAGCTAAGAAACAACTCGCTCTGCACAGTGCTCTTACAGCCTACCGGGAGCATCTCTTCCAAAGGCCTGTGAAACGCAGTTTCTTTGCAGGCCTGATCTGGCTGAAGTAGGACTTCTGCTCTGGGTGTGCTCCATTGCCCTAGAGCTGGAAGGCACAACGTGCAGGCTTCATTCCAAAGGGCGAGTTGGGCCCCACAGCATCTTGCTTCCAGCTCTTTGGGAAGCTAAGAAACAACTCGCTGTGCACAGTGCTCTTACAGCCTACCGGGAGCATCTCTTCCAAAGGCCTCTGAAACGCAGTTTCTTTGCAGGCCTGATCTGGCTGAAGTAGGACTTCTGCTCTGGGTGTGCTCCATTGCCCTAGAGCTGAAAGGCACAACGTGCAAGCTTCATTCCAAAGGGCGAGTTGGGCCCCACAGCATCTTGCTTCCAGCTCTTTGGGAAGCTAAGAAAAATCTCGCTCTGCACAGTGCTCTTACAGCCTACCGGGAGCATCACTTCCAACGGCCTGTGAAACGCAGTTTCTTTGCAGGCCTGATCTGGCTGAAGTAGGACTTCTGCTCTGGGTGTGCTAAATTGCCCTAGAGCTGAAAGGCACAACGTGCAGGCTTCTTTCCAAAGGGCAGGTTGGGTCCCACAGCCTCTTGCTTCCAGCTCTTTGGGAAGCTAAGAAACAACTCTCTCTGCACAGTGCTCTTACAGCCTACCGGGAACATCTCTTCCAAAGGCCTGAGAAACGCAGATTCTTTGCAGGCCTGATCTGGCTGAAGTAGGACTTCTGCTCGGGGTGTGCTCCATTGCCCTAGAGCTGAAAGGCACAACGTGCAGGCTTCTTTCCAAAGGGCGAGTTGGGCCCCACAGCATCTTGCTTCCAGCTCTTTGGGAAGCTAAGAAACAACTCGCTCTGCACAGTGCTCTTACAGCCTACCGGGAGCATCTCTTCCAAAGGCCTGTGAAACGCAGTTTCTTTGCAGGCCTGATCTGGCTGAAGTAGGACTTCTGCTCTGGGTGTGCTCCATTGCCCTAGAGCTGAAAGGCACAACGTGCAGGCTTCTTTCCAAAGGGCGAGTTGGGCCCCACAGCATCTTGCTTCCAGCTCTTTGGGAAGCTAAGAAAGAAGTCGCTCTGCACAGTGCTCTTACAGCCTACCGGGAACATCTCCTCCAAAGGCCTGTGAAACGCAGTTTCTTTGCAGGCCTGATCTGGCTGAAGTAGGACTTCTGCTCTGGGTGTGCTCCATTGCCCTAGAGCTGAAAGGCACAACGTGCAGGCTTCTTTCCAAAGGGCGAGTTGGGCCCCACAGCATCTTGCTTCCAGCTCTTTGGGAAGCTAAGAAACAACTCGCTCTGCACAGTGCTCTTACAGCCTACCGGGAGCATCTCTTCCAAAGGCCTGAGAAACGCAGTTTCTTTGCAGGCCTGATCTGGCTGAAGTAGGACTTCTGCTCTGGGTGTGCTGCATTGCCCTAGAGCTGAAAGGCACAACGTGCAGGCTTCTTTCCAAAGGGCGAGTTGGGCCCCACAGCATCTTGCTTCCAGCTCTTTGGGAAGCTAAGAATCAACTCGCTCTGCACAGTGCTCTTACAGCCTACCGGGAACATCTCTTCCAAAGACCTCTGAAACGCAGTTTCTTTGCAGTCCTGATCTGGCTGAAGTAGGACTTCTGCTCTGGGTGTGCTCCATTCCCCTAGAGCTGAAAGGCACAACGTGCAGGCTTCTTTCCAAAGGGCGAGTTGGGCCCCACAGCATCTTGCTTCCAGCTCTTTGGGAAGCTAAGAAACAACTCGCTCTGCACAGTGCTCTTACAGCCTACCGGGAACATCTCTTCCAAAGGCCTGTGAAACGCAGTTTCTTTGCAGGCCTGATCTGGCTGAAGTAGGACTTCTGCTCTGGGTGTGCTCCATTGCCCTAGAGCTGAAAGGCACAACGTGCAGGCTTCTTTCCAAAGGGCGAGTTGGGCCCCACAGCATCTTGCTTCCAGCTCTTTGGGAAGCTAAGAAACAACTCGCTCTGCTCAGTGCTCTTACAGCCTACCGGGAACATCTCTTCCAAAGACCTGTGAAACGCAGTTTCTTTGCAGGCCTGATCTGGCTGAAGTAGGACTTCTGCTCTGGGTGTGCTCCATTGCCCTAGAGCTGAAAGGCACAACGTGCAGGCTTCTTTCCAAAGGGCGAGTTGGGCCCCACAGCATCTTGCTTCCAGCTCTTTGGGAAGCTAAGAAACAACTCGCTCTGCACAGTGCTCTTACAGCCTACCGGGAACATCTCTTCCAACGGCCTGTGAAACGCAGTTTCTTTGCAGGCCTGATCTGGCTGAAGTAGGACTTCTGCTCTGGGTGTGCTCCATTGCCCTAGTGCTGAAAGGCACAACGTGCAAGCTTCTTTCCAAAGGGCAAGTTGGGCCCCACAGCATCTTTCTTCCAGCTCTTTGGGAAGCTAAGAAACAACTCGCTCTGCTCAGTGCTCTTACAGCCAACCGGGAACATCTCTTCCAAAGACCTGTGAAACGCAGTTTCTTTGCAGGCCTGATCTGGCTGAAGTAGGACTTCTGCTCGGGGTGTGCTCCATTGCCCTAGAGCTGAAAGGCACAACGTGCAGGCTTCTTTCCAAAGGGCGAGTTGGGCCCCACAGCATCTTGCTTCCAGCTCTTTGGGAAGTTAAGAAAAAACTCGCTCTGCTCAGTGCTCTTACAGCCTCCCGGGAACACCTCTTCCAACGGCCTGTGAAACACAGTTTCTTTGCAGGCCTGATCTGGCTGAAGTAGGACTTCTGCTCTGGGTGTGCTCCATTGCCCTAGAGCTGAAAGGCACAACGTGCAGGCTTCTTTCCAAAGGGCGAGTTGGGCCCCACAGCATCTTGCTTCCAGCTCTTTGGGAAGCTAAGAAACAACTCGCTCTGCACAGTGCTCTTACAGCCTCCCGGAAGCATCTCTTCCAAAGGCCTGAGAAACGCAGAGTCTTTGCAGGCCTGATCTGGCTGAAGTAGGACTTCTGCTCTGGGTGTGCTCCATTGCCCTAGAGCTGAAAGGCACAACGTGCAGGCTTCTTTCCAAAGGGCGAGTTGGGCCCCACAGCATCTTGCTTCCAGCTCTTTGGGAAGCTAAGAAACAACTCGCTCTGCTCAGGGCTCTTACAGCCTACCGGGAACATCTCTTCCAACGGCCTGTGAAACGCAGTTTCTTTGCAGGCGTGATCTGGCTGAAGTAGGACTTCTGCTCTGGGTGTGCTACATTGCCCTAGAGCTGAAAGGCACAACGTGCAGGCTTCTTTCCAAAGAGCAGGTTGGGTCCCACAGCATCTTGCTTCTAGCTCTTTGGGAAGCTAAGAAACAACTCGCTCTGCACAGTGCTCTTACAGCCTACCGGGAACATCTCTTCCAAAGGCCTGAGAAACGCAGATTCTTTGCAGGCCTGACCTGGCTGAAGTAGGACTTCTGCTCTGGGTGTGCTCCATTGCCCTAGAGCTGAAAGGCACAACGTGCAGGCTTCTTTCCAAAGGGCGAGTTGGGCCCCACAGCATCTTGCTTCCAGCTCTTTGGGAAGCTAAGAAACAACTCGCTCTGCACAGTGCTCTTACAGCCTACCGGGAGCATCTCTTCCAAAGGCCTCTGAAACGCAGTTTCTTTGCAGGCCTGATCTGGCTGAAGTAGGACTTCTGCTCTGGGTGTGCTCCATTGCCCTAGAGCTGAAAGGCACAACGTGCAGGCTTCTTTCCAAAGGGCGAGTTGGGCCCCACAGCATCTTGCTTCCAGCTCTTTGGGAAGCTAAGAAACAACTCGCTCTGCACAGTGCTCTTACAGCCTACCGGAAACATCTCTTCCAAAGGCCTGTGAAACGCTGTTTCTTTGCAGGCCTGATCTGGCTGAAGTAGGACTTCTGCTCTGGGTGTGCTTCATTGCCCTAGAGCTGAAAGGCACAACGTGCAGGCTTCTTTCCAAAGGGCGAGTTGGGCCCCACAGCATCTTGCTTCCAGCTCTTTGGGAAGCTAAGAAACAACTCGCTCTGCACAGTGCTCTTACAGCCTACCGGGAGCATCTCTTCCAAAGGCCTCTGAAACGCAGTTTCTTTGCAGGCCTGATCTGGCTGAAGTAGGACTTCTGCTCTGGGTGTGCTCCATTGCCCTAGAGCTGAAAGGCACAACGTGCAAGCTTCATTCCAAAGGGCGAGTTGGGCCCCACAGCATCTTGCTTCCAGCTCTTTCGGAAGCTAAGAAACAACTCGCTCTGCACAGTGCTCTTACAGCCTACCGGGAACATCTCTTCCAAAGGCCTGTGAAACGCAGTTTCTTTGCAGGCCTGATCTGGCTGAAGTAGGACTTCTGCTCTGGGTGTGCTCCATTGCCCTAGAGCTGAAAGGCACAACGTGCAGGCTTCTTTCCAAAGGGCGAGTTGGGCCCCACAGCATCTTGCTTCCAGCTCTTTGGGAAGCTAAGAAACAATTCGCTCTGCACAGTGCTCTTACAGCCTACCGGGAACATCTCTTCCCAAGGCCTGTGAAACGCAGTTTCTTTGCAGTCCTGATCTGGCTGAAGTAGGACTTCTGCTCTGGGTGTGCTCCATTGCCCTAGAGCTGAAAGGCACAACGTGCAGGCTTCTTTCCAAAGGGAGAGTTGGGCCCCACAGCATCTTGCTTCCAGCTCTTTGGGAAGCTAAGAAACAACTCGCTCTGCTCAGTGCTCTTACAGCCTACCGGGAACATCTCTTCCAAAGGCCTGTGAAACGCAGTTTCTTTAGAGGCCTGATCTGGCTGAAGTAGGACTTCTGCTCTGGGTGTGCTCCATTGCCCTAGAGCTGAAAGGCACAACGTGCAGGCTTCTTTCCAAAGGGCAGGTTGGGTCCCACAGCATCTTGCTTACAGCTCTTTGGGAAACTAAAAACAACTCGCTCTGCACAGTGCTCTTACAGCCTACCGGGAACATCTCTTCCAAAGGCCTGAGAAACGCAGATTTTTTGCTGGCCTGATCTGGCTGAAGTAGGACTTCTGCTCTGGCTGTGCTCCATTGACCTAGAGCTGAAAGGCTCAACGTGCAGGCTTGTTTCCAAAGGGCGAGTTGGGCCCCACAGCATCTTGCTTCCAGCTCTTTGGGAAGGTAACAAACAGCTCGCTCTGCACAGTGCTCTTACAGCCTACCGGGAACATCTCTTCCAAAGGCTTGTGAAACGCAGTTTCTTTGCAGGCCTGACCTGGCTGAAGTAGGGCTTCTGCTCTGGGTGTGCTACATTGCCCTAGAGCTGAAAGGCACAACGTGCAGGCTTCTTTCCAAAGGGCGAGTTGGGCCCCACAGCATCTTGCTTCCAGCTCTTTGGGAAGCTAAGAAACAACTCGCTCTGCACAGTGCTCTTACAGCCTACCGGAAACATCTCTACCAAAGGTCTGTGAAACGCAGTTTCTTTGCAGGCCTGATCTGGCTGAAGTATGACTTCTGCTCTGGGTGTGCTACATTGCCCTAGAGCTGAAAGGCACAACGTGCAGGCTTCTTTCCAAAGGGCGAGTTGGGCCCCACAGCATCTTGCTTCCAGCTCTTTGGGAAGCTAAGAAACAACTCGCTCTGCACAGTGCTCTTACAGCCTACCGGGAGCATCTCTTCCAAAGGCCTGTGAAACGCAGTTTCTTTGCAGGCCTGATCTGGCTGAAGTAGGACTTCTGCTCTGGGTGTGCTCCATTGCCCTAGAGCTGAAAGGCACAACGTGCAGGCTGCTTTTCAAAAGGGCGAGTTGGGCCCCACAGCATCTTGCTTCCAGCTCTTTGGGAAGCTAAGAAACAACTCGCTCTGCACAGTGCTCTTACAGCCTACCGGGAACATCTCTTCCAAAGGCCTGAGAAACGCAGAGTCTTTGCAGGCATGATCTGGCTGAAGTAGGACTTCTGCTCGGGGTGTGCTCCATTGCCCTAGAGCTGAAAGGCACAACGTGCAGGCTTCTTTTCAAAGGGCGAGTTGGGCGCCACAGCATCTTGCTTCCAGCTCTTTGGGAAGCTAAGAAACAACTCGCTCTGCACAGTGCTCTTACAGCCTACCGGGAGCATCTCTTCCAAAGGCCTCTGAAACGCAGTTCCTTTGCAGGCCTGCTCTGGCTGAAGTAGGACTTCTGCTCTGGGTGTGCTCCATTGCCCTAGAGCTGAAAGGCACAACGTGCAGGCTTCTTTCCAAAGGGCGAGTTGGGCCCTACAGCATCTTGCTTCCAGCTCTTTGGGAAGCTAAGAAAGAACTCGCTCTGCACAGTGCTCTTACAGCCTACCGGGAACATCTCCTCCAAAGGCCTGTGAAACGCAGTTTCTTTGCAGGCCTGATCTGGCTGAAGTAGGACTTCTGCTCTGGGTGTGCTCCATTGCCCTAGAGCTGAAAGGCACAACGTGCAGGCTTCTTTCCAAAGGGCGAGTTGGGCCCCACAGCATCTTGCTTCCAGCTCTTTGGGAAGCTAAGAAACAACTCGCTCTGCTCAGGGCTCTTACAGCCTACCGGGAACATCTCTTCCAACGGCCTGTGAAACGCAGTTTCTTTGCAGGCGTGATCTGGCTGAAGTAGGACTTCTGCTCTGGGTGTGCTACATTGCCCTAGAGCTGAAAGGCACAACGTGCAGGCTTCTTTCCAAAGGGCAGGTTGGGTCCCACAGCATCTTGCTTCTAGCTCTTTGGGAAGCTAAGAAACAACTCGCTCTGCACAGTGCTCTTACAGCCTACCGGGAACATCTCTTCCAAAGGCCTGAGAAACGCAGATTCTTTGCAGGCCTGACCTGGCTGAAGTAGGACTTCTGCTCTGGGTGTGCTCCATTGCCCTAGAGCTGAAAGGCACAACGTGCAGGCTTCTTTCCAAAGGGCGAGTTGGGCCCCACAGCATCTTGCTTCCAGCTCTTTGGGAAGCTAAGAAACAACTCGCTCTGCACAGTGCTCTTACAGCCTACCGGGAGCATCTCTTCCAAAGGCCTCTGAAACGCAGTTTCTTTGCAGGCCTGATCTGGCTGAAGTAGGACTTCTGCTCTGGGTGTGCTCCATTGCCCTAGAGCTGAAAGGCACAACGTGCAGGCTTCTTTCCAAAGGGCGAGTTGGGCCCCACAGCATCTTGCTTCCAGCTCTTTGGGAAGCTAAGAAACAACTCGCTCTGCACAGTGCTCTTACAGCCTACCGGAAACATCTCTTCCAAAGGCCTGTGAAACGCTGTTTCTTTGCAGGCCTGATCTGGCTGAAGTAGGACTTCTGCTCTGGGTGTGCTTCATTGCCCTAGAGCTGAAAGGCACAACGTGCAGGCTTCTTTCCAAAGGGCGAGTTGGGCCCCACAGCATCTTGCTTCCAGCTCTTTGGGAAGCTAAGAAACAACTCGCTCTGCACAGTGCTCTTACAGCCTACCGGGAGCATCTCTTCCAAAGGCCTCTGAAACGCAGTTTCTTTGCAGGCCTGATCTGGCTGAAGTAGGACTTCTGCTCTGGGTGTGCTCCATTGCCCTAGAGCTGAAAGGCACAACGTGCAAGCTTCATTCCAAAGGGCGAGTTGGGCCCCACAGCATCTTGCTTCCAGCTCTTTCGGAAGCTAAGAAACAACTCGCTCTGCACAGTGCTCTTACAGCCTACCGGGAACATCTCTTCCAAAGGCCTGTGAAACGCAGTTTCTTTGCAGGCCTGATCTGGCTGAAGTAGGACTTCTGCTCTGGGTGTGCTCCATTGCCCTAGAGCTGAAAGGCACAACGTGCAGGCTTCTTTCCAAAGGGCGAGTTGGGCCCCACAGCATCTTGCTTCCAGCTCTTTGGGAAGCTAAGAAACAATTCGCTCTGCACAGTGCTCTTACAGCCTACCGGGAACATCTCTTCCCAAGGCCTGTGAAACGCAGTTTCTTTGCAGTCCTGATCTGGCTGAAGTAGGACTTCTGCTCTGGGTGTGCTCCATTGCCCTAGAGCTGAAAGGCATAACGTGCAGGCTTCTTTCCAAAGGGCGAGTTGGGCCCCACAGCATCTTGCTTCCAGCTCTTTGGGAAGCTAAGAAACAACTCGCTCTGCTCAGTGCTCTTACAGCCTACCGGGAACATCTCTTCCAAAGGCCTGTGAAACGCAGTTTCTTTAGAGGCCTGATCTGGCTGAAGTAGGACTTCTGCTCTGGGTGTGCTCCATTGCCCTAGAGCTGAAAGGCACAACGTGCAGGCTTCTTTCCAAAGGGCAGGTTGGGTCCCACAGCATCTTGCTTACAGCTCTTTGGGAAACTAAAAACAACTCGCTCTGCACAGTGCTCTTACAGCCTACCGGGAACATCTCTTCCAAAGGCCTGAGAAACGCAGATTTTTTGCTGGCCTGATCTGGCTGAAGTAGGACTTCTGCTCTGGCTGTGCTCCATTGACCTAGAGCTGAAAGGCTCAACGTGCAGGCTTGTTTCCAAAGGGCGAGTTGGGCCCCACAGCATCTTGCTTCCAGCTCTTTGGGAAGCTAAGAAACAACTCGCTCTGCTCAGTGCTCTTACAGCCAACCGGGAACATCTCTTCCAAAGACCTGTGAAACGCAGTTTCTTTGCAGGCCTGATCTGGCTGAAGTAGGACTTCTGCTCGGGGTGTGCTCCATTGCCCTAGAGCTGAAAGGCACAACGTGCAGGCTTCTTTCCAAAGGGCGAGTTGGGCCCCACAGCATCTTGCTTCCAGCTCTTTGGGAAGTTAAGAAAAAACTCGCTCTGCTCAGTGCTCTTACAGCCTCCCGGGAACACCTCTTCCAACGGCCTGTGAAACACAGTTTCTTTGCAGGCCTGATCTGGCTGAAGTAGGACTTCTGCTCTGGGTGTGCTCCATTGCCCTAGAGCTGAAAGGCACAACGTGCAGGCTTCTTTCCAAAGGGCGAGTTGGGCCCCACAGCATCTTGCTTCCAGCTCTTTGGGAAGCTAAGAAACAACTCGCTCTGCACAGTGCTCTTACAGCCTCCCGGAAGCATCTCTTCCAAAGGCCTGAGAAACGCAGAGTCTTTGCAGGCCTGATCTGGCTGAAGTAGGACTTCTGCTCTGGGTGTGCTCCATTGCCCTAGAGCTGAAAGGCACAACGTGCAGGCTTCTTTCCAAAGGGCGAGTTGGGCCCCACAGCATCTTGCTTCCAGCTCTTTGGGAAGCTAAGAAACAACTCGCTCTGCTCAGGGCTCTTACAGCCTACCGGGAACATCTCTTCCAACGGCCTGTGAAACGCAGTTTCTTTGCAGGCGTGATCTGGCTGAAGTAGGACTTCTGCTCTGGGTGTGCTACATTGCCCTAGAGCTGAAAGGCACAACGTGCAGGCTTCTTTCCAAAGAGCAGGTTGGGTCCCACAGCATCTTGCTTCTAGCTCTTTGGGAAGCTAAGAAACAACTCGCTCTGCACAGTGCTCTTACAGCCTACCGGGAACATCTCTTCCAAAGGCCTGAGAAACGCAGATTCTTTGCAGGCCTGACCTGGCTGAAGTAGGACTTCTGCTCTGGGTGTGCTCCATTGCCCTAGAGCTGAAAGGCACAACGTGCAGGCTTCTTTCCAAAGGGCGAGTTGGGCCCCACAGCATCTTGCTTCCAGCTCTTTGGGAAGCTAAGAAACAACTCGCTCTGCACAGTGCTCTTACAGCCTACCGGGAGCATCTCTTCCAAAGGCCTCTGAAACGCAGTTTCTTTGCAGGCCTGATCTGGCTGAAGTAGGACTTCTGCTCTGGGTGTGCTCCATTGCCCTAGAGCTGAAAGGCACAACGTGCAGGCTTCTTTCCAAAGGGCGAGTTGGGCCCCACAGCATCTTGCTTCCAGCTCTTTGGGAAGCTAAGAAACAACTCGCTCTGCACAGTGCTCTTACAGCCTACCGGAAACATCTCTTCCAAAGGCCTGTGAAACGCTGTTTCTTTGCAGGCCTGATCTGGCTGAAGTAGGACTTCTGCTCTGGGTGTGCTTCATTGCCCTAGAGCTGAAAGGCACAACGTGCAGGCTTCTTTCCAAAGGGCGAGTTGGGCCCCACAGCATCTTGCTTCCAGCTCTTTGGGAAGCTAAGAAACAACTCGCTCTGCACAGTGCTCTTACAGCCTACCGGGAGCATCTCTTCCAAAGGCCTCTGAAACGCAGTTTCTTTGCAGGCCTGATCTGGCTGAAGTAGGACTTCTGCTCTGGGTGTGCTCCATTGCCCTAGAGCTGAAAGGCACAACGTGCAAGCTTCATTCCAAAGGGCGAGTTGGGCCCCACAGCATCTTGCTTCCAGCTCTTTCGGAAGCTAAGAAACAACTCGCTCTGCACAGTGCTCTTACAGCCTACCGGGAACATCTCTTCCAAAGGCCTGTGAAACGCAGTTTCTTTGCAGGCCTGATCTGGCTGAAGTAGGACTTCTGCTCTGGGTGTGCTCCATTGCCCTAGAGCTGAAAGGCACAACGTGCAGGCTTCTTTCCAAAGGGCGAGTTGGGCCCCACAGCATCTTGCTTCCAGCTCTTTGGGAAGCTAAGAAACAATTCGCTCTGCACAGTGCTCTTACAGCCTACCGGGAACATCTCTTCCCAAGGCCTGTGAAACGCAGTTTCTTTGCAGTCCTGATCTGGCTGAAGTAGGACTTCTGCTCTGGGTGTGCTCCATTGCCCTAGAGCTGAAAGGCACAACGTGCAGGCTTCTTTCCAAAGGGAGAGTTGGGCCCCACAGCATCTTGCTTCCAGCTCTTTGGGAAGCTAAGAAACAACTCGCTCTGCTCAGTGCTCTTACAGCCTACCGGGAACATCTCTTCCAAAGGCCTGTGAAACGCAGTTTCTTTAGAGGCCTGATCTGGCTGAAGTAGGACTTCTGCTCTGGGTGTGCTCCATTGCCCTAGAGCTGAAAGGCACAACGTGCAGGCTTCTTTCCAAAGGGCAGGTTGGGTCCCACAGCATCTTGCTTACAGCTCTTTGGGAAACTAAAAACAACTCGCTCTGCACAGTGCTCTTACAGCCTACCGGGAACATCTCTTCCAAAGGCCTGAGAAACGCAGATTTTTTGCTGGCCTGATCTGGCTGAAGTAGGACTTCTGCTCTGGCTGTGCTCCATTGACCTAGAGCTGAAAGGCTCAACGTGCAGGCTTGTTTCCAAAGGGCGAGTTGGGCCCCACAGCATCTTGCTTCCAGCTCTTTGGGAAGGTAACAAACAGCTCGCTCTGCACAGTGCTCTTACAGCCTACCGGGAACATCTCTTCCAAAGGCTTGTGAAACGCAGTTTCTTTGCAGGCCTGACCTGGCTGAAGTAGGGCTTCTGCTCTGGGTGTGCTACATTGCCCTAGAGCTGAAAGGCACAACGTGCAGGCTTCTTTCCAAAGGGCGAGTTGGGCCCCACAGCATCTTGCTTCCAGCTCTTTGGGAAGCTAAGAAACAACTCGCTCTGCACAGTGCTCTTACAGCCTACCGGAAACATCTCTACCAAAGGTCTGTGAAACGCAGTTTCTTTGCAGGCCTGATCTGGCTGAAGTATGACTTCTGCTCTGGGTGTGCTACATTGCCCTAGAGCTGAAAGGCACAACGTGCAGGCTTCTTTCCAAAGGGCGAGTTGGGCCCCACAGCATCTTGCTTCCAGCTCTTTGGGAAGCTAAGAAACAACTCGCTCTGCACAGTGCTCTTACAGCCTACCGGGAGCATCTCTTCCAAAGGCCTGTGAAACGCAGTTTCTTTGCAGGCCTGATCTGGCTGAAGTAGGACTTCTGCTCTGGGTGTGCTCCATTGCCCTAGAGCTGAAAGGCACAACGTGCAGGCTGCTTTTCAAAAGGGCGAGTTGGGCCCCACAGCATCTTGCTTCCAGCTCTTTGGGAAGCTAAGAAACAACTCGCTCTGCACAGTGCTCTTACAGCCTACCGGGAACATCTCTTCCAAAGGCCTGAGAAACGCAGAGTCTTTGCAGGCATGATCTGGCTGAAGTAGGACTTCTGCTCGGGGTGTGCTCCATTGCCCTAGAGCTGAAAGGCACAACGTGCAGGCTTCTTTTCAAAGGGCGAGTTGGGCGCCACAGCATCTTGCTTCCAGCTCTTTGGGAAGCTAAGAAACAACTCGCTCTGCACAGTGCTCTTACAGCCTACGGGGAGCATCTCTTCCAAAGGCCTCTGAAACGCAGTTCCTTTGCAGGCCTGCTCTGGCTGAAGTAGGACTTCTGCTCTGGGTGTGCTCCATTGCCCTAGAGCTGAAAGGCACAACGTGCAGGCTTCTTTCCAAAGGGCGAGTTGGGCCCTACAGCATCTTGCTTCCAGCTCTTTGGGAAGCTAAGAAAGAACTCGCTCTGCACAGTGCTCTTACAGCCTACCGGGAACATCTCCTCCAAAGGCCTGTGAAACGCAGTTTCTTTGCAGGCCTGATCTGGCTGAAGTAGGACTTCTGCTCTGGGTGTGCTCCATTGCCCTAGAGCTGAAAGGCACAACGTGCAGGCTTCTTTCCAAAGGGCGAGTTGGGCCCCACAGCATCTTGCTTCCAGCTCTTTGGGAAGCTAAGAAACAACTCGCTCTGCTCAGGGCTCTTACAGCCTACCGGGAACATCTCTTCCAACGGCCTGTGAAACGCAGTTTCTTTGCAGGCGTGATCTGGCTGAAGTAGGACTTCTGCTCTGGGTGTGCTACATTGCCCTAGAGCTGAAAGGCACAACGTGCAGGCTTCTTTCCAAAGGGCAGGTTGGGTCCCACAGCATCTTGCTTCTAGCTCTTTGGGAAGCTAAGAAACAACTCGCTCTGCACAGTGCTCTTACAGCCTACCGGGAACATCTCTTCCAAAGGCCTGAGAAACGCAGATTCTTTGCAGGCCTGACCTGGCTGAAGTAGGACTTCTGCTCTGGGTGTGCTCCATTGCCCTAGAGCTGAAAGGCACAACGTGCAGGCTTCTTTCCAAAGGGCGAGTTGGGCCCCACAGCATCTTGCTTCCAGCTCTTTGGGAAGCTAAGAAACAACTCGCTCTGCACAGTGCTCTTACAGCCTACCGGGAGCATCTCTTCCAAAGGCCTCTGAAACGCAGTTTCTTTGCAGGCCTGATCTGGCTGAAGTAGGACTTCTGCTCTGGGTGTGCTCCATTGCCCTAGAGCTGAAAGGCACAACGTGCAGGCTTCTTTCCAAAGGGCGAGTTGGGCCCCACAGCATCTTGCTTCCAGCTCTTTGGGAAGCTAAGAAACAACTCGCTCTGCACAGTGCTCTTACAGCCTACCGGAAACATCTCTTCCAAAGGCCTGTGAAACGCTGTTTCTTTGCAGGCCTGATCTGGCTGAAGTAGGACTTCTGCTCTGGGTGTGCTTCATTGCCCTAGAGCTGAAAGGCACAACGTGCAGGCTTCTTTCCAAAGGGCGAGTTGGGCCCCACAGCATCTTGCTTCCAGCTCTTTGGGAAGCTAAGAAACAACTCGCTCTGCACAGTGCTCTTACAGCCTACCGGGAGCATCTCTTCCAAAGGCCTCTGAAACGCAGTTTCTTTGCAGGCCTGATCTGGCTGAAGTAGGACTTCTGCTCTGGGTGTGCTCCATTGCCCTAGAGCTGAAAGGCACAACGTGCAAGCTTCATTCCAAAGGGCGAGTTGGGCCCCACAGCATCTTGCTTCCAGCTCTTTCGGAAGCTAAGAAACAACTCGCTCTGCACAGTGCTCTTACAGCCTACCGGGAACATCTCTTCCAAAGGCCTGTGAAACGCAGTTTCTTTGCAGGCCTGATCTGGCTGAAGTAGGACTTCTGCTCTGGGTGTGCTCCATTGCCCTAGAGCTGAAAGGCACAACGTGCAGGCTTCTTTCCAAAGGGCGAGTTGGGCCCCACAGCATCTTGCTTCCAGCTCTTTGGGAAGCTAAGAAACAATTCGCTCTGCACAGTGCTCTTACAGCCTACCGGGAACATCTCTTCCCAAGGCCTGTGAAACGCAGTTTCTTTGCAGTCCTGATCTGGCTGAAGTAGGACTTCTGCTCTGGGTGTGCTCCATTGCCCTAGAGCTGAAAGGCATAACGTGCAGGCTTCTTTCCAAAGGGCGAGTTGGGCCCCACAGCATCTTGCTTCCAGCTCTTTGGGAAGCTAAGAAACAACTCGCTCTGCTCAGTGCTCTTACAGCCTACCGGGAACATCTCTTCCAAAGGCCTGTGAAACGCAGTTTCTTTAGAGGCCTGATCTGGCTGAAGTAGGACTTCTGCTCTGGGTGTGCTCCATTGCCCTAGAGCTGAAAGGCACAACGTGCAGGCTTCTTTCCAAAGGGCAGGTTGGGTCCCACAGCATCTTGCTTACAGCTCTTTGGGAAACTAAAAACAACTCGCTCTGCACAGTGCTCTTACAGCCTACCGGGAACATCTCTTCCAAAGGCCTGAGAAACGCAGATTTTTTGCTGGCCTGATCTGGCTGAAGTAGGACTTCTGCTCTGGCTGTGCTCCATTGACCTAGAGCTGAAAGGCTCAACGTGCAGGCTTGTTTCCAAAGGGCGAGTTGGGCCCCACAGCATCTTGCTTCCAGCTCTTTGGGAAGGTAACAAACAACTCGCTCTGCACAGTGCTCTTACAGCCTACCGGGAACATCTCTTCCAAAGGCTTGTGAAACGCAGTTTCTTTGCAGGCCTGACCTGGCTGAAGTAGGGCTTCTGCTCTGGGTGTGCTACATTGCCCTAGAGCTGAAAGGCACAACGTGCAGGCTTCTTTCCAAAGGGCGAGTTGGGCCCCACAGCATCTTGCTTCCAGCTCTTTGGGAAGCTAAGAAACAACTCGCTCTGCACAGTGCTCTTACAGCCTACCGGAAACATCTCTACCAAAGGTCTGTGAAACGCAGTTTCTTTGCAGGCCTGATCTGGCTGAAGTATGACTTCTGCTCTGGGTGTGCTACATTGCCCTAGAGCTGAAAGGCACAACGTGCAGGCTTCTTTCCAAAGGGCGAGTTGGGCCCCACAGCATCTTGCTTCCAGCTCTTTGGGAAGCTAAGAAACAACTCGCTCTGCACAGTGCTCTTACAGCCTACCGGGAGCATCTCTTCCAAAGGCCTGTGAAACGCAGTTTCTTTGCAGGCCTGATCTGGCTGAAGTAGGACTTCTGCTCTGGGTGTGCTCCATTGCCCTAGAGCTGAAAGGCACAACGTGCAGGCTGCTTTTCAAAAGGGCGAGTTGGGCCCCACAGCATCTTGCTTCCAGCTCTTTGGGAAGCTAAGAAACAACTCGCTCTGCACAGTGCTCTTACAGCCTACCGGGAACATCTCTTCCAAAGGCCTGAGAAACGCAGAGTCTTTGCAGGCATGATCTGGCTGAAGTAGGACTTCTGCTCGGGGTGTGCTCCATTGCCCTAGAGCTGAAAGGCACAACGTGCAGGCTTCTTTTCAAAGGGCGAGTTGGGCGCCACAGCATCTTGCTTCCAGCTCTTTGGGAAGCTAAGAAACAACTCGCTCTGCACAGTGCTCTTACAGCCTACCGGGAGCATCTCTTCCAAAGGCCTCTGAAACGCAGTTCCTTTGCAGGCCTGATCTGGCTGAAGTAGGACTTCTGCTCTGGGTGTGCTCCATTGCCCTAGAGCTGAAAGGCACAACGTGCAGGCTTCTTTCCAAAGGGCGAGTTGGGCCCCACAGCATCTTGCTTCCAGCTCTTTGGGAAGCTAAGAAAGAACTCGCTCTGCACAGTGCTCTTACAGCCTACCGGGAACATCTCCTCCAAAGGCCTGTGAAACGCAGTTTCTTTGCAGGCCTGATCTGGCTGAAGTAGGACTTCTGCTCTGGGTGTGCTCCATTGCCCTAGAGCTGAAAGGCACAACGTGCAGGCTTCTTTCCAAAGGGCGAGTTGGGCCCCACAGCATCTTGCTTCCAGCTCTTTGGGAAGCTAAGAAACAACTCGCTCTGCACAGTGCTCTTACAGCCTACCGGGAGCATCTCTTCCAAAGGCCTGAGAAACGCAGTTTCTTTGCAGGCCTGATCTGGCTGAAGTAGGACTTCTGCTCTGGGTGTGCTCCATTGCCCTAGAGCTGAAAGGCACAACGTGCAGGCTTCTTTCCAAAGGGCGAGTTGGGCCCCACAGCATCTTGCTTCCAGCTCTTTGGGAAGCTAAGAAACAACTCGCTCTGCTCAGTGCTCTTACAGCCTACCGGGAACATCTCTTCCAAAGGCCTCTGAAACGCAGTTTCTTTGCAGTCCTGCTCTGGCTGAAGTAGGACTTCTGCTCTGGGTGTGCTCCATTCCCCTAGAGCTGAAAGGCACAACGTGCAGGCTTCTTTCCAAAGGGCGAGTTGGGCCCCACAGCATCTTGCTTCCAGCTCTTTGGGAAGCTAAGAAACAACTCGCTCTGCACAGTGCTCTTACAGCCTACCGGGAACATCTCTTCCAAAGGCCTGTGAAACGCAGTTTCTTTAGAGGCCTGATCTGGCTGAAGTAGGACTTCTGCTCTGGGTGTGCTCCATTGCCGTAGAGCTGAAAGGCACAACGTGCAGGCTTCTTTCCAAAGGGCAGGTTGGGTCCCACAGCATCTTGCTTACAGCTCTTTGGGAAACTAAAAACAACTCGCTCTGCACAGTGCTCTTACAGCCTACCGGGAACATCTCTTCCAAAGGCCTGAGAAACGCAGATTTTTTGCTGGCCTGATCTGGCTGAAGTAGGACTTCTGCTCTGGCTGTGCTCCATTGCCCTAGAGCTGAAAGGCACAACGTGCAGGCTTCTTTCCAAAGGGCGAGTTGGGCCCCACAGCATCTTGCTTCCAGCTCTTTGGGAAGCTAAGAAACAACTCGCTCTGCTCAGTGCTCTTACAGCCTACCGGGAACATCTCTTCCAAAGGCCTCTGAAACGCAGTTTCTTTGCAGTCCTGCTCTGGCTGAAGTAGGACTTCTGCTCTGGGTGTGCTCCATTCCCCTAGAGCTGAAAGGCACAACGTGCAGGCTTCTTTCCAAAGGGCGAGTTGGGCCCCACAGCATCTTGCTTCCAGCTCTTTGGGAAGCTAAGAAACAACTCGCTCTGCACAGTGCTCTTACAGCCTACCGGGAGCATCTCTTCCAAAGGCCTCTGAAACGCAGTTTCTTTGCAGGCCTGATCTGGCTGAAGTAGGACTTCTGCTCTGGGTGTGCTCCATTGCCCTAGAGCTGAAAGGCACAACGTGCAGGCTTCTTTCCAAAGGGCGAGTTGGGCCCCACAGCATCTTGCTTCCAGCTCTTTGGGAAGCTAAGAAACAACTCGCTCTGCACAGTGCTCTTACAGCCTACCGGAAACATCTCTTCCAAAGGCCTGTGAAACGCTGTTTCTTTGCAGGCCTGATCTGGCTGAAGTAGGACTTCTGCTCTGGGTGTGCTTCATTGCCCTAGAGCTGAAAGGCACAACGTGCAGGCTTCTTTCCAAAGGGCGAGTTGGGCCCCACAGCATCTTGCTTCCAGCTCTTTGGGAAGCTAAGAAACAACTCGCTCTGCACAGTGCTCTTACAGCCTACCGGGAGCATCTCTTCCAAAGGCCTCTGAAACGCAGTTTCTTTGCAGGCCTGATCTGGCTGAAGTAGGACTTCTGCTCTGGGTGTGCTCCATTGCCCTAGAGCTGAAAGGCACAACGTGCAAGCTTCATTCCAAAGGGCGAGTTGGGCCCCACAGCATCTTGCTTCCAGCTCTTTCGGAAGCTAAGAAACAACTCGCTCTGCACAGTGCTCTTACAGCCTACCGGGAACATCTCTTCCAAAGGCCTGTGAAACGCAGTTTCTTTGCAGGCCTGATCTGGCTGAAGTAGGACTTCTGCTCTGGGTGTGCTCCATTGCCCTAGAGCTGAAAGGCACAACGTGCAGGCTTCTTTCCAAAGGGCGAGTTGGGCCCCACAGCATCTTGCTTCCAGCTCTTTGGGAAGCTAAGAAACAATTCGCTCTGCACAGTGCTCTTACAGCCTACCGGGAACATCTCTTCCCAAGGCCTGTGAAACGCAGTTTCTTTGCAGTCCTGATCTGGCTGAAGTAGGACTTCTGCTCTGGGTGTGCTCCATTGCCCTAGAGCTGAAAGGCACAACGTGCAGGCTTCTTTCCAAAGGGCGAGTTGGGCCCCACAGCATCTTGCTTCCAGCTCTTTGGGAAGCTAAGAAACAACTCGCTCTGCTCAGTGCTCTTACAGCCTACCGGGAACATCTCTTCCAAAGGCCTGTGAAACGCAGTTTCTTTAGAGGCCTGATCTGGCTGAAGTAGGACTTCTGCTCTGGGTGTGCTCCATTGCCCTAGAGCTGAAAGGCACAACGTGCAGGCTTCTTTCCAAAGGGCAGGTTGGGTCCCACAGCATCTTGCTTACAGCTCTTTGGGAAACTAAAAACAACTCGCTCTGCACAGTGCTCTTACAGCCTACCGGGAACATCTCTTCCAAAGGCCTGAGAAACGCAGATTTTTTGCTGGCCTGATCTGGCTGAAGTAGGACTTCTGCTCTGGCTGTGCTCCATTGACCTAGAGCTGAAAGGCTCAACGTGCAGGCTTGTTTCCAAAGGGCGAGTTGGGCCCCACAGCATCTTGCTTCCAGCTCTTTGGGAAGGTAACAAACAACTCGCTCTGCACAGTGCTCTTACAGCCTACCGGGAACATCTCTTCCAAAGGCTTGTGAAACGCAGTTTCTTTGCAGGCCTGACCTGGCTGAAGTAGGGCTTCTGCTCTGGGTGTGCTACATTGCCCTAGAGCTGAAAGGCACAACGTGCAGGCTTCTTTCCAAAGGGCGAGTTGGGCCCCACAGCATCTTGCTTCCAGCTCTTTGGGAAGCTAAGAAACAACTCGCTCTGCACAGTGCTCTTACAGCCTACCGGAAACATCTCTACCAAAGGTCTGTGAAACGCAGTTTCTTTGCAGGCCTGATCTGGCTGAAGTATGACTTCTGCTCTGGGTGTGCTACATTGCCCTAGAGCTGAAAGGCACAACGTGCAGGCTTCTTTCCAAAGGGCGAGTTGGGCCCCACAGCATCTTGCTTCCAGCTCTTTGGGAAGCTAAGAAACAACTCGCTCTGCACAGTGCTCTTACAGCCTACCGGGAGCATCTCTTCCAAAGGCCTGTGAAACGCAGTTTCTTTGCAGGCCTGATCTGGCTGAAGTAGGACTTCTGCTCTGGGTGTGCTCCATTGCCCTAGAGCTGAAAGGCACAACGTGCAGGCTGCTTTTCAAAAGGGCGAGTTGGGCCCCACAGCATCTTGCTTCCAGCTCTTTGGGAAGCTAAGAAACAACTCGCTCTGCACAGTGCTCTTACAGCCTACCGGGAACATCTCTTCCAAAGGCCTGAGAAACGCAGAGTCTTTGCAGGCATGATCTGGCTGAAGTAGGACTTCTGCTCGGGGTGTGCTCCATTGCCCTAGAGCTGAAAGGCACAACGTGCAGGCTTCTTTTCAAAGGGCGAGTTGGGCGCCACAGCATCTTGCTTCCAGCTCTTTGGGAAGCTAAGAAACAACTCGCTCTGCACAGTGCTCTTACAGCCTACCGGGAGCATCTCTTCCAAAGGCCTCTGAAACGCAGTTCCTTTGCAGGCCTGATCTGGCTGAAGTAGGACTTCTGCTCTGGGTGTGCTCCATTGCCCTAGAGCTGAAAGGCACAACGTGCAGGCTTCTTTCCAAAGGGCGAGTTGGGCCCCACAGCATCTTGCTTCCAGCTCTTTGGGAAGCTAAGAAACAACTCGCTCTGCACAGTGCTCTTACAGCCTACCGGGAGCATCTCTTCCAAAGGCCTGAGAAACGCAGTTTCTTTGCAGGCCTGATCTGGCTGAAGTAGGACTTCTGCTCTGGGTGTGCTCCATTGCCCTAGAGCTGAAAGGCACAACGTGCAGGCTTCTTTCCAAAGGGCGAGTTGGGCCCCACAGCATCTTGCTTCCAGCTCTTTGGGAAGCTAAGAAACAACTCGCTCTGCTCAGTGCTCTTACAGCCTACCGGGAACATCTCTTCCAAAGGCCTCTGAAACGCAGTTTCTTTGCAGTCCTGCTCTGGCTGAAGTAGGACTTCTGCTCTGGGTGTGCTCCATTCCCCTAGAGCTGAAAGGCACAACGTGCAGGCTTCTTTCCAAAGGGCGAGTTGGGCCCCACAGCATCTTGCTTCCAGCTCTTTGGGAAGCTAAGAAACAACTCGCTCTGCACAGTGCTCTTACAGCCTACCGGGAACATCTCTTCCAAAGGCCTGTGAAACGCAGTTTCTTTAGAGGCCTGATCTGGCTGAAGTAGGACTTCTGCTCTGGGTGTGCTCCATTGCCGTAGAGCTGAAAGGCACAACGTGCAGGCTTCTTTCCAAAGGGCAGGTTGGGTCCCACAGCATCTTGCTTACAGCTCTTTGGGAAACTAAAAACAACTCGCTCTGCACAGTGCTCTTACAGCCTACCGGGAACATCTCTTCCAAAGGCCTGAGAAACGCAGATTTTTTGCTGGCCTGATCTGGCTGAAGTAGGACTTCTGCTCTGGCTGTGCTCCATTGCCCTAGAGCTGAAAGGCACAACGTGCAGGCTTCTTTCCAAAGGGCGAGTTGGGCCCCACAGCATCTTGCTTCCAGCTCTTTGGGAAGCTAAGAAACAACTCGCTCTGCTCAGTGCTCTTACAGCCTACCGGGAACATCTCTTCCAAAGGCCTCTGAAACGCAGTTTCTTTGCAGTCCTGCTCTGGCTGAAGTAGGACTTCTGCTCTGGGTGTGCTCCATTCCCCTAGAGCTGAAAGGCACAACGTGCAGGCTTCTTTCCAAAGGGCGAGTTGGGCCCCACAGCATCTTGCTTCCAGCTCTTTGGGAAGCTAAGAAACAACTCGCTCTGCACAGTGCTCTTACAGCCTACCGGGAGCATCTCTTCCAAAGGCCTCTGAAACGCAGTTTCTTTGCAGGCCTGATCTGGCTGAAGTAGGACTTCTGCTCTGGGTGTGCTCCATTGCCCTAGAGCTGAAAGGCACAACGTGCAGGCTTCTTTCCAAAGGGCGAGTTGGGCCCCACAGCATCTTGCTTCCAGCTCTTTGGGAAGCTAAGAAACAACTCGCTCTGCACAGTGCTCTTACAGCCTACCGGAAACATCTCTTCCAAAGGCCTGTGAAACGCTGTTTCTTTGCAGGCCTGATCTGGCTGAAGTAGGACTTCTGCTCTGGGTGTGCTTCATTGCCCTAGAGCTGAAAGGCACAACGTGCAGGCTTCTTTCCAAAGGGCGAGTTGGGCCCCACAGCATCTTGCTTCCAGCTCTTTGGGAAGCTAAGAAACAACTCGCTCTGCACAGTGCTCTTACAGCCTACCGGGAGCATCTCTTCCAAAGGCCTCTGAAACGCAGTTTCTTTGCAGGCCTGATCTGGCTGAAGTAGGACTTCTGCTCTGGGTGTGCTCCATTGCCCTAGAGCTGAAAGGCACAACGTGCAAGCTTCATTCCAAAGGGCGAGTTGGGCCCCACAGCATCTTGCTTCCAGCTCTTTCGGAAGCTAAGAAACAACTCGCTCTGCACAGTGCTCTTACAGCCTACCGGGAACATCTCTTCCAAAGGCCTGTGAAACGCAGTTTCTTTGCAGGCCTGATCTGGCTGAAGTAGGACTTCTGCTCTGGGTGTGCTCCATTGCCCTAGAGCTGAAAGGCACAACGTGCAGGCTTCTTTCCAAAGGGCGAGTTGGGCCCCACAGCATCTTGCTTCCAGCTCTTTGGGAAGCTAAGAAACAATTCGCTCTGCACAGTGCTCTTACAGCCTACCGGGAACATCTCTTCCCAAGGCCTGTGAAACGCAGTTTCTTTGCAGTCCTGATCTGGCTGAAGTAGGACTTCTGCTCTGGGTGTGCTCCATTGCCCTAGAGCTGAAAGGCACAACGTGCAGGCTTCTTTCCAAAGGGCGAGTTGGGCCCCACAGCATCTTGCTTCCAGCTCTTTGGGAAGCTAAGAAACAACTCGCTCTGCTCAGTGCTCTTACAGCCTACCGGGAACATCTCTTCCAAAGGCCTGTGAAACGCAGTTTCTTTAGAGGCCTGATCTGGCTGAAGTAGGACTTCTGCTCTGGGTGTGCTCCATTGCCCTAGAGCTGAAAGGCACAACGTGCAGGCTTCTTTCCAAAGGGCAGGTTGGGTCCCACAGCATCTTGCTTACAGCTCTTTGGGAAACTAAAAACAACTCGCTCTGCACAGTGCTCTTACAGCCTACCGGGAACATCTCTTCCAAAGGCCTGAGAAACGCAGATTTTTTGCTGGCCTGATCTGGCTGAAGTAGGACTTCTGCTCTGGCTGTGCTCCATTGACCTAGAGCTGAAAGGCTCAACGTGCAGGCTTGTTTCCAAAGGGCGAGTTGGGCCCCACAGCATCTTGCTTCCAGCTCTTTGGGAAGGTAACAAACAACTCGCTCTGCACAGTGCTCTTACAGCCTACCGGGAACATCTCTTCCAAAGGCTTGTGAAACGCAGTTTCTTTGCAGGCCTGACCTGGCTGAAGTAGGGCTTCTGCTCTGGGTGTGCTACATTGCCCTAGAGCTGAAAGGCACAACGTGCAGGCTTCTTTCCAAAGGGCGAGTTGGGCCCCACAGCATCTTGCTTCCAGCTCTTTGGGAAGCTAAGAAACAACTCGCTCTGCACAGTGCTCTTACAGCCTACCGGAAACATCTCTACCAAAGGTCTGTGAAACGCAGTTTCTTTGCAGGCCTGATCTGGCTGAAGTATGACTTCTGCTCTGGGTGTGCTACATTGCCCTAGAGCTGAAAGGCACAACGTGCAGGCTTCTTTCCAAAGGGCGAGTTGGGCCCCACAGCATCTTGCTTCCAGCTCTTTGGGAAGCTAAGAAACAACTCGCTCTGCACAGTGCTCTTACAGCCTACCGGGAGCATCTCTTCCAAAGGCCTGTGAAACGCAGTTTCTTTGCAGGCCTGATCTGGCTGAAGTAGGACTTCTGCTCTGGGTGTGCTCCATTGCCCTAGAGCTGAAAGGCACAACGTGCAGGCTGCTTTTCAAAAGGGCGAGTTGGGCCCCACAGCATCTTGCTTCCAGCTCTTTGGGAAGCTAAGAAACAACTCGCTCTGCACAGTGCTCTTACAGCCTACCGGGAACATCTCTTCCAAAGGCCTGAGAAACGCAGAGTCTTTGCAGGCATGATCTGGCTGAAGTAGGACTTCTGCTCGGGGTGTGCTCCATTGCCCTAGAGCTGAAAGGCACAACGTGCAGGCTTCTTTTCAAAGGGCGAGTTGGGCGCCACAGCATCTTGCTTCCAGCTCTTTGGGAAGCTAAGAAACAACTCGCTCTGCACAGTGCTCTTACAGCCTACCGGGAGCATCTCTTCCAAAGGCCTCTGAAACGCAGTTCCTTTGCAGGCCTGATCTGGCTGAAGTAGGACTTCTGCTCTGGGTGTGCTCCATTGCCCTAGAGCTGAAAGGCACAACGTGCAGGCTTCTTTCCAAAGGGCGAGTTGGGCCCCACAGCATCTTGCTTCCAGCTCTTTGGGAAGCTAAGAAAGAACTCGCTCTGCACAGTGCTCTTACAGCCTACCGGGAACATCTCCTCCAAAGGCCTGTGAAACGCAGTTTCTTTGCAGGCCTGATCTGGCTGAAGTAGGACTTCTGCTCTGGGTGTGCTCCATTGCCCTAGAGCTGAAAGGCACAACGTGCAGGCTTCTTTCCAAAGGGCGAGTTGGGCCCCACAGCATCTTGCTTCCAGCTCTTTGGGAAGCTAAGAAACAACTCGCTCTGCACAGTGCTCTTACAGCCTACCGGGAGCATCTCTTCCAAAGGCCTGAGAAACGCAGTTTCTTTGCAGGCCTGATCTGGCTGAAGTAGGACTTCTGCTCTGGGTGTGCTCCATTGCCCTAGAGCTGAAAGGCACAACGTGCAGGCTTCTTTCCAAAGGGCGAGTTGGGCCCCACAGCATCTTGCTTCCAGCTCTTTGGGAAGCTAAGAAACAACTCGCTCTGCTCAGTGCTCTTACAGCCTACCGGGAACATCTCTTCCAAAGGCCTCTGAAACGCAGTTTCTTTGCAGTCCTGCTCTGGCTGAAGTAGGACTTCTGCTCTGGGTGTGCTCCATTCCCCTAGAGCTGAAAGGCACAACGTGCAGGCTTCTTTCCAAAGGGCGAGTTGGGCCCCACAGCATCTTGCTTCCAGCTCTTTGGGAAGCTAAGAAACAACTCGCTCTGCACAGTGCTCTTACAGCCTACCGGGAACATCTCTTCCAAAGGCCTGTGAAACGCAGTTTCTTTAGAGGCCTGATCTGGCTGAAGTAGGACTTCTGCTCTGGGTGTGCTCCATTGCCGTAGAGCTGAAAGGCACAACGTGCAGGCTTCTTTCCAAAGGGCAGGTTGGGTCCCACAGCATCTTGCTTACAGCTCTTTGGGAAACTAAAAACAACTCGCTCTGCACAGTGCTCTTACAGCCTACAGGGAACATCTCTTCCAAAGGCCTGAGAAACGCAGATTTTTTGCTGGCCTGATCTGGCTGAAGTAGGACTTCTGCTCTGGCTGTGCTCCATTGCCCTAGAGCTGAAAGGCACAACGTGCAGGCTTCTTTCCAAAGGGCGAGTTGGGCCCCACAGCATCTTGCTTCCAGCTCTTTGGGAAGCTAAGAAACAACTCGCTCTGCTCAGTGCTCTTACAGCCTACCGGGAACATCTCTTCCAAAGGCCTCTGAAACGCAGTTTCTTTGCAGTCCTGCTCTGGCTGAAGTAGGACTTCTGCTCTGGGTGTGCTCCATTCCCCTAGAGCTGAAAGGCACAACGTGCAGGCTTCTTTCCAAAGGGCGAGTTGGGCCCCACAGCATCTTGCTTCCAGCTCTTTGGGAAGCTAAGAAACAACTCGCTCTGCACAGTGCTCTTACAGCCTACCGGGAGCATCTCTTCCAAAGGCCTCTGAAACGCAGTTTCTTTGCAGGCCTGATCTGGCTGAAGTAGGACTTCTGCTCTGGGTGTGCTCCATTGCCCTAGAGCTGAAAGGCACAACGTGCAGGCTTCTTTCCAAAGGGCGAGTTGGGCCCCACAGCATCTTGCTTCCAGCTCTTTGGGAAGCTAAGAAACAACTCGCTCTGCACAGTGCTCTTACAGCCTACCGGAAACATCTCTTCCAAAGGCCTGTGAAACGCTGTTTCTTTGCAGGCCTGATCTGGCTGAAGTAGGACTTCTGCTCTGGGTGTGCTTCATTGCCCTAGAGCTGAAAGGCACAACGTGCAGGCTTCTTTCCAAAGGGCGAGTTGGGCCCCACAGCATCTTGCTTCCAGCTCTTTGGGAAGCTAAGAAACAACTCGCTCTGCACAGTGCTCTTACAGCCTACCGGGAGCATCTCTTCCAAAGGCCTCTGAAACGCAGTTTCTTTGCAGGCCTGATCTGGCTGAAGTAGGACTTCTGCTCTGGGTGTGCTCCATTGCCCTAGAGCTGAAAGGCACAACGTGCAAGCTTCATTCCAAAGGGCGAGTTGGGCCCCACAGCATCTTGCTTCCAGCTCTTTCGGAAGCTAAGAAACAACTCGCTCTGCACAGTGCTCTTACAGCCTACCGGGAACATCTCTTCCAAAGGCCTGTGAAACGCAGTTTCTTTGCAGGCCTGATCTGGCTGAAGTAGGACTTCTGCTCTGGGTGTGCTCCATTGCCCTAGAGCTGAAAGGCACAACGTGCAGGCTTCTTTCCAAAGGGCGAGTTGGGCCCCACAGCATCTTGCTTCCAGCTCTTTGGGAAGCTAAGAAACAATTCGCTCTGCACAGTGCTCTTACAGCCTACCGGGAACATCTCTTCCCAAGGCCTGTGAAACGCAGTTTCTTTGCAGTCCTGATCTGGCTGAAGTAGGACTTCTGCTCTGGGTGTGCTCCATTGCCCTAGAGCTGAAAGGCACAACGTGCAGGCTTCTTTCCAAAGGGCGAGTTGGGCCCCACAGCATCTTGCTTCCAGCTCTTTGGGAAGCTAAGAAACAACTCGCTCTGCTCAGTGCTCTTACAGCCTACCGGGAACATCTCTTCCAAAGGCCTGTGAAACGCAGTTTCTTTAGAGGCCTGATCTGGCTGAAGTAGGACTTCTGCTCTGGGTGTGCTCCATTGC
This sequence comes from Equus caballus, assembly GCF_041296265.1. Classification (NCBI taxonomy): domain Eukaryota; kingdom Metazoa; phylum Chordata; class Mammalia; order Perissodactyla; family Equidae; genus Equus; species Equus caballus. The sequence goes on from NC_091689.1 coordinate 34,687,898, forward strand.
CCTAGAGCTGAAAGGCACAACGTGCAGGCTTCTTTCCAAAGGGCAGGTTGGGTCCCACAGCATCTTGCTTACAGCTCTTTGGGAAACTAAAAACAACTCGCTCTGCACAGTGCTCTTACAGCCTACCGGGAACATCTCTTCCAAAGGCCTGAGAAACGCAGATTTTTTGCTGGCCTGATCTGGCTGAAGTAGGACTTCTGCTCTGGCTGTGCTCCATTGACCTAGAGCTGAAAGGCTCAACGTGCAGGCTTGTTTCCAAAGGGCGAGTTGGGCCCCACAGCATCTTGCTTCCAGCTCTTTGGGAAGGTAACAAACAACTCGCTCTGCACAGTGCTCTTACAGCCTACCGGGAACATCTCTTCCAAAGGCTTGTGAAACGCAGTTTCTTTGCAGGCCTGACCTGGCTGAAGTAGGGCTTCTGCTCTGGGTGTGCTACATTGCCCTAGAGCTGAAAGGCACAACGTGCAGGCTTCTTTCCAAAGGGCGAGTTGGGCCCCACAGCATCTTGCTTCCAGCTCTTTGGGAAGCTAAGAAACAACTCGCTCTGCACAGTGCTCTTACAGCCTACCGGAAACATCTCTACCAAAGGTCTGTGAAACGCAGTTTCTTTGCAGGCCTGATCTGGCTGAAGTATGACTTCTGCTCTGGGTGTGCTACATTGCCCTAGAGCTGAAAGGCACAACGTGCAGGCTTCTTTCCAAAGGGCGAGTTGGGCCCCACAGCATCTTGCTTCCAGCTCTTTGGGAAGCTAAGAAACAACTCGCTCTGCACAGTGCTCTTACAGCCTACCGGGAGCATCTCTTCCAAAGGCCTGTGAAACGCAGTTTCTTTGCAGGCCTGATCTGGCTGAAGTAGGACTTCTGCTCGGGGTGTGCTCCATTGCCCTAGAGCTGAAAGGCACAACGTGCAGGCTTCTTTCCAAAGGGCGAGTTGGGCCCCACAGCATCTTGCTTCCAGCTCTTTGGGAAGCTAAGAAACAATTCGCTCTGCACAGTGCTCTTACAGCCTACCGGGAACATCTCTTCCCAAGGCCTGTGAAACGCAGTTTCTTTGCAGTCCTGATCTGGCTGAAGTAGGACTTCTGCTCTGGGTGTGCTCCATTGCCCTAGAGCTGAAAGGCACAACGTGCAGGCTTCTTTCCAAAGGGCGAGTTGGGCCCAACAGCATCTTGCTTCCAGCTCTTTGGGAAGCTAAGAAACAACTCGCTCTGCTCAGTGCTCTTACAGCCTACCGGGAACATCTCTTCCAAAGGCCTGTGAAACGCAGTTTCTTTAGAGGCCTGATCTGGCTGAAGTAGGACTTCTGCTCTGGGTGTGCTCCATTGCCCTAGAGCTGAAAGGCACAACGTGCAGGCTTCTTTCCAAAGGGCAGGTTGGGTCCCACAGCATCTTGCTTACAGCTCTTTGGGAAACTAAAAACAACTCGCTCTGCACAGTGCTCTTACAGCCTACCGGGAACATCTCTTCCAAAGGCCTGAGAAACGCAGATTTTTTGCTGGCCTGATCTGGCTGAAGTAGGACTTCTGCTCTGGCTGTGCTCCATTGACCTAGAGCTGAAAGGCTCAACGTGCAGGCTTGTTTCCAAAGGGCGAGTTGGGCCCCACAGCATCTTGCTTCCAGCTCTTTGGGAAGGTAACAAACAACTCGCTCTGCACAGTGCTCTTACAGCCTACCGGGAACATCTCTTCCAAAGGCTTGTGAAACGCAGTTTCTTTGCAGGCCTGACCTGGCTGAAGTAGGGCTTCTGCTCTGGGTGTGCTACATTGCCCTAGAGCTGAAAGGCACAACGTGCAGGCTTCTTTCCAAAGGGCGAGTTGGGCCCCACAGCATCTTGCTTCCAGCTCTTTGGGAAGCTAAGAAACAACTCGCTCTGCACAGTGCTCTTACAGCCTACCGGAAACATCTCTACCAAAGGTCTGTGAAACGCAGTTTCTTTGCAGGCCTGATCTGGCTGAAGTATGACTTCTGCTCTGGGTGTGCTACATTGCCCTAGAGCTGAAAGGCACAACGTGCAGGCTTCTTTCCAAAGGGCGAGTTGGGCCCCACAGCATCTTGCTTCCAGCTCTTTGGGAAGCTAAGAAACAACTCGCTCTGCACAGTGCTCTTACAGCCTACCGGGAGCATCTCTTCCAAAGGCCTGTGAAACGCAGTTTCTTTGCAGGCCTGATCTGGCTGAAGTAGGACTTCTGCTCTGGGTGTGCTCCATTGCCCTAGAGCTGAAAGGCACAACGTGCAGGCTGCTTTTCAAAAGGGCGAGTTGGGCCCCACAGCATCTTGCTTCCAGCTCTTTGGGAAGCTAAGAAACAACTCGCTCTGCACAGTGCTCTTACAGCCTACCGGGAACATCTCTTCCAAAGGCCTGAGAAACGCAGAGTCTTTGCAGGCATGATCTGGCTGAAGTAGGACTTCTGCTCGGGGTGTGCTCCATTGCCCTAGAGCTGAAAGGCACAACGTGCAGGCTTCTTTTCAAAGGGCGAGTTGGGCGCCACAGCATCTTGCTTCCAGCTCTTTGGGAAGCTAAGAAACAACTCGCTCTGCACAGTGCTCTTACAGCCTACCGGGAGCATCTCTTCCAAAGGCCTCTGAAACGCAGTTCCTTTGCAGGCCTGCTCTGGCTGAAGTAGGACTTCTGCTCTGGGTGTGCTCCATTGCCCTAGAGCTGAAAGGCACAACGTGCAGGCTTCTTTCCAAAGGGCGAGTTGGGCCCTACAGCATCTTGCTTCCAGCTCTTTGGGAAGCTAAGAAAGAACTCGCTCTGCACAGTGCTCTTACAGCCTACCGGGAACATCTCCTCCAAAGGCCTGTGAAACGCAGTTTCTTTGCAGGCCTGATCTGGCTGAAGTAGGACTTCTGCTCTGGGTGTGCTCCATTGCCCTAGAGCTGAAAGGCACAACGTGCAGGCTTCTTTCCAAAGGGCGAGTTGGGCCCCACAGCATCTTGCTTCCAGCTCTTTGGGAAGCTAAGAAACAACTCGCTCTGCTCAGGGCTCTTACAGCCTACCGGGAACATCTCTTCCAACGGCCTGTGAAACGCAGTTTCTTTGCAGGCGTGATCTGGCTGAAGTAGGACTTCTGCTCTGGGTGTGCTACATTGCCCTAGAGCTGAAAGGCACAACGTGCAGGCTTCTTTCCAAAGGGCAGGTTGGGTCCCACAGCATCTTGCTTCTAGCTCTTTGGGAAGCTAAGAAACAACTCGCTCTGCACAGTGCTCTTACAGCCTACCGGGAACATCTCTTCCAAAGGCCTGAGAAACGCAGATTCTTTGCAGGCCTGACCTGGCTGAAGTAGGACTTCTGCTCTGGGTGTGCTCCATTGCCCTAGAGCTGAAAGGCACAACGTGCAGGCTTCTTTCCAAAGGGCGAGTTGGGCCCCACAGCATCTTGCTTCCAGCTCTTTGGGAAGCTAAGAAACAACTCGCTCTGCACAGTGCTCTTACAGCCTACCGGGAGCATCTCTTCCAAAGGCCTCTGAAACGCAGTTTCTTTGCAGGCCTGATCTGGCTGAAGTAGGACTTCTGCTCTGTGTGTGCTCCATTGCCCTAGAGCTGAAAGGCACAACGTGCAGGCTTCTTTCCAAAGGGCGAGTTGGGCCCCACAGCATCTTGCTTCCAGCTCTTTGGGAAGCTAAGAAACAACTCGCTCTGCACAGTGCTCTTACAGCCTACCGGAAACATCTCTTCCAAAGGCCTGTGAAACGCTGTTTCTTTGCAGGCCTGATCTGGCTGAAGTAGGACTTCTGCTCTGGGTGTGCTTCATTGCCCTAGAGCTGAAAGGCACAACGTGCAGGCTTCTTTCCAAAGGGCGAGTTGGGCCCCACAGCATCTTGCTTCCAGCTCTTTGGGAAGCTAAGAAACAACTCGCTCTGCACAGTGCTCTTACAGCCTACCGGGAGCATCTCTTCCAAAGGCCTCTGAAACGCAGTTTCTTTGCAGGCCTGATCTGGCTGAAGTAGGACTTCTGCTCTGGGTGTGCTCCATTGCCCTAGAGCTGAAAGGCACAACGTGCAAGCTTCATTCCAAAGGGCGAGTTGGGCCCCACAGCATCTTGCTTCCAGCTCTTTCGGAAGCTAAGAAACAACTCGCTCTGCACAGTGCTCTTACAGCCTACCGGGAACATCTCTTCCAAAGGCCTGTGAAACGCAGTTTCTTTGCAGGCCTGATCTGGCTGAAGTAGGACTTCTGCTCTGGGTGTGCTCCATTGCCCTAGAGCTGAAAGGCACAACGTGCAGGCTTCTTTCCAAAGGGCGAGTTGGGCCCCACAGCATCTTGCTTCCAGCTCTTTGGGAAGCTAAGAAACAATTCGCTCTGCACAGTGCTCTTACAGCCTACCGGGAACATCTCTTCCCAAGGCCTGTGAAACGCAGTTTCTTTGCAGTCCTGCTCTGGCTGAAGTAGGACTTCTGCTCTGGGTGTGCTCCATTGCCCTAGAGCTGAAAGGCACAACGTGCAGGCTTCTTTCCAAAGGGCGAGTTGGGCCCCACAGCATCTTGCTTCCAGCTCTTTGGGAAGCTAAGAAACAACTCGCTCTGCTCAGTGCTCTTACAGCCTACCGGGAACATCTCTTCCAAAGGCCTGTGAAACGCAGTTTCTTTAGAGGCCTGATCTGGCTGAAGTAGGACTTCTGCTCTGGGTGTGCTCCATTGCCCTAGAGCTGAAAGGCACAACGTGCAGGCTTCTTTCCAAAGGGCATGTTGGGTCCCACAGCATCTTGCTTACAGCTCTTTGGGAAACTAAAAACAACTCGCTCTGCACAGTGCTCTTACAGCCTACCGGGAACATCTCTTCCAAAGGCCTGAGAAACGCAGATTTTTTGCTGGCCTGTTCTGGCTGAAGTAGGACTTCTGCTCTGGCTGTGCTCCATTGACCTAGAGCTGAAAGGCTCAACGTGCAGGCTTGTTTCCAAAGGGCGAGTTGGGCCCCACAGCATCTTGCTTCCAGCTCTTTGGGAAGGTAACAAACAACTCGCTCTGCACAGTGCTCTTACAGCCTACCGGGAACATCTCTTCCAAAGGCTTGTGAAACGCAGTTTCTTTGCAGGCCTGACCTGGCTGAAGTAGGGCTTCTGCTCTGGGTGTGCTACATTGCCCTAGAGCTGAAAGGCACAACGTGCAGGCTTCTTTCCAAAGGGCGAGTTGGGCCCCACAGCATCTTGCTTCCAGCTCTTTGGGAAGCTAAGAAACAACTCGCTCTGCACAGTGCTCTTACAGCCTACCGGAAACATCTCTACCAAAGGTCTGTGAAACGCAGTTTCTTTGCAGGCCTGATCTGGCTGAAGTATGACTTCTGCTCTGGGTGTGCTACATTGCCCTAGAGCTGAAAGGCACAACGTGCAGGCTTCTTTCCAAAGGGCGAGTTGGGCCCCACAGCATCTTGCTTCCAGCTCTTTGGGAAGCTAAGAAACAACTCGCTCTGCACAGTGCTCTTACAGCCTACCGGGAGCATCTCTTCCAAAGGCCTGTGAAACGCAGTTTCTTTGCAGGCCTGATCTGGCTGAAGTAGGACTTCTGCTCTGGGTGTGCTCCATTGCCCTAGAGCTGAAAGGCACAACGTGCAGGCTGCTTTTCAAAAGGGCGAGTTGGGCCCCACAGCATCTTGCTTCCAGCTCTTTGGGAAGCTAAGAAACAACTCGCTCTGCACAGTGCTCTTACAGCCTACCGGGAACATCTCTTCCAAAGGCCTGAGAAACGCAGAGTCTTTGCAGGCATGATCTGGCTGAAGTAGGACTTCTGCTCGGGGTGTGCTCCATTGCCCTAGAGCTGAAAGGCACAACGTGCAGGCTTCTTTTCAAAGGGCGAGTTGGGCGCCACAGCATCTTGCTTCCAGCTCTTTGGGAAGCTAAGAAACAACTCGCTCTGCACAGTGCTCTTACAGCCTACCGGGAGCATCTCTTCCAAAGGCCTCTGAAACGCAGTTCCTTTGCAGGCCTGCTCTGGCTGAAGTAGGACTTCTGCTCTGGGTGTGCTCCATTGCCCTAGAGCTGAAAGGCACAACGTGCAGGCTTCTTTCCAAAGGGCGAGTTGGGCCCCACAGCATCTTGCTTCCAGCTCTTTGGGAAGCTAAGAAAGAACTCGCTCTGCACAGTGCTCTTACAGCCTACCGGGAACATCTCCTCCAAAGGCCTGTGAAACTCAGTTTCTTTGCAGGCCTGATCTGGCTGAAGTAGGACTTCTGCTCTGGGTGTGCTCCATTGCCCTAGAGCTGAAAGGCACAACGTGCAGGCTTCTTTCCAAAGGGCGAGTTGGGCCCCACAGCATCTTGCTTCCAGCTCTTTGGGAAGCTAAGAAACAACTCGCTCTGCACAGTGCTCTTACAGCCTACCGGGAGCATCTCTTCCAAAGGCCTGAGAAACGCAGTTTCTTTGCAGGCCTGATCTGGCTGAAGTAGGACTTCTGCTCTGGGTGTGCTCCATTGCCCTAGAGCTGAAAGGCACAACGTGCAGGCTTCTTTCCAAAGGGCGAGTTGGGCCCCACAGCATCTTGCTTCCAGCTCTTTGGGAAGCTAAGAAACAACTCGCTCTGCTCAGTGCTCTTACAGCCTACCGGGAACATCTCTTCCAAAGGCCTCTGAAACGCAGTTTCTTTGCAGTCCTGCTCTGGCTGAAGTAGGACTTCTGCTCTGGGTGTGCTCCATTGCCCTAGAGCTGAAAGGCACAACGTGCAGGCTTCTTTCCAAAGGGCGAGTTGGGCCCCACAGCATCTTGCTTCCAGCTCTTTGGGAAGCTAAGAAACAACTCGCTCTGCTCAGTGCTCTTACAGCCTACCGGGAACATCTCTTCCAAAGGCCTGTGAAACGCAGTTTCTTTAGAGGCCTGATCTGGCTGAAGTAGGACTTCTGCTCTGGGTGTGCTCCATTGCCGTAGAGCTGAAAGGCACAACGTGCAGGCTTCTTTCCAAAGGGCAGGTTGGGTCCCACAGCATCTTGCTTACAGCTCTTTGGGAAACTAAAAACAACTCGCTCTGCACAGTGCTCTTACAGCCTACCGGGAACATCTCTTCCAAAGGCCTGAGAAACGCAGATTTTTTGCTGGCCTGATCTGGCTGAAGTAGGACTTCTGCTCTGGCTGTGCTCCATTGCCCTAGAGCTGAAAGGCACAACGTGCAGGCTTCTTTCCAAAGGGCGAGTTGGGCCCCACAGCATCTTGCTTCCAGCTCTTTGGGAAGCTAAGAAACAACTCGCTCTGCTCAGTGCTCTTACAGCCTACCGGGAACATCTCTTCCAAAGGCCTCTGAAACGCAGTTTCTTTGCAGTCCTGCTCTGGCTGAAGTAGGACTTCTGCTCTGGGTGTGCTCCATTCCCCTAGAGCTGAAAGGCACAACGTGCAGGCTTCTTTCCAAAGGGCGAGTTGGGCCCCACAGCATCTTGCTTCCAGCTCTTTGGGAAGCTAAGAAACAACTCGCTCTGCACAGTGCTCTTACAGCCTACCGGGAACATCTCTTCCAAAGGCCTGTGAAACGCAGTTTCTTTAGAGGCCTGATCTGGCTGAAGTAGGACTTCTGCTCTGGGTGTGCTCCATTGCCGTAGAGCTGAAAGGCACAACGTGAAGGCTTCTTTCCAAAGGGCAGGTTGGGTCCCACAGCATCTTGCTTACAGCTCTTTGGGAAACTAAAAACAACTCGCTCTGCACAGTGCTCTTACAGCCTACCGGGAACATCTCTTCCAAAGTCCTGAGAAACGCAGATTTTTTGCTGGCCTGATCTGGCTGAATTAGGACTTCTGCTCTGGCTGTGCTCCATTGACCTAGAGCTGAAAGGCACAACGTGCAGGCTTGTTTCCAAAGGGCGAGTTGGGCCCCACAGCATCTTGCTTCCAGCTCTTTGGGAAGGTAACAAACAACTCGCTCTGCACAGTGCTCTTACAGCCTACCGGGAACATCTCTTCCAAAGGCCTGTGAAACGCAGTTTCTTTGCAGGCCTGACCTGGCTGAAGTAGGGCTTCTGCTCTGGGTGTGCTCCATTGCCCTAGAGCTGAAAGGCACAACGTGCAGGCTTCTTTTCAAAGGGCGAGTTGGGCGCCACAGCATCTTGCTTCCAGCTCTTTGGGAAGCTAAGAAACAACTCGCTCTGCACAGTGCTCTTACAGCCTACCGGGAGCATCTCTTCCAAAGGCCTGTGGAACGCAGTTTCTTTGCAGGCCTGCTCTGGCTGAAGTAGGACTTCTGCTCTGGGTGTGCTCCATTGCCCTAGAGCTGAAAGGCACAACGTGCAGGCTTCTTTCCAAAGGGCGAGTTGGGCCCCACAGCATCTTGCTTCCAGCTCTTTGGGAAGCTAAGAAAGAACTCGCTCTGCACAGTGCTCTTACAGCCTACCGGGAACATCTCCTCCAAAGGCCTGTGAAACGCAGTTTCTTTGCAGGCCTGATCTGGCTGAAGTAGGACTTCTGCTCTGGGTGTGCTCCATTGCCCTAGAGCTGAAAGGCACAACGTGCAGGCTTCTTTCCAAAGGGCGAGTTGGGCCCCACAGCATCTTGCTTCCAGCTCTTTGGGAAGCTAAGAAAGAACTCGCTCTGCACAGTGCTCTTACAGCCTACCGGGAACATCTCTTCCAAAGGCCTGAGAAACGAAGAGTCTTTGCAGGCCTGATCTGGCTGAAGTAGGACTTCTGCTCTGGGTGTGCTCCATTGCCCTAGAGCTGAAAGGCACAACGTGCAGGCTTCTTTCCAAAGGGCGAGTTGGGCCCCACAGCATCTTGCTTCCAGCTCTTTGGGAAGCTAAGAAACAACTCGCTCTGCACAGTGCTCTTACAGCCTACCGGAGACATCTCTACCAAAGGTCTGTGAAACGCAGTTTCTTTGCAGGCCTGATCTGGCTGAAGTAGGACTTCTGCTCTGGGTGTGCTACATTGCCCTAGAGCTGAAAGGCACAACGTGCAGGCTTCTTTCCAAAGGGCGAGTTGGGCCCCACAGCATCTTGCTTCCAGCTCTTTGGGAAGCTAAGAAACAACTCGCTCTGCACAGTGCTCTTACAGCCTACCGGGAGCATCTCTTCCAAAGGCCTGTGAAACGCAGTTTCTTTGCAGGCCTGATCTGGCTGAAGTAGGACTTCTGCTCTGGGTGTGCTCCATTGCCCTAGAGCTGAAAGGCACAACGTGCAGGCTTCTTTCCAAAAGGGCGAGTTGGGCCCCACAGCATCTTGCTTCCAGCTCTTTGGGAAGCTAAGAAACAACTCGCTCTGCACAGTGCTCTTACAGCCTACCGGGAACATCTCTTCCAAAGGCCTGTGAAACGCGGTTTCTTTGCAGGCCTGATCTGGCTGAAGTAGGACTTCTGCTCTGGGTGTGCTCCATTGCCCTAGAGCTGAAAGGCACAACGTGCAGGCTTCTTTCCAAAGGGCGAGTTGGGCCCCACAGCATCTTGCTTCCAGCTCTTTGGGAAGCTAAGAAACAACTCGCTCTGCTCAGTGCTCTTACAGCCTACCGGGAACATCTCTTCCAAAGACCTGTGAAACGCAGTTTCTTTGCAGGCCTGATCTGGCTGAAGTAGGACTTCTGCTCTGGGTGTGCTCCATTGCCCTAGAGCTGAAAGGCGCAACGTGCAGGCTTCTTTCCAAAGGGCGAGTTGGGCCCCACAGCATCTTGCTTCCAGCTCTTTCGGAAGCTAAGAAAAATCTCGCTCTGCTCAGTGCTCTTACAGCATACTGGGAACATCTCTTCCAACGGCCTGTGAAACGCAGTTTCTTTGCAGGCCTGTTCTGGCTGAAGTAGGACTTCTGCTCTCGGTGTGCTACATTGCCCTAGAGCTGAAAGGCACAACGTGCAGGCTTCTTTCCAAAGGGCAGGTTGGGTCCCACAGCATCTTGCTTCCAGCTCTTTGGGAAGCTAAGAAACAACTCGCTCTGCACAGTGCTCTTACAGCCTACCGGGAAAATCTCTTCCAAAGGCCTGAGAACGCAGAGTCTTTGCAGGCATGATCTGGCTGAAGTAGGACTTCTGCTCGGGGTGTGCTCCATTGCCCTAGAGCTGAAAGGCACAACGTGCAGGCTTCTTTTCAAAGGGCGAGTTGGGCCCCACAGCATCTTGCTTCCAGCTCTTTGGGAAGCTAAGAAACAACTCGCTCTGCACAGTGCTCTTAGAGCCTACCGGAAGCATCTCTTCCAAAGGCCTCTGAAACGCAGTTTCTTTGCAGGCCTGATCTGGCTGAAGTAGGACTTCTGCTCTGGGTGTGCTCCATTGCCCTAGAGCTGAAAGGCACAACGTGCAGGCTTCTTTCCAAAGGGCGAGTTGGGCCCCACAGCATCTTGCTTCCAGCTCTTTGGGAAGCTCAGAAAGAACTCGCTCTGCACAGTGCTCTTACAGCCTACCGGGAACATCTCCTCCAAAGGCCTGTGAAACGCAGTTTCTTTGCAGGCCTGATCTGGCTGAAGTAGGACTTCTGCTCTGGGTGTGCTCCATTGCCCTAGAGCTGAAAGGCACAACGTGCAGGCTTCTTTCCAAAGGGCGAGTTGGGCCCCACAGCATCTTGCTTCCAGCTCTTTGGGAAGCTAAGAAACAACTCGCTCTGCACAGTGCTCTTACAGCCTACCGGGAGCATCTCTTCCAAAGGCCTGAGAAACGCAGTTTCTTTGCAGGCCTGATCTGGCTGAAGTAGGACTTCTGCTCTGGGTGTGCTCCATTGCCCTAGAGCTGAAAGGCACAACGTGCAGGCTTCTTTCCAAAGGGCGAGTTGGGCCCCACAGCATCTTGCTTCCAGCTCTTTGGGAAGCTAAGAAACAACTCGCTCTGCACAGTGCTCTTACAGCCTACCGGGAACATCTCTTCCAAAGGCCTGTGAAACGCAGTTTCTTTGCAGGCCTGATCTGGCTGCAGTAGGACTTCTGCTCTGGGTGTGCTCCATTGCCCTAGAGCTGAAAGGCACAACGTGCAGGCTTCTTTCCAAAGGGCGAGTTGGGCCCCACAGCATCTTGCTTCCAGCTCTTTCGGAAGCTAAGAAAAATCTCGCTCTGCTCAGTGCTCTTACAGCCTACTGGGAACATCTCTTCCAACGGCCTGTGAAACGCAGTTTCTTTGCAGGCCTGATCTGGCTGAAGTAGGACTTCTGCTCTGGGTGTGCTACATTGCCCTAGAGCTGAAAGGCACAACGTGCAGGCTTCTTTCCAAAGGGCAGGTTGGGTCCCACAGCATCTTGCTTCCAGCTCTTTGGGAAGCTAAGAAACAACTCGCTCTGCACAGTGCTCTAACAGCCTACCGGGAACATCTCTTCCAAAGGCCTGAGAAACGCTGAGTCTTTGCAGGCATGATCTGGCTGAAGTAGGACTTCTGCTCGGGGTGTGCTCCATTGCCCTAGAGCTGAAAGGCACAACGTGCAGGCTTCTTTCCAAAGGGCGAGTTGGGCCCCACAGCATCTTGCTTCCAGCTCTTTGGGAAGCTAAGAAACAACTCGCTCTGCACAGTGCTCTTACAGCCTACCGGGAGCATCTCTTCCAAAGGCCTCTGAAACGCAGTTTCTTTGCAGGCCTGATCTGGCTGAAGTAGGACTTCTGCTCTGGGTGTGCTCCATTGCCCTAGAGCTTAAAGGCACAACGTGCAGGCTTCTTTCCAAAGGGCGAGTTGGGCCCCACAGCATCTTGCTTCCAGCTCTTTGGGAAGCTAAGAAAGAACTCGCTCTGCACAGTGCTCTTACAGCCTACCGGGAACATCTCCTCCAAAGTCCTGTGAAACGCAGTTTCTTTGCAGGCCTGATCTGGCTGAAGTAGGACTTCTGCTCTGGGTGTGCTCCATTGCCCTAGAGCTGAAAGGCACAACGTGCAGGCTTCTTTCCAAAGGGCGAGTTGGGCCCCACAGCATCTTGCTTCCAGCTCTTTGGGAAGCTAAGAAACAACTCGCTCTGCACAGTGCTCTTACAGCCTACCGGGAACATCTCTTCCAAAGGCCTGAGAAACGCAGTTTCTTTGTAGGCCTGATCTGGCTGAAGTAGGACTTCTGCTCTGGGTGTGCTCCATTGCCCTAGAGCTCAAAGGCACAACGTGCAGGCTTCTTTCCAAAGGGCGAGTTGGGCCCCACAGCATCTTGCTTCCAGCTCTTTGGGAAGCTAAGAAACAACTCGCTCTGCACAGTGCTCTTACAGCCTACCGGGAACATCTCTTCCAAAGGCCTGTGAAACGCAGTTTCTTTGCAGGCCTGATCTGGCTGAAGTAGGACTTCTGCTCTGGGTGTGCTCCATTGCCCTAGAGCTGAAAGGCACAACGTGCAGGCTTCTTTCCAAAGGGCGAGTTGGGCCCCACAGCATCTTGCTTCCAGCTCTTTGGGAAGCTAAGAAAAAACTCGCTCTGCACAGTGCTCTTACAGCCTACCGGGAACATCTCTTCCAACGGCCTGTGAAACGCAGTTTCTTTGCAGGCCTGATCTGGCTGAAGTAGGACTTCTGCTCTGGGTGTGCTACATTGCCCTAGAGCTGAAAGGCACAACGTGCAGGCTTCTTTCCAAAGGGCAGTTTGGGTCCCACAGCATCTTGCTTCCAGCTATTTGGGAAGGTTATAAACAACTCGCTCTGCACAGTGCTCTTACAGCCTACCGGGAACATCTCTTCCAAAGGCCAGAGAAACGCAGAGTCTTTGCAGGCCTGATCTGGCTGAAGTAGGACTTCTGCTCTGGGTGTGCTCCGTGGCCCTAGAGCTGAAAGGCACAACGTGCAGGCTTCTTTCCAAAGGGCGAGTTGGGCCCCACAGCATCTTGCTTCCAGCTCTTTGGGAAGGTAAGAAACAACTCGCTCTGCACAGTGCTCTTACAGCCTACCGGAAAAATCTCTTCCAAAGGCCTGTGAAACGCAGTTTCTTTGCAGGCCTGATCTGGCTGAAGTAGGACTTCTGCTCTGGGTGTGCTCCATTGCCCTAGAGCTGAAAGGCACAACGTGCAGGCTTCTTTCCAAAGGGCGAGTTGGGCCACACAGCATCTTGCTTCCAGCTCTTTGGGAAGCTAAGAAACAACTCGCTCTCCACAGTGCTCTTACAGCATACCGGGGACATTACTTCCAAAGGCCTGTGAAACGCAGTTTCTTTGCAGGCCTGATCTGGCTGAAGTAGGACTTCTGCTCTGGGTGTGCTCCATTGCCCTAGAGCTGAAAGGCACAACGTGCAGGCTTCTTTCCAAAGGGCGAGTTGGGCCCCACAGCATCTTGCTTCCAGCTCTTTGGGAAGGTAAGAAACAACTCGCTCTGCACAGTGCTCTTACAGCCTACCGGAAACATCTCTTCCAAAGGCCTGTGAAACGCTGTTTCTTTGCAGGCCTGATCTGGCTGAAGTAGGACTTCTGCTCTGGGTGTGCTCCATTGCCCTAGAGCTGAAAGGCACAACGTGCAGGCTTCTTTCCAAAGGGCGAGTTGGGCCCCACAGCATCTTGCTTCCAGCTCTTTGGGAAGCTAATAAACAACTCGCTCTGCACAGTGCTCTTACAGCCTACCGGGAGCATCTCTTCCAAAGGCCTCTGAAACGCAGTTTCTTTGCAGGCCTGATCTGGCTGAATTAGGACTTCTGCTCTGGGTGTGCTCCATTGCCCTAGAGCTGAAAGGCACAACGTGCAGGCTTCTTTCCAAAGGGCGAGTTGGGTCCCACAGCATCTTGCTTCCAGCTCTTTGGGAAGCTAAGAAACAACTCGCTCTGCACAGTGCTCTTACAGCCTACCGGGAGCATCTCTTCCAAAGGCCTGAGAAACGCAGTTTCTTTGCAGGCCTGATCTGGCTGAAGTAGGACTTCTGCTCTGGGTGTGCTCCATTGCCCTAGAGCTGAAAGGCACAACGTGCAGGCTTCTTTCCAAAGGGCGAGTTGGGCCCCACAGCATCTTGCTTCCAGCTCTTTGGGAAGCTAAGAAACAACTCGCTCTGCTCAGTGCTCTTACAGCCTACCGGGAACATCTCTTCCAAAGGCCTCTGAAACGCAGTTTCTTTGCAGTCCTGCTCTGGCTGAAGTAGGACTTCTGCTCTGGGTGTGCTCCATTCCCCTAGAGCTGAAAGGCACAACGTGCAGGCTTCTTTCCAAAGGGCGAGTTGGGCCCCACAGCATCTTGCTTCCAGCTCTTTGGGAAGCTAAGAAACAACTCGCTCTGCACAGTGCTCTTACAGCCTACCGGGAACATCTCTTCCAAAGGCCTGTGAAACGGAGTTTCTTTGCAGGCCTGATCTGGCTGCAGTAGGACTTCTGCTCTGGGTGTGCTCCATTGCCCTAGAGCTGAAAGGCAAAACGTGCAGGCTTCTTTCCAAAGGGCGAGTTGGGCCCCACAGCATCTTGCTTCCAGGTCTTTGGGAAGCTAAGAAACAACTCGCTCTGCTCAGTGCTCTTACAGCCTACCGGGAACATCTCTTCCAAAGACCTGTGAAACGCAGTTTCTTTGCAGGCCTGATCTGGCTGAAGTAGGACTTCTGCTCTGGGTGTGCTCCATTGCCCTAGAGCTGAAAGGCACAACGTGCAGGCTTCTTTCCAAAGGGCGAGTTGGGCCCCACAGCATCTTGCTTCCAGCTCTTTCGGAAGCTAAGAAAAATCTCGCTCTGCTCAGTGCTCTTACAGCATACTGGGAACATCTCTTCCAACGGCCTGTGAAACGCAGTTTCTTTGCAGGCCTGATCTGGCTGAAGTAGGACTTCTGCTCTGGGTGTGCTACATTGCCCTAGAGCTGAAAGGCACAACGTGCAGGCTTCTTTCCAAAGGGCAGGTTGGGTCCCACAGCATCTTGCTTCCAGCTCTTTGGGAAGCTAAGAAACAACTCGCTCTGCACAGTGCTCTTACAGCCTACCGGGAAAATCTCTTCCAAAGGCCTGAGAACGCAGAGTCTTTGCAGGCATGATCTGGCTGAAGTAGGACTTCTGCTCGGGGTGTGCTCCATTGCCCTAGAGCTGAAAGGCACAACGTGCAGGCTTCTTTTCAAAGGGCGAGTTGGGCCCCACAGCATCTTGCTTCCAGCTCTTTGGGAAGCTAAGAAACAACTCGCTCTGCACAGTGCTCTTAGAGCCTACCGGAAGCATCTCTTCCAAAGGCCTCTGAAACGCAGTTTCTTTGCAGGCCTGATCTGGCTGAAGTAGGACTTCTGCTCTGGGTGTGCTCCATTGCCCTAGAGCTGAAAGGCACAACGTGCAGGCTTCTTTCCAAAGGGCGAGTTGGGCCCCACAGCATCTTGCTTCCAGCTCTTTGGGAAGCTCAGAAAGAACTCGCTCTGCACAGTGCTCTTACAGCCTACCGGGAACATCTCCTCCAAAGGCCTGTGAAACGCAGTTTCTTTGCAGGCCTGATCTGGCTGAAGTAGGACTTCTGCTCTGGGTGTGCTCCATTGCCCTAGAGCTGAAAGGCACAACGTGCAGGCTTCTTTCCAAAGGGCGAGTTGGGCCCCACAGCATCTTGCTTCCAGCTCTTTGGGAAGCTAAGAAACAACTCGCTCTGCACAGTGCTCTTACAGCCTACCGGGAGCATCTCTTCCAAAGGCCTGAGAAACGCAGTTTCTTTGCAGGCCTGATCTGGCTGAAGTAGGACTTCTGCTCTGGGTGTGCTCCATTGCCCTAGAGCTGAAAGGCACAACGTGCAGGCTTCTTTCCAAAGGGCGAGTTGGGCCCCACAGCATCTTGCTTCCAGCTCTTTGGGAAGCTAAGAAACAACTCGCTCTGCACAGTGCTCTTACAGCCTACCGGGAACATCTCTTCCAAAGGCCTGTGAAACGCAGTTTCTTTGCAGGCCTGATCTGGCTGCAGTAGGACTTCTGCTCTGGGTGTGCTCCATTGCCCTAGAGCTGAAAGGCACAACGTGCAGGCTTCTTTCCAAAGGGCGAGTTGGGCCCCACAGCATCTTGCTTCCAGCTCTTTCGGAAGCTAAGAAAAATCTCGCTCTGCTCAGTGCTCTTACAGCCTACTGGGAACATCTCTTCCAACGGCCTGTGAAACGCAGTTTCTTTGCAGGCCTGATCTGGCTGAAGTAGGACTTCTGCTCTGGGTGTGCTACATTGCCCTAGAGCTGAAAGGCACAACGTGCAGGCTTCTTTCCAAAGGGCAGGTTGGGTCCCACAGCATCTTGCTTCCAGCTCTTTGGGAAGCTAAGAAACAACTCGCTCTGCACAGTGCTCTAACAGCCTACCGGGAACATCTCTTCCAAAGGCCTGAGAAACGCTGAGTCTTTGCAGGCATGATCTGGCTGAAGTAGGACTTCTGCTCGGGGTGTGCTCCATTGCCCTAGAGCTGAAAGGCACAACGTGCAGGCTTCTTTCCAAAGGGCGAGTTGGGCCCCACAGCATCTTGCTTCCAGCTCTTTGGGAAGCTAAGAAACAACTCGCTCTGCACAGTGCTCTTACAGCCTACCGGGAGCATCTCTTCCAAAGGCCTCTGAAACGCAGTTTCTTTGCAGGCCTGATCTGGCTGAAGTAGGACTTCTGCTCTGGGTGTGCTCCATTGCCCTAGAGCTGAAAGGCACAACGTGCAGGCTTCTTTCCAAAGGGCGAGTTGGGCCCCACAGCATCTTGCTTCCAGCTCTTTGGGAAGCTAAGAAAGAACTCGCTCTGCACAGTGCTCTTACAGCCTACCGGGAACATCTCCTCCAAAGTCCTGTGAAACGCAGTTTCTTTGCAGGCCTGATCTGGCTGAAGTAGGACTTCTGCTCTGGGTGTGCTCCATTGCCCTAGAGCTGAAAGGCACAACGTGCAGGCTTCTTTCCAAAGGGCGAGTTGGGCCCCACAGCATCTTGCTTCCAGCTCTTTGGGAAGCTAAGAAACAACTCGCTCTGCACAGTGCTCTTACAGCCTACCGGGAACATCTCTTCCAAAGGCCTGAGAAACGCAGTTTCTTTGTAGGCCTGATCTGGCTGAAGTAGGACTTCTGCTCTGGGTGTGCTCCATTGCCCTAGAGCTCAAAGGCACAACGTGCAGGCTTCTTTCCAAAGGGCGAGTTGGGCCCCACAGCATCTTGCTTCCAGCTCTTTGGGAAGCTAAGAAACAACTCGCTCTGCACAGTGCTCTTACAGCCTACCGGGAACATCTCTTCCAAAGGCCTGTGAAACGCAGTTTCTTTGCAGGCCTGATCTGGCTGAAGTAGGACTTCTGCTCTGGGTGTGCTCCATTGCCCTAGAGCTGAAAGGCACAACGTGCAGGCTTCTTTCCAAAGGGCGAGTTGGGCCCCACAGCATCTTGCTTCCAGCTCTTTGGGAAGCTAAGAAAAAACTCGCTCTGCACAGTGCTCTTACAGCCTACCGGGAACATCTCTTCCAACGGCCTGTGAAACGCAGTTTCTTTGCAGGCCTGATCTGGCTGAAGTAGGACTTCTGCTCTGGGTGTGCTACATTGCCCTAGAGCTGAAAGGCACAACGTGCAGGCTTCTTTCCAAAGGGCAGTTTGGGTCCCACAGCATCTTGCTTCCAGCTATTTGGGAAGGTTATAAACAACTCGCTCTGCACAGTGCTCTTACAGCCTACCGGGAACATCTCTTCCAAAGGCCAGAGAAACGCAGAGTCTTTGCAGGCCTGATCTGGCTGAAGTAGGACTTCTGCTCTGGGTGTGCTCCGTGGCCCTAGAGCTGAAAGGCACAACGTGCAGGCTTCTTTCCAAAGGGCGAGTTGGGCCCCACAGCATCTTGCTTCCAGCTCTTTGGGAAGGTAAGAAACAACTCGCTCTGCACAGTGCTCTTACAGCCTACCGGAAAAATCTCTTCCAAAGGCCTGTGAAACGCAGTTTCTTTGCAGGCCTGATCTGGCTGAAGTAGGACTTCTGCTCTGGGTGTGCTCCATTGCCCTAGAGCTGAAAGGCACAACGTGCAGGCTTCTTTCCAAAGGGCGAGTTGGGCCACACAGCATCTTGCTTCCAGCTCTTTGGGAAGCTAAGAAACAACTCG
This sequence comes from Equus caballus, assembly GCF_041296265.1. Classification (NCBI taxonomy): domain Eukaryota; kingdom Metazoa; phylum Chordata; class Mammalia; order Perissodactyla; family Equidae; genus Equus; species Equus caballus. The sequence goes on from NC_091689.1 coordinate 34,705,675, forward strand.
CTCTCCACAGTGCTCTTACAGCATACCGGGGACATTACTTCCAAAGGCCTGTGAAACGCAGTTTCTTTGCAGGCCTGATCTGGCTGAAGTAGGACTTCTGCTCTGGGTGTGCTCCATTGCCCTAGAGCTGAAAGGCACAACGTGCAGGCTTCTTTCCAAAGGGCGAGTTGGGCCCCACAGCATCTTGCTTCCAGCTCTTTGGGAAGCTAAGAAACAACTCGCTCTGCACAGTGCTCTTACAGCCTACCGGAAACATCTCTTCCAAAGGCCTGTGAAACGCTGTTTCTTTGCAGGCCTGATCTGGCTGAAGTAGGACTTCTGCTCTGGGTGTGCTCCATTGCCCTAGAGCTGAAAGGCACAACGTGCAGGCTTCTTTCCAAAGGGCGAGTTGGGCCCCACAGCATCTTGCTTCCAGCTCTTTGGGAAGCTAATAAACAACTCGCTCTGCACAGTGCTCTTACAGCCTACCGGGAGCATCTCTTCCAAAGGCCTCTGAAACGCAGTTTCTTTGCAGGCCTGATCTGGCTGAATTAGGACTTCTGCTCTGGGTGTGCTACTTTGCCCTGGAGCTGAAAGGCACAACGTGCAGGCTTCTTTCCAAAGGGCGAGTTGGGCCCCACAGCATCTTGCTTCCAGCTCTTTGGGAAGCTAAGAAACAACTCGCTCTGCACAGTGCTCTTACAGCCTACCGGGAGCATCTCTTCCAAAGGCCTCTGAAACGCAGTTTCTTTGCAGGCCTGATCTGGCTGAAGTAGGACTTCTGCTCTGGGTGTGCTCCTTTGCCCTAGAGCTGAAAGGCACAACGTGCAGGCTTCTTTCCAAAGGGCGAGTTGGGCCCCACAGCATCTTGCTTCCAGCCCTTTGGGAAGCTAAGAAAGAACTCGCTGTGCACAGTGCTCTTACAGCCTACCGGGAACATCTCCTCCAAAGGCCTGTGAAACGCAGTTTCTTTGCAGGCCTCATCTGGCTGAAGGAGAACTTCTGCTCTGGGTGTGCTGCATTGCCCTAGAGCTGAAAGGCACAACGTGCAGGCTTCTTTCCAAAGGGCGAGTTGGGCCCCACAGCATCTTGCTTCCAGCTCTTTGGGAAGCTAAGAAACAACTTGCTCTGCACAGTGCTCTTACAGCCTACCGGGAGCATCTCTTCCAAAGGCCTGAGAAACGCAGTTTCTTTGCAGGCCTGATCTGGCTGAAGTAGGACTTCTGCTCTGGGTGTGCTCCATTGCCCTAGAGCTGAAAGGCACAACGTGCAGGCTTCTTTCCAAAGGGCGAGTTGGGCCCCACAGCATCTTGCTTCCAGCTCTTTGGGAAGCTAAGAAACAACTCGCTCTGCACAGTGCTCTTACAGCCTACCGGGAACATCTCTTCCAAAGGCCTCTGAAACGCAGTTTCTTTGCAGTCCTGCTCTGGCTGAAGTAGGACTTCTGCTCTGGGTGTGCTCCATTCCCCTAGAGCTGAAAGGCACAACGTGCAGGCTTCTTTCCAAAGGGCGAGTTGGGCCCCACAGCATCTTGCTTCCAGCTCTTTGGGAAGCTAAGAAACAACTCGCTCTGCACAGTGCTCTTACAGCCTACCGGGAACATCTCTTCCAAAGGCCTGTGAAACGCAGTTTCTTTGCAGGCCTGATCTGGCTGAAGTAGGACTTCTGCTCTGGGTGTGCTCCATTGCCCTAGAGCTGAAAGGCACAACGTGCAGGCTTCTTTCCAAAGGGCGAGTTGGGCCCCACAGCATCTTGCTTCCAGCTCTTTGGGAAGCTAAGAAACAACTCGCTCTGCTCAGTGCTCTTACAGCCTACCGGGAACATCTCTTCCAAAGACCTGTGAAACGCAGTTTCTTTGCAGGCCTGATCTGGCTGAAGTAGGACTTCTGCTCTGGGTGTGCTCCATTGCCCTAGAGCTGAAAGGCACAACGTGCAGGCTTCTTTCCAAAGGGCGAGTTGGGCCCCACAGCATCTTGCTTCCAGCTCTTTGGGAAGCTAAGAAAAAACATGCTCTGCACAATGCTCTTACAGCCTACCGGGAACATCTCTTCCAACAGCCTGTGAAACGCAGTTTCTTTGCAGGCCTGATGTGACTGAAGTAGGACTTCTGCTCTGGGTGTGCTCCATTGCCCTAGAGCTGAAAGGCACAACGTGCAGGCTTCTTTCCAAAGGGCGAGTTGGGCCCCACAGCATCTTGCTTCCAGCTCTTTGGGAAGCTAAGAAACAACTCGCTCTGCTCAGTGCTCTTACAGCCTACGGGGAACATCTCTTCCAAAGACCTGTGAAACGCAGTTTCTTTGCAGGCCTGATCTGGCTGACGTAGGACTTCTGCTTTGGGTGTGCTCCATTGCCCTACAGCTGAAAGGCACAACGTGCAGGCTTCTTTCCAAAGGGCGAGTTGGGCCCCACAGCATCTTGCTTCCAGATCTTTGGGAAGTTAAGAAAAAACTCGCTCTGCTCAGTGCTCTTACAGCCTACTGGGAACATCTCTTCCAACGGCCTGTGAAACGCAGTTTCTTTGCAGGCCTGATCTGGCTGAAGTAGGACTTCTGCTCTGGGTGTGCTCCATTGCCCTAGAGCTGAAAGGCACAACGTGCAGGCTTCTTTCCAAAGGGCGAGTTGGGCCCCACAGCATCTTGCTTATAGCTCTTTGGGAAGGTAAGAAACAACTCGCTCTGCACAGTGCTCTTACAGCCTACCGGAAACATCTCTTCCAAAGGCCTGTGAAACGCTGTTTCTTTGCAGGCCTGATCTGGCTGAAGTAGGACTTCTGCTCTGGGTGTGCTCCATTGCCCTAGAGCTGAAAGGCACAACGTGCAGGCTTCTTTCCAAAGGGCGAGTTGGGCCCCACAGCATCTTGCTTCCAGCTCTTTGGGAAGCTAATAAACAACACGCTCTGCACAGTGCTCTTACAGCCTACCGGGAGCATCTCTTCCAAAGGCCTCTGAAACGCAGATTCTTTGCAGGCCTGATCTGGCTGAATTAGGACTTCTGCTCTGGGTGTGCTCCATTGCCCTAGAGCTGAAAGGCACAACGTGCAGGCTTCTTTCCAAAGGGCGAGTTGGGCCCCACAGCATCTTGCTTCCAGCTCTTTGGGAAGCTAAGAAACAACTCGCTCTGCACAGTGCTCTTACAGCCTACCGGGACCATCTCTTCCAAAGGCCTGTGAAACGCTGTTTCTTTGCAGTCCTGATCTGGCTGAAGTAGGACTTCTGCTCTGGGTGTGCTCCATTGCCCTAGAGCTGAAAGGCACAACGTGCAGGCTTCTTTCCAAAGGGCGAGTTGGGCCCCACAGCATCTTGCTTCCAGCTCTTTGGGAAGCTAAGAAACAACTCGCTCTGCTCAGTGCTCTTACAGCCTACCGGGAACATCTCTTCCAAAGACCTGTGAAACGCAGTTTCTTTGCAGGCCTGGTCTGGCTGAAGTAGGACTTCTGCTCTGGGTGTGCTCCATTGCCCTAGAGCTGAAAGGCACAACGTGCAGGCTTCTTTCCAAAGGGCGAGTTGGGCCCCACAGCATCTTGCTTCCAGCTCTTTGGGAAGCTAAGAAAAAACTCGCTCTGCACAGTGCTATTACAGCCTACCGGGAACATCTCTTCCAACAGCCTGTGAAACGCAGTTTCTTTGCAGGCCTGATCTGGCTGAAGTAGGACTTCTGCTCTGGGTGTGCTCCATTGCCCGAGAGCTGAAAGGCACAAGGTGCAGTCTTCTTTCCAAAGGTCGAGTTGGGCCCCACAGCATCTTGCTTCCAGCTCTTTGGGAAGCTAAGAAACAACTCGCTCTGCTCAGTGCTCTTACAGCCTACCGGGAACATCTCTTCCAAAGACCTGTGAAACGCAGTTTCTTTGCAGGCCTGATCTGGCTGAAGTAGGACTTCTGCTTTGGGTGTGCTCCATTGCCCTACAGCTGAAAGGCACAACGTGCAGGCTTCTTTCCAAAGGGCGAGTTGGGCCCCACAGCATCTTGCTTCCAGCTCTTTGGGAAGTTAAGAAAAAACTCGCTCTGCTCAGTGCTCTTACAGCCTACTGGGAACATCTCTTCCAACGGCCTGTGAAACGCAGTTTCTTTGCAGGCCTGATCTGGCTGAAGTAGGACTTCTGCTCTGGGTGTGCTCCATTGCCCTAGAGCTGAAAGGCACAACGTGCAGGCTTCTTTCCAAAGGGCGAGTTGGGCCCCACAGCATCTTGCTTATAGCTCTTTGGGAAGGTAAGAAACAACTCGTTCTGCACAGTGCTCTTACAGCCTACCGGAAACATCTCTTCCAAAGGCCTGTGAAACGCTGTTTCTTTGCAGGCCTGATCTGGCTGAAGTAGGACTTCTGCTCTGGGTGTGCTCCATTGCCCTAGAGCTGAAAGGCACAACGTGCAGGCTTCTTTCCAAAGGGCGAGTTGGGCCCCACAGCATCTTGCTTCCAGCTCTTTGGGAAGCTAAGAAACAACTCGCTCTGCTCAGTGCTCTTACAGCCTACCGGGAACATCTCTTCCAAAGACCTGTGAAACGCAGTTTCTTTGCAGGCCTGATCTGGCTGAAGTAGGACTTCTGCTCTGGGTGTGCTCCATTGCCCTAGAGCTGAAAGGCACAACGTGCAGGCTTCTTTCCAAAGGGCGAGTTGGGCCCCACAGCATCTTGCTTCCAGCTCTTTGGGAAGCTAAGAAACAACTCGCTCTGCACAGTGCTCTTACAGCCTACCGGGAGCATCTCTTCCAAAGGCCTCTGAAACGCAGTTTCTTTGCAGGCCTGATCTGGCTGAAGTAGGACTTCTGCTCTGGGTGTGCTCCATTGCCCTAGAGCTGAAAGGCACAACGTGCAGGCTTCTTTCCAAAGGGCGAGTTGGGCCCCACAGCATCTTGCTTCCAGCTCTTTGGGAAGCTAAGAAACAACTCGCTCTGCTCAGTGCTCTTACAGCCTACCGGGAACATCTCTTCCAAAGACCTGTGAAACGCAGTTTCTTTGCAGGCCTGATCTGGCTGAAGTAGGACTTCTGCTCTGGGTGTGCTCCATTGCCCTAGAGCTGAAAGGCACAACGTGCAGGCTTCTTTCCAAAGGGCGAGTTGGGCCCCACAGCATCTTGCTTCCAGCTCTTTGGGAAGTTAAGAAAGAACTCGCTCTGCTCAGTGCTCTTACAGCCTACTGGGAACATCTCTTCCAACGGCCTGTGAAACGCAGTTTCTTTGCAGGCCTGATCTGGCTGAAGTAGGGCTTCTGCTCTGGGTGTGCTCCATTGCCCTAGAGCTGAAAGGCACAACGTGCAGGCTTCTTTCCAAAGGGCGAGTTGGGCCCCACAGCATCTTTCTTATAGCTCTTTGGGAAGGTAAGAAACAACTCGCTCTGCACAGTGCTCTTACAGCCTACCGGAAACATCTCTTCCAAAGGCCTGTGAAACGCAGTTTCTTTGCAGGCCTGACCTGGCTGAAGTAGGGCTTCTGCTCTCGCTGTGCTCCATTGCCCTAGAGCTGAAAGGCACAACGTGCAGGCTTCTTTCCAAAGGGCGAGTTGGGCCCCACAGCATCTTGCTTCCAGCTCTTTGGGAAGCTAAGAAACAACTCGCTCTGCACAGTGCTCTTACAGCCTACCGGGAGCATCTCTTCCAAAGGCCTCTGAAACGCAGTTTCTTTGCAGGCCTGATCTGGCTGAAGTAGGACTTCTGCTCTGGGTGTGCTCCTTTGCCCTAGAGCTGAAAGGCACAACGTGCAGGCTTCTTTCCAAAGGGCGAGTTGGGCCCCACAGCATCTTGCTTCCAGCTCTTTGGGAAGCTAAGAAAGAACTCGCTCTGCACAGTGCTCTTACAGCCTACCGGGAACATCTCCTCCAAAGGCCTGTGAAACGCAGTTTCTTTGCAGGCCTGATCTGGCTGAAGTAGGACTTCTGCTCTGGGTGTGCTCCATTGCCCTAGAGCTGAAAGGCTCAACGTGCAGGCTTCTTTCCAAATGGCGAGTTGGGCCCCACAGCATCTTGCTTCCAGCTCTTTGGGAAGTTAAGAAAAAACTCGCTCTGCTCAGTGCTCTTACAGCCTACTGGGAACATCTCTTCCAACGGCCTGTGAAACGCAGTTTCTTTGCAGGCCTGATCTGGCTGAAGTAGGACTTCTGCTCTGGGTGTGCTCCATTGCCCTAGAGCTGAAAGGCACAACGTGCAGGCTTCTTTCCAAAGGGCGAGTTGGGCCCCACAGCATCTGTCTTATAGCTCTTTGGGAAGGTAAGAAACAACTCGCTCTGCACAGTGCTCTTACAGCCTACCGGAAACATCTCTTCCAAAGGCCTGTGAAACGCAGTTTCTTTGCAGGCCTGACCTGGCTGAAGTAGGGCTTCTGCTCTGGGTGTGCTACATTGCCCTAGAGCTGAAAGGCACAACGTGCAGGCTTCTTTCCAAAGGGCGAGTTGGGCCCCACAGCATCTTGCTTCCAGCTCTTTGGGAAGCTAAGAAACAACTCGCTCTGCACAGGGCTCTTACAGCCTACCGGGAGCATCTCTTCCAAAGGACTCTGAAACGCAGTTTCTTTGCAGGCCTGATCTGGCTGAAGTAGGACTTCTGCTCTGGGTGTGCTCCTTTGCCCTAGAGCTGAAAGGCACAACGTGCAGGCTTCTTTCCAAAGGGCGAGTTGGGCCCCACAGCATCTTGCTTCCAGCTCTTTGGGAAGCTAAGAAACAACTCGCTCTGCTCAGTGCTCTTACAGCCTACCGGGAACATCTCTTCCAAAGACCTGTGAAATGCAGTTTCTTTGCAGGCCTGATCTGGCTGAAGTAGGACTTCTGCTCTGGGTGTGCTCCATTGCCCTAGAGCTGAAAGGCACAACGTGCAGGCTTCTTTCCAAAGGGCGAGTTGGGCCCCACAGCATCTTGCTTCAAGCTCTTTGGGAAGCTAAGAAACAACTCGCTCTGCACAGTGCTCTTACAGCCTACCGGGAGCATCTCTTCCAAAGGCCTCTGAAACGCAGTTTCTTTGCAGGCCTGATCTGGCTGAAGTAGGACTTCTGCTCTGGGTGTGCTCCATTGCCCTAGAGCTGAAAGGCACAACGTGCAGGCTTCTTTCCAAAGGGCGAGTTGGGCCCCACAGCATCTTTCTTATAGCTCTTTGGGAAGGTAAGAAACAACTCGCTCTGCACAGTGCTCTTACAGCCTACCGGGAGCATCTCTTCCAAAGGCCTGTGAAACGCAGTTTCTTTGCAGGCCTGACCTGGCTGAAGTAGGGCTTCTGCTCTGGGTGTGCTACATTGCCCTAGAGCTGAAAGGCACAACGTGCAGGCTTCTTTCCAAAGGGCGAGTTGGGCCCCACAGCATCTTGCTTCCAGCTCTTTGGGAAGCTAAGAAACAACTCGCTCTGCACAGTGCTCTTACAGCCTACCGGGAGCATCTCTTCCAAAGGCCTCTGAAACGCAGTTTCTTTGCAGGCCTGATCTGGCTGAAGTAGGACTTCTGCTCTGGGTGTGCTCCTTTGCCCTAGAGCTGAAAGGCACAACGTGCAGGCTTCTTTCCAAAGGGCGAGTTGGGCCCCACAGCATCTTGGTTCCAGCTCTTTGGGAAGCTAAGAAAGAACTCGCTCTGCACAGTGCTCTTACAGCCTACCGGGAACATCTCCTCCAAAGGCCTGTGAAACGCAGTTTCTTTGCAGGCCTGATCTGGCTGAAGTAGGACTTCTGCTCTGGGTGTGCTCCATTGCCCTAGAGCTGAAAGGCACAACGTGCAGGCTTCTTTCCAAAGGGCGAGTTGGGCCCCACAGCATCTTTCTTATAGCTCTTTGGGAAGGTAAGAAACAACTCGCTCTGCACAGTGCTCTTACAGCCTACCGGAAACATCTCTTCCAAAGGCCTGTGAAACGCAGTTTCTTTGCAGGCCTGACCTGGCTGAAGTAGGGCTTCTGCTCTGGGTGTGCTACATTGCCCTAGAGCTGAAAGGCACAACGTGCAGGCTTCTTTCCAAAGGGCGAGTTGGGCCCCACAGCATCTTGCTTCCAGCTCTTTGGGAAGCTAAGAAACAACTCGCTCTGCACAGTGCTCTTACAGCCTACCGGGAGCATCTCTTCCAAAGGCCTCTGAAACGCAGTTTCTTTGCAGGCCTGATCTGGCTGAAGTAGGACTTCTGCTCTGGGTGTGCTCCTTTGCCCTAGAGCTGAAAGGCACAACGTGCAGGCTTCTTTCCAAAGGGCGAGTTGGGCCCCACAGCATCTTGGTTCCAGCTCTTTGGGAAGCTAAGAAAGAACTCGCTCTGCACAGTGCTCTTACAGCCTACCGGGAACATCTCCTCCAAAGGCCTGTGAAACGCAGTTTCTTTGCAGGCCTGATCTGGCTGAAGTAGGACTTCTGCTCTGGGTGTGCTCCATTGCCCTAGAGCTGAAAGGCACAACGTGCAGGCTTCTTTCCAAAGGGCGAGTTGGGCCCCACAGCATCTTGCTTCCAGCTCTTTGGGAAGCTAAGAAAAAACTCGCTCTGCACAATGCTCTTACAGCCTACCGGGAACATCTCTTCCAACAGCCTGTGAAACGCAGTTTCTTTGCAGGCCTGATCTGACTGAAGTAGGACTTCTGCTCTGGGTGTGCTCCATTGCCCTAGAGCTGAAAGGCACAAGGTGCAGGCTTCTTTCCAAAGGGCGAGTTGGGCCCCACAGCATCTTGCTTCCAGCTCTTTGGGAAGCTAAGAAACAACTCGCTCTGCTCAGTGCTCTTACAGCCTACCGGGAACATCTCTTCCAAAGACCTGTGAAACGCAGTTTCTTTGCAGGCCTGATCTGGCTGAAGTAGGACTTCTGCTCTGGGTGTGCTCCATTGCCCTAGAGCTGAAAGGCGCAACGTGCAGGCTTCTTTCCAAAGGGCGAGTTGGGCCCCACAGCATCTTGCTTCCAGCTCTTTGGGAAGCTAAGAAACAACTCGCTCTGCACAGTGCTCTTACAGCCTACCGGGAGCATCTCTTCCAAAGGCCTCTGAAACGCAGTTTCTTTGCAGGCCTGATCTGGCTGAAGTAGGACTTCTGCTCTGGGTGTGCTCCTTTGCCCTAGAGCTGAAAGGCACAACGTGCAGGCTTCTTTCCAAAGGGCGAGTTGGGCCCCACAGCATCTTGCTTCCAGCTCTTTGGGAAGCTAAGAAACAACTCGCTCTGCTCAGTGCTCTTACAGCCTACCGGGAACATCTCTTCCAAAGACCTGTGAAACGCAGTTTCTTTGCAGGCCTGATCTGGCTGAAGTAGGACTTCTGCTCTGGGTGTGCTCCATTGCCCTAGAGCTGAAAGGCACAACGTGCAGGCTTCTTTCCAAAGGGCGAGTTGGGCCCCACAGCATCTTGCTTCCAGCTCTTTGGGAAGTTAAGAAAGAACTCGCTCTGCTCAGTGCTCTTACAGCCTACTGGGAACATCTCTTCCAACGGCCTGTGAAACGCAGTTTCTTTGCAGGCCTGATCTGGCTGAAGTAGGACTTCTGCTCTGGGTGTGCTCCATTGCCCTAGAGCTGAAAGGCACAACGTGCAGGCTTCTTTCCAAAGGGCGAGTTGGGCCCCACAGCATCTTTCTTATAGCTCTTTGGGAAGGTAAGAAACAACTCGTTCTGCACAGTGCTCTTACAGCCTACCGGAAACATCTCTTCCAAAGGCCTGTGAAACGCAGTTTCTTTGCAGGCCTGACCTGGCTGAAGTAGGGCTTCTGCTCTCGCTGTGCTCCATTGCCCTAGAGCTGAAAGGCACAACGTGCAGGCTTCTTTCCAAAGGGCGAGTTGGGCCCCACAGCATCTTGCTTCCAGCTCTTTGGGAAGCTAAGAAACAACTCGCTCTGCACAGTGCTCTTACAGCCTACCGGGAGCATCTCTTCCAAAGGACTCTGAAACGCAGTTTCTTTGCAGGCCTGATCTGGCTGAAGTAGGACTTCTGCTCTGGGAGTGCTCCTTTGCCCTAGAGCTGAAAGGCACAACGTGCAGGCTTCTTTCCAAAGGGCGAGTTGGGCCCCACAGCATCTTGCTTCCAGCTCTTTGGGAAGCTAAGAAACAACTCGCTCTGCTCAGTGCTCTTACAGCCTACCGGGAACATCTCTTCCAAAGACCTGTGAAATGCAGTTTCTTTGCAGGCCTGATCTGGCTGAAGTAGGACTTCTGCTCGGGGTGTGCTCCATTGCCCTAGAGCTGAAAGGCACAACGTGCAGGCTTCTTTCCAAAGGGCGAGTTGGGCCCCACAGCATCTTGCTTCCAGCTCTTTGGGAAGTTAAGAAAAAATTCGCTCTGCACAGTGCTCTTACAGCCTACTGGGAACATCTCTTCCAACGGCCTGTGAAACGCAGTTTCTTTGCAGGCCGGATCTGGGTGAAGTAGGACTTCTGCTCTGGGTGTGCTCCATTGCCCTAGAGCTGAAAGGCACAACGTGCAGGCTTCTTTCCAAAGGGTGAGTTGGGCCCCACAGCATCTTTCTTATAGCTCTTTGGGAAGGTAAGAAACAACTCGCTCTGCACAGTGCTCTTACAGCCTACCGGAAACATCTCTTCCAAAGGCCTGTGAAACGCAGTTTCTTTGCAGGCCTGACCTGGCTGAAGTAGGGCTTCTGCTCTGGGTGTGCTACATTGCCCTAGAGCTGAAAGGCACAACGTGCAGGCTTCTTTCCAAAGGGCGAGTTGGGCCCCACAGCATCTTGCTTCCAGCTCTTTGGGAAGCTAAGAAACAACTCGCTCTGCACAGTGCTCTTACAGCCTACCGGGAGCATCTCTTCCAAAGGCCTCTGAAACGCAGTTTCTTTGCAGGCCTGATCTGGCTGAAGTAGGACTTCTGCTCTGGGTGTGCTCCTTTGCCCTAGAGCTGAAAGGCACAACGTGCAGGCTTCTTTCCAAAGGGCGAGGTGGGCCCCACAGCATCTTGCTTCCAGCTCTTTGGGAAGCTAAGAAAGAACTCGCTCTGCACAGTGCTCTTACAGCCTACCGGGAACATCTCCTCCAAAGGCCTGTGAAACGCAGTTTCTTTGCAGGCCTGATCTGGCTGAAGTAGGACTTCTGCTCTGGGTGTGCTCCATTGCCCTAGAGCTGAAAGGCACAACGTGCAGGCTTCTTTCCAAAGGGCGAGTTGGGCCCCACAGCATCTTGCTTCCAGCTCTTTGGGAAGTTAAGAAAAAACTCGCTCTGCTCAGTGCTCTTACAGCCTACTGGGAACATCTCTTCCAACGGCCTGTGAAACGCAGTATCTTTGCAGGCCTGATCTGGCTGAAGTAGGACTTCTGCTCTGGGTGTGCTCCATTGCCCTAGAGCTGAAAGGCACAACGTGCAGGCTTCTTTCCAAAGGGCAGTTTGGGTCCCACAGCATCTTGCTTCCAGCTATTTGGGAAGGTAAGAAACAACTCGCTCTGCACAGTGCTCTTACACCCTACCGGGAACATCTCTTCCAAAGGCCAGAGAAACGCAGAGTCTTTGCAGGCCTGATCTGGCTGAAGTAGGACTTCTGCTCTGGGTGTGCTACATTGCCCTAGAGCTGAAAGGCACAACGTGCAGGCTTCTTTCCAAAGGGCGAGTTGGGCCCCACAGCATCTTGCTTCCAGCTCTTTGGGAAGCTAAGAAACAACTCGCTCTGCACAGTGCTCTTACAGCCTACCGGGAGCATCTCTTCCAAAGGACTCTGAAACGCAGTTTCTTTGCAGGCCTGATCTGGCTGAAGTAGGACTTCTGCTCTGGGTGTGCTCCTTTGCCCTAGAGCTGAAAGGCACAACGTGCAGGCTTCTTTCCAAAGGGCGAGTTGGGCCCCACAGCATCTTGCTTCCAGCTCTTTGGGAAGCTAAGAAACAACTCGCTCTGCTCAGTGCTCTTACAGCCTACCGGGAACATCTCTTCCAAAGACCTGTGAAATGCAGTTTCTTTGCAGGCCTGATCTGGCTGAAGTAGGACTTCTGCTCTGGGTGTGCTCCATTGCCCTAGAGCTGAAAGGCACAACGTGCAGGCTTCTTTCCAAAGGGCGAGTTGGGCCCCACAGCATCTTGCTTCCAGCTCTTTGGGAAGTTAAGAAAAAATTCGCTCTGCACAGTGCTCTTACAGCCTACTGGGAACATGTCTTCCAAAGGCCTGTGAAACGCAGTTTCTTTGCAGGCCTGATCTGGCTGAAGTAGGACTTCTGCTCTGGGTGTGCTCCATTGCCCTAGAGCTGAAAGGCACAACGTGCAGGCTTCTTTCCAAAGGGCGAGTTGGGCCCCACAGCATCTTTCTTATAGCTCTTTGGGAAGGTAAGAAACAACTCGCTCTGCACAGTGCTCTTACAGCCTACCGGAAACATCTCTTCCAAAGGCCTGTGAAACGCAGTTTCTTTGCAGGCCTGACCTGGCTGAAGTAGGGCTTCTGCTCTGGGTGTGGTACATTGCCCTAGAGCTGAAAGGCACAACGTGCAGGCTTCTTTCCAAAGGGCGAGTTGGGCCCCACAGCATCTTGCTTCCAGCTCTTTGGGAAGCTAGGAAACAACTCGCTCTGCACAGTGCTCTTACAGCCTACCGGGAGCATCTCTTCCAAAGGCCTCTGAAACGCAGTTTCTTTGCAGGCCTGATCTGGCTGAAGTAGGACTTCTGCTCTGGGTGTGCTCCTTTGCCCTAGAGCTGAAAGGCACAACGTGCAGGCTTCTTTCCAAAGGGCGAGTTGGGCCCCACAGCATCTTGCTTCCAGCTCTTTGGGAAGCTAAGAAAGAACTCGCTCTGCACAGTGCTCTTACAGCCTACCGGGAACATCTCCTCCAAAGGCCTGTGAAACGCAGTTTCTTTGCAGGCCTGATCTGGCTGAAGTAGGACTTCTGCTCTGGGTGTGCTCCATTGCCCTAGAGCTGAAAGGCACAACGTGCAGGCTTCTTTCCAAAGGGCGAGTTGGGCCCCACAGCATCTTGCTTATAGCTCTTTGGGAAGCTAAGAAACAACTCGCTCTGCACAGTGATCTTACAGCCTACCGGGAACATCTCTTCCAAAGGCCTGTGAAACGCAGTTTCTTTGCAGGCCTGATCTGGCTGAAGTAGGACTTCTGCTCTGGGTGTGCTCCATTGCCCTAGAGCTGAAAGGCACAACGTGCAGGCTTCTTTCCAAAGGGCGAGTTGGGCCCCACAGCATCTTGCTTCCAGCTCTTTGGGAAGTTAAGAAAAAACTCGCTCTGCTCAGTGCTCTTACAGCCTACTGGGAACATCTCTTCCAACGGCCTGTGAAACGCAGTATCTTTGCAGGCCTGATCTGGCTGAAGTAGGACTTCTGCTCTGGGTGTGCTCCATTGCCCTAGAGCTGAAAGGCACAACGTGCAGGCTTCTTTCCAAAGGGCGAGTTGGGCCCCACAGCATCTTGCTTCCAGCTCTTTGGGAAGCTAAGAAACAACTCGCTCTGCACAGTGCTCTTACAGCCTACCGGGAGCATCTCTTCCAAAGGCCTCTGAAACGCAGTTTCTTTGCAGGCCTGATCTGGCTGAAGTAGGACTTCTGCTCTGGGTGTGCTCCTTTGCCCTAGAGCTGAAAGGCACAACGTGCAGGCTTCTTTCCAAAGGGCGAGTTGGGCCCCACAGCATCTTGCTTCCAGCTCTTTGGGAAGCTAAGAAAGAACTCGCTGTGCACAGTGCTCTTACAGCCTACCGGGAACATCTCCTCCAAAGGCCTGTGAAACGCAGTTTCTTTGCACACCTGATCTGGCTGAAGGAGAACTTCTGCTCTGGGTGTGCTGCATTGCCCTAGAGCTGAAAGGCACAACGTGCAGGCTTCTTTCCAAAGGGCGAGTTGGGCCCCACAGCATCTTGCTTCCAGCTCTTTGGGAAGCTAAGAAACAACTTGCTCTGCACAGTGCTCTTACAGCCTACCGGGAGCATCTCTTCCAAAGGCCTGAGAAACGCAGTTTCTTTGCAGGCCTGATCTGGCTGAAGTAGGACTTCTGCTCTGGGTGTGCTCCATTGCCCTAGAGCTGAAAGGCACAACGTGCAGGCTTCTTTCCAAAGGGCGAGTGGGGCCCCACAGCATCTTGCTTCCAGCTCTTTGGGAAGCTAAGAAACAACTCGCTCTGCACAGTGCTCTTACAGCCTACCGGGAACATCTCTTCCAAAGGCCTCTGAAACGCAGTTTCTTTGCAGTCCTGCTCTGGCTGAAGTAGGACTTCTGCTCTGGGTGTGCTCCATTCCCCTAGAGCTGAAAGGCACAACGTGCAGGCTTCTTTCCAAAGGGCGAGTTGGGCCCCACAGCATCTTGCTTCCAGCTCTTTGGGAAGCTAAGAAACAACTCGCTCTGCACAGTGCTCTTACAGCCTACCGGGAACATCTCTTCCAAAGGCCTGTGAAACGCAGTTTCTTTGCAGGCCTGATCTGGCTGAAGTAGGACTTCTGCTCTGGGTGTGCTCCATTGCCCTAGAGCTGAAAGGCACAACGTGCAGGCTTCTTTCCAAAGGGCGAGTTGGGCCCCACAGCATCTTGCTTCCAGCTCTCTGGGAAGCTAAGAAACAACTCGCTCTGCTCAGTGCTCTTACAGCCTACCGGGAACATCTCTTCCAAAGACCTGTGAAACGCAGTTTCTTTGCAGGCCTGATCTGGCTGAAGTAGGACTTCTGCTCTGGGTGTGCTCCATTGCCCTAGAGCTGAAAGGCACAACGTGCAGGCTTCTTTCCAAAGGGCGAGTTGGGCCCCACAGCATCTTGCTTCCAGCTCTTTGGGAAGCTAAGAAAAAACTCGCTCTGCACAATGCTCTTACAGCCTACCGGGAACATCTCTTCCAACAGCCTGTGAAACGCAGTTTCTTTGCAGGCCTGATCTGACTGAAGTAGGACTTCTGCTCTGGGTGTGCTCCATTGCCCTAGAGCTGAAAGGCACAAGGTGCAGGCTTCTTTCCAAAGGGCGAGTTGGGCCCCACAGCATCTTGCTTCCAGCTCTTTGGGAAGCTAAGAAACAACTCGCTCTGCTCAGTGCTCTTACAGCCTACCGGGAACATCTCTTCCAAAGACCTGTGAAACGCAGTTTCTTTGCAGGCCTGATCTGGCTGAAGTAGGACTTCTGCTCTGGGTGTGCTCCATTGCCCTAGAGCTGAAAGGCACAACGTGCAGGCTTCTTTCCAAAGGGCGAGTTGGGCCCCACAGCATCTTGCTTCCAGCTCTTTGGGAAGCTAAGAAACAACTCGCTCTGCACAGTGCTCTTACAGCCTACCGGGAGCATCTCTTCCAAAGGCCTCTGAAACGCAGTTTCTTTGCAGGCCTGATCTGGCTGAAGTAGGACTTCTGCTCTGGGTGTGCTCCTTTGCCCTAGAGCTGAAAGGCACAACGTGCAGGCTTCTTTCCAAAGGGCGAGTTGGGCCCCACAGCATCTTGCTTCCAGCTCTTTGGGAAGCTAAGAAACAACTCGCTCTGCTCAGTGCTCTTACAGCCTACCGGGAACATCTCTTCCAAAGACCTGTGAAACGCAGTTTCTTTGCAGGCCTGATCTGGCTGAAGTAGGACTTCTGCTCTGGGTGTGCTCCATTGCCCTAGAGCTGAAAGGCACAACGTGCAGGCTTCTTTCCAAAGGGCGAGTTGGGCCCCACAGCATCTTGCTTTCAGCTCTTTGGGAAGTTAAGAAAGAACTCGCTCTGCTCAGTGCTCTTACAGCCTACTGGGAACATCTCTTCCAACGGCCTGTGAAACGCAGTTTCTTTGCAGGCCTGATCTGGCTGAAGTAGGACTTCTGCTCTGGGTGTGCTCCATTGCCCTAGAGCTGAAAGGCACAACGTGCAGGCTTCTTTCCAAAGGGCGAGTTGGGCCCCAGAGCATCTTTCTTATAGCTCTTTGGGAAGGTAAGAAACAACTCGCTCTGCACAGTGCTCTTACAGCCTACCGGAAACATCTCTTCCAAAGGCCTGTGAAACGCAGTTTCTTTGCAGGCCTGACCTGGCTGAAGTAGGGCTTCTGCTCTCGCTGTGCTCCATTGCCCTAGAGCTGAAAGGCACAACGTGCAGGCTTCTTTCCAAAGGGCGAGTTGGGCCCCACAGCATCTTGCTTCCAGCTCTTTGGGAAGCTAAGAAACAACTCGCTCTGCACAGTGCTCTTACAGCCTACCGGGAGCATCTCTTTCAAAGGCCTCTGAAACGCAGTTTCTTTGCAGGCCTGATCTGGCTGAAGTAGGACTTCTGCTCTGGGTGTGCTCCTTTGCCCTAGAGCTGAAAGGCACAACGTGCAGGCTTCTTTCCAAAGGGCGAGTTGGGCCCCACAGCATCTTGCTTCCAGCTCTTTGGGAAGCTAAGAAAGAACTCGCTCTGCACAGTGCTCTTACAGCCTACCGGGAACATCTCCTCCAAAGGCCTGTGAAACGCAGTTTCTTTGCAGGCCTGATCTGGCTGAAGTAGGACTTCTGCTCTGGGTGTGCTCCATTGCCCTAGAGCTGAAAGGCTCAACGTGCAGGCTTCTTTCCAAATGGCGAGTTGGGCCCCACAGCATCTTGCTTCCAGCTCTTTGGGAAGTTAAGAAAAAACTCGCTCTGCTCAGTGCTCTTACAGCCTACTGGGAACATCTCTTCCAACGGCCTGTGAAACGCAGTTTCTTTGCAGGCCTGATCTGGCTGAAGTAGGACTTCTGCTCTGGGTGTGCTCCATTGCCCTAGAGCTGAAAGGCACAACGTGCAGGCTTCTTTCCAAAGGGCGAGTTGGGCCCCACAGCATCTGTCTTATAGCTCTTTGGGAAGGTAAGAAACAACTCCCTCTTCACAGTGCTCTTACAGCCTACCGGAATCATCTCTTCCAAAGGCCTGTGAAACGCAGTTTCTTTGCAGGCCTGACCTGGCTGAAGTAGGGCTTCTGCTCTGGGTGTGCTACATTGCCCTAGAGCTGAAAGGCACAACGTGCAGGCTTCTTTCCAAAGGGCGAGTTGGGCCCCACAGCATCTTGCTTCCAGCTCTTTGGGAAGCTAAGAAACAACTCGCTCTGCACAGTGCTCTTACAGCCTACCGGGAGCATCTCTTCCAAAGGACTATGAAACGCAGTTTCTTTGCAGGCCTGATCTGGCTGAAGCAGGAGTTCTGCTCTGGGTGTGCTCCTCTGCCCTAGAGCTGAAAGGCACAACGTGCAGGCTTCTTTCCAAAGGGCGAGTTGGGCCCCACAGCATCTTGCTTCCAGCTCTTTGGGAAGCTAAGAAACAACTCGCTCTGCTCAGTGCTCTTACAGCCTACCGGGAACATCTCTTCCAAAGACCTGTGAAATGCAGTTTCTTTGCAGGCCTGATCTGGCTGAAGTAGGACTTCTGCTCTGGGTGTGCTCCATTGCCCTAGAGCTGAAAGGCACAACGTGCAGGTTCTTTCCAAAGGGCGAGTTGGGCCCCACAGCATCTTGCTTCCAGCTCTTTGGGAAGTTAAGAAAAAATTCGCTCTGCACAGTGCTCTTACAGCCTACTGGGAACATCTCTTCCAACGGCCTGTGAAACGCAGTTTCTTTGCAGGCCTGATCTGGGTGAAGTAGGACTTCTGCTCTGGGTGTGCTCCATTGCCCTAGAGCTGAAAGGCACAACGTGCAGGCTTCTTTCCAAAGGGCGAGTTGGGCCCCACAGCATCTTTCTTATAGCTCTTTGGGAAGGTAAGAAACAACTCGCTCTGCACAGTGCTCTTACAGCCTACCGGAAACATCTCTTCCAAAGGCCTGTGAAACGCAGTTTCTTTGCAGGCCTGACCTGGCTGAAGTAGGGCTTCTGCTCTGGGTGTGCTACATTGCCCTAGAGCTGAAAGGCACAACGTGCAGGCTTCTTTCCAAAGGGCGAGTTGGGCCCCACAGCATCTTGCTTCCAGCTCTTTGGGAAGCTAAGAAACAACTCGCTCTGCACAGTGCTCTTACAGCCTACCGGGAGCATCTCTTCCAAAGGCCTCTGAAACGCAGTTTCTTTGCAGTCCTGATCTGGCTGAAGTAGGACTTCTGCTCTGGGTGTGCTCCTTTGCCCTAGAGCTGAAAGGCACAACGTGCAGGCTTCTTTCCAAAGGGCGAGTTGGGCCCCACAGCATCTTGCTTATAGCTCTTTGGGAAGCTAAGAAACAACTCGCTCTGTACAGTGATCTTACAGCCTACCGGGAACATCTCTTCCAAAGGCCTGTGAAACGCAGTTTCTTTGCAGGCCTGATCTGGCTGAAGTAGGACTTCTGCTCTAGGTGTGCTCCATTGCCCTAGAGCTGAAAGGCACAACGTGCAGGCTTCTTTCCAAAGGGCGAGTTGGGCCCCACAGCATCTTGCTTCCAGCTCTTTGGGAAGTTAAGAAAAAACTCGCTCTGCTCAGTGCTCTTACAGCCTACTGGGAACATCTCTTCCAACGGCCTGTGAAACGCAGTATCTTTGCAGGCCTGATCTGGCTGAAGTAGGACTTCTGCTCTGGGTGTGCTCCATTGCCCTAGAGCTGAAAGGCACAACGTGCAGGCTTCTTTCCAAAGGGCAGTTTGGGTCCCACAGCATCTTGCTTCCAGCTATTTGGGAAGGTAAGAAACAACTCGCTCTGCACAGTGCTCTTACAGCCTACCGGGAACATCTCTTCCAAAGGCCAGAGAAACGCAGAGTCTTTGCAGGCCTGATCTGGCTGAAGTAGGATTCTGCTCTGGGTGTGCTACATTGCCCTAGAGCTGAAAGGCACAACGTGCAGGCTTCTTTCCAAAGGGCGAGTTGGGCCCCACAGCATCTTGCTTCCAGCTCTTTGGGAAGGTAAGAAACAACTCGCTCTGCACAGTGCTCTTACAGCCTACCGGAAACATCTCTTCCAAAGGCCTGTGAAACGCAGTTTCTTTGCAGGCCTGATCTGGCTGAAGTAGGACTTCTGCTCTGGGTGTGCTCCATTGCCCTAGAGCTGAAAGGCACAACGTGCAGGCTTCTTTCCAAAGGGCGAGTTGGGCCCCACAGCATCTTGCTTCCAGCTCTTTGGGAAGCTAAGAAACAACTCGCTCTCCACAGTGCTCTTACAGCATACCGGGGACATTTCTTCCATAGGCCTGTGAAACGCAGTTTCTTTGCAGGCCTGATCTGGCTGAAGTAGGACTTCTGCTCTGGGTGTGCTCCATTGCCCTAGAGCTGAAAGGCACAACGTGCAGGCTTCTTTCCAAAGGGCGAGTTGGGCCCCACAGCATCTTGCTTCCAGCTCTTTGGGAAGGTAAGAAACAACTCGCTCTGCACAGTGCTCTTACAGCCTACCGGAAACATCTCTTCCAAAGGCCTGTGAAACGCTGTTTCTTTGCAGGCCTGATCTGGCTGAAGTAGGACTTCTGCTCTGGGTGTGCTCCATTGCCCTAGAGCTGAAAGGCACAAAGTGCAGGCTTCTTTCCAAAGGGCGAGTTGGGCACCACAGCATCTTGCTTCCAGCTCTTTGGGAAGCTAAGAAAGAACTCGCTCTGCACAGTGCTCTTACAGCCTACCGGGAACATCTCCTCCAAAGGCCTGTGAAACGCAGTTTCTTTGCAGGCCTGATCTGGCTGAAGTAGGACTTCTGCTCTGGGTGTGCTCCATTGCCCTAGAGCTGAAAGGCACAACGTGCAGGCTTCTTTCCAAAGGGCGAGTTGGGCCCCACAGCATCTTGCTTCCAGCTCTTTGGGAAGCTAAGAAACAACTCGCTCTGCACAGTGCCCTTACAGCCTACCGGGAACATCACTTCCAAAGGCCTCTGAAACGCAGTTTCTTTGCAGTCCTGCTCTGGCTGAAGTAGGAGTTCTGCTCTGGGTGTGCTCCATTGCCCTAGAGCTGAAAGGCACAACGTGCAGGCTTCTTTCCAAAGGGCGAGTTGGGCCCCACAGCATCTTGCTTCCAGCTCTTTGGGAAGCTAAGATACAACTCGCTCTGCACAGTGCTCTTACAGCCTACCGGGAACATCTCTTCCAAAGGCCTGTGAAACGCAGTTTCTTTGCAGGCCTGATCTGGCTGAAGTAGGACTTCTGCTCTGGGTGTGCTCCATTGCCCTAGAGCTGAAATGCACAACGTGCAGGCTTCTTTCCAAAGGGCGAGTTGGGCCCCACAGCATCTTGCTTCCAGCTCTTTGGGAAGCTAAGAAACAACTCGCTATGCACAGTGCTCTTACAGCCTACCGGAAACATCTCTTCCAAAGGCCTGTGAAACGCAGTTTCTTTGCAGGCCTGATCTGGCTGAAGTAGGACTTCTGCTCTGGGTGTGCTCCATTGCCCTAGAGCTGAAAGGCACAACGTGCAGGCTTCTTTCCAAAGGGCGAGTTGGGCCACACAGCATCTTGCTTCCAGCTCTTTGGGAAGCTAAGAAACAACTCGCTCTCCACAGTGCTCTTACAGCATACCGGGGACATTTCTTCCATAGGCCTGTGAAACGCAGTTTCTTTGCAGGCCTGATCTGGCTGAAGTAGGACTTCTGCTCTGGGTGTGCTCCATTGCCCTAGAGCTGAAAGGCACAACGTGCAGGCTTCTTTCCAAAGGGCGAGTTGGGCCCCACAGCATCTTGCTTTCAGCTCTTTGGGAAGCTAAGAAACAACTCGCTCTGCACAGTGCTCTTACAGCCTACCGGAAACATCTCTTCCAAAGGCCTGTGAAACGCTGTTTCTTTGCAGGCCTGATCTGGCTGAAGTAGGACTTCTGCTCTGGGTGTGCTCCATTGCCCTAGAGCTGAAAGGCACAAAGTGCAGGCTTCTTTCCAAAGGGCGAGTTGGGCACCACAGCATCTTGCTTCCAGCTCTTTGGGAAGCTAAGAAAGAACTCGCTCTGCACAGTGCTCTTACAGCCTACCGGGAACATCTCCTCCAAAGGCCTGTGAAACGCAGTTTCTTTGCAGGCCTGATCTGGCTGAAGTAGGACTTCTGCTCTGGGTGTGCTCCATTGCCCTAGAGCTGAAAGGCACAACGTGCAGGCTTCTTTCCAAAGGGCGAGTTGGGCCACACAGCATCTTGCTTCCAGCTCTTTGGGAAGCTAAGAAACAACTCGCTCTGCACAGTGCTCTTACAGCATACCGGGGACATTTCTTCCATAGGCCTGTGAAACGCAGTTTCTTTGCAGGCCTGATCTGGCTGAAGTAGGACTTCTGCTCTGGGTGTGCTCCATTGCCCTAGAGCTGAAAGGCACAACGTGCAGGCTTCTTTCCAAAGGGCGAGTTGGGCCCCACAGCATCTTGCTTCCAGCTCTTTGGGAAGGTAAGAAACAACTCGCTCTGCACAGTGCTCTTACAGCCTACCGGAAACATCTCTTCCAAAGGCCTGTGAAACGCTGTTTCTTTGCAGGCCTGATCTGGCTGAAGTAGGACTTCTGCTCTGGGTGTGCTCCATTGCCCTAGAGCTGAAAGGCACAAAGTGCAGGCTTCTTTCCAAACGGCGAGTTGGGCACCACAGCATCTTGCTTCCAGCTCTTTGGGAAGCTAAGAAAGAACTCGCTCTGCACAGTGCTCTTACAGCCTACCGGGAACATCTCCTCCAAAGGCCTGTGAAACGCAGTTTCTTTGCAGGCCTGATCTGGCTGAAGTAGGACTTCTGCTCTGGGTGTGCTCCATTGCCCTAGAGCTGAAAGGCACAACGTGCAGGCTTCTTTCCAAAGGGCGAGTTGGGCCCCACATCATCTTGCTTCCAGCTCTTTGGGAAGCTAAGAAACAACTCGCTCTGCACAGTGCTCTTACAGCCTACCGGGAACATCACTTCCAAAGGCCTCTGAAACGCAGTTTCTTTGCAGTCCTGCTCTGGCTGAAGTAGGACTTCTGCTCTGGGTGTGCTCCATTCCCCTAGAGCTGAAAGGCACAACGTGCAGGCTTCTTTCCAAAGGGTGAGTTGGGCCCCACAGCATCTTGCTTCCAGCTGTTTGGGAAGCTAAGAAACAACTCGCTCTGCACAGTGCTCTTACAGCCTACCGGGAACATCTCTTCCAAAGGCCTGTGAAACGCAGTTTCTTTGCAGGCCTGATCTGGCTGAAGTAGGACTTCTGCTCTGGGTGTGCTCCATTGCCCTAGAGCTGAAAGGCACAACGTGCAGGCTTCTTTCCAAAGGGCGAGTTGGGCCCCACAGCATCTTGCTTCCAGCTCTTTGGGAAGCTAAGAAACAACTCGCTCTGCACAGTGCTCTTACAGCCTACCGGAAACATCTCTTCCAAAGGCCTGTGAAACGCAGTTTCTTTGCAGGCCTGATCTGACTGAAGTAGGACTTCTGCTCTGGGTGTGCTCCATTGCCCTAGAGCTGAAAGGCACAACGTGCAGGCTTCTTTCCAAAGGGCGAGTTGGGCCCCACAGCATCTTGCTTCCAGCTCTTTGGGAAGGTAAGAAACAACTCGCTCTGCACAGTGCTCTTACAGCCTACCGGAAACATCTCTTCCAAAGGCCTGAGAAATGCAGAGTCTTTGCAGGCCTGATCTGGCTGAAGTAGGACTTCTGCTCTGGGTGTGCTCCATTGCCCTAGAGCTGAAAGGCACAACGTGCAGGCTTCTTTCCAAAGGGCGAGTTGGGCCCCACAGCATCTTGCTTCCAGCTCTTTGGGAAGGTAAGAAACAACTCGCTCTGCACAGTGCTCTTACAGCCTACCGGAAACATCTCTACCAAAGGTCTGTGAAACGCAGTTTCTTTGCAGGCCTGATCTGGCTGAAGTAGGACTTCTGCTCTGGGTGTGCTACATTGCCCTAGAGCTGAAAGGCACAACGTGCAGGCTTCTTTCCAAAGGGCGAGTTGGGCCCCACAGCATCTTGCTTCCAGCTCTTTGGGAAGGAAAGAAACAACTCGCTCTGCACAGTGCTCTTACAGCCTACCGGAAACATCTCTACCAAAGGTCTGTGAAACGCAGTTTCTTTGCAGGCCTGATCTGGCTGAAGTAGGACTTCTGCTCTGGGTGTGCTACATTGCCCTAGAGCTGAAAGGCACAACGTGCAGGCTTCTTTCCAAAGGGCGAGTTGGGCCCCACAGCATCTTGCTTCCAGCTCTTTGGGAAGCTAAGAAACAACTCGCTCTGCACAGTGCTCTTACAGCCTACCGGGAGCATCTCTTCCAAAGGCCTGTGAAACGCAGTTTCTTTGCAGGTCTGATCTGGCTGAAGTAGGACTTCTGCTCTGGGTGTGCTCCATTGCCCTAGAGCTGAAAGGCACAACGTGCAGGCTTCTTTCCAAAGGGCGAGTTGGGCCCCACAGCATCTTGCTTCCAGCTCTTTCGGAAGCTAAGAGAAATCTCGCTCTGCTCAGTGCTCTTACAGCCTACTGGGAACATCTCTTCCAACGGCCTGTGAAACGCAGTTTCTTTGCAGGCCTGATCTGGCTGAAGTAGGACTTCTGCTCTGGCTGTGCTCCATTGCCCTAGAGCTGAAAGGCACAACGTGCAGGCTTCTTTCCAAAGGGCAGGTTGGGTCCCACAGCATCTTGCTTCCAGCTCTTTGGGAAGCTAAGAAACAACTCGCTCTGCACAGTGCTCTTACAGCCTACCGGGAACATCTCATCCAAAGGCCTGAGAAACGCAGAGTCTTTGCAGGCATGATCTGGCTGAAGTAGGACTTCTGCTCGGGGTGTGCTCCATTGCCCTAGAGCTGAAAGGCACAACGTGCAGGCTTCTTTCCAAAGGGCGAGTTGGGCCCCACAGCATCTTGCTTCCAGCTCTTTGGGAAGCTAAGAAAGAACTCGCTCTGCACAGTGCTCTTACAGCCTACCGGGAACATCTCCTCCAAAGGCCTGTGAAATGCAGTTTCTTTGCAGGCCTGATCTGGCTGAAGTAGGACTTCTGCTCTGGGTGTGCTCCATTGCCCTAGAGCTGAAAGGCACAACGTGCAGGCTTCTTTCCAAAGGGCAGGTTGGGTCCCACAGCATCTTGCTTCCAGCTCTTTGGGAAACTAAGAAACAACTCGCTCTGCACAGTGCTCTTACAGCCTACCGGGAACATCTCTTCCAAAGGCCTGAGAAACGCAGATTTTTTGCTGGCCTGATCTGGCTGAAGTAGGACTTCTGCTCTGGCTGTGCTCCATTGCCCTAGAGCTGAAAGGCACAACGTGCAGGCTTCTTTCCAAAGGGCGAGTTGGGCCCCACAGCATCTTGCTTCCAGCTCTTTGGGAAGGTAAGAAACAACTCGCTCTGCACAGTGCTCTTACAGCCTACCGGAAACATCTCTACCAAAGGTCTGTGAAACGCAGTTTCTTTGCAGGCCTGATCTGGCTGAAGTAGGACTTCTGCTCTGGGTGTGCTCCATTGCCCTAGAGCTGAAAGGCACAACGTGCACTCTTCTTTCCAAAGGGCGAGTTGGGCCCCACAGCATCTTGCTTCCAGCTCTTTGGGAAGCTAAGAAACAACTCGCTCTGCACAGTGCTCTTACAGCCTACCGGAAACATCTCTTCCAAAGGCCTGTGAAACGCAGTTTCTTTGCAGGCCTGATCTGGCTGAAGTAGGACTTCTGCTCTGGGTGTGCTCCATTGCCCTAGAGCTGAAAGGCACAACGTGCAGGCTTCTTTCCAAAGGGCGAGTTGGGCCACACAGCATCTTGCTTCCAGCTCTTTGGGAAGCTAAGAAACAACTCGCTCTCCACAGTGCTCTTACAGCATACCGGGGACATTTCTTCCATAGGCCTGTGAAACGCAGTTTCTTTGCAGGCCTGATCTGGCTGAAGTAGGACTTCTGCTCTGGGTGTGCTCCATTGCCCTAGAGCTGAAAGGCACAACGTGCAGGCTTCTTTCCAAAGGGCGAGTTGGGCCCCACAGCATCTTGCTTCCAGCTCTTTGGGAAGCTAAGAAACAACTCGCTCTGCACAGTGCTCTTACAGCCTACCGGGAACATCTCTTCCAAAGGCCTGAGAAACGCAGATATTTTGCTGGCCTGATCTGGCTGAAGTAGGACTTCTGCTCTGGCTGTGCTCCATTGCCCTAGAGCTGAAAGGCACAACGTGCAGGCTTCTTTCCAAAGGGCGAGTTGGGCCCCACAGCATCTTGCTTCCAGCTCTTTGGGAAGCTAAGAAACAACTCGCTCTGCACAGTGCTCTTACAGCCTACCGGGAACATCTCTTCCAAAGGCCTGTGAAACGCAGTTTCTTTGCAGGCCTGACCTGGCTGAAGTAGGGCTTCTGCTCTGGGTGTGCTCCATTGCCCTAGAGCTGAAAGGCACAACGTGCAGGCTTCTTTCTAAAGGGCAGTTTGGGTCCCACAGCATCTTGCTTCCAGCTCTTTGGGAAGGTAAGAAACAACTCGCTCTGCACAGTGCTCTTACAGCCTACCGGGAACATCTCTTCCAAAGGCCTGAGAAATGCAGAGTCTTTGCAGGCCTGATCTGGCTGAAGTAGGACTTCTGCTCTGGGTGTGCTCCATTGCCCTAGAGCTGAAAGGCACAACGTGCAGGCTTCTTTCCAAAGGGCGAGTTGGGCCCCACAGCATCTTGCTTCCAGCTCTTTGGGAAGGTAAGAAACAACTCGCTCTGCACAGTGCTCTTACAGCCTACCGGAAACATCTCTACCAAAGGTCTGTGAAACGCAGTTTCTTTGCAGGCCTGATCTGGCTGAAGTAGGACTTCTGCTCTGGGTGTGCTCCATTGCCCTAGAGCTGAAAGGCACAACGTGCAGGCTTCTTTCCAAAGGGCGAGTTGGGCCCCACAGCATCTTGCTTCCAGCTCTTTGGGAAGCTAAGAAACAACTCGCTCTGCACAGTGCTCTTACAGCCTACCGGGAGCATCTCTTCCAAAGGCCTGTGAAACGCAGTTTCTTTGCAGGCCTGATCTGGCTGAAGTAGGACTTCTGCTCTGGGTGTGCTCCATTGCCCTAGAGCTGAAAGGCACAACGTGCAGGCTTCTTTCCAAAGGGCGAGTTGGGCCCCACAGCATCTTGCTTCCAGCTCTTTCGGAAGCAAAGAGAAATCTCGCTCTGCTCAGTGCTCTTACAGCCTACTGGGAACATCTCTTCCAACGGCCTGTGAAACGCAGTTTCTTTGCAGGCCTGATCTGGCTGAAGTAGGACTTCTGCTCTGGCTGTGCTCCATTGCCCTAGAGCTGAAAGGCACAACGTGCAGGCTTCATTCCAAAGGGCAGGTTGGGTCCCACAGCATCTTGCTTCCAGCTCTTTGGGAAGCTAAGAAACAACTCGCTCTGCACAGTGCTCTTACAGCCTACCGGGAACATCTCATCCAAAGGCCTGAGAAACGCAGAGTCTTTGCAGGCATGATCTGGCTGAAGTAGGACTTCTGCTCGGGGTGTGCTCCATTGCCCTAGAGCTGAAAGGCACAACGTGCAGGCTTCTTTCCAAAGGGCGAGTTGGGCCCCACAGCATCTTGCTTCCAGCTCTTTGGGAAGCTAAGAAAGAACTCGCTCTGCACAGTGCTCTTACAGCCTACCGGGAACATCTCCTCCAAAGGCCTGTGAAATGCAGTTTCTTTGCAGGCCTGATCTGGCTGAAGTAGGACTTCTGCTCTGGGTGTGCTCCATTGCCCTAGAGCTGAAAGGCACAACGTGCAGGCTTCTTTCCAAAGGGCAGGTTGGGTCCCACAGCATCTTGCTTACAGCTCTTTGGGAAACTAAGAAACAACTCGCTCTGCACAGTGCTCTTACAGCCTACCGGGAACATCTCTTCCAAAGGCCTGAGAAACGCAGATTTTTTGCTGGCCTGATCTGGCTGAAGAAGGACTTCTGCTCTGGCTGTGCTCCATTGCCCTAGAGCTGAAAGGCACAACGTGCAGGCTTCTTTCCAAAGGGCGAGTTGGGCCCCACAGCATCTTGCTTCCAGCTCTTTGGGAAGGTAAGAAACAACTCGCTCTGCACAGTGCTCTTACAGCCTACCGGAAACATCTCCACCAAAGGTCTGTGAAACGCAGTTTCTTTGCAGGCCTGATCTGGCTGAAGTAGGACTTCTGCTCTGGGTGTGCTCCATTGCCCTAGAGCTGAAAGGCACAACGTGCAGGCTTCTTTCCAAAGGGCGAGTTGGGCCCCACAGCATCTTGCTTCCAGCTCTTTGGGAAGCTAAGAAACAACTCGCTCTGCACAGTGCTCTTACAGCCTACCGGAAACATCTCTTCCAAAGGCCTGTGAAACGCAGTTTCTTTACAGGCCTGATCTGGCTGAAGTAGGACTTCTGCTCTGGGTGTGCTCCATTGCCCTAGAGCTGAAAGGCACAACGTGCAGGCTTCTTTCCAAAGGGCGAGTTGGGCCCCACAGCATCTTGCTTCCAGCTCTTTCGGAAGCTAAGAAAAATCTCGCTCTGCTCAGTGCTCTTACAGCCTACTGGGAACATCTCTTCCAACGGCCTGTGAAACGCAGTTTCTTTGCAGGCCTGATCTGGCTGAAGTAGGACTTCTGCTCTGGGTGTGCTACATTGCCCTAGAGCTGAAAGGCACAACGTGCAGGCTTCTTTCCAAAGGGCAGGTTGGGTCCCACAGCATCTTGCTTTCAGCTCTTTGGGAAGCTAAGAAACAACTCGCTCTGCACAGTGCTCTTACAGCCTACCGGGAACATCTCATCCAAAGGCCTGAGAAACGCAGAGTCTTTGCAGGCATGATCTGGCTGAAGTAGGACTTCTGCTCGGGGTGTGCTCCATTGCCCTAGAGCTGAAAGGCACAACGTGCAGGCTTCTTTCCAAAGGGCGAGTTGGGCCCCACAGCATCTTGCTTCCAGCTCTTTGGGAAGCTAAGAAAGAACTCGCTCTGCACAGTGCTCTTAAAGCCTACCGGGAACATCTCCTCCAAAGGCCTGTGAAACGCAGTTTCTTTGCAGGCCTGATCTGGCTGAAGTAGGACTTCTGCTCTGGGTGTGCTCCATTGCCCTAGAGCTGAAAGGCACAACGTGCAGGCTTCTTTCCAAAGGGCGAGTTGGGCCCCACAGCATCTTGCTTCCAGCTCTTTGGGAAGCTAAGAAACAACTCGCTCTGCACAGTGCTCTTACAGCCTACCGGGAGCACCTCTTCCAAAGGCCTGAGAAACGCAGTTTCTTTGCAGGCCTGATCTGGCTGAAGTAGGACTTCTGCTCTGGGTGTGCTCCATTGCCCTAGAGCTGAAAGGCACAACGTGCAGGCTTCTTTCCAAAGGGCGAGTTGGGCCCCACAGCATCTTGCTTCCAGCTCTTTGGGAAGCTAAGAAACAACTCGCTCTGCACAGTGCTCTTACAGCCTACCGGGAACATCTCTTCCAAAGGCCTCTGAAACGCAGTTTCTTTGCAGTCCTGATCTGGCTGAAGTAGGACTTCTGCTCTGGGTGTGCTCCATTCCCCTAGAGCTGAAAGGCACAAGGTGCAGGCTTCTTTCCAAAGGGCGAGTTGGGCCTCACAGCATCTTGCTTCCAGCTCTTTGGGAAGGTAACAAACAACTCGCTCTGCACAGTGCTCTTACAGCCTACCGGGAACATCTCTTCCAAAGGCCTGTGAAACGCAGTTTCTTTGCAGGCCTGACCTGGCTGAAGTAGGGTTTCTGCTCTGGGTGTGCTCCATTGCCCTAGAGCTGAAAGGCACAACGTGCAGGCTTCTTTCCAAAGGGCAGTTTGGGTCCCACAGCATCTTGCTTCCAGCTCTTTGGGAAGGTGAGAAACAACTCGCTCTGCACAGTGCTCTTACAGCCTACCGGGAACATCTCTTCCAAAGGCCTGAGAAATGCAGAGTCTTTGCAGGCCTGATCTGGCTGAAGTAGGACTTCTGCTCTGGGTGTGCTCCATTGCCCTAGAGCTGAAAGGCACAACGTGCAGGCTTCTTTCCAAAGGGCGAGTTGGGCCGCACAGCATCTTGCTTCCAGCTCTTTGGGAAGCTAAGAAACAACTCGCTCTGCACAGTGCTCTTACAGCCTACCGGGAACATCTCTTCCAAAGGCCTGTGAAACGCAGTTTCTTTGCAGGCCTGATCTGGCTGAAGTAGGACTTCTGCTCTGGGTGTGCTACTTTGCCCTAGAGCTGAAAGGCACAACGTGCAGGCTTCTTTCCAAAGGGTGAGTTGGGCCCCACAGCATCTTGCTTCCAGCTCTTTGGGAAGCTAAGAAACAACTCGCTCTGCACAGTGCTCTTACAGACTACCGGGAACATCTCTTCCAAAGGCCTGTGAAACGCAGTTTCTTTGCAGGCCTGATCTGGCTGAAGTAGGACTTCTGCTCTGGGTGTGCTACTTTGCCCTAGAGCTGAAAGGCACAACGTGCAGGCTTCTTTCCAAAGGGCGAGTTGGGCCGCACAGCATCTTGCATCCAGCTCTTTGGGAAGCTAAGAAACAACTCGCTCTGCACAGTGCTCTTACAGCCTACCGGGAACATCTCTTCCAAAGGCCTGTGAAACGCAGTTTCTTTGCAGGCCTGATCTGGCTGAAGTAGGACTTCTGCTCTGGGTGTGCTACTTTGCCCTAGAGCTGAAAGGCACAACGTGCAGGCTTCTTTCCAAAGGGCGAGTTGGGCCCCACAGCATCTTGCTTCCAGCTCTTTGGAAAGCTAAGAAACAACTCGATCTGCACAGTGCTCCTACAGCCTAGTTGGAACATCTCTTCCAAAGGCCAGTGAAACGCAGTTTCTTTGCAGGCCTGATCTGGCTGAAGTAGGACTTCTGCTCTGGGTGTGCTACTTTGCCCTAGAGCTGAAAGGCACAACGTGCAGGCTTCTTTCCAAAGGGCGAGTTGGGCCGCACAGCATCTTGATTCCAGCTCTTTGGGAAGCTAAGAAACAACTCGCTCTGCACAGTGCTCTTACAGCCTACCGGGAACATCTCTTCCAAAGGCCAGTGAAACGCAGTTTCTTTGCAGGCCTGATCTGGCTGAAGTAGGACTTCTGCTCTGGGTGTGCTACTTTGCCCTAGAGCTGAAAGGCACAACGTGCAGGCTTCTTTCCAAAGGGCGAGTTGGGCCCCACAGCATCTTGCTTCCAGCTCTTTGGGAAGCTAAGAAACAACTCGCTCTGCACAGTGCTCTTACAGCCTACCGGAAACATCTCTTCCAAAGGCCTGTGAAACGCAGTTTCTTTGCAGGCCTGATCTGGCTGAAGTAGGACTTCTGCTCTGGGTGTGCTCCATTGCCCTAGAGCTGAAAGGCACAACGTGCAGGCTTCTTTCCAAAGGGCGAGTTGGGCCCCACAGCATCTTGCTTCCAGCTCTTTGGGAAGCTAAGAAACAACTCGCTCTCCACAGTGCTCTTACAGCATACCGGGGACATTTCTTCCATAGGCCTGTGAAACGCAGTTTCTTTGCAGGCCTGATCTGGCTGAAGTAGGACTTCTGTTCTGGGTGTGCTCCATTGCCCTAGAGCTGAAAGGCACAACGTGCAGGCTTCTTTCCAAAGGGCGAGTTGGGCCCCACAGCATCTTGCTTCCAGCTCTTTGGGAAGGTAAGAAACAACTCGCTCTGCACAGTGCTCTTACAGCCTACTGGAAACATCTCTTCCAAAGGCCTGTGAAACGCTGTTTCTTTGCAGGCCTGATCTGGCTGAAGTAGGACTTCTGCTCTGGGTGTGCTCCATTGCCCTAGAGCTGAAAGGCACAAAGTGCAGGCTTCTTTCCAAAGGGCGAGTTGGGCACCACAGCATCTTGCTTCCAGCTCTTTGGGAAGCTAAGAAAGAACTCGCTCTGCACAGTGCTCTTACAGCCTACCGGGAACATCTCCTCCAAAGGCCTGTGAAACGCAGTTTCTTTGCAGGCCTGATCTGGCTGAAGTAGGACTTCTGCTCTGGGTGTGCTCCATTGCCCTAGAGCTGAAAGGCACAACGTGCAGGCTTCTTTCCAAAGGGCGAGTTGGGCCCCACAGCATCTTGCTTCCAGCTCTTTGGGAAGCTAAGAAACAACTCGCTCTGCACAGTGCTCTTACAGCCTACCGGGAACATCTCTTCCAAAGGCCTCTGAAACGCAGTTTCTTTGCAGTCCTGCTCTGGCTGAAGTAGGACTTCTGCTCTGGGTGTGCTCCATTCCCCTAGAGCTGAAAGGCACAACATGCAGGCTTCTTTCCAAAGGGCGAGTTGGGCCCCACAGCATCTTGCTTCCAGCTCTTTGGGAAGCTAAGAAACAACTCGCTCTGCACAGTGCTCTTACAGCCTACCGGGAACATCTCTTCCAAAGGCCTGTGAAACGCAGTTTCTTTGCAGGCCTGATCTGGCTGAAGTAGGACTTCTGCTCTGGGTGTGCTCCATTGCCCTAGAGCTGAAAGGCACAACGTGCAGGCTTCTTTCCAAAGGGCGAGTTGGGCCCCACAGCATCTTGCTTCCAGCTCTTTGGGAAGCTAAGAAACAACTCGCTCTGCACAGTGCTCTTACAGCCTACCGGAAACATCTCTTCCAAAGGCCTGTGAAAAGCAGTTTCTTTGCAGGCCTGATCTGGCTGAAGTAGGACTTCTGCTCTGGGTGTGCTCCATTGCCCTAGAGCTGAAAGGCACAACGTGCAGGCTTCTTTCCAAAGGGCGAGTTGGGCCACACAGCATCTTGCTTCCAGCTCTTTGGGAAGCTAAGAAACAACTCGCTCTCCACAGTGCTCTTACAGCATACCAGGGACATTTCTTCCATAGGCCTGTGAAACGCAGTTTCTTTGCAGGCCTGATCTGGCTGAAGTAGGACTTCTGCTCTGGGTGTGCTCCATTGCCCTAGAGCTGAAAGGCACAACGTGCAGGCTTCTTTCCAAAGGGCGAGTTGGGCCCCACAGCATCTTGCTTCCAGCTCTTTGGGAAGCTAAGAAACAACTCGCTCTGCACAGTGCTCTTACAGCCTACCGGGAACATCTCTTCCAAAGGCCTGTGAAACGCAGTTTCTTTGCAGGCCTGATCTGGCTGAAGTAGGACTTCTGCTCTGGGTGTGCTCCATTGCCCTAGAGCTGAAAGGCACAACGTGCAGGCTTCTTTCCAAAGGGCGAGTTGGGCCCCACAGCATCTTGCTTCCAGCTCTTTGGGAAGCTAAGAAACAACTCGCTCTGCACAGTGCTCTTACAGCCTACCGGAAACATCTCTTCCAAAGGCCTGTGAAACGCAGTTTCTTTGCAGGCCTGATTTGGCTGAAGTAGGACTTCTGCTCTGGGTGTGCTCCATTGCCCTAGAGCTGAAAGGCACAACGTGCAGGCTTCTT
The DNA here is from genome assembly GCF_041296265.1 of Equus caballus. Lineage (NCBI taxonomy): Eukaryota > Metazoa > Chordata > Mammalia > Perissodactyla > Equidae > Equus > Equus caballus. The sequence continues at coordinate 34,737,430 of NC_091689.1, forward strand.
TCCAAAGGGCGAGTTGGGCCCCACAGCATCTTGCTTCCAGCTCTTTGGGAAGGTAAGAAACAACTCGCTCTGCACAGTGCTCTTACAGCCTACCGGAAACATCTCTACCAAAGGTCTGTGAAACGCAGTTTCTTTGCAGGCGTGATCTGGCTGAAGTAGGACTTCTGCTCTGGGTGTGCTCCATTGCCCTAGAGCTGAAAGGCACAACGTGCAGGCTTCTTTCCAAAGGGCGAGTTGGGCCCCACAGCATCTTGCTTCCAGCTCTTTCGGAAGCTAAGAGAAATCTCGCTCTGCTCAGTGCTCTTACAGCCTACTGGGAACATCTCTTCCAACGGCCTGTGAAACGCAGTTTCTTTGCAGGCCTGATCTGGCTGAAGTAGGACTTCTGCTCTGGCTGTGCTCCATTGCCCTAGAGCTGAAAGGCACAACGTGCAGGCTTCTTTCCAAAGGGCAGGTTGGGTCCCACAGCATCTTGCTTCCAGCTCTTTGGGAAGCTAAGAAACAACTCGCTCTGCACAGTGCTCTTACAGCCTACCGGGAACATCTCATCCAAAGGCCTGAGAAACGCAGAGTCTTTGCAGGCATGATCTGGCTGAAGTAGGACTTCTGCTCGGGGTGTGCTCCATTGCCCTAGAGCTGAAAGGCACAACGTGCAGGCTTCTTTCCAAAGGGCGAGTTGGGCCCCACAGCATCTTGCTTCCAGCTCTTTGGGAAGCTAAGAAAGAACTCGCTCTGCACAGTGCTCTTACAGCCTACCGGGAACATCTCCTCCAAAGGCCTGTGAAATGCAGTTTCTTTGCAGGCCTGATCTGGCTGAAGTAGGACTTCTGCTCTGGGTGTGCTCCATTGCCCTAGAGCTGAAAGGCACAACGTGCAGGCTTCTTTCCAAAGGGCAGGTTGGGTCCCACAGCATCTTGCTTCCAGCTCTTTGGGAAACTAAGAAACAACTCGCTCTGCACAGTGCTCTTACAGCCTACCGGGAACATCTCTTCCAAAGGCCTGAGAAACGCAGATTTTTTGCTGGCCTGATCTGGCTGAAGTAGGACTTCTGCTCTGGCTGTGCTCCATTGCCCTAGAGCTGAAAGGCACAACGTGCAGGCTTCTTTCCAAAGGGCGAGTTGGGCCCCACAGCATCTTGCTTCCAGCTCTTTGGAAAGGTAAGAAACAACTCGCTCTGCACAGTGCTCTTACAGCCTACCGGAAACATCTCTACCAAAGGTCTGTGAAACGCAGTTTCTTTGCAGGCCTGATCTGGCTGAAGTAGGACTTCTGCTCTGGGTGTGCTCCATTGCCCTAGAGCTGAAAGGCACAACGTGCAGGCTTCTTTCCAAAGGGCGAGTTGGGCCCCACAGCATCTTGCTTCCAGCTCTTTGGGAAGCTAAGAAACAACTCGCTCTGCACAGTGCTCTTACAGCCTACCGGAAACATCTCTTCCAAAGGCCTGTGAAACGCTGTTTCTTTGCAGGCCTGATCTGGCTGAAGTAGGACTTCTGCTCTGGGTGTGCTCCATTGCCCTAGAGCTGAAAGGCACAACGTGCAGGCTTCTTTCCAAAGGGCGAGTTGGGCCACACAGCATCTTGCTTCCAGCTCTTTGGGAAGCTAAGAAACAACTCGCTCTCCACAGTGCTCTTACAGCATACCGGGGACATTTCTTCCATAGGCCTGTGAAACGCAGTTTCTTTGCAGGCCTGATCTGGCTGAAGTAGGACTTCTGCTCTGGGTGTGCTCCATTGCCCTAGAGCTGAAAGGCACAACGTGCAGGCTTCTTTCCAAAGGGCGAGTTGGGCCCCACAGCATCTTGCTTCCAGCTCTTTGGGAAGCTAAGAAACAACTCGCTCTGCACAGTGCTCTTACAGCCTACCGGGAACATCTCTTCCAAAGGCCTGAGAAACGCAGATATTTTGCTGGCCTGATCTGGCTGAAGTAGGACTTCTGCTCTGGCTGTGCTCCATTGCCCTAGAGCTGAAAGGCACAACGTGCAGGCTTCTTTCCAAAGGGCGAGTTGGGCCCCACAGCATCTTGCTTCCAGCTCTTTGGGAAGCTAAGAAACAGCTCGCTCTGCACAGTGCTCTTACAGCCTACCGGGAACATCTCTTCCAAAGGCCTGTGAAACGCAGTTTCTTTGCAGGCCTGACCTCTCTGAAGTAGGGCTTCTGCTCTGGGTGTGCTCCATTGCCCTAGAGCTGAAAGGCACAACGTGCAGGCTTCTTTCCAAAGGGCAGTTTGGGTCCCACAGCATCTTGCTTCCAGCTCTTTGGGAAGGTAAGAAACAACTCGCTCTGCACAGTGCTCTTACAGCCTACCGGGAACATCTCTTCCAAAGGCCTGAGAAATGGAGAGTCTTTGCAGGCCTGATCTGGCTGAAGTAGGACTTCTGCTCTGGGTGTGCTCCATTGCCCTAGAGCTGAAAGGCACAACGTGCAGGCTTCTTTCCAAAGGGCGAGTTGGGCCCCACAGCATCTTGCTTCCAGCTCTTTCGGAAGCTAAGAGAAATCTCGCTCTGCTCAGTGCTCTTACAGCCTACTGGGAACATCTCTTCCAACGGCCTGTGAAACGCAGTTTCTTTGCAGGCCTGATGTGGCTGAAGTAGGACTTCTGCTCTGGCTGTGCTCCATTGCCCTAGAGCTGAAAGGCACAACGTGCAGGCTTCATTCCAAAGGGCAGGTTGGGTCCCACAGCATCTTGCTTCCAGCTCTTTGGGAAGCTAAGAAACAACTCGCTCTGCACAGTGCTCTTACAGCCTACCGGGAACATCTCATCCAAAGGCCTGAGAAACGCAGAGTCTTTGCAGGCATGATCTGGCTGAAGTAGGACTTCTGCTCGGGGTGTGCTCCATTGCCCTAGAGCTGAAAGGCACAACGTGCAGGCTTCTTTCCAAAGGGCGAGTTGGGCCCCACAGCATCTTGCTTCCAGCTCTTTGGGAAGCTAAGAAAGAACTCGCTCTGCACAGTGCTCTTACAGCCTACCGGGAACATCTCCTCCAAAGGCCTGTGAAATGCAGTTTCTTTGCAGGCCTGATCTGGCTGAAGTAGGACTTCTGCTCTGGGTGTGCTCCATTGCCCTAGAGCTGAAAGGCACAACGTGCAGGCTTCTTTCCAAAGGGCAGGTTGGGTCCCACAGCATCTTGCTTACAGCTCTTTGGGAAGGTAAGAAACAACTCGCTGTGCACAGTGCTCTTACAGCCTACCGGAAACATCTCTACCAAAGGTCTGTGAAACGCAGTTTCTTTGCAGGCCTGATCTGGCTGAAGTAGGACTTCTGCTCTGGGTGTGCTCCATTGCCCTAGAGCTGAAAGGCACAACGTGCAGGCTTCTTTCCAAAGGGCGAGTTGGGCCCCACAGCATCTTGCTTCCAGCTCTTTGGGAAGCTAAGAAACAACTCGCTCTGCACAGTGCTCTTACAGCCTACCGGGAACATCTCTTCCAAAGGCCTGTGAAACGCAGTTTCTTGGCAGGCCTGATCTGGCTGAAGTAGGACTTCTGCTCTGGGTGTGCTCCATTGCCCTAGAGCTGAAAGGCACAACGTGCAGGCTTCTTTCCAAAGGGCGAGTTGGGCCCCACAGCATCTTGCTTCCAGCTCTTTCGGAAGCTAAGAAAAATCTCGCTCTGCTCAGTGCTCTTACAGCCTACTGGGAACATCTCTTCCAACGGCCTGTGAAACGCAGTTTCTTTGCAGGCCTGATCTGGCTGAAGTAGGACTTCTGCTCTGGGTGTGCTACATTGCCCTAGAGCTGAAAGGCACAACGTGCAGGCTTCTTTCCAAAGGGCAGGTTGGGTCCCACAGCATCTTGCTTCCAGCTCTTTGGGAAGCTAAGAAACAACTCGCTCTGCACAGTGCTCTTACAGCCTACCGGGAACATCTCATCCAAAGGCCTGAGAAACGCAGAGTCTTTGCAGGCATGATCTGGCTGAAGTAGGACTTCTGCTCGGGGTGTGCTCCATTGCCCTAGAGCTGAAAGGCACAACGTGCAGGCTTCTTTCCAAAGGGCGAGTTGGGCCCCACAGCATCTTGCTTCCAGCTCTTTGGGAAGCTAAGAAAGAACTCGCTCTGCACAGTGCTCTTACAGCCTACCGGGAACATCTCTTCCAAAGGCCTGTGAAACGCAGTTTCTTTGCAGGCCTGATCTGGCTGAAGTAGGACTTCTGCTCTGGGTGTGCTCCATTGCCCTAGAGCTGAAAGGCACAACGTGCAGGCTTCTTTCCAAAGGGCGAGTTGGGCCCCACAGCATCTTGCTTCCAGCTCTTTGGGAAGCTAAGAAACAACTCGCTCTGCACAGTGCTCTTACAGCCTACCGGGAGCACCTCTTCCAAAGGCCTGAGAAACGCAGTTTCTTTGCAGGCCTGATATGGCTGAAGTAGGACTTCTGCTCTGGGTGTGCTCCATTGCCCTAGAGCTGAAAGGCACAACGTGCAGGCTTCTTACCAAAGGGCGAGTTGGGCCCCACAGCATCTTGCTTCCAGCTCTTTGGGAAGCTAAGAAACAACTCGCTCTGCACAGTGCTCTTACAGCCTACCGGGAACATCTCTTCCAAAGGCCTCTGAAACGCAGTTTCTTTGCAGTCCTGATCTGGCTGAAGTAGGACTTCTGCTCTGGGTGTGCTCCATTCCCCTAGAGCTGAAAGGCACAAGGTGCAGGCTTCTTTCCAAAGGGCGAGTTGGGCCTCACAGCATCTTGCTTCCAGCTCTTTGGGAAGGTAACAAACAACTCGCTCTGCACAGTGCTCTTACAGCCTACCGGGAACATCTCTTCCAAAGGCCTGTGAAACGCAGTTTCTTTGCAGGCCTGACCTGGCTGAAGTAGGGTTTCTGCTCTGGGTGTGCTCCATTGCCCTAGAGCTGAAAGGCACAACGTGCAGGCTTCTTTCCAAAGGGCAGTTTGGGTCCCACAGCATCTTGCTTCCAGCTCTTTGGGAAGGTGAGAAACAACTCGCTCTGCACAGTGCTCTTACAGCCTACCGGGAACATCTCTTCCAAAGGCCTGAGAAATGCAGAGTCTTTGCAGGCCTGATCTGGCTGAAGTAGGACTTCTGCTCTGGGTGTGCTCCATTGCCCTAGAGCTGAAAGGCACAACGTGCAGGCTTCGTTCCAAAGGGCGAGTTGGGCCGCACAGCATCTTGCCTCCAGCTCTTTGGGAAGCTAAGAAACAACTCGCTCTGCACAGTGCTCTTACAGCCTACCGGGAACATCTCTTCCAAAGGCCTGTGAAACGCAGTTTCTTTGCAGGCCTGATCTGGCTGAAGTAGGACTTCTGCTCTGGGTGTGCTACTTTGCCCTAGAGCTGAAAGGCACAACGTGCAGGCTTCTTTCCAAAGGGTGAGTTGGGCCCCACAGCATCTTGCTTCCAGCTCTTTGGGAAGCTAAGAAACAACTCGCTCTGCACAGTGCTCTTACAGACTACCGGGAACATCTCTTCCAAAGGCCTGTGAAACGCAGTTTCTTTGCAGGCCTGATCTGGCTGAAGTAGGACTTCTGCTCTGGGTGTGCTACTTTGCCCTAGAGCTGAAAGGCACAACGTGCAGGCTTCTTTCCAAAGGGCGAGTTGGGCCCCACAGCGTCTTGCTTCCAGCTCTTTGGGAAGCTAAGAAACAACTCGATCTGCACAGTGCTCCTACAGCCTAGTTGGAACATCTCTTCCAAAGGCCAGTGAAACGCAGTTTCTTTGCAGGCCTGATCTGGCTGAAGTAGGACTTCTGCTCTGGGTGTGCTACTTTGCCCTAGAGCTGAAAGGCACAACGTGCAGGCTTCTTTCCAAAGGGCGAGTTGGGCCGCACAGCATCTTGCTTCCAGCTCTTTGGGAAGCTAAGAAACAACTCGCTCTGCACAGTGCTCTTACAGCCTACCGGGAACATCTCTTCCAAAGGCCTGTGAAACGCAGTTTCTTTGCAGGCCTGATCTGGCTGAAGTAGGACTTCTGTTCTGGGTGTGCTCCATTGCCCTAGAGCTGAAAGGCACAACGTGCAGGCTTCTTTCCAAAGGGCGAGTTGGGCCCCACAGCATCTTGCTTCCAGCTCTTTGGGAAGGTAAGAAACAACTCGCTCTGCACAGTGCTCTTACAGCCTACCGGAAACATCTCTTCCAAAGGCCTGTGAAACGCTGTTTCTTTGCAGGCCTGATCTGGCTGAAGTAGGACTTCTGCTCTGGGTGTGCTCCATTGCCCTAGAGCTGAAAGGCACAAAGTGCAGGCTTCTTTCCAAAGGGCGAGTTGGGCACCACAGCATCTTGCTTCCAGCTCTTTGGGAAGCTAAGAAAGAACTCGCTCTGCACAGTGCTCTTACAGCCTACCGGGAACATCTCCTCCAAAGGCCTGTGAAACGCAGTTTCTTTGCAGGCCTGATCTGGCTGAAGTAGGACTTCTGCTCTGGGTGTGCTCCATTGCCCTAGAGCTGAAAGGCACAACGTGCAGGCTTCTTTCCAAAGGGCGAGTTGGGCCCCACAGCATCTTGCTTCCAGCTCTTTGGGAAGCTAAGAAACAACTCGCTCTGCACAGTGCTCTTACAGCCTACCGGGAACATCACTTCCAAAGGCCTCTGAAACGCAGTTTCTTTGCAGTCCTGCTCTGGCTGAAGTAGGACTTCTGCTCTGGGTGTGCTCCATTCCCCTAGAGCTGAAAGGCACAACGTGCAGGCTTCTTTCCAAAGGGCGAGTTGGGCCCCACAGCATCTTGCTTCCAGCTCTTTGGGAAGCTAAGAAACAACTCGCTCTGCACAGTGCTCTTACAGCCTACCGGGAACATCTCTTCCAAAGGCCTGTGAAACGCAGTTTCTTTGCAGGCCTGATCTGGCTGAAGTAGGACTTCTGCTCTGGGTGTGCTCCATTGCCCTAGAGCTGAAAGGCACAACGTGCAGGCTTCTTTCCAAAGGGCGAGTTGGGCCCCACAGCATCTTGCTTCCAGCTCTTTGGGAAGGTAAGAAACAACTCGCTCTGCACAGTGCTCTTACAGCCTACCGGAAACATCTCTTCCAAAGGCCTGTGAAACGCAGTTTCTTTGCAGGCCTGATCTGGCTGAAGTAGGACTTCTGCTCTGGGTGTGCTCCATTGCCCTAGAGCTGAAAGGCACAACGTGCAGGCTTCTTTCCAAAGGGCGAGTTGGGCCACACAGCATCTTGCTTCCAGCTCTTTGGGAAGCTAAGAAACAACTCGCTCTCCACAGTGCTCTTACAGCATACCGGGGACATTTCTTCCATAGGCCTGTGAAACGCAGTTTCTTTGCAGGCCTGATCTGGCTGAAGTAGGACTTCTGCTCTGGGTGTGCTCCATTGCCCTAGAGCTGAAAGGCACAACGTGCAGGCTTCTTTCCAAAGGGCGAGTTGGGCCCCACAGCATCTTGCTTCCAGCTCTTTGGGAAGGTAAGAAACAACTCGCTCTGCACAGTGCTCTTACAGCCTACCGGAAACATCTCTTCCAAAGGCCTGTGAAACGCTGTTTCTTTGCAGGCCTGATCTGGCTGAAGTAGGACTTCTGCTCTGGGTGTGCTCCATTGCCCTAGAGCTGAAAGGCACAAAGTGCAGGCTTCTTTCCAAAGGGCGAGTTGGGCACCACAGCATCTTGCTTCCAGCTCTTTGGGAAGCTAAGAAAGAACTCGCTCTGCACAGTGCTCTTACAGCCTACCGGGAACATCTCCTCCAAAGGCCTGTGAAACGCAGTTTCTTTGCAGGCCTGATCTGGCTGAAGTAGGACTTCTGCTCTGGGTGTGCTCCATTGCCCTAGAGCTGAAAGGCACAACGTGCAGGCTTCTTTCCAAAGGGCAGTTGGGCCCCACATCATCTTGCTTCCAGCTCTTTGGGAAGCTAAGAAACAACTCGCTCTGCACAGTGCTCTTACAGCCTACCGGGAACATCACTTCCAAAGGCCTCTGAAACGCAGTTTCTTTGCAGTCCTGCTCTGGCTGAAGTAGGACTTCTGCTCTGGGTGTGCTCCATTCCCCTAGAGCTGAAAGGCACAACGTGCAGGCTTCTTTCCAAAGGGTGAGTTGGGCCCCACAGCATCTTGCTTCCAGCTGTTTGGGAAGCTAAGAAACAACTCGCTCTGCACAGTGCTCTTACAGCCTACCGGGAACATCTCTTCCAAAGGCCTGTGAAACGCAGTTTCTTTGCAGGCCTGATCTGGCTGAAGTAGGACTTCTGCTCTGGGTGTGCTCCATTGCCCTAGAGCTGAAAGGCACAACGTGCAGGCTTCTTTCCAAAGGGCGAGTTGGGCCCCACAGCATCTTGCTTCCAGCTCTTTGGGAAGCTAAGAAACAACTCGCTCTGCACAGTGCTCTTACAGCCTACCGGAAACATCTCTTCCAAAGGCCTGTGAAACGCAGTTTCTTTGCAGGCCTGATCTGGCTGAAGTAGGACTTCTGCTCTGGGTGTGCTCCATTGCCCTAGAGCTGAAAGGCACAACGTGCAGGCTTCTTTCCAAAGGGCGAGTTGGGCCCCACAGCATCTTGCTTCCAGCTCTTTGGGAAGTTCAGAAACAACTCGCTCTGCACAGTGCTCTTACAGCCTACCGGAAACATCTCTTCCAAAGGCCTGTGAAACGCAGTTTCTTTGCAGGCCTGATCTGGCTGAAGTAGGACTTCTGCTCTGGGTGTGCTCCATTGCCCTAGAGCTGAAAGGCACAACGTGCAGGCTTCTTTCCAAAGGGCGAGTTGGGCCACACAGCATCTTGCTTCCAGCTCTTTGGGAAGCTAAGAAACAACTCGCTCTGCACAGTGCTCTTACAGCCTACCGGAAACATCTCTTCGAAAGGCCTGTGAAACGCAGTTTCTTTGCAGGCCTGATCTGGCTGAAGTAGGACTTCTGCTCTGGGTGTGCTCCATTGCCCTAGAGCTGAAAGGCACAACGTGCAGGCTTCTTTCCAAAGGGCGAGTTGGGCCACACAGCATCTTGCTTCCAGCTCTTTGGGAAGCTAAGAAACAACTCGCTCTCCACAGTGCTCTTACAGCATACCGGGGACATCTCTTCCAAAGGACTCTGAAACGCAGTTTCTTTGCAGGCCTGATCTGGCTGAAGTAGGACTTCTGCTCTGGGTGTGCTCCTCTGCCCTAGAGCTGAAAGGCACAACGTGCAGGCTTCTTTCCAAAGGGCGAGTTGGGCCCCACAGCATCTTGCTTCCAGCTCTTTGGGAAGTTAAGAAAAAACTCGCTCTGCTCAGTGCTCTTACAGCCTACTGGGAACATCTCTTCCCACGGCCTGTGAAACGCAGTATCTTTGCAGGCCTGATCTGGCTGAAGTAGGACTTCTGCTCTGGGTGTGCTCCATTGCCCTAGAGCTGAAAGGCACAACGTGCAGGCTTCTTTCCAAAGGGCAGTTTGGGTCCCACAGCATCTTGCTTCCAGCTATTTGGGAAGGTAAGAAACAACTCGCTCTGCACAGTGCTCTTACAGCCTACCGGGAACATCTCTTCCAAAGGCCAGAGAAACGCAGAGTCTTTGCAGGCCTGATCTGGCTGAAGTAGGACTTCTGCTCTGGGTGTGCTACATTGCCCTAGAGCTGAAAGGCACAACGTGCAGGCTTCTTTCCAAAGGGCGAGTTGGGCCCCACAGCATCTTGCTTCCAGCTCTTTGGGAAGCTAAGAAACAACTCGCTCTGCACAGTGCTCTTACAGCCTACCGGGAGAATCTCTTCCAAAGGCCTCTGAAACGCAGTTTCTTTGCAGGCCTGATCTGGCTGAAGTAGGACTTCTGCTCTGGGTGTGCTCCTTTGCCCTAGAGCTGAAAGGCACAACGTGCAGGCTTCTTTCCAAAGGGCGAGTTGGGCCCCACAGCATCTTGCTTCCAGCTCTTTGGGAAGCTAAGAAACGACACGCTCTGCACAGTGCTCTTACAGCCTACCGGGAACATCTCCTCCAAAGGCCTGTGAAACGCAGTTTCTTTGCAGGCCTGATCTGGCTGAAGTAGGACTTCTGCTCTGGGTGTGCTCCATTGCCCTAGAGCTGAAAGGCACAACGTGCAGGCTTCTTTCCAAAGGGCGAGTTGGGCCCCACAGCATCTTGCTTATAGCTCTTTGGGAAGCTAAGAAACAACTCGCTCTGCACAGTGATCTTACAGCCTACCGGGAACATCTCTTCCAAAGGCCTGTGAAACGCAGTTTCTTTGCAGGCCTGATCTGGCTGAAGTAGGACTTCTGCTCTGGGTGTGCTCCATTGCCCTAGAGCTGAAAGGCACAACGTGCAGGCTTCTTTCCAAAGGGCGAGTTGGGCCCCACAGCATCTTGCTTCCAGCTCTTTGGGAAGTTAAGAAAAAACTCGCTCTGCTCAGTGCTCTTACAGCCTACTGGGAACATCTCTTCCAACGGCCTGTGAAACGCAGTATCTTTGCAGGCCTGATCTGGCTGAAGTAGGACTTCTGCTCTGGGTGTGCTCCATTGCCCTAGAGCTGAAAGGCACAACGTGCAGGCTTCTTTCCAAAGGGCAGTTTGGGTCCCACAGCATCTTGCTTCCAGCTATTTGGGAAGGTAAGAAACAACTCGCTCTGCACAGTGCTCTTACAGCCTACCGGGAACATCTCTTCCAAAGGCCAGAGAAACGCAGAGTCTTTGCAGGCCTGATCTGGCTGAAGTAGGATTCTGCTCTGGGTGTGCTACATTGCCCTAGAGCTGAAAGGCACAACGTGCAGGCTTCTTTCCAAAGGGCGAGTTGGGCCCCACAGCATCTTGCTTCCAGCTCTTTGGGAAGGTAAGAAACAACTCGCTCTGCACAGTGCTCTTACAGCCTACCGGAAACATCTCTTCCAAAGGCCTGTGAAACGCAGTTTCTTTGCAGGCCTGATCTGGCTGAAGTAGGACTTCTGCTCTGGGTGTGCTACTTTGCCCTAGAGCTGAAAGGCACAACGTGCAGGCTTCTTTCCAAAGGGCGAGTTGGGCCCCACAGCATCTTGCTTCCAGCTCTTTGGGAAGCTAAGAAACAACTCGCTCTCCACAGTGCTCTTACAGCATACCGGGGACATTTCTTCCATAGGCCTGTGAAACGCAGTTTCTTTGCAGGCCTGATCTGGCTGAAGTAGGACTTCTGCTCTGGGTGTGCTCCATTGCCCTAGAGCTGAAAGGCACAACGTGCAGGCTTCTTTCCAAAGGGCGAGTTGGGCCCCACAGCATCTTGCTTCCAGCTCTTTGGGAAGGTAAGAAACAACTCGCTCTGCACAGTGCTCTTACAGCCTACCGGAAACATCTCTTCCAAAGGCCTGTGAAACGCTGTTTCTTTGCAGGCCTGATCTGGCTGAAGTAGGACTTCTGCTCTGGGTGTGCTCCATTGCCCTAGAGCTGAAAGGCACAAAGTGCAGGCTTCTTTCCAAAGGGCGAGTTGGGCACCACAGCATCTTGCTTCCAGCTCTTTGGGAAGCTAAGAAAGAACTCGCTCTGCACAGTGCTCTTACAGCCTACCGGGAACATCTCCTCCAAAGGCCTGTGAAACGCAGTTTCTTTGCAGGCCTGATCTGGCTGAAGTAGGACTTCTGCTCTGGGTGTGCTCCATTGCCCTAGAGCTGAAAGGCACAACGTGCAGGCTTCTTTCCAAAGGGCGAGTTGGGCCCCACAGCATCTTGCTTCCAGCTCTTTGGGAAGCTAAGAAACAACTCGCTCTGCACAGTGCTCTTACAGCCTACCGGGAACATCACTTCCAAAGGCCTCTGAAACGCAGTTTCTTTGCAGTCCTGCTCTGGCTGAAGTAGGACTTCTGCTCTGGGTGTGCTCCATTCCCCTAGAGCTGAAAGGCACAACGTGCAGGCTTCTTTCCAAAGGGCGAGTTGGGCCCCACAGCATCTTGCTTCCAGCTCTTTGGGAAGCTAAGAAACAACTCGCTCTGCACAGTGCTCTTACAGCCTACCGGGAACATCTCTTCCAAAGGCCTGTGAAACGCAGTTTCTTTGCAGGCCTGATCTGGCTGAAGTAGGACTTCTGCTCTGGGTGTGCTCCATTGCCCTAGAGCTGAAAGGCACAACGTGCAGGCTTCTTTCCAAAGGGCGAGTTGGGCCCCACAGCATCTTGCTTCCAGCTCTTTGGGAAGGTAAGAAACAACTCGCTCTGCACAGTGCTCTTACAGCCTACCGGAAACATCTCTTCCAAAGGCCTGTGAAACGCAGTTTCTTTGCAGGCCTGATCTGGCTGAAGTAGGACTTCTGCTCTGGGTGTGCTCCATTGCCCTAGAGCTGAAAGGCACAACGTGCAGGCTTCTTTCCAAAGGGCGAGTTGGGCCACACAGCATCTTGCTTCCAGCTCTTTGGGAAGCTAAGAAACAACTCGCTCTCCACAGTGCTCTTACAGCATACCGGGGACATTTCTTCCATAGGCCTGTGAAACGCAGTTTCTTTGCAGGCCTGATCTGGCTGAAGTAGGACTTCTGCTCTGGGTGTGCTCCATTGCCCTAGAGCTGAAAGGCACAACGTGCAGGCTTCTTTCCAAAGGGCGAGTTGGGCCCCACAGCATCTTGCTTCCAGCTCTTTGGGAAGGTAAGAAACAACTCGCTCTGCACAGTGCTCTTACAGCCTACCGGAAACATCTCTTCCAAAGGCCTGTGAAACGCTGTTTCTTTGCTGGCCTGATCTGGCTGAAGTAGGACTTCTGCTCTGGGTGTGCTCCATTGCCCTAGAGCTGAAAGGCACAAAGTGCAGGCTTCTTTCCAAAGGGCGAGTTGGGCACCACAGCATCTTGCTTCCAGCTCTTTGGGAAGCTAAGAAAGAACTCGCTCTGCACAGTGCTCTTACAGCCTACCGGGAACATCTCCTCCAAAGGCCTGTGAAACGCAGTTTCTTTGCAGGCCTGATCTGGCTGAAGTAGGACTTCTGCTCTGGGTGTGCTCCATTGCCCTAGAGCTGAAAGGCACAACGTGCAGGCTTCTTTCCAAAGGGCGAGTTGGGCCCCACATCATCTTGCTTCCAGCTCTTTGGGAAGCTAAGAAACAACTCGCTCTGCACAGTGCTCTTACAGCCTACCGGGAACATCACTTCCAAAGGCCTCTGAAACGCAGTTTCTTTGCAGTCCTGCTCTGGCTGAAGTAGGACTTCTGCTCTGGGTGTGCTCCATTCCCCTAGAGCTGAAAGGCACAACGTGCAGGCTTCTTTCCAAAGGGTGAGTTGGGCCCCACAGCATCTTGCTTCCAGCTGTTTGGGAAGCTAAGAAACAACTCGCTCTGCACAGTGCTCTTACAGCCTACCGGGAACATCTCTTCCAAAGGCCTGTGAAACGCAGTTTCTTTGCAGGCCTGATCTGGCTGAAGTAGGACTTCTGCTCTGGGTGTGCTCCATTGCCCTAGAGCTGAAAGGCACAACGTGCAGGCTTCTTTCCAAAGGGCGAGTTGGGCCCCACAGCATCTTGCTTCCAGCTCTTTGGGAAGCTAAGAAACAACTCGCTCTGCACAGTGCTCTTACAGCCTACCGGAAACATCTCTTCCAAAGGCCTGTGAAACGCAGTTTCTTTGCAGGCCTGATCTGGCTGAAGTAGGACTTCTGCTCTGGGTGTGCTCCATTGCCCTAGAGCTGAAAGGCACAACGTGCAGGCTTCTTTCCAAAGGGCGAGTTGGGCCCCACAGCATCTTGCTTCCAGCTCTTTGGGAAGGTAAGAAACAACTCGCTCTGCACAGTGCTCTTACAGCCTACCGGAAACATCTCTTCCAAAGGCCTGTGAAACGCAGTTTCTTTGCAGGCCTGATCTGGCTGAAGTAGGACTTCTGCTCTGGGTGTGCTCCATTGCCCTAGAGCTGAAAGGCACAACGTGCAGGCTTCTTTTCAAAGGGCGAGTTGGGCCACACAGCATCTTGCTTCCAGCTCTTTGGGAAGCTAAGAAACTACTCGCTCTGCACAGTGCTCTTACAGCCTACCGGAAACATCTCTTCCAAAGGCCTGTGAAACGCAGTTTCTTTGCAGGCCTGATCTGGCTGAAGTAGGACTTCTGCTCTGGGTGTGCTCCATTGCCCTAGAGCTGAAAGGCACAACGTGCAGGCTTCTTTCCAAAGGGCGAGTTGGGCCACACAGCATCTTGCTTCCAGCTCTTTGGGAAGCTAAGAAACAACTCGCTCTCCACAGTGCTCTTACAGCCTACCGGGGACATTTCTTCCATAGGCCTGTGAAACGCAGTTTCTTTGCAGGCCTGATCTGGCTGAAGTAGGACTTCTGCTCTGGGTGTGCTCCATTGCCCTAGAGCTGAAAGGCACAACGTGCAGGCTTCTTTCCAAAGGGCGAGTTGGGCCCCACAGCATCTTGCTTCCAGCTCTTTGGGAAGCTAAGAAACAACTCGCTCTGCACAGTGCTCTTACAGCCTACCGGGAGCATCTCTTCCAAAGGACTCTGAAACGCAGTTTCTTTGCAGGCCTGATCTGGCTGAAGTAGGACTTCTGCTCTGGGTGTGCTCCTCTGCCCTAGAGCTGAAAGGCACAACGTGCAGGCTTCTTTCCAAAGGGCGAGTTGGGCCCCACAGCATCTTGCTTCCAGCTCTTTGGGAAGTTAAGAAAAAACTCGCTCTGCTCAGTGCTCTTACAGCCTACTGGGAACATCTCTTCCAACGGCCTGTGAAACGCAGTATCTTTGCAGGCCTGATCTGGCTGAAGTAGGACTTCTGCTCTGGGTGTGCTCCATTGCCCTAGAGCTGAAAGGCACAACGTGCAGGCTTCTTTCCAAAGGGCAGTTTGGGTCCCACAGCATCTTGCTTCCAGCTATTTGGGAAGGTAAGAAACAACTCGCTCTGCACAGTGCTCTTACAGCCTACCGGGAACATCTCTTCCAAAGGCCAGAGAAACGCAGAGTCTTTGCAGGCCTGATCTGGCTGAAGTAGGACTTCTGCTCTGGGTGTGCTCCATTGCCCTAGAGCTGAAAGGCACAACGTGCAGGCTTCTTTCCAAAGGGCGAGTTGGGCCCCACAGCATCTTGCTTCCAGCTCTTTGGGAAGCTAAGAAACAACTCGCTCTGCACAGTGCTCTTACAGCCTACCGGGAACATCACTTCCAAAGGCCTCTGAAACGCAGTTTCTTTGCAGTCCTGCTCTGGCTGAAGTAGGACTTCTGCTCTGGGTGTGCTCCATTCCCCTAGAGCTGAAAGGCACAACGTGCAGGCTTCTTTCCAAAGGGCGAGTTGGGCCCCACAGCATCTTGCTTCCAGCTCTTTGGGAAGCTAAGAAACAACTCGCTCTGCACAGTGCTCTTACAGCCTACCGGGAACATCTCTTCCAAAGGCCTGTGAAACGCAGTTTCTTTGCAGGCCTGATCTGGCTGAAGTAGGACTTCTGCTCTGGGTGTGCTCCATTGCCCTAGAGCTGAAAGGCACAACGTGCAGGCTTCTTTCCAAAGGGCGAGTTGGGCCCCACAGCATCTTGCTTCCAGCTCTTTGGGAAGCTAAGAAACAACTCGCTCTGCACAGTGCTCTTACAGCCTACCGGAAACATCTCTTCCAAAGGCCTGTGAAACGCAGTTTCTTTGCAGGCCTGATCTGGCTGAAGTAGGACTTCTGCTCTGGGTGTGCTCCATTGCCCTAGAGCTGAAAGGCACAACGTGCAGGCTTCTTTCCAAAGGGCGAGTTGGGCCACACAGCATCTTGCTTCCAGCTCTTTGGGAAGCTAAGAAACAACTCGCTCTCCACAGTGCTCTTACAGCATACCGGGGACATTTCTTCCATAGGCCTGTGAAACGCAGTTTCTTTGCAGGCCTGATCTGGCTGAAGTAGGACTTCTGCTCTGGGTGTGCTCCATTGCCCTAGAGCTGAAAGGCACAACGTGCAGGCTTCTTTCCAAAGGGCGAGTTGGGCCCCACAGCATCTTGCTTCCAGCTCTTTGGGAAGCTAAGAAACAACTCGCTCTCCACAGTGCTCTTACAGCCTACCGGAAACATCTCTTCCAAAGGCCTGTGAAACGCTGTTTCTTTGCAGGCCTGATCTGGCTGAAGTAGGACTTCTGCTCTGGGTGTGCTCCATTGCCCTAGAGCTGAAAGGCACAAAGTGCAGGCTTCTTTCCAAAGGGCGAGTTGGGCACCACAGCATCTTGCTTCCAGCTCTTTGGGAAGCTAAGAAAGAACTCGCTCTGCACAGTGCTCTTACAGCCTACCGGGAACATCTCCTCCAAAGGCCTGTGAAACGCAGTTTCTTTGCAGGCCTGATCTGGCTGAAGTAGGACTTCTGCTCTGGGTGTGCTCCATTGCCCTAGAGCTGAAAGGCACAACGTGCAGGCTTCTTTCCAAAGGGCGAGTTGGGCCCCACATCATCTTGCTTCCAGCTCTTTGGGAAGCTAAGAAACAACTCGCTCTGCACAGTGCTCTTACAGCCTACTGGGAACATCACTTCCAAAGGCCTCTGAAACGCAGTTTCTTTGCAGTCCTGCTCTGGCTGAAGTAGGACTTCTGCTCTGGGTGTGCTCCATTCCCCTAGAGCTGAAAGGCACAACGTGCAGGCTTCTTTCCAAAGGGTGAGTTGGGCCCCACAGCATCTTGCTTCCAGCTGTTTGGGAAGCTAAGAAACAACTCGCTCTGCACAGTGCTCTTACAGCCTACCGGGAACATCTCTTCCAAAGGCCTGTGAAACGCAGTTTCTTTGCAGGCCTGATCTGGCTGAAGTAGGACTTCTGCTCTGGGTGTGCTCCATTGCCCTAGAGCTGAAAGGCACAACGTGCAGGCTTCTTTCCAAAGGGCGAGTTGGGCCCCACAGCATCTTGCTTCCAGCTCTTTGGGAAGCTAAGAAACAACTCGCTCTGCACAGTGCTCTTACAGCCTACCGGAAACATCTCTTCCAAAGGCCTGTGAAACGCAGTTTCTTTGCAGGCCTGATCTGGCTGAAGTAGGACTTCTGCTCTGGGTGTGCTCCATTGCCCTAGAGCTGAAAGGCACAACGTGCAGGCTTCTTTCCAAAGGGCGAGTTGTGCCCCACAGCATCTTGCTTCCAGCTCTTTGGGAAGGTAAGAAACAACTCGCTCTGCACAGTGCTCTTACAGCCTACCGGAAACATCTCTTCCAAAGGCCTGTGAAACGCAGTTTCTTTGCAGGCCTGATCTGGCTGAAGTAGGACTTCTGCTCTGGGTGTGCTCCATTGCCCTAGAGCTGAAAGGCACAACGTGCAGGCTTCTTTCCAAAGGGCGAGTTGGGCCACACAGCATCTTGCTTCCAGCTCTTTGGGAAGCTAAGAAACAACTCGCTCTGCACAGTGCTCTTACAGCCTACCGGAAACATCTCTTCCAAAGGCCTGTGAAACGCAGTTTCTTTGCAGGCCTGATCTGGCTGAAGTAGGACTTCTGCTCTGGGTGTGCTCCATTGCCCTAGAGCTGAAAGGCACAACGTGCAGGCTTCTTTCCAAAGGGCGAGTTGGGCCACACAGCATCTTGCTTCCAGCTCTTTGGGAAGCTAAGAAACAACTCGCTCTCCACAGTGCTCTTACAGCATACCGGGGACATTTCTTCCATAGGCCTGTGAAACGCAGTTTCTTTGCAGGCCTGATCTGGCTGAAGTAGGACTTCTGCTCTGGGTGTGCTCCATTGCCCTAGAGCTGAAAGGCACAACGTGCAGGCTTCTTTCCAAAGGGCGAGTTGGGCCCCACAGCATCTTGCTTCCAGCTCTTTGGGAAGCTAAGAAACAACTCGCTCTGCACAGTGCTCTTACAGCCTACCGGGAACATCTCTTCCAAAGGCCTGAGAAACGCAGATATTTTGCTGGCCTGATCTGGCTGAAGTAGGACTTCTGCTCTGGCTGTGCTCCATTGCCCTAGAGCTGAAAGGCACAACGTGCAGGCTTCTTTCCAAAGGGCGAGTTGGGCCCCACAGCATCTTGCTTCCAGCTCTTTGGGAAGCTAAGAAAGAACTCGCTCTGCACAGTGCTCTTACAGCCTACCGGGAACATCTCTTCCAAAGGCCTGAGAAATGCAGAGTCTTTGCAGGCCTGATCTGGCTGAAGTAGGACTTCTGCTCTGGGTGTGCTCCATTGCCCTAGAGCTGAAAGGCACAACGTGCAGGCTTCTTTCCAAAGGGCGAGTTGGGCCCCACAGCATCTTGCTTCCAGCTCTTTGGGAAGGTAAGAAACAACTCGCTCTGCACAGTGCTCTTACAGCCTACCGGAAACATCTCTACCAAAGGTCTGTGAAACGCAGTTTCTTTGCAGGCCTGATCTGGCTGAAGTAGGACTTCTGCTCTGGGTGTGCTCCATTGCCCTAGAGCTGAAAGGCACAACGTGCAGGCTTCTTTCCAAAGGGCGAGTTGGGCCCCACAGCATCTTGCTTCCAGCTCTTTGGGAAGCTAAGAAACAACTCGCTCTGCACAGTGCTCTTACAGCCTACCGGAAACATCTCTACCAAAGGTCTGTGAAACGCAGTTTCTTTGCAGGCCTGATCTGGCTGAAGTAGGACTTCTGCTCTGGGTGTGCTCCATTGCCCTAGAGCTGAAAGGCACAACGTGCAGGCTTCTTTCCAAAGGGCGAGTTGGGCCCCACAGCATCTTGCTTCCAGCTCTTTGGGAAGCTAAGAAACAACTCGCTCTGCACAGTGCTCTTACAGCCTACCGGGAGCATCTCTTCCAAAGGCCTGTGAAACGCAGTTTCTTTGCAGGCCTGATCTGGCTGAAGTAGGACTTCTGCTCTGGGTGTGCTCCATTGCCCTAGAGCTGAAAGGCACAACGTGCAGGCTTCTTTCCAAAGGGCGAGTTGGGCCCCACAGCATCTTGCTTCCAGCTCTTTCGGAAGCTAACAGAAATCTCGCTCTGCTCAGTGCTCTTACAGCCTACTGGGAACATCTCTTCCAACGGCCTGTGAAACGCAGTTTCTTTGCAGGCCTGATCTGGCTGAAGTAGGACTTCTGCTCTGGCTGTGCTCCATTGCCCTAGAGCTGAAAGGCACAACGTGCAGGCTTCTTTCCAAAGGGCAGGTTGGGTCCCACAGCATCTTGCTTCCAGCTCTTTGGGAAGCTAAGAAACAACTCGCTCTGCACAGTGCTCTTACAGCCTACCGGGAACATCTCATCCAAAGGCCTGAGAAACGCAGAGTCTTTGCAGGCATGATCTGGCTGAAGTAGGACTTCTGCTCGGGGTGTGCTCCATTGCCCTAGAGCTGAAAGGCACAACGTGCAGGCTTCTTTCCAAAGGGCGAGTTGGGCCCCACAGCATCTTGCTTCCAGCTCTTTGGGAAGCTAAGAAAGAACTCGCTCTGCACAGTGCTCTTACAGCCTACCGGGAACATCTCCTCCAAAGGCCTGTGAAATGCAGTTTCTTTGCAGGCCTGATCTGGCTGAAGTAGGACTTCTGCTCTGGGTGTGCTCCATTGCCCTAGAGCTGAAAGGCACAACGTGCAGGCTTCTTTCCAAAGGGCAGGTTGGGTCCCACAGCATCTTGCTTACAGCTCTTTGGGAAACTAAGAAACAACTCGCTCTGCACAGTGCTCTTACAGCCTACCGGGAACATCTCTTCCAAAGGCCTGAGAAACGCAGATTTTTTGCTGGCCTGATCTGGCTGAAGTAGGACTTCTGCTCTGGCTGTGCTCCATTGCCCTAGAGCTGAAAGGCACAACGTGCAGGCTTCTTTCCAAAGGGCGAGTTGGGCCCCACAGCATCTTGCTTCCAGCTCTTTGGGAAGGTAAGAAACAACTCGCTCTGCACAGTGCTCTTACAGCCTACCGGAAACATCTCTACCAAAGGTCTGTGAAACGCAGTTTCTTTGCAGGCCTGATCTGGCTGAAGTAGGACTTCTGCTCTGGGTGTGCTCCATTGCCCTAGAGCTGAAAGGCACAACGTGCAGGCTTCTTTCCAAAGGGCGAGTTGGGCCCCACAGCATCTTGCTTCCAGCTCTTTGGGAAGCTAAGAAACAACTCGCTCTGCACAGTGCTCTTACAGCCTACCGGAAACATCTCTTCCAAAGGCCTGTGAAACGCAGTTTCTTTGCAGGCCTGATCTGGCTGAAGTAGGACTTCTGCTCTGGGTGTGCTCCATTGCCCTAGAGCTGAAAGGCACAACGTGCAGGCTTCTTTCCAAAGGGCGAGTTGGGCCACACAGCATCTTGCTTCCAGCTCTTTGGGAAGCTAAGAAACAACTCGCTCTCCACAGTGCTCTTACAGCCTACCGGGGACATTTCTTCCATAGGCCTGTGAAACGCAGTTTCTTTGCAGGCCTGATCTGGCTGAAGTAGGACTTCTGCTCTGGGTGTGCTCCATTGCCCTAGAGCTGAAAGGCACAACGTGCAGGCTTCTTTCCAAAGGGCGAGTTGGGCCCCACAGCATCTTGCTTCCAGCTCTTTCGGAAGCTAAGAAACAACTTGCTCTGCACAGTGCTCTTACAGCCTACCGGGAACATCTCTTCCAAAGGCCTGAGAAACGCAGATATTTTGCTGGCCTGATCTGGCTGAAGTAGGACTTCTGCTCTGGCTGTGCTCCATTGCCCTAGAGCTGAAAGGCACAACGTGCAGGCTTCTTTCCAAAGGGCGAGTTGGGCCCCACAGCATCTTGCTTCCAGCTCTTTGGGAAGCTAAGAAACAGCTCGCTCTGCACAGTGCTCTTACAGCCTACCGGGAACATCTCTTCCAAAGGCCTGTGAAACGCAGTTTCTTTGCAGGCCTGACCTGGCTGAAGTAGGGCTTCTGCTCTGGGTGTGCTCCATTGCCCTAGAGCTGAAAGGCACAACGTGCAGGCTTCTTTCCAAAGGGCAGTTTGGGTCCCACAGCATCTTGCTTCCAGCTCTTTGGGAAGGTAAGAAACAACTCGCTCTGCACAGTGCTCTTACAGCCTACCGGGAACATCTCTTCCAAAGGCCTGAGAAATGCAGAGTCTTTGCAGGCCTGATCTGGCTGAAGTAGGACTTCTGCTCTGGGTGTGCTCCATTGCCCTAGAGCTGAAAGGCACAACGTGCAGGCTTCTTTCCAAAGGGCGAGTTGGGCCCCACAGCATCTTGCTTCCAGCTCTTTGGGAAGGTAAGAAACAACTCGCTCTGCACAGTGCTCTTACAGCCTACCGGAAACATCTCTACCAAAGGTCTGTGAAACGCAGTTTCTTTGCAGGCCTGATCTGGCTGAAGTAGGACTTCTGCTCTGGGTGTGCTACATTGCCCTAGAGCTGAAAGGCACAACGTGCAGGCTTCTTTCCAAAGGGCGAGTTGGGCCCCACAGCATCTTGCTTCCAGCTCTTTGGGAAGCTAAGAAACAACTCGCTCTGCACAGTGCTCTTACAGCCTACCGGGAGCATCTCTTCCAAAGGCCTGTGAAATGCAGTTTCTTTGCAGGCCTGATCTGGCTGAAGTAGGACTTCTGCTCTGGGTGTGCTCCATTGCCCTAGAGCTGAAAGGCACAACGTGCAGGCTTCTTTCCAAAGGGCGAGTTGGGCCCCACAGCATCTTGCTTCCAGCTCTTTCGGAAGCTAAGAGAAATCTCGCTCTGCTCAGTGCTCTTACAGCCTACTGGGAACATCTCTTCCAACGGCCTGTGAAACGCAGTTTCTTTGCAGGCCTGATCTGGCTGAAGTAGGACTTCTGCTCTGGCTGTGCTCCATTGCCCTAGAGCTGAAAGGCACAACGTGCAGGCTTCATTCCAAAGGGCAGGTTGGGTCCCACAGCATCTTGCTTCCAGCTCTTTGGGAAGCTAAGAAACAACTCGCTCTGCACAGTGCTCTTACAGCCTACCGGGAACATCTCATCCAAAGGCCTGAGAAACGCAGAGTCTTTGCAGGCATGATCTGGCTGAAGTAGGACTTCTGCTCGGGGTGTGCTCCATTGCCCTAGAGCTGAAAGGCACAACGTGCAGGCTTCTTTCCAAAGGGCGAGTTGGGCCGCACAGCATCTTGCTTCCAGCTCTTTGGGAAGCTAAGAAACAACTCGCTCTGCACAGTGCTCTTACAGCCTACCGGGAACATCTCCTCCAAAGGCCTGTGAAATGCAGTTTCTTTGCAGGCCTGATCTGGCTGAAGTAGGACTTCTGCTCTGGGTGTGCTCCATTGCCCTAGAGCTGAAAGGCACAACGTGCAGGCTTCTTTCCAAAGGGCAGGTTGGGTCCCACAGCATCTTGCTTACAGCTCTTTGGGAAACTAAGAAACAACTCGCTCTGCACAGTGCTCTTACAGCCTACCGGGAACATCTCTTCCAAAGGCCTGAGAAACGCAGATTTTTTGCTGGCCTGATCTGGCTGAAGAAGGACTTCTGCTCTGGCTGTGCTCCATTGCCCTAGAGCTGAAAGGCACAACGTGCAGGCTTCTTTCCAAAGGGCGAGTTGGGCCCCACAGCATCTTGCTTCCAGCTCTTTGGGAAGGTAAGAAACAACTCGCTCTGCACAGTGCTCTTACAGCCTACCGGAAACATCTCCACCAAAGGTCTGTGAAACGCAGTTTCTTTGCAGGCCTGAGCTGGCTGAAGTAGGACTTCTGCTCTGGGTGTGCTCCATTGCCCTAGAGCTGAAAGGCACAACGTGCAGGCTTCTTTCCAAAGGGCGAGTTGGGCCCCACAGCATCTTGCTTCCAGCTCTTTGGGAAGCTAAGAAACAACTCGCTCTGCACAGTGCTCTTACAGCCTACCGGAAACATCTCTTCCAAAGGCCTGTGAAACGCAGTTTCTTTGCAGGCCTGATCTGGCTGAAGTAGGACTTCTGCTCTGGGTGTGCTCCATTGCCCTAGAGCTGAAAGGCACAACGTGCAGGCTTCTTTCCAAAGGGCGAGTTGGGCCCCACAGCATCTTGCTTCCAGCTCTTTCGGAAGCTAAGAAAAATCTCGCTCTGCTCAGTGCTCTTACAGCCTACTGGGAACATCTCTTCCAACGGCCTGTGAAACGCAGTTTCTTTGCAGGCCTGATCTGGCTGAAGTAGGACTTCTGCTCTGGGTGTGCTCCATTGCCCTAGAGCTGAAAGGCACAACGTGCAGGCTTCTTTCCAAAGGGCAGGTTGGGTCCCACAGCATCTTGCTTCCAGCTCTTTGGGAAGCTAAGAAACAACTCGCTCTGCACAGTGCTCTTACAGCCTACCGGGAACATCTCATCCAAAGGCCTGAGAAACGCAGAGTCTTTGCAGGCATGATCTGGCTGAAGTAGGACTTCTGCTCGGGGTGTGCTCCATTGCCCTAGAGCTGAAAGGCACAACGTGCAGGCTTCTTTCCAAAGGGCGAGTTGGGCCCCACAGCATCTTGCTTCCAGCTCTTTGGGAAGCTAAGAAAGAACTCGCTCTGCACAGTGCTCTTACAGCCTACGGGAACATCTCCTCCAAAGGCCTGTGAAACGCAGTTTCTTTGCAGGCCTGATCTGGCTGAAGTAGGACTTCTGCTCTGGGTGTGCTCCATTGCCCTAGAGCTGAAAGGCACAACGTGCAGGCTTCTTTCCAAAGGGCGAGTTGGGCCCCACAGCATCTTGCTTCCAGCTCTTTGGGAAGCTAAGAAACAACTCGCTCTGCACAGTGCTCTTACAGCCTACCGGGAGCACCTCTTCCAAAGGCCTGAGAAACGCAGTTTCTTTGCAGGCCTGATCTGGCTGAAGTAGGACTTCTGCTCTGGGTGTGCTCCATTGCCCTAGAGCTGAAAGGCACAACGTGCAGGCTTCTTTCCAAAGGGCGAGTTGGGCCCCACAGCATCTTGCTTCCAGCTCTTTGGGAAGCTAAGAAACAACTCGCTCTGCACAGTGCTCTTACAGCCTACCGGGAACATCTCTTCCAAAGGCCTCTGAAACGCAGTTTCTTTGCAGTCCTGATCTGGCTGAAGTAGGACTTCTGCTCTGGGTGTGCTCCATTCCCCTAGAGCTGAAAGGCACATGGTGCAGGCTTCTTTCCAAAGGGCGAGTTGGGCCTCACAGCATCTTGCTTCCAGCTCTTTGGGAAGCTAACAAACAACTCGCTCTGCACAGTGCTCTTACAGCCTACCGGGAACATCTCTTCCAAAGGCCTGTGAAACGCAGTTTCTTTGCAGGCCTGACCTGGCTGAAGTAGGGTTTCTGCTCTGGGTGTGCTCCATTGCCCTAGAGCTGAAAGGCACAACGTGCAGGCTTCTTTCCAAAGGGCAGTTTGGGTCCCACAGCATCTTGCTTCCAGCTCTTTGGGAAGGTGAGAAACAACTCGCTCTGCACAGTGCTCTTACAGCCTACCGGGAGCATCTCTTCCAAAGGCCTGAGAAATGCAGAGTCTTTGCAGGCCTTATCTGGCTGAAGTAGGACTTCTGCTCTGGGTGTGCTCCATTGCCCTAGAGCTGAAAGGCACAACGTGCAGGCTTCTTTCCAAAGGGCGAGTTGGGCCGCACAGCATCTTGCTTCCAGCTCTTTGGGAAGCTAAGAAACAACTCGCTCTGCACAGTGCTCTTACAGCCTACCGGGAACATCTCTTCCAAAGGCCTGTGAAACGCTGTTTCTTTGCAGGCCTGATCTGGCTGAAGTAGGACTTCTGCTCTGGGTGTGCTCCATTGCCCTAGAGCTGAAAGGCACAACGTGCAGGCTTCTTTCCAAAGGGTGAGTTGGGCCCCACAGCGTCTTGCTTCCAGCTCTTTGGGAAGCTAAGAAACAACTCGCTCTGCACAGTGCTCTTACAGACTACCGGGAACATCTCTTCCAAAGGCCTGTGAAACGCAGTTTCTTTGCAGGCCTGATCTGGCTGAAGTAGGACTTCTGCTCTGGGTGTGCTACTTTGCCCTAGAGCTGAAAGGCACAACGTGCAGGCTTCTTTCCAAAGGGCGAGTTGGGCCGCACAGCATCTTGCTTCCAGCTCTTTGGGAAGCTAAGAAACAACTCGCTCTGCACAGTGCTCTTACAGCCTACCGGGAACATCTCTTCCAAAGGCCTGTGAAACGCAGTTTCTTTGCAGGCCTGATCTGGCTGAAGTAGGACTTCTGCTCTGGGTGTGCTACTTTGCCCTAGAGCTGAAAGGCACAACGTGCAGGCTTCTTTCCAAAGGGCGAGTTGGGCCCCACAGCGTCTTGCTTCCAGCTCTTTGGGAAGCTAAGAAACAACTCGATCTGCACAGTGCTCCTACAGCCTAGTTGGAACATCTCTTCCAAAGGCCAGTGAAACGCAGTTTCTTTGCAGGCCTGATCTGGCTGAAGTAGGACTTCTGCTCTGGGTGTGCTACTTTGCCCTAGAGCTGAAAGGCACAACGTGCAGGCTTCTTTCCAAAGGGCGAGTTGGGCCGCACAGCATCTTGCTTCCAGCTCTTTGGGAAGCTAAGAAACAACTCGCTCTGCACAGTGCTCTTACAGCCTACCGGGTACATCTCTTCCAAAGGCCAGTGAAACGCAGTTTCTTTGCAGGCCTGATCTGGCTGAAGTAGGACTTCTGCTCTGGGTGTGCTACTTTGCCCTAGAGCTGAAAGGCACAACGTGCAGGCTTCTTTCCAAAGGGCGAGTTGGGCCCCACAGCATCTTGCTTCCAGCTCTTTGGGAAGCTAAGAAACAACTCGCTCTGCACAGTGCTCTTACAGCCTACCGGAAACATCTCTTCCAAAGGCCTGTGAAACGCAGTTTCTTTGCAGGCCTGATCTGGCTGAAGTAGGACTTCTGCTCTGGGTGTGCTCCATTGCCCTAGAGCTGAAAGGCACAACGTGCAGGCTTCTTTCCAAAGGGCGAGTTGGGCCCCACAGCATCTTGCTTCCAGCTCTTTGGGAAGCTAAGAAACAACTCGCTCTCCACAGTGCTCTTACAGCATACCGGGGACATTTCTTCCATAGGCCTGTGAAACGCAGTTTCTTTGCAGGCCTGATCTGGCTGAAGTAGGACTTCTGTTCTGGGTGTGCTCCATTGCCCTAGAGCTGAAAGGCACAACGTGCAGGCTTCTTTCCAAAGGGCGAGTTGGGCCCCACAGCATCTTGCTTCCAGCTCTTTGGGAAGGTAAGAAACAACTCGCTCTGCACAGTGCTCTTACAGCCTACCGGAAACATCTCTTCCAAAGGCCTGTGAAACGCTGTTTCTTTGCAGGCCTGATCTGGCTGAAGTAGGACTTCTGCTCTGGGTGTGCTCCATTGCCCTAGAGCTGAAAGGCACAAAGTGCAGGCTTCTTTCCAAAGGGCGAGTTGGGCACCACAGCATCTTGCTTCCAGCTCTTTGGGAAGCTAAGAAAGAACTCGCTCTGCACAGTGCTCTTACAGCCTACCGGGAACATCTCCTCCAAAGGCCTGTGAAACGCAGTTTCTTTGCAGGCCTGATCTGGCTGAAGTAGGACTTCTGCTCTGGGTGTGCTCCATTGCCCTAGAGCTGAAAGGCACAACGTGCAGGCTTCTTTCCAAAGGGCGAGTTGGGCCCCACAGCATCTTGCTTCCAGCTCTTTGGGAAGCTAAGAAACAACTCGCTCTGCACAGTGCTCTTACAGCCTACCGGGAACATCACTTCCAAAGGCCTCTGAAACGCAGTTTCTTTGCAGTCCTGCTCTGGCTGAAGTAGGACTTCTGCTCTGGGTGTGCTCCATTCCCCTAGACCTGAAAGGCACAACGTGCAGGCTTCTTTCCAAAGGGCGAGTTGGGCCCCACAGCATCTTGCTTCCAGCTCTTTGGGAAGCTAAGAAACAACTCGCTCTGCACAGTGCTCTTACAGCCTACCGGGAACATCTCTTCCAAAGGCCTGTGAAACGCAGTTTCTTTGCAGGCCTGATCTGGCTGAAGTAGGACTTCTGCTCTGGGTGTGCTCCATTGCCCTAGAGCTGAAAGGCACAACGTGCAGGCTTCTTTCCAAAGGGCGAGTTGGGCCCCACAGCATCTTGCTTCCAGCTCTTTGGGAAGCTAAGAAACAACTCGCTCTGCACAGTGCTCTTACAGCCTACCGGAAACATCTCTTCCAAAGGCCTGTGAAAAGCAGTTTCTTTGCAGGCCTGATCTGGCTGAAGTAGGACTTCTGCTCTGGGTGTGCTCCATTGCCCTAGAGCTGAAAGGCACAACGTGCAGGCTTCTTTCCAAAGGGCGAGTTGGGCCACACAGCATCTTGCTTCCAGCTCTTTGGGAAGCTAAGAAACAACTCGCTCTCCACAGTGCTCTTACAGCATACCAGGGACATTTCTTCCATAGGCCTGTGAAACGCAGTTTCTTTGCAGGCCTGATCTGGCTGAAGTAGGACTTCTGCTCTGGGTGTGCTCCATTGCCCTAGAGCTGAAAGGCACAACGTGCAGGCTTCTTTCCAAAGGGCGAGTTGGGCCCCACAGCATCTTGCTTCCAGCTCTTTGGGAAGGTAAGAAACAACTCGCTCTGCACAGTGCTCTTACAGCCTACCGGAAACATCTCTACCAAAGGTCTGTGAAACGCAGTTTCTTTGCAGGCCTGATCTGGCTGAAGTAGGACTTCTGCTCTGGGTGTGCTACATTGCCCTAGAGCTGAAAGGCACAACGTGCAGGCTTCTTTCCAAAGGGCGAGTTGGGCCCCACAGCATCTTGCTTCCAGCTCTTTGGGAAGCTAAGAAACAACTCGCTCTGCACAGTGCTCTTACAGCCTACCGGGAGCATCTCTTCCAAAGGCCTGTGAAACGCAGTTTCTTTGCAGGCCTGATCTGGCTGAAGTAGGACTTCTGCTCTGGGTGTGCTCCATTGCCCTAGTGCTGAAAGGCACAACGTGCAGGCTTCTTTCCAAAGGGCGAGTTGGGCCCCACAGCATCTTGCTTCCAGCTCTTTCGGAAGCTAAGAGAAATCTCGCTCTGCTCAGTGCTCTTACAGCCTACTGGGAACATCTCTTCCAACGGCCTGTGAAACGCAGTTTCTTTGCAGGCCTGATCTGGCTGAAGTAGGACTTCTGCTCTGGCTGTGCTCCATTGCCCTAGAGCTGAAAGGCACAACGTGCAGGCTTCATTCCAAAGGGCAGGTTGGGTCCCACAGCATCTTGCTTCCAGCTCTTTGGGAAGCTAAGAAACAACTCGCTCTGCACAGTGCTCTTACAGCCTACCGGGAACATCTCATCCAAAGGCCTGAGAAACGCAGAGTCTTTGCAGGCATGATCTGGCTGAAGTAGGACTTCTGCTCGGGGTGTGCTCCATTGCCCTAGAGCTGAAAGGCACAACGTGCAGGCTTCTTTCCAAAGGGCGAGTTGGGCCCCACAGCATCTTGCTTCCAGCTCTTTGGGAAGCTAAGAAAGAACTCGCTCTGCACAGTGCTCTTACAGCCTACCGGGAACATCTCCTCCAAAGGCCTGTGAAATGCAGTTTCTTTGCAGGCCTGATCTGGCTGAAGTAGGACTTCTGCTCTGGGTGTGCTCCATTGCCCTAGAGCTGAAAGGCACAACGTGCAGGCTTCTTTCCAAAGGGCAGGTTGGGTCCCACAGCATCTTGCTTACAGCTCTTTGGGAAACTAAGAAACAACTCGCTCTGCACAGTGCTCTTACAGCCTACCGGGAACATCTCTTCCAAAGGCCTGAGAAACGCAGATTTTTTGCTGGCCTGATCTGGCTGAAGTAGGACTTCTGCTCTGGCTGTGCTCCTTTGCCCTAGAGCTGAAAGGCACAACGTGCAGGCTTCTTTCCAAAGGGCGAGTTGGGCCCCACAGCATCTTGCATCCAGCTCTTTGGGAAGGTAAGAAACAACTCGCTCTGCACAGTGCTCTTACAGCCTACCGGAAACATCTCTACCAAAGGTCTGTGAAACGCAGTTTCTTTGCAGGCCTGATCTGGCTGAAGTAGGACTTCTGCTCTGGGTGTGCTCCATTGCCCTAGAGCTGAAAGGCACAACGTGCAGGCTTCTTTCCAAAGGGCGAGTTGGGCCCCACAGCATCTTGCTTCCAGCTCTTTGGGAAGCTAAGAAACAACTCGCTCTGCACAGTGCTCTTACAGCCTACCGGAAACATCTCTTCCAAAGGCCTGTGAAACGCAGTTTCTTTGCAGGCCTGATCTGGCTGAAGTAGGACTTCTGCTCTGGGTGTGCTCCATTGCCCTAGAGCTGAAAGGCACAACGTGCAGGCTTCTTTCCAAAGGGCGAGTTGGGCCACACAGCATCTTGCTTCCAGCTCTTTGGGAAGCTAAGAAACAACTCGCTCTCCACAGTGCTCTTACAGCATACCGAGGACATTTCTTCCATAGGCCTGTGAAACGCAGTTTCTTTGCAGGCCTGATCTGGCTGAAGTAGGACTTCTGCTCTGGGTGTGCTCCATTGCCCTAGAGCTGAAAGGCACAACGTGCAGGCTTCTTTCCAAAGGGCGAGTTGGGCCCCACAGCATCTTGCTTCCAGCTCTTTGGGAAGCTAAGAAACAACTCGCTCTGCACAGTGCTCTTACAGCCTACCGGGAACATCTCTTCCAAAGGCCTGAGAAACGCAGATATTTTGCTGGCCTGATCTGGCTGAAGTAGGACTTCTGCTCTGGCTGTGCTACATTGCCCTAGAGCTGAAAGGCACAACGTGCAGGCTTCTTTCCAAAGGGCGAGTTGGGCCCCACAGCATCTTGCTTCCAGCTCTTTGGGAAGCTAAGAAACAGCTCGCTCTGCACAGTGCTCTTACAGCCTACCGGGAACATCTCTTCCAAAGGCCTGTGAAACGCAGTTTCTTTGCAGGCCTGACCTGGCTGAAGTAGGGCTTCTGCTCTGGGTGTGCTCCATTGCCCTAGAGCTGAAAGGCACAACGTGCAGGCTTCTTTCCAAAGGGCAGTTTGGGTCCCACAGCATCTTGCTTCCAGCTCTTTGGGAAGGTAAGAAACAACTCGCTCTGCACAGTGCTCTTACAGCCTACCGGGAACATCTCTTCCAAAGGCCTGAGAAATGCAGAGTCTTTGCAGGCCTGATCTGGCTGAAGTAGGACTTCTGCTCTGGGTGTGCTCCATTGCCCTAGAGCTGAAAGGCACAACGTGCAGGCTTCTTTCCAAAGGGCGAGTTGGGCCCCACAGCATCTTGCTTCCAGCTCTTTGGGAAGGTAAGAAACAACTCGCTCTGCACAGTGCTCTTACAGCCTACCGGAAACATCTCTACCAAAGGTCTGTGAAACGCAGTTTCTTTGCAGGCCTGATCTGGCTGAAGTAGGACTTCTGCTCTGGGTGTGCTACATTGCCCTAGAGCTGAAAGGCACAACGTGCAGGCTTCTTTCCAAAGGGCGAGTTGGGCCCCACAGCATCTTGCTTCCAGCTCTTTGGGAAGCTAAGAAACAACTCGCTCTGCACAGTGCTCTTACAGCCTACCGGGAGCATCTCTTCCAAAGGCCTGTGAAACGCAGTTTCTTTGCAGGCCTGATCTGGCTGAAGTAGGACTTCTGCTCTGGGTGTGCTCCATTGCCCTAGAGCTGAAAGGCACAACGTGCAGGCTTCTTTCCAAAGGGCGAGTTGGGCCCCACAGCATCTTGCTTCCAGCTCTTTCGGAAGCTAAGAGAAATCTCGCTCTGCTCAGTGCTCTTACAGCCTACTGGGAACATCTCTTCCAACGGCCTGTGAAACGCAGTTTCTTTGCAGGCCTGATCTGGCTGAAGTAGGACTTCTGCTCTGGCTGTGCTCCATTGCCCTAGAGCTGAAAGGCACAACGTGCAGGCTTCATTCCAAAGGGCAGGTTGGGTCCCACAGCATCTTGCTTCCAGCTCTTTGGGAAGCTAAGAAACAACTCGCTCTGCACAGTGCTCTTACAGCCTACCGGGAACATCTCATCCAAAGGCCTGAGAAACGCAGAGTCTTTGCAGGCATGATCTGGCTGAAGTAGGACTTCTGCTCGGGGTGTGCTCCATTGCCCTAGAGCTGAAAGGCACAACGTGCAGGCTTCTTTCCAAAGGGCGAGTTGGGCCCCACAGCATCTTGCTTCCAGCTCTTTGGGAAGCTAAGAAAGAACTCGCTCTGCACAGTGCTCTTACAGCCTACCGGGAACATCTCCTCCAAAGGCCTGTGAAATGCAGTTTCTTTGCAGGCCTGATCTGGCTGAAGTAGGACTTCTGCTCTGGGTGTGCTCCATTGCCCTAGAGCTGAAAGGCACAACGTGCAGGCTTCTTTCCAAAGGGCAGGTTGGGTCCCACAGCATCTTGCTTACAGCTCTTTGGGAAACTAAGAAACAACTCGCTCTGCACAGTGCTCTTACAGCCTACCGGGAACATCTCTTCCAAAGGCCTGAGAAACGCAGATTTTTTGCTGGCCTGATCTGGCTGAAGTAGGACTTCTGCTCTGGCTGTGCTCCTTTGCCCTAGAGCTGAAAGGCACAACGTGCAGGCTTCTTTCCAAAGGGCGAGTTGGGCCCCACAGCATCTTGCTTCCAGCTCTTTGGGAAGGTAAGAAACAACTCGCTCTGCACAGTGCTCTTACAGCCTACCGGAAACATCTCTACCAAAGGTCTGTGAAACGCAGTTTCTTTGCAGGCCTGATCTGGCTGAAGTAGGACTTCTGCTCTGGGTGTGCTCCATTGCCCTAGAGCTGAAAGGCACAACGTGCAGGCTTCTTTCCAAAGGGCGAGTTGGGCCCCACAGCATCTTGCTTCCAGCTCTTTGGGAAGCTAAGAAACAACTCGCTCTGCACAGTGCTCTTACAGCCTACTGGAAACATCTCTTCCAAAGGCCTGTGAAACGCAGTTTCTTTGCAGGCCTGATCTGGCTGAAGTAGGACTTCTGCTCTGGGTGTGCTCCATTGCCCTAGAGCTGAAAGGCACAACGTGCAGGCTTCTTTCCAAAGGGCGAGTTGGGCCACACAGCATCTTGCTTCCAGCTCTTTGGGAAGCTAAGAAACAACTCGCTCTCCACAGTGCTCTTACAGCATACCGGGGACATTTCTTCCATAGGCCTGTGAAACGCAGTTTCTTTGCAGGCCTGATCTGGCTGAAGTAGGACTTCTGCTCTGGGTGTGCTCCATTGCCCTAGAGCTGAAAGGCACAACGTGCAGGCTTCTTTCCAAAGGGCGAGTTGGGCCCCACAGCATCTTGCTTCCAGCTCTTTGGGAAGCTAAGAAACAACTCGCTCTGCACAGTGCTCTTACAGCCTACCGGGAACATCTCTTCCAAAGGCCTGAGAAACGCAGATATTTTGCTGGCCTGATCTGGCTGAAGTAGGACTTCTGCTCTGGCTGTGCTCCATTGCCCTAGAGCTGAAAGGCACAACGTGCAGGCTTCTTTCCAAAGGGCGAGTTGGGCCCCACAGCATCTTGCTTCCAGCTCTTTGGGAAGCTAAGAAACAGCTCGCTCTGCACAGTGCTCTTACAGCCTACCGGGAACATCTCTTCCAAAGGCCTGTGAAACGCAGTTTCTTTGCAGGCCTGACCTGGCTGAAGTAGGGCTTCTGCTCTGGGTGTGCTCCATTGCCCTAGAGCTGAAAGGCACAACGTGCAGGCTTCTTTCCAAAGGGCAGTTTGGGTCCCACAGCATCTTGCTTCCAGCTCTTTGGGAAGGTAAGAAACAACTCGCTCTGCACAGTGCTCTTACAGCCTACCGGGAACATCTCTTCCAAAGGCCTGAGAAATGCAGAGTCTTTGCAGGCCTGATCTGGCTGAAGTAGGACTTCTGCTCTGGGTGTGCTCCATTGCCCTAGAGCTGAAAGGCACAACGTGCAGGCTTCTTTCCAAAGGGCGAGTTGGGCCCCACAGCATCTTGCTTCCAGCTCTTTGGGAAGGTAAGACCAACTCGCTCTGCACAGTGCTCTTACAGCCTACCGGAAACATCTCTACCAAAGGTCTGTGAAACGCAGTTTCTTTGCAGGCCTGATCTGGCTGAAGTAGGACTTCTGCTCTGGGTGTGCTACATTGCCCTAGAGCTGAAAGGCACAACGTGCAGGCTTCTTTCCAAAGGGCGAGTTGGGCCCCACAGCATCTTGCTTCCAGCTCTTTGGGAAGCTAAGAAACAACTCGCTCTGCACAGTGCTCTTACAGCCTACCGGGAGCATCTCTTCCAAAGGCCTGTGAAACGCAGTTTCTTTGCAGGCCTGATCTGGCTGAAGTAGGACTTCTGCTCTGGGTGTGCTCCATTGCCCTAGAGCTGAAAGGCACAACGTGCAGGCTTCTTTCCAAAGGGCGAGTTGGGCCCCACAGCATCTTGCTTCCAGCTCTTTCGGAAGCTAAGAGAAATCTCGCTCTGCTCAGTGCTCTTACAGCCTACTGGGAACATCTCTTCCAACGGCCTGTGAAACGCAGTTTCTTTGCAGGCCTGATCTGGCTGAAGTAGGACTTCTGCTCTGGGTGTGCTACATTGCCCTAGAGCTGAAAGGCACAACGTGCAGGCTTCATTCCAAAGGGCAGGTTGGGTCCCACAGCATCTTGCTTCCAGCTCTTTGGGAAGCTAAGAAACAACTCGCTCTGCACAGTGCTCTTACAGCCTACCGGGAACATCTCATCCAAAGGCCTGAGAAACGCAGAGTCTTTGCAGGCCTGATCTGGCTGAAGTAGGACTTCTGCTCTGGGTGTGCTCCATTGCCCTAGAGCTGAAAGGCACAACGTGCAGGCTTCTTTCCAAAGGGTGAGTTGGGCCCCACAGCATCTTGCTTCCAGCTCTTTGGGAAGCTAAGAAACAACTCGCTCTGCACAGTGCTCTTACAGACTACCGGGAACATCTCTTCCAAAGGCCTGTGAAACGCAGTTTCTTTGCAGTCCTGATCTGGCTGAAGTAGGACTTCTGCTCTGGGTGTGCTACTTTGCCCTAGAGCTGAAAGGCACAACGTGCAGGCTTCTTTCCAAAGGGCGAGTTGGGCCGCACAGCATCTTGCTTCCAGCTCTTTGGGAAGCTAAGAAACAACTCGCTCTGCACAGTGCTCTTACAGCCTACCGGGAACATCTCTTCCAAAGGCCTGTGAAACGCAGTTTCTTTGCAGGCCTGATCTGGCTGAAGTAGGACTTCTGCTCTGGGTGTGCTACTTTGCCCTAGAGCTGAAAGGCAAAACGTGCAGGCTTCTTTCCAAAGGGCGAGTTGGGCCCCACAGCGTCTTGCTTCCAGCTCTTTGGGAAGCTAAGAAACAACTCGATCTGCACAGTGCTCCTACAGCCTAGTTGGAACATCTCTTCCAAAGGCCAGTGAAACACAGTTTCTTTGCAGGCCTGATCTGGCTGAAGTAGGACTTCTGCTCTGGGTGTGCTCCATTGCCCTAGAGCTGAAAGGCACAACGTGCAGGCTTCTTTCCAAAGGGCAGGTTGGGTCCCACAGCATCTTGCTTACAGCTCTTTGGGAAACTAAGAAACAACTCGCTCTGCACAGTGCTCTTACAGCCTACCGGGAACATCTCTTCCAAAGGCCTGAGAAACGCAGATTTTTTGCTGGCCTGATCTGGCTGAAGTAGGACTTCTGCTCTGGCTGTGCTCCTTTGCCCTAGAGCTGAAAGGCACAACGTGCAGGCTTCTTTCCAAAGGGCGAGTTGGGCCCCACAGCATCTTGCTTCCAGCTCTTTGGGAAGGTAAGAAACAACTCGCTCTGCACAGTGCTCTTACAGCCTACCGGAAACATCTCTACCAAAGGTCTGTGAAACGCAGTTTCTTTGCAGGCCTGATCTGGCTGAAGTAGGACTTCTGCTCTGGGTGTGCTCCATTGCCCTAGAGCTGAAAGGCACAACGTGCAGGCTTCTTTCCAAAGGGCGAGTTGGGCCCCACAGCATCTTGCTTCCAGCTCTTTGGGAAGCTAAGAAACAACTCGCTCTGCACAGTGCTCTTACAGCCTACCGGAAACATCTCTTCCAAAGGCCTGTGAAACGCAGTTTCTTTGCAGGCCTGATCTGGCTGAAGTAGGACTTCTGCTCTGGGTGTGCTCCATTGCCCTAGAGCTGAAAGGCACAACGTGCAGGCTTCTTTCCAAAGGGCGAGTTGGGCCACACAGCATCTTGCTTCCAGCTCTTTGGGAAGCTAAGAAACAACTCGCTCTCCACAGTGCTCTTACAGCATACCGGGGACATTTCTTCCATAGGCCTGTGAAACGCAGTTTCTTTGCAGGCCTGATCTGGCTGAAGTAGGACTTCTGCTCTGGGTGTGCTCCATTGCCCTAGAGCTGAAAGGCACAACGTGCAGGCTTCTTTCCAAAGGGCGAGTTGGGCCCCACAGCATCTTGCTTCCAGCTCTTTGGGAAGCTAAGAAACAACTCGCTCTGCACAGTGCTCTTACAGCCTACCGGGAACATCTCTTCCAAAGGCCTGAGAAACGCAGATATTTTGCTGGCCTGATCTGGCTGAAGTAGGACTTCTGCTCTGGCTGTGCTCCATTGCCCTAGAGCTGAAAGGCACAACGTGCAGGCTTCTTTCCAAAGGGCGAGTTGGGCCCCACAGCATCTTGCTTCCAGCTCTTTGGGAAGCTAAGAAACAGCTCGCTCTGCACAGTGCTCTTACAGCCTACCGGGAACATCTCTTCCAAAGGCCTGTGAAATGCAGTTTCTTTGCAGGCATGACCTGGCTGAAGTAGGGCTTCTGCTCTGGGTGTGCTCCATTGCCCTAGAGCTGAAAGGCACAACGTGCAGGCTTCTTTCCAAAGGGCAGTTTGGGTCCCACAGCATCTTGCTTCCAGCTCTTTGGGAAGGTAAGAAACAACTCGCTCTGCACAGTGCTCTTACAGCCTACCGGGAACATCTCTTCCAAAGGCCTGAGAAATGCAGAGTCTTTGCAGGCCTGATCTGGCTGAAGTAGGACTTCTGCTCTGGGTGTGCTCCATTGCCCTAGAGCTGAAAGGCACAACGTGCAGGCTTCTTTCCAAAGGGCGAGTTGGGCCCCACAGCATCTTGCTTCCAGCTCTTTGGGAAGGTAAGAAACAACTCGCTCTGCACAGTGCTCTTACAGCCTACCGGAAACATCTCTACCAAAGGTCTGTGAAACGCAGTTTCTTTGCAGGCCTGATCTGGCTGAAGTAGGACTTCTGCTCTGGGTGTGCTACATTGCCCTAGAGCTGAAAGGCACAACGTGCAGGCTTCTTTCCAAAGGGCGAGTTGGGCCCCACAGCATCTTGCTTCCAGCTCTTTGGGAAGCTAAGAAACAACTCGCTCTGCACAGTGCTCTTACAGCCTACCGGGAGCATCTCTTCCAAAGGCCTGTGAAACGCAGTTTCTTTGCAGGCCTGATCTGGCTGAAGTAGGACTTCTGCTCTGGGTGTGCTCCATTGCCCTAGAGCTGAAAGGCACAACGTGCAGGCTTCTTTCCAAAGGGCGAGTTGGGCCCCACAGCATCTTGCTTCCAGCTCTTTCGGAAGCTAAGAGAAATCTCGCTCTGCTCAGTGCTCTTACAGCCTACTGGGAACATCTCTTCCAACGGCCTGTGAAACGCAGTTTCTTTGCAGGCCTGATCTGGCTGAAGTAGGACTTCTGCTCTGGCTGTGCTCCATTGCCCTAGAGCTGAAAGGCACAACGTGCAGGCTTCATTCCAAAGGGCAGGTTGGGTCCCACAGCATCTTGCTTCCAGCTCTTTGGGAAGCTAAGAAACAACTCGCTCTGCACAGTGCTCTTACAGCCTACCGGGAACATCTCATCCAAAGGCCTGAGAAACGCAGAGTCTTTGCAGGCCTGATCTGGCTGAAGTAGGACTTCTGCTCTGGGTGTGCTCCATTGCCCTAGAGCTGAAAGGCACAACGTGCAGGCTTCTTTCCAAAGGGCGAGTTGGGCCGCACAGCATCTTGCTTCCAGCTCTTTGGGAAGCTAAGAAACAACTCGCTCTGCACAGTGCTCTTACAGCCTACCGGGAACATCTCTTCCAAAGGCCTGTGAAACGCAGTTTCTTTGCAGGCCTGATCTGGCTGAAGTAGGACTTCTGCTCTGGGTGTGCTACTTTGCCCTAGAGCTGAAAGGCACAACGTGCAGGCTTCTTTCCAAAGGGTGAGTTGGGCCCCACAGCATCTTGCTTCCAGCTCTTTGGGAAGCTAAGAAACAACTCGCTCTGCACAGTGCTCTTACAGACTACCGGGAACATCTCTTCCAAAGGCCTGTGAAACGCAGTTTCTTTGCAGGCCTGATCTGGCTGAAGTAGGACTTCTGCTCTGGGTGTGCTACTTTGCCCTAGAGCTGAAAGGCACAACGTGCAGGCTTCTTTCCAAAGGGCGAGTTGGGCCCCACAGCGTCTTGCTTCCAGCTCTTTGGGAAGCTAAGAAACAACTCGATCTGCACAGTGCTCCTACAGCCTAGTTGGAACATCTCTTCCAAAGGCCAGTGAAACACAGTTTCTTTGCAGGCCTGATCTGGCTGAAGTAGGACTTCTGCTCTGGGTGTGCTACTTTGCCCTAGAGCTGAAAGGCACAACGTGCAGGCTTCTTTCCAAAGGGCGAGTTGGGCCGCACAGCATCTTGCTTCCAGCTCTTTGGGAAGCTAAGAAACAACTCGCTCTGCACAGTGCTCTTACAGCCTACCGGGAACATCTCTTCCAAAGGCCAGTGAAACGCAGTTTCTTTGCAGGCCTGATCTGGCTGAAGTAGGACTTCTGCTCTGGGTGTGCTACTTTGCCCTAGAGCTGAAAGGCACAACGTGCAGGCTTCTTTCCAAAGGGCGAGTTGGGCCCCACAGCATCTTGCTTCCAGCTCTTTGGGAAGCTAAGAAACAACTCGCTCTGCACAGTGCTCTTACAGCCTACCGGAAACATCTCTTCCAAAGGCCTGTGAAACGCAGTTTCTTTGCAGGCCTGATCTGGCTGAAGTAGGACTTCTGCTCTGGGTGTGCTCCATTGCCCTAGAGCTGAAAGGCACAACGTGCAGGCTTCTTTCCAAAGGGCGAGTTGGGCCCCACAGCATCTTGCTTCCAGCTCTTTGGGAAGCTAAGAAACAACTCGCTCTCCACAGTGCTCTTACAGCATACCGGGGACATTTCTTCCATAGGCCTGTGAAACGCAGTTTCTTTGCAGGCCTGATCTGGCTGAAGTAGGACTTCTGTTCTGGGTGTGCTCCATTGCCCTAGAGCTGAAAGGCACAACGTGCAGGCTTCTTTCCAAAGGGCGAGTTGGGCCACACAGCATCTTGCTTCCAGCTCTTTGGGAAGCTAAGAAACAACTCGCTCTGCACAGTGCTCTTACAGCCTACCGGAAACATCTCTTCCAAAGGCCTGTGAAACGCTGTTTCTTTGCAGGCCTGATCTGGCTGAAGTAGGACTTCTGCTCTGGGTGTGCTCCATTGCCCTAGAGCTGAAAGGCACAAAGTGCAGGCTTCTTTCCAAAGGGCGAGTTGGGCACCACAGCATCTTGCTTCCAGCTCTTTGGGAAGCTAAGAAAGAACTCGCTCTGCACAGTGCTCTTACAGCCTACCGGGAACATCTCCTCCAAAGGCCTGTGAAATGCAGTTTCTTTGCAGGCCTGATCTGGCTGAA
Organism: Equus caballus; assembly: GCF_041296265.1. Classification (NCBI taxonomy): domain Eukaryota; kingdom Metazoa; phylum Chordata; class Mammalia; order Perissodactyla; family Equidae; genus Equus; species Equus caballus. Next base: position 34,775,372 of record NC_091689.1, read on the forward strand.
GTAGGACTTCTGCTCTGGGTGTGCTCCATTGCCCTAGAGCTGAAAGGCACAACGTGCAGGCTTCTTTCCAAAGGGCGAGTTGGGCCCCACAGCATCTTGCTTCCAGCTCTTTGGGAAGCTAAGAAACAACTCGCTCTGCACAGTGCTCTTACAGCCTACCGGGAACATCACTTCCAAAGGCCTCTGAAACGCAGTTTCTTTGCAGTCCTGCTCTGGCTGAAGTAGGACTTCTGCTCTGGGTGTGCTCCATTCCCCTAGAGCTGAAAGGCACAACGTGCAGGCTTCTTTCCAAAGGGCGAGTTGGGCCCCACAGCATCTTGCTTCCAGCTCTTTGGGAAGCTAAGAAACAACTCGCTCTGCACAGTGCTCTTACAGCCTACCGGGAACATCTCTTCCCAAGGCCTGTGAAATGCAGTTTCTTTGCAGGCCTGATCTGGCTGAAGTAGGACTTCTGCTCTGGGTGTGCTCCATTGCCCTAGAGCTGAAAGGCACAACGTGCAGGCTTCTTTCCAAAGGGCGAGTTGGGCCCCACAGCATCTTGCTTCCAGCTCTTTGGGAAGCTAAGAAACAACTCGCTCTGCACAGTGCTCTTACAGCCTACCGGAAACATCTCTTCCAAAGCCCTTGAAACGCAGTTTCTTTGCAGGCCTGATCTGGCTGAAGTAGGACTTCTGCTCTGGGTGTGCTCAATTGCCCTAGAGCTGAAAGGCACAACGTGCAGGCTTCTTTCCAAAGGGCGAGTTGGGCCACACAGCATCTTGCTTCCAGCTCTTTGGGAAGCTAAGAAACAACTCGCTCTCCACAGTGCTCTTACAGCATACCGGGGACATTTCTTCCATAGGCCTGTGAAACGCAGTTTCTTTGCAGGCCTGATCTGGCTGAAGTAGGACTTCTGCTCTGGGTGTGCTCCATTGCCCTAGAGCTGAAAGGCACAACGTGCAGGCTTCTTTCCAAAGGGCGAGTTGGGCCCCACAGCATCTTGCTTCCAGCTCTTTGGGAAGGTAAGAAACAACTCGCTCTGCACAGTGCTCTTACAGCCTACCGGAAACATCTCTTCCAAAGGCCTGTGAAACGCTGTTTCTTTGCAGGCCTGATCTGGCTGAAGTAGGACTTCTGCTCTGGGTGTGCTCCATTGCCCTAGAGCTGAAAGGCACAAAGTGCAGGCTTCTTTCCAAAGGGCGAGTTGGGCACCACAGCATCTTGCTTCCAGCTCTTTGGGAAGCTAAGAAAGAACTCGCTCTGCACAGTGCTCTTACAGCCTACCGGGAACATCTCCTCCAAAGGCCTGTGAAACGCAGTTTCTTTGCAGGCCTGATCTGGCTGAAGTAGGACTTCTGCTCTGGGTGTGCTCCATTGCCCTAGAGCTGAAAGGCACAACGTGCAGGCTTCTTTCCAAAGGGCGAGTTGGGCCCCACATCATCTTGCTTCCAGCTCTTTGGGAAGCTAAGAAACAACTCGCTCTGCACAGTGCTCTTACAGCCGACCGGGAACATCACTTCCAAAGGCCTCTGAAACGCAGTTTCTTTGCAGTCCTGCTCTGGCTGAAGTAGGACTTCTGCTCTGGGTGTGCTCCATTCCCCTAGAGCTGAAAGGCACAACGTGCAGGCTTCTTTCCAAAGGGTGAGTTGGGCCCCACAGCATCTTGCTTCCAGCTGTTTGGGAAGCTAAGAAACAACTCGCTCTGCACAGTGCTCTTACAGCCTACCGGGAACATCTCTTCCAAAGGCCTGTGAAACGCAGTTTCTTTGCAGGCCTGATCTGGCTGAAGTAGGACTTCTGCTCTGGGTGTGCTCCATTGCCCTAGAGCTGAAAGGCACAACGTGCAGGCTTCTTTCCAAAGGGCGAGTTGGGCCCCACAGCATCTTGCTTCCAGCTCTTTGGGAAGCTAAGAAACAACTCGCTCTGCACAGTGCTCTTACAGCCTACCGGAAACATCTCTTCCAAAGGCCTGTGAAACGCAGTTTCTTTGCAGGCCTGATCTGGCTGAAGTAGGACTTCTGCTCTGGGTGTGCTCCATTGCCCTAGAGCTGAAAGGCACAACGTGCAGGCTTCTTTCCAAAGGGCGAGTTGGGCCCCACAGCATCTTGCTTCCACCTCTTTGGGAAGGTAAGAAACAACTCGCTCTGCACAGTGCTCTTACAGCATACCGGAAACATCTCTTCCAAAGGCCTGTGAAACGCAGTTTCTTTGCAGGCCTGATCTGGCTGAAGTAGGACTTCTGCTCTGGGTGTGCTCCATTGCCCTAGAGCTGAAAGGCACAACGTGCAGGCTTCTTTCCAAAGGGCGAGTTGGGCCACACAGCATCTTGCTTCCAGCTCTTTGGGAAGCTAAGAAACAACTCGCTCTGCACAGTGCTCTTACAGCCTACCGGAAACATCTCTTCCAAAGGCCTCTGAAACGCAGTTTCTTTGCAGGCCTGATCTGGCTGAAGTAGGACTTCTGCTCTGGGTGTGCTCCATTGCCCTAGAGCTGAAAGGCACAACGTGCAGGCTTCTTTCCAAAGGGCGAGTTGGGCCACACAGCATCTTGCTTCCAGCTCTTTGGGAAGCTAAGAAACAACTCGCTCTCCACAGTGCTCTTACAGCATACCGGGGACATTTCTTCCATAGGCCTGTGAAACGCAGTTTCTTTGCAGGCCTGATCTGGCTGAAGTAGGACTTCTGCTCTGGGTGTGCTCCATTGCCCTAGAGCTGAAAGGCACAACGTGCAGGCTTCTTTCCAAAGGGCGAGTTGGGCCCCACAGCATCTTGCTTCCAGCTCTTTGGGAAGCTAAGAAACAACTCGCTCTGCACAGTGCTCTTACAGCCTACCGGGAACATCTCTTCCAAAGGCCTGAGAAACGCAGATATTTTGCTGGCCTGATCTGGCTGAAGTAGGACTTCTGCTCTGGCTGTGCTCCATTGCCCTAGAGCTGAAAGGCACAACGTGCAGGCTTCTTTCCAAAGGGCGAGTTGGGCCCCACAGCATCTTGCTTCCAGCTCTTTGGGAAGCTAAGAAACAGCTCGCTCTGCACAGTGCTCTTACAGCCTACCGGGAACATCTCTTCCAAAGGCCTGTGAAATGCAGTTTCTTTGCAGGCATGACCTGGCTGAAGTAGGGCTTCTGCTCTGGGTGTGCTCCATTGCCCTAGAGCTGAAAGGCACAACGTGCAGGCTTCTTTCCAAAGGGCAGTTTGGGTCCCACAGCATCTTGCTTCCAGCTCTTTGGGAAGGTAAGAAACAACTCGCTCTGCACAGTGCTCTTACAGCCTACCGGGAACATCTCTTCCAAAGGCCTGAGAAATGCAGAGTCTTTGCAGGCCTGATCTGGCTGAAGTAGGACTTCTGCTCTGGGTGTGCTCCATTGCCCTAGAGCTGAAAGGCACAACGTGCAGGCTTCTTTCCAAAGGGCGAGTTGGGCCCCACAGCATCTTGCTTCCAGCTCTTTGGGAAGGTAAGAAACAACTCGCTCTGCACAGTGCTCTTACAGCCTACCGGAAACATCTCTACCAAAGGTCTGTGAAACGCAGTTTCTTTGCAGGCCTGATCTGGCTGAAGTAGGACTTCTGCTCTGGGTGTGCTACATTGCCCTAGAGCTGAAAGGCACAACGTGCAGGCTTCTTTCCAAAGGGCGAGTTGGGCCCCACAGCATCTTGCTTCCAGCTCTTTGGGAAGCTAAGAAACAACTCGCTCTGCACAGTGCTCTTACAGCCTACCGGGAGCATCTCTTCCAAAGGCCTGTGAAACGCAGTTTCTTTGCAGGCCTGATCTGGCTGAAGTAGGACTTCTGCTCTGGGTGTGCTCCATTGCCCTAGAGCTGAAAGGCACAACGTGCAGGCTTCTTTCCAAAGGGCGAGTTGGGCCCCACAGCATCTTGCTTCCAGCTCTTTCGGAAGCTAAGAGAAATCTCGCTCTGCTCAGTGCTCTTACAGCCTACTGGGAACATCTCTTCCAACGGCCTGTGAAACGCAGTTTCTTTGCAGGCCTGATCTGGCTGAAGTAGGACTTCTGCTCTGGCTGTGCTCCATTGCCCTAGAGCTGAAAGGCACAACGTGCAGGCTTCATTCCAAAGGGCAGGTTGGGTCCCACAGCATCTTGCTTCCAGCTCTTTGGGAAGCTAAGAAACAACTCGCTCTGCACAGTGCTCTTACAGCCTACCGGGAACATCTCATCCAAAGGCCTGAGAAACGCAGAGTCTTTGCAGGCCTGATCTGGCTGAAGTAGGACTTCTGCTCTGGGTGTGCTCCATTGCCCTAGAGCTGAAAGGCACAACGTGCAGGCTTCTTTCCAAAGGGCGAGTTGGGCCGCACAGCATCTTGCTTCCAGCTCTTTGGGAAGCTAAGAAACAACTCGCTCTGCACAGTGCTCTTACAGCCTACCGGGAACATCTCTTCCAAAGGCCTGTGAAACGCAGTTTCTTTGCAGGCCTGATCTGGCTGAAGTAGGACTTCTGCTCTGGGTGTGCTACTTTGCCCTAGAGCTGAAAGGCACAACGTGCAGGCTTCTTTCCAAAGGGTGAGTTGGGCCCCACAGCATCTTGCTTCCAGCTCTTTGGGAAGCTAAGAAACAACTCGCTCTGCACAGTGCTCTTACAGACTACCGGGAACATCTCTTCCAAAGGCCTGTGAAACGCAGTTTCTTTGCAGGCCTGATCTGGCTGAAGTAGGACTTCTGCTCTGGGTGTGCTACTTTGCCCTAGAGCTGAAAGGCACAACGTGCAGGCTTCTTTCCAAAGGGCGAGTTGGGCCCCACAGCGTCTTGCTTCCAGCTCTTTGGGAAGCTAAGAAACAACTCGATCTGCACAGTGCTCCTACAGCCTAGTTGGAACATCTCTTCCAAAGGCCAGTGAAACACAGTTTCTTTGCAGGCCTGATCTGGCTGAAGTAGGACTTCTGCTCTGGGTGTGCTACTTTGCCCTAGAGCTGAAAGGCACAACGTGCAGGCTTCTTTCCAAAGGGCGAGTTGGGCCGCACAGCATCTTGCTTCCAGCTCTTTGGGAAGCTAAGAAACAACTCGCTCTGCACAGTGCTCTTACAGCCTACCGGGAACATCTCTTCCAAAGGCCAGTGAAACGCAGTTTCTTTGCAGGCCTGATCTGGCTGAAGTAGGACTTCTGCTCTGGGTGTGCTACTTTGCCCTAGAGCTGAAAGGCACAACGTGCAGGCTTCTTTCCAAAGGGCGAGTTGGGCCCCACAGCATCTTGCTTCCAGCTCTTTGGGAAGCTAAGAAACAACTCGCTCTGCACAGTGCTCTTACAGCCTACCGGAAACATCTCTTCCAAAGGCCTGTGAAACGCAGTTTCTTTGCAGGCCTGATCTGGCTGAAGTAGGACTTCTGCTCTGGGTGTGCTCCATTGCCCTAGAGCTGAAAGGCACAACGTGCAGGCTTCTTTCCAAAGGGCGAGTTGGGCCCCACAGCATCTTGCTTCCAGCTCTTTGGGAAGCTAAGAAACAACTCGCTCTCCACAGTGCTCTTACAGCATACCGGGGACATTTCTTCCATAGGCCTGTGAAACGCAGTTTCTTTGCAGGCCTGATCTGGCTGAAGTAGGACTTCTGTTCTGGGTGTGCTCCATTGCCCTAGAGCTGAAAGGCACAACGTGCAGGCTTCTTTCCAAAGGGCGAGTTGGGCCACACAGCATCTTGCTTCCAGCTCTTTGGGAAGCTAAGAAACAACTCGCTCTGCACAGTGCTCTTACAGCCTACCGGAAACATCTCTTCCAAAGGCCTGTGAAACGCTGTTTCTTTGCAGGCCTGATCTGGCTGAAGTAGGACTTCTGCTCTGGGTGTGCTCCATTGCCCTAGAGCTGAAAGGCACAAAGTGCAGGCTTCTTTCCAAAGGGCGAGTTGGGCACCACAGCATCTTGCTTCCAGCTCTTTGGGAAGCTAAGAAAGAACTCGCTCTGCACAGTGCTCTTACAGCCTACCGGGAACATCTCCTCCAAAGGCCTGTGAAATGCAGTTTCTTTGCAGGCCTGATCTGGCTGAAGTAGGACTTCTGCTCTGGGTGTGCTCCATTGCCCTAGAGCTGAAAGGCACAACGTGCAGGCTTCTTTCCAAAGGGCGAGTTGGGCCCCACAGCATCTTGCTTCCAGCTCTTTGGGAAGCTAAGAAACAACTCGCTCTGCACAGTGCTCTTACAGCCTACCGGGAACATCACTTCCAAAGGCCTCTGAAACGCAGTTTCTTTGCAGTCCTGCTCTGGCTGAAGTAGGACTTCTGCTCTGGGTGTGCTCCATTCCCCTAGAGCTGAAAGGCACAACGTGCAGGCTTCTTTCCAAAGGGCGAGTTGGGCCCCACAGCATCTTGCTTCCAGCTCTTTGGGAAGCTAAGAAACAACTCGCTCTGCACAGTGCTCTTACAGCCTACCGGGAACATCTCTTCCCAAGGCCTGTGAAATGCAGTTTCTTTGCAGGCCTGATCTGGCTGAAGTAGGACTTCTGCTCTGGGTGTGCTCCATTGCCCTAGAGCTGAAAGGCACAACGTGCAGGCTTCTTTCCAAAGGGCGAGTTGGGCCCCACAGCATCTTGCTTCCAGCTCTTTGGGAAGCTAAGAAACAACTCGCTCTGCACAGTGCTCTTACAGCCTACCGGAAACATCTCTTCCAAAGGCCTGTGAAACGCAGTTTCTTTGCAGGCCTGATCTGGCTGAAGTAGGACTTCTGCTCTGGGTGTGCTCAATTGCCCTAGAGCTGAAAGGCACAACGTGCAGGCTTCTTTCCAAAGGGCGAGTTGGGCCACACAGCATCTTGCTTCCAGCTCTTTGGGAAGCTAAGAAACAACTCGCTCTCCACAGTGCTCTTACAGCATACCGGGGACATTTCTTCCATAGGCCTGTGAAACGCAGTTTCTTTGCAGGCCTGATCTGGCTGAAGTAGGACTTCTGCTCTGGGTGTGCTCCATTGCCCTAGAGCTGAAAGGCACAACGTGCAGGCTTCTTTCCAAAGGGCGAGTTGGGCCCCACAGCATCTTGCTTCCAGCTCTTTGGGAAGGTAAGAAACAACTCGCTCTGCACAGTGCTCTTACAGCCTACCGGAAACATCTCTTCCAAAGGCCTGTGAAACGCTGTTTCTTTGCAGGCCTGATCTGGCTGAAGTAGGACTTCTGCTCTGGGTGTGCTCCATTGCCCTAGAGCTGAAAGGCACAAAGTGCAGGCTTCTTTCCAAAGGGCGAGTTGGGCACCACAGCATCTTGCTTCCAGCTCTTTGGGAAGCTAAGAAAGAACTCGCTCTGCACAGTGCTCTTACAGCCTACCGGGAACATCTCCTCCAAAGGCCTGTGAAACGCAGTTTCTTTGCAGGCCTGATCTGGCTGAAGTAGGACTTCTGCTCTGGGTGTGCTCCATTGCCCTAGAGCTGAAAGGCACAACGTGCAGGCTTCTTTCCAAAGGGCGAGTTGGGCCCCACATCATCTTGCTTCCAGCTCTTTGGGAAGCTAAGAAACAACTCGCTCTGCACAGTGCTCTTACAGCCTACCGGGAACATCACTTCCAAAGGCCTCTGAAACGCAGTTTCTTTGCAGTCCTGCTCTGGCTGAAGTAGGACTTCTGCTCTGGGTGTGCTCCATTCCCCTAGAGCTGAAAGGCACAACGTGCAGGCTTCTTTCCAAAGGGTGAGTTGGGCCCCACAGCATCTTGCTTCCAGCTGTTTGGGAAGCTAAGAAACAACTCGCTCTGCACAGTGCTCTTACAGCCTACCGGGAACATCTCTTCCAAAGGCCTGTGAAACGCAGTTTCTTTGCAGGCCTGATCTGGCTGAAGTAGGACTTCTGCTCTGGGTGTGCTCCATTGCCCTAGAGCTGAAAGGCACAATGTGCAGGCTTCTTTCCAAAGGGCGAGTTGGGCCCCACAGCATCTTGCTTCCAGCTCTTTGGGAAGCTAAGAAACAACTCGCTCTGCACAGTGCTCTTACAGCCTACCGGAAACATCTCTTCCAAAGGCCTGTGAAACGCAGTTTCTTTGCAGGCCTGATCTGGCTGAAGTAGGACTTCTGCTCTGGGTGTGCTCCATTGCCCTAGAGCTGAAAGGCACAACGTGCAGGCTTCTTTCCAAAGGGCGAGTTGGGCCCCACAGCATCTTGCTTCCAGCTCTTTGGGAAGGTAAGAAACAACTCGCTCTGCACAGTGCTCTTACAGCATACCGGAAACATCTCTTCCAAAGGCCTGTGAAACGCAGTTTCTTTGCAGGCCTGATCTGGCTGAAGTAGGACTTCTGCTCTGGGTGTGCTCCATTGCCCTAGAGCTGAAAGGCACAACGTGCAGGCTTCTTTCCAAAGGGCGAGTTGGGCCACACAGCATCTTGCTTCCAGCTCTTTGGGAAGCTAAGAAACAACTCGCTCTGCACAGTGCTCTTACAGCCTACCGGAAACATCTCTTCCAAAGGCCTCTGAAACGCAGTTTCTTTGCAGGCCTGATCTGGCTGAAGTAGGACTTCTGCTCTGGGTGTGCTCCATTGCCCTAGAGCTGAAAGGCACAACGTGCAGGCTTCTTTCCAAAGGGCGAGTTGGGCCACACAGCATCTTGCTTCCATCTCTTTGGGAAGCTAAGAAACAACTCGCTCTCCACAGTGCTCTTACAGCATACCGGGGACATTTCTTCCATAGGCCTGTGAAACGCAGTTTCTTTGCAGGCCTGATCTGGCTGAAGTAGGACTTCTGCTCTGGGTGTGCTCCATTGCCCTAGAGCTGAAAGGCACAACGTGCAGGCTTCTTTCCAAAGGGCGAGTTGGGCCCCACAGCATCTTGCTTCCAGCTCTTTGGGAAGCTAAGAAACAACTCGCTCTGCACAGTGCTCTTACAGCCTACCGGGAACATCTCTTCCAAAGGCCTGAGAAACGCAGATATTTTGCTGGCCTGATCTGGCTGAAGTAGGACTTCTGCTCTGGCTGTGCTCCATTGCCCTAGAGCTGAAAGGCACAACGTGCAGGCTTCTTTCCAAAGGGCGAGTTGGGCCCCACAGCATCTTGCTTCCAGCTCTTTGGGAAGGTAACAAACAACTCGCTCTGCACAGTGCTCTTACAGCCTACCGGGAACATCTCTTCCAAAGGCCTGTGAAACGCAGTTTCTTTGCAGGCCTGACCTGGCTGAAGTAGGGCTTCTGCTCTGGGTGTGCTCCATTGCCCTAGAGCTGAAAGGCACAACGTGCAGGCTTCTTTCCAAAGGGCAGTTTGGGTCCCACAGCATCTTGCTTCCAGCTCTTTGGGAAGGTAAGAAACAACTCGCTCTGCACAGTGCTCTTACAGCCTACCGGGAACATCTCTTCCAAAGGCCTGAGAAATGCAGAGTCTTTGCAGGCCTGATCTGGCTGAAGTAGGACTTCTGCTCTGGGTGTGCTCCATTGCCCTAGAGCTGAAAGGCACAACGTGCAGGCTTCTTTCCAAAGGGCGAGTTGGGCCCCACAGCATCTTGCTTCCAGCTCTTTGGGAAGGTAAGAAACAACTCGCTCTGCACAGTGCTCTTACAGCCTACCGGAAACATCTCTACCAAAGGTCTGTGAAACGCAGTTTCTTTGCAGGCCTGATCTGGCTGAAGTAGGACTTCTGCTCTGGGTGTGCTACATTGCCCTAGAGCTGAAAGGCACAACGTGCAGGCTTCTTTCCAAAGGGCGAGTTGGGCCCCACAGCATCTTGCTTCCAGCTCTTTGGGAAGCTAAGAAACAACTCGCTCTGCACAGTGCTCTTACAGCCTACCGGGAGCATCTCTTCCAAAGGCCTGTGAAACGCAGTTTCTTTGCAGGCCTGATCTGGCTGAAGTAGGACTTCTGCTCTGGGTGTGCTCCATTGCCCTAGAGCTGAAAGGCACAACGTGCAGGCTTCTTTCCAAAGGGCGAGTTGGGCCCCACAGCATCTTGCTTCCAGCTCTTTCGGAAGCTAAGAGAAATCTCGCTCTGCTCAGTGCTCTTACAGATTACTGGGAACATCTCTTCCAACGGCCTGTGAAACGCAGTTTCTTTGCAGGCCTGATCAGGCTGAAGTAGGACTTCTGCTCTGGCTGTGCTCCATTGCCCTAGAGCTGAAAGGCACAACGTGCAGGCTTCTTTCCAAAGGGCAGGTTGGGTCCCACAGCATCTTGCTTCCAGCTCTTTGGGAAGCTAAGAAACAACTCGCTCTGCACAGTGCTCTTACAGCCTACCGGGAACATCTCATCCAAAGGCCTGAGGAACGCAGAGTCTTTGCAGGCATGATCTGGCTGAAGTAGGACTTCTGCTCGGGGTGTGCTCCCTTGCCCTAGAGCTGAAAGGCACAACGTGCAGGCTTCTTTCCAAAGGGCGAGTTGGGCCCCACAGCATCTTGCTTCCAGCTCTTTGGGAAGCTAAGAAAGAACTCGCTCTGCACAGTGCTCTTACAGCCTACCGGGAACATCTCCTCCAAAGGCCTGTGAAATGCAGTTTCTTTGCAGGCCTGATCTGGCTGAAGTAGGACTTCTGCTCTGGGTGTGCTCCATTGCCCTAGAGCTGAAAGGCACAACGTGCAGGCTTCTTTCCAAAGGGCAGGTTGGGTCCCACAGCATCTTGCTTACAGCTCTTTGGGAAACTAAGAAACAACTCGCTCTGCACAGTGCTCTTACAGCCTACCGGGAACATCTCTTCCAAAGGCCTGAGAAACGCAGATTTTTTGCTGGCCTGATCTGGCTGAAGTAGGACTTCTGCTCTGGCTGTGCTCCATTGCCCTAGAGCTGAAAGGCACAACGTGCAGGCTTCTTTCCAAAGGGCGAGTTGGGCCCCACAGCATCTTGCTTCCAGCTCTTTGGGAAGCTAAGAAACAACTCGCTCTGCACAGTGCTCTTACAGCCTACCGGAAACATCTCTACCAAAGGTCTGTGAAACGCAGTTTCTTTGCAGGCCTGATCTGGCTGAAGTAGGACTTCTGCTCTGGGTGTGCTCCATTGCCCTAGAGCTGAAAGGCACAACGTGCAGGCTTCTTTCCAAAGGGCGAGTTGGGCCCCACAGCATCTTGCTTCCAGCTCTTTGGGAAGCTAAGAAACAACTCGCTCTGCACAGTGCTCTTACAGCCTACCGGAAACATCTCTTCCAAAGGCCTGTGAAACGCAGTTTCTTTGCAGGCCTGATCTGGCTGAAGTAGGACTTTGGCTCTGGGTGTGCTCCATTGCCCTAGAGCTGAAAGGCACAACGTGCAGGCTTCTTTCCAAAGGGCGAGTTGGGCCACACAGCATCTTGCTTCCAGCTCTTTGGGAAGCTAAGAAACAACTCGCTCTCCACAGTGCTCTTACAGCATACCGGGGACATTTCTTCCATAGGCCTGTGAAACGCAGTTTCTTTGCAGGCCTGATCTGGCTGAAGTAGGACTTCTGCTCTGGGTGTGCTCCATTGCCCTAGAGCTGAAAGGCACAACGTGCAGGCTTCTTTCCAAAGGGCGAGTTGGGCCCCACAGCATCTTGCTTCCAGCTCTTTGGGAAGCTAAGAAACAACTCGCTCTGCACAGTGCTCTTACAGCCTACCGGGAACATCTCTTCCAAAGGCCTGAGAAACGCAGATATTTTGCTGGCCTGATCTGGCTGAAGTAGGACTTCTGCTCTGGCTGTGCTCCATTGCCCTAGAGCTGAAAGGCACAACGTGCAGGCTTCTTTCCAAAGGGCGAGTTGGGCCCCACAGCATCTTGCTTCCACCTCTTTGGGAAGCTAAGAAACAGCTCGCTCTGCACAGTGCTCTTACAGCCTACCGGGAACATCTCTTCCAAAGGCCTGTGAAACGCAGTTTCTTTGCAGGCCTGACCTGGCTGAAGTAGGGCTTCTGCTCTGGGTGTGCTCCATTGCCCTAGAGTTGAAAGGCACAACGTGCAGTCTTCTTTCCAAAGGGCAGTTTGGGTCCCACAGCATCTTGCTTCCAGCTCTTTGGGAAGGTAAGAAACAACTCGCTCTGCACAGTGCTCTTACAGCCTACCGGGAACATCTCTTCCAAAGGCCTGAGAAATGCAGAGTCTTTGCAGGCCTGATCTGGCTGAAGTAGGACTTCTGCTCTGGGTGTGCTCCATTGCCCTAGAGCTGAAAGGCACAACGTGCAGGCTTCTTTCCAAAGGGCGAGTTGGGCCCCACAGCATCTTGCTTCCAGCTCTTTGGGAAGGTAAGAAACAACTCGCTCTGCACAGTGCTCTTACAGCCTACCGGAAACATCTCTACCAAAGGTCTGTGAAACGCAGTTTCTTTGCAGGCCTGATCTGGCTGAAGTAGGACTTCTGCTCTGGGTGTGCTACATTGCCCTAGAGCTGAAAGGCACAACGTGCAGGCTTCTTTCCAAAGGGCGAGTTGGGCCCCACAGCATCTTGCTTCCAGCTCTTTGGGAAGCTAAGAAACAACTCGCTCTGCACAGTGCTCTTACAGCCTACCGGGAGCATCTCTTCCAAAGGCCTGTGAAACGCAGTTTCTTTGCAGGCCTGATCTGGCTGAAGTAGGACTTCTGCTCTGGGTGTGCTCCATTGCCCTAGAGCTGAAAGGCACAACGTGCAGGCTTCTTTCCAAAGGGCGAGTTGGGCCCCACAGCATCTTGCTTCCAGCTCTTTCGGAAGCTAAGAGAAATCTCGCTCTGCTCAGTGCTCTTACAGCCTACTGGGAACATCTCTTCCAACGGCCTGTGAAACGCAGTTTCTTTGCAGGCCTGATCTGGCTGAAGTAGGACTTCTGCTCTGGCTGTGCTCCATTGCCCTAGAGCTGAAAGGCACAACGTGCAGGCTTCATTCCAAAGGGCAGGTTGGGTCCCACAGCATCTTGCTTCCAGCTCTTTGGGAAGCTAAGAAACAACTCGCTCTGCACAGTGCTCTTACAGCCTACCGGGAACATCTCATCCAAAGGCCTGAGAAACGCAGAGTCTTTGCAGGCATGATCTGGCTGAAGTAGGACTTCTGCTCGGGGTGTGCTCCATTGCCCTAGAGCTGAAAGGCACAACGTGCAGGCTTCTTTCCAAAGGGCGAGTTGGGCCCCACAGCATCTTGCTTCCAGCTCTTTGGGAAGCTAAGAAACAACTCGCTCTGCACAGTGCTCTTACAGCCTACCGGGAACATCTCCTCCAAAGGCCTGTGAAATGCAGTTTCTTTGCAGGCCTGATCTGGCTGAAGTAGGACTTCTGCTCTGGGTGTGCTCCATTGCCCTAGAGCTGAAAGGCACAACGTGCAGGCTTCTTTCCAAAGGGCAGGTTGGGTCCCACAGCATCTTGCTTACAGCTCTTTGGGAAACTAAGAAACAACTCGCTCTGCACAGTGCTCTTACAGCCTACCGGGAACATCTCTTCCAAAGGCCTGAGAAACGCAGATTTTTTGCTGGCCTGATCTGGCTGAAGAAGGACTTCTGCTCTGGCTGTGCTCCATTGCCCTAGAGCTGAAAGGCACAACGTGCAGGCTTCTTTCCAAAGGGCGAGTTGGGCCCCACAGCATCTTGCTTCCAGCTCTTTGGGAAGGTAAGAAACAACTCGCTCTGCACAGTGCTCTTACAGCCTACCGGAAACATCTCTACCAAAGGTCTGTGAAACGCAGTTTCTTTGCAGGCCTGATCTGGCTGAAGTAGGACTTCTGCTCTGGGTGTGCTCCATTGCCCTAGAGCTGAAAGGCACAACGTGCAGGCTTCTTTCCAAAGGGCGAGTTGGGCCCCACAGCATCTTGCTTCCAGCTCTTTTGGAAGCTAAGAAACAACTCGCTCTGCACAGTGCTCTTACAGCCTACCGGGAACATCTCTTCCAAAGGCCTGTGAAACGCAGTTTCTTTGCAGGCCTGATCTGGCTGAAGTAGGACTTCTGCTCTGGGTGTGCTCCATTGCCCTAGAGCTGAAAGGCACAACGTGCAGGCTTCTTTCCAAAGGGCGAGTTGGGCCCCACAGCATCTTGCTTCCAGCTCTTTCGGAAGCTAAGAAAAATCTCGCTCTGCTCAGTGCTCTTACAGCCTACTGGGAACATCTCTTCCAACGGCCTGTGAAACGCAGTTTCTTTGCAGGCCTGATCTGGCTGAAGTAGGACTTCTGCTCTGGGTGTGCTACATTGCCCTAGAGCTGAAAGGCACAACGTGCAGGCTTCTTTCCAAAGGGCAGGTTGGGTCCCACAGCATCTTGCTTCCAGCTCTTTGGGAAGCTAAGAAACAACTCGCTCTGCACAGTGCTCTTACAGCCTACCGGGAACATCTCATCCAAAGGCCTGAGAAACGCAGAGTCTTTGCAGGCATGATCTGGCTGAAGTAGGACTTCTGCTCGGGGTGTGCTCCATTGCCCTAGAGCTGAAAGGCACAACGTGCAGGCTTCTTTCCAAAGGGCGAGTTGGGCCCCACAGCATCTTGCTTCCAGCTCTTTGGGAAGCCAAGAAAGAACTCGCTCTGCACAGTGCTCTTACAGCCTACCGGGAACATCTCCTCCAAAGGCCTGTGAAACGCAGTTTCTTTGCAGGCCTGATCTGGCTGAAGTAGGACTTCTGCTCTGGGTGTGCTCCATTGCCCTAGAGCTGAAAGGCACAACGTGCAGGCTTCTTTCCAAAGGGCGAGTTGGGCCCCACAGCATCTTGCTTCCAGCTCTTTGGGAAGCTAAGAAACAACTCGCTCTGCACAGTGCTCTTACAGCCTACCGGGAGCACCTCTTCCAAAGGCCTGAGAAACGCAGTTTCTTTGCAGGCCTGATCTGGCTGAAGTAGGACTTCTGCTCTGGGTGTGCTCCATTGCCCTAGAGCTGAAAGGCACAACGTGCAGGCTTCTTTCCAAAGGGCGAGTTGGGCCCCACAGCATCTTGCTTCCAGCTCTTTGGGAAGCTAAGAAACAACTCGCTCTGCACAGTGCTCTTACAGCCTACCGGGAACATCTCTTCCAAAGGCCTCTGAAACGCAGTTTCTTTGCAGTCCTGATCTGGCTGAAGTAGGACTTCTGCTCTGGGTGTGCTCCATTCCCCTAGAGCTGAAAGGCACAAGGTGCAGGCTTCTTTCCAAAGGGCGAGTTGGGCCTCACAGCATCTTGCTTCCAGCTCTTTGGGAAGGTAACAAACAACTCGCTCTGCACAGTGCTCTTACAGCCTACCGGGAACATCTCTTCCAAAGGCCTGTGAAACGCAGTTTCTTTGCAGGCCTGACCTGGCTGAAGTAGGGTTTCTGCTCTGGGTGTGCTCCATTGCCCTAGAGCTGAAAGGCACAACGTGCAGGCTTCTTTCCAAAGGGCAGTTTGGTCCCACAGCATCTTGCTTCCAGCTCTTTGGGAAGGTGAGAAACAACTCGCTCTGCACAGTGCTCTTACAGCCTACCGGAAACATCTCTTCCAAAGGCCTGAGAAATGCAGAGTCTTTGCAGGCCTGATCTGGCTGAAGTAGGACTTCTGCTCTGGGTGTGCTCCATTGCCCTAGAGCTGAAAGGCACAACGTGCAGGCTTCTTTCCAAAGGGCGAGTTGGGCCCCACAGCATCTTGCTTCCAGCTCTTTGGGAAGGTAAGAAACAACTCGCTCTGCACAGTGCTCTTACAGCCTACCGGAAACATCTCTACCAAAGGTCTGTGAAACGCAGTTTCTTTGCAGGCCTGATCTGGCTGAAGTAGGACTTCTGCTCTGGGTGTGCTACATTGCCCTAGAGCTGAAAGGCACAACGTGCAGGCTTCTTTCCAAAGGGCGAGTTGGGCCCCACAGCATCTTGCTTCCAGGTCTTTGGGAAGCTAAGAAACAACTCGCTCTGCACAGTGCTCTTACAGCCTACCGGGAGCATCTCTTCCAAAGGCCTGTGAAACGCAGTTTCTTTGCAGGCCTGATCTGGCTGAAGTAGGACTTCTGCTCTGGGTGTGCTCCATTGCCCTAGAGCTGAAAGGCACAACGTGCAGGCTTCTTTCCAAAGGGCGAGTTGGGCCCCACAGCATCTTGCTTCCAGCTCTTTCGGAAGCTAAGAAAAATCTCGCTCTGCTCAGTGCTCTTACAGCCTACTGGGAACATCTCTTCCAACGGCCTGTGAAACGCAGTTTCTTTGCAGGCCTGATCTGGCTGAAGTAGGACTTCTGCTCTGGGTGTGCTACATTGCCCTAGAGCTGAAAGGCACAACGTGCAGGCTTCTTTCCAAAGGGCAGGTTGGGTCCCACAGCATATTGCTTCCAGCTCTTTGGGAAGCTAAGAAACAACTCGCTCTGCACAGTGCTCTTACAGCCTACCGGGAACATCTCATCCAAAGGCCTGAGAAACGCAGAGTCTTTGCAGGCATGATCTGGCTGAAGTAGGACTTCTGCTCTGGGTGTGCTCCATTGCCCTAGAGCTGAAAGGCACAACGTGCAGGCTTCTTTCCAAAGGGCGAGTTGGGCCCCACAGCATCTTGCTTCCAGCTCTTTGGGAAGCTAAGAAAGAACTCGCTCTGCACAGTGCTCTTACAGCCTACCGGGAACATCTCCTCCAAAGGCCTGTGAAACGCAGTTTCTTTGCAGGCCTGATCTGGCTGAAGTAGGACTTCTGCTCTGGGTGTGCTCCATTGCCCTAGAGCTGAAAGGCACAACGTGCAGGCTTCTTTCCAAAGGGCGAGTAGGGCCCCACAGCATCTTGCTTCCAGCACTTTGGGAAGCTAAGAAACAACTCGCTCTGCACAGTGCTCTTACAGCCTAGGGGGAGCACCTCTTCCAAAGGCCTGAGAAACGCAGTTTCTTTGCAGGCCTGATCTGGCTGAAGTAGGACTTCTGCTCTGGGTGTGCTCCATTGCCCTAGAGCTGAAAGGCACAACGTGCAGGCTTCTTTCCAAAGGGCGAGTTGGGCCCCACAGCATCTTGCTTCCAGCTCTTTGGGAAGGTAAGAAACAACTCGCTCTGCACAGTGCTCTTACAGCCTACAGGAAACATCTCTACCAAAGGTCTGTGAAACGCAGTTTCTTTGCAGGCCTGATCTGGCTGAAGTAGGACTTCTGCTCTGGGTGTGCTACATTGCCCTAGAGCTGAAAGGCACAACGTGCAGGCTTCTTTCCAAAGGGCGAGTTGGGCCCCACAGCATCTTGCTTCCAGGTCTTTGGGAAGCTAAGAAACAACTCGCTCTGCACAGTGCTCTTACAGCCTACCGGGAGCATCTCTTCCAAAGGCCTGTGAAACGCAGTTTCTTTGCAGGCCTGATCTGGCTGAAGTAGGACTTCTGCTCTGGGTGTGCTCCATTGCCCTAGAGCTGAAAGGCACAACGTGCAGGCTTCTTTCCAAAGGGCGAGTTGGGCCCCACAGCATCTTGCTTCCAGCTCTTTCGGAAGCTAAGAAAAATCTCGCTCTGCTCAGTGCTCTTACAGCCTACTGGGAACATCTCTTCCAACGGCCTGTGAAACGCAGTTTCTTTGCAGGCCTGATCTGGCTGAAGTAGGACTTCTGCTCTGGGTGTGCTACATTGCCCTAGAGCTGAAAGGCACAACGTGCAGGCTTCTTTCCAAAGGGCAGGTTGGGTCCCACAGCATCTTGCTTCCAGCTCTTTGGGAAGCTAAGAAACAACTCGCTCTGCACAGTGCTCTTACAGCCTACCGGGAACATCTCATCCAAAGGCCTGAGAAACGCAGAGTCTTTGCAGGCATGATCTGGCTGAAGTAGGACTTCTGCTCTGGGTGTGCTCCATTGCCCTAGAGCTGAAAGGCACAACGTGCAGGCTTCTTTCCAAAGGGCGAGTTGGGCCCCACAGCATCTTGCTTCCTGCTCTTTGGGAAGCTAAGAAAGAACTCGCTCTGCACAGTGCTCTTACAGCCTACCGGGAACATCTCCTCCAAAGGCCTGTGAAACGCAGTTTCTTTGCAGGCCTGATCTGGCTGAAGTAGGACTTCTGCTCTGGGTGTGCTCCATTGCCCTAGAGCTGAAAGGCACAACGTGCAGGCTTCTTTCCAAAGGGCGAGTAGGGCCCCACAGCATCTTGCTTCTAGCACTTTGGGAAGCTAAGAAACAACTCGCTCTGCACAGTGCTCTTACAGCCTACCGGGAACATCTCCTCCAAAGGCCTGTGAAACGCAGTTTCTTTGCAGGCCTGATCTGGCTGAAGTAGGACTTCTGCTCTGGGTGTGCTCCATTGCCCTAGAGCTGAAAGGCACAACGTGCAGGCTTCTTTCCAAAGGGCGAGTTGGGCCCCACAGCATCTTGCTTCCAGCTCTTTGGGAAGCTAAGAAACAACTCTCTCTGCACAGTGCTCTTACAGCCTACCGGGAGCACCTCTTCCAAAGGCCTGAGAAACGCAGTTTCTTTGAAGGCCTGATCTGGCTGAAGTAGGACTTCTGCTCTGGGTGTGCTCCATTGCCCTAGAGCTGAAAGGCACAACGTGCAGGCTTCTTTCCAAAGGGCGAGTTGGGCCCCACAGCATCTTGCTTCCAGCTCTTTGGGAAGCTAAGAAACAACTCGCTCTGCACAGTGCTCTTACAGCCTACCGGGAACATCTCTCCCAAAGGCCTGAGAAATGCAGAGTCTTTGCAGGCCTGATCTGGCTGAAGTAGGACTTCTGCTCTGGGTGTGCTCCATTGCCCTAGAGCTGAAAGGCACAACGTGCAGGCTTCTTTCCAAAGGGCGAGTTGGGCCCCACAGCATCTTGCTTCCAGCTCTTTGGGAAGCTAAGAAACAACTCGCTCTGCACAGTGCTCTTACAGCCTACCGGAAACATCTCTACCAAAGGTCTGTGAAACGCAGTTTCTTTGCAGGCCTGATCTGGCTGAAGTAGGACTTCTGCTCTGGGTGTGCTACATTGCCCTAGAGCTGAAAGGCACAACGTGCAGGCTTCTTTCCAAAGGGCGAGTTGGGCCCCACAGCATCTTGCTTCCAGGTCTTTGGGAAGCTAAGAAACAACTCGCTCTGCACAGTGCTCTTACAGCCTACCGGGAGCATCTCTTCCAAAGGCCTGTGAAACGCAGTTTCTTTGCAGGCCTGATCTGGCTGAAGTAGGACTTCTGCTCTGGGTGTGCTCCATTGCCCTAGAGCTGAAAGGCACAACGTGCAGGCTTCTTTCCAAAGGGCGAGTTGGGCCCCACAGCATCTTGCTTCCAGCTCTTTCGGAAGCTAAGAAAAATCTCGCTCTGCTCAGTGCTCTTACAGCCTACTGGGAACATCTCTTCCAACGGCCTGTGAAACGCAGTTTCTTTGCAGGCCTGATCTGGCTGAAGTAGGACTTCTGCTCTGGGTGTGCTACATTGCCCTAGAGCTGAAAGGCACAACGTGCAGGCTTCTTTCCAAAGGGCAGGTTGGGTCCCACAGCATATTGCTTCCAGCTCTTTGGGAAGCTAAGAAACAACTCGCTCTGCACAGTGCTCTTACAGCCTACCGGGAACATCTCATCCAAAGGCCTGAGAAACGCAGAGTCTTTGCAGGCATGATCTGGCTGAAGTAGGACTTCTGCTCTGGGTGTGCTCCATTGCCCTAGAGCTGAAAGGCACAACGTGCAGGCTTCTTTCCAAAGGGCGAGTTGGGCCCCACAGCATCTTGCTTCCAGCTCTTTGGGAAGCTAAGAAACAACTCGCTCTGCACAGTGCTCTTACAGCCTACCGGGAACATCTCTCCCAAAGGCCTGAGAAATGCAGAGTCTTTGCAGGCCTGATCTGGCTGAAGTAGGACTTCTGCTCTGGGTGTGCTCCATTGCCCTAGAGCTGAAAGGCACAACGTGCAGGCTTCTTTCCAAAGGGCGAGTTGGGCCCCACAGCATCTTGCTTCCAGCTCTTTGGGAAGGTAAGAAACAACTCGCTCTGCACAGTGCTCTTACAGCCTACCGGAAACATCTCTACCAAAGGTCTGTGAAACGCAGTTTCTTTGCAGGCCTGATCTGGCTGAAGTAGGACTTCTGCTCTGGGTGTGCTACATTGCCCTAGAGCTGAAAGGCACAACGTGCAGGCTTCTTTCCAAAGGGCGAGTTGGGCCCCACAGCATCTTGCTTCCAGGTCTTTGGGAAGCTAAGAAACAACTCGCTCTGCACAGTGCTCTTACAGCCTACCGGGAGCATCTCTTCCAAAGGCCTGTGAAACGCAGTTTCTTTGCAGGCCTGATCTGGCTGAAGTAGGACTTCTGCTCTGGGTGTGCTCCATTGCCCTAGAGCTGAAAGGCACAACGTGCAGGCTTCTTTCCAAAGGGCGAGTTGGGCCCCACAGCATCTTGCTTCCAGCTCTTTCGGAAGCTAAGAAAAATCTCGCTCTGCTCAGTGCTCTTACAGCCTACTGGGAACATCTCTTCCAACGGCCTGTGAAACGCAGTTTCTTTGCAGGCCTGATCTGGCTGAAGTAGGACTTCTGCTCTGGGTGTGCTACATTGCCCTAGAGCTGAAAGGCACAACGTGCAGGCTTCTTTCCAAAGGGCAGGTTGGGTCCCACAGCATATTGCTTCCAGCTCTTTGGGAAGCTAAGAAACAACTCGCTCTGCACAGTGCTCTTACAGCCTACCGGGAACATCTCATCCAAAGGCCTGAGAAACGCAGAGTCTTTGCAGGCATGATCTGGCTGAAGTAGGACTTCTGCTCTGGGTGTGCTCCATTGCCCTAGAGCTGAAAGGCACAACGTGCAGGCTTCTTTCCAAAGGGCGAGTTGGGCCCCACAGCATCTTGCTTCCAGCTCTTTGGGAAGCTAAGAAAGAACTCGCTCTGCACAGTGCTCTTACAGCCTACCGGGAACATCTCCTCCAAAGGCCTGTGAAACGCAGTTTCTTTGCAGGCCTGATCTGGCTGAAGTAGGACTTCTGCTCTGGGTGTGCTCCATTGCCCTAGAGCTGAAAGGCACAACGTGCAGGCTTCTTTCCAAAGGGCGAGTAGGGCCCCACAGCATCTTGCTTCCAGCACTTTGGGAAGCTAAGAAACAACTCGCTCTGCACAGTGCTCTTACAGCCTAGGGGGAGCACCTCTTCCAAAGGCCTGAGAAACGCAGTTTCTTTGCAGGCCTGATCTGGCTGAAGTAGGACTTCTGCTCTGGGTGTGCTCCATTGCCCTAGAGCTGAAAGGCACAACGTGCAGGCTTCTTTCCAAAGGGCGAGTTGGGCCCCACAGCATCTTGCTTCCAGCTCTTTGGGAAGGTAAGAAACAACTCGCTCTGCACAGTGCTCTTACAGCCTACAGGAAACATCTCTACCAAAGGTCTGTGAAACGCAGTTTCTTTGCAGGCCTGATCTGGCTGAAGTAGGACTTCTGCTCTGGGTGTGCTACATTGCCCTAGAGCTGAAAGGCACAACGTGCAGGCTTCTTTCCAAAGGGCGAGTTGGGCCCCACAGCATCTTGCTTCCAGGTCTTTGGGAAGCTAAGAAACAACTCGCTCTGCACAGTGCTCTTACAGCCTACCGGGAGCATCTCTTCCAAAGGCCTGTGAAACGCAGTTTCTTTGCAGGCCTGATCTGGCTGAAGTAGGACTTCTGCTCTGGGTGTGCTCCATTGCCCTAGAGCTGAAAGGCACAACGTGCAGGCTTCTTTCCAAAGGGCGAGTTGGGCCCCACAGCATCTTGCTTCCAGCTCTTTCGGAAGCTAAGAAAAATCTCGCTCTGCTCAGTGCTCTTACAGCCTACTGGGAACATCTCTTCCAACGGCCTGTGAAACGCAGTTTCTTTGCAGGCCTGATCTGGCTGAAGTAGGACTTCTGCTCTGGGTGTGCTACATTGCCCTAGAGCTGAAAGGCACAACGTGCAGGCTTCTTTCCAAAGGGCAGGTTGGGTCCCACAGCATCTTGCTTCCAGCTCTTTGGGAAGCTAAGAAACAACTCGCTCTGCACAGTGCTCTTACAGCCTACCGGGAACATCTCATCCAAAGGCCTGAGAAACGCAGAGTCTTTGCAGGCATGATCTGGCTGAAGTAGGACTTCTGCTCTGGGTGTGCTCCATTGCCCTAGAGCTGAAAGGCACAACGTGCAGGCTTCTTTCCAAAGGGCGAGTTGGGCCCCACAGCATCTTGCTTCCTGCTCTTTGGGAAGCTAAGAAAGAACTCGCTCTGCACAGTGCTCTTACAGCCTACCGGGAACATCTCCTCCAAAGGCCTGTGAAACGCAGTTTCTTTGCAGGCCTGATCTGGCTGAAGTAGGACTTCTGCTCTGGGTGTGCTCCATTGCCCTAGAGCTGAAAGGCACAACGTGCAGGCTTCTTTCCAAAGGGCGAGTAGGGCCCCACAGCATCTTGCTTCTAGCACTTTGGGAAGCTAAGAAACAACTCGCTCTGCACAGTGCTCTTACAGCCTACCGGGAACATCTCCTCCAAAGGCCTGTGAAACGCAGTTTCTTTGCAGGCCTGATCTGGCTGAAGTAGGACTTCTGCTCTGGGTGTGCTCCATTGCCCTAGAGCTGAAAGGCACAACGTGCAGGCTTCTTTCCAAAGGGCGAGTTGGGCCCCACAGCATCTTGCTTCCAGCTCTTTGGGAAGCTAAGAAACAACTCTCTCTGCACAGTGCTCTTACAGCCTACCGGGAGCACCTCTTCCAAAGGCCTGAGAAACGCAGTTTCTTTGAAGGCCTGATCTGGCTGAAGTAGGACTTCTGCTCTGGGTGTGCTCCATTGCCCTAGAGCTGAAAGGCACAACGTGCAGGCTTCTTTCCAAAGGGCGAGTTGGGCCCCACAGCATCTTGCTTCCAGCTCTTTGGGAAGCTAAGAAACAACTCGCTCTGCACAGTGCTCTTACAGCCTACCGGGAACATCTCTCCCAAAGGCCTGAGAAATGCAGAGTCTTTGCAGGCCTGATCTGGCTGAAGTAGGACTTCTGCTCTGGGTGTGCTCCATTGCCCTAGAGCTGAAAGGCACAACGTGCAGGCTTCTTTCCAAAGGGCGAGTTGGGCCCCACAGCATCTTGCTTCCAGCTCTTTGGGAAGCTAAGAAACAACTCGCTCTGCACAGTGCTCTTACAGCCTACCGGAAACATCTCTACCAAAGGTCTGTGAAACGCAGTTTCTTTGCAGGCCTGATCTGGCTGAAGTAGGACTTCTGCTCTGGGTGTGCTACATTGCCCTAGAGCTGAAAGGCACAACGTGCAGGCTTCTTTCCAAAGGGCGAGTTGGGCCCCACAGCATCTTGCTTCCAGGTCTTTGGGAAGCTAAGAAACAACTCGCTCTGCACAGTGCTCTTACAGCCTACCGGGAGCATCTCTTCCAAAGGCCTGTGAAACGCAGTTTCTTTGCAGGCCTGATCTGGCTGAAGTAGGACTTCTGCTCTGGGTGTGCTCCATTGCCCTAGAGCTGAAAGGCACAACGTGCAGGCTTCTTTCCAAAGGGCGAGTTGGGCCCCACAGCATCTTGCTTCCAGCTCTTTCGGAAGCTAAGAAAAATCTCGCTCTGCTCAGTGCTCTTACAGCCTACTGGGAACATCTCTTCCAACGGCCTGTGAAACGCAGTTTCTTTGCAGGCCTGATCTGGCTGAAGTAGGACTTCTGCTCTGGGTGTGCTACATTGCCCTAGAGCTGAAAGGCACAACGTGCAGGCTTCTTTCCAAAGGGCAGGTTGGGTCCCACAGCATATTGCTTCCAGCTCTTTGGGAAGCTAAGAAACAACTCGCTCTGCACAGTGCTCTTACAGCCTACCGGGAACATCTCATCCAAAGGCCTGAGAAACGCAGAGTCTTTGCAGGCATGATCTGGCTGAAGTAGGACTTCTGCTCTGGGTGTGCTCCATTGCCCTAGAGCTGAAAGGCACAACGTGCAGGCTTCTTTCCAAAGGGCGAGTAGGGCCCCACAGCATCTTGCTTCCAGCACTTTGGGAAGCTAAGAAACAACTCGCTCTGCACAGTGCTCTTACAGCCTAGGGGGAGCACCTCTTCCAAAGGCCTGAGAAACGCAGTTTCTTTGCAGGCCTGATCTGGCTGAAGTAGGACTTCTGCTCTGGGTGTGCTCCATTGCCCTAGAGCTGAAAGGCACAACGTGCAGGCTTCTTTCCAAAGGGCGAGTTGGGCCCCACAGCATCTTGCTTCCAGCTCTTTGGGAAGCTAAGAAACAACTCGCTCTGCACAGTGCTCTTACAGCCTACCGGGAACATCTCTTCCCAAGGCCTGTGAAACGCAGTTTCTTTAGAGGCCTGATCTGGCTGAAGTAGGACTTCTGCTCTGGGTGTGCTCCATTGCCCTAGAGCTGAAAGACACAACGTGCAGGCTTCTTTCCAAAGGGCGAGTTGGGCCCCACAGCATCTTGCTTCCAGCTTTTTCGGAAGCTAAGAAAAATCTCGCTCTGCTCAGTGCTCTTACAGCCTACCGGGAACATCTCATCCAACGGCCTGAGAAACGCAGAGTCTTTGCAGGCATGATCTGGCTGAAGTAGGACTTCTGCTCTGGGTGTGCTACATTGCCCTAGAGCTGAAAGGCACAACGTGCAGGCTTCTTTCCAAAGGGCAGGTTGGGTCCCACAGCATCTTGCTTCCAGCTCTTTGGGAAGCTAAGAAACAACTCGCTCTGCACAGTGCTCTTACAGCCTACCGGGAACATCTCATCCAAAGGCCTGAGAAACGCAGAGTCTTTGCAGGCATGATCTGGCTGAAGTAGGACTTCTGCTCGGGGTGTGCTCCATTGCCCTAGAGCTGAAAGGCACAACGTGCAGGCTTCTTTCCAAAGGGCGAGTTGGGCCCCACAGCATCTTGCTTCCAGCTCTTTGGGAAGCTAAGAAAGAACTCGCTCTGCACAGTGCTCTTACAGCCTACCAGGAACATCTCCTCCAAAGGCCTGTGAAACGCAGTTTCTTTGCAGGCCTGATCTGGCTGAAGTAGGACTTCTGCTCTGGCTGTGCTCCATTTCCCTAGAGCTGAAAGGCACAACGTGCAGGCTTCTTTCCAAAGGGCGAGTTGGGCCCCACAGCATCTTGCTTCCAGCTCTTTCGGAAGCTAAGAAAAATCTCGCTCTGCTCAGTGCTCTTACAGCCTACTGGGAACATCTCTTCCAACGGCCTGTGAAACGCAGTTTCTTTGCAGGCCTGATCTGGCTGAAGTAGGACTTCTGCTCTGGGTGTGCTCCATTGCCCTAGAGCTGAAAGGCACAACGTGCAGGCTTCTTTCCAAAGGGCAGGTTGCGTCCCACAGCATCTTGCTTCCAGCTCTTTGGGAAGCTAAGAAACAACTCGCTCTGCACAGTGCTCTTACAGCCTACCGGGAACATCTCATCCAAAGGCCTGAGAAACGCAGAGTCTTTGCAGGCATGATCTGGCTGAAGTAGGACTTCTGCTCGGGGTGTGCTCCATTGCCCTAGAGCTGAAAGGCACAACGTGCAGGCTTCTTTCCAAAGGGCGAGTTGGGCCCCACAGCATCTTGCTTCCAGCTCTTTGGGAAGCTAAGTAACAACTCGCTCTGCACAGTGCTCTTACAGCCTACCGGGAGCATCTCTTCCAAAGGCCTGTGAAACGCAGTTTCTTTGCAGGTCTGATCTGGCTGAAGTAGGACTTCTGCTCTGGGTGTTCTCCATTGCCCTAGAGCTGAAAGGCACAACGTGCAGGCTTCTTTCCAAAGGGTGAGTTGGGCCCCACAGCATCTTGCTTCCAGCTCTTTGGGAAGCTAAGAAACAACTCGCTCTGCACAGTGCTCTTACAGCCTACCGGGAGCACCTCTTCCAAAGGCCTGAGAAACGCAGTTTCTTTGCAGGCCTGATCTGGCTGAAGTAGGACTTCTGCTCTGGGTGTGCTCCATTGCCCTAGAGCTGAAAGGCACAACGTGCAGGCTTCTTTCCAAAGGGCGAGTTGGGCCCCACAGCATCTTGCTTCCAGCTCTTTCGGAAGCTAAGAAACAACTCGCTCTGCACAGTGCTCTTACAGCCTACCGGGAACATCTCTTCCAAAGAACTGTGAAACGCAGTTTCTTTGCAGTCCTGATCTGGCTGAAGTAGGACTTCTGCTCTGGGTGTGCTCCATTCCCCTAGAGCTGAAAGGCACAACGTGCAGGCTTCTTTCCAAAGGGCGAGTTGGGCCCCACAGCATCTTGCTTCCAGCTCTTTGGGAAGGTAACAAACAACTCGCTCTGCACAGTGCTCTTACAGCCTACCGGGAACATCTCTTCCAAAGGCCTGTGAAACGCAGTTTCTTTGCAGGCCTGACCTGGCTGAAGTAGGGTTTCTGCTCTGGGTGTGCTCCATTGCCCTAGAGCTGAAAGGCACAACGTGCAGGCTTCTTTCCAAAGGGCAGTTTGGGTCCCACAGCATCTTGCTTCCAGCTCTTTGGGAAGGTGAGAAACAACTCGCTCTGCACAGTGCTCTTACAGCCTACCGGGAACATCTCTTCCAAAGGCCTGAGAAATGCAGAGTCTTTGCAGGCCTGATCTGGTTGAAGTAGGACTTCTGCTCTGGGTGTGCTCCATTGCCCTACAGCTGAAAGGCACAACGTGCAGGCTTCTTTCCAAAGGGCGAGTTGGGCCCCACAGCATCTTGCTTCCAGCTCTTTGGGAAGGTAAGAAACAACTCGCTCTGCACAGTGCTCTTACAGCCTACCGGAAACATCTCTACCAAAGGTCTGTGAAACGCAGTTTCTTTGCAGGCCTGATCTGGCTGAAGTAGGACTTCTGCTCTGGGTGTGCTACATTGCCCTAGAGCTGAAAGGCACAACGTGCAGGCTTATTTCTAAAGGGCGAGTTGGGCCCCACAGCATCTTGCTTCCAGCTCTTTGGGAAGCTAAGAAACAACTCGCTCTGCACAGTGCTCTTACAGCCTACCGGGAGCATCTCTTCCAAAGGCCTGTGAAACGCAGTTTCTTTGCAGGCCTGATCTGGCTGAAGTAGGACTTCTGCTCTGGGTGTGCTCCATTGCCCTAGAGCTGAAAGGCACAACGTGCAGGCTTCTTTCCAAAGGGCGAGTTGGCCCCATAGCATCTTGCTTCCAGCTCTTTCGGAAGCTAAGAAAAATCTCGCTCTGCTCAGTGCTCTTACAGCCTACTGGGAACATCTCTTCCAACGGCCTGTGAAACGCAGTTTCTTTGCAGGCCTGATCTGGCTGAAGTAGGACTTCTGCTCTGGGTGTGCTCCATTGCCCTAGAGCTGAAAGGCACAACGTGCAGGCTTCTTTCCAAAGGGCAGGTTGGGTCCCACAGCATCTTGCTTCCAGCTCTTTGGGAAGCTAAGAAACAACTCGCTCTGCACAGTGCTCTTACAGCCTACCGGGAACATCTCATCCAAAGGCCTGAGAAACGCAGAGTCTTTGCAGGCATGATCTGGCTGAAGTAGGACTTCTGCTCGGGGTGTGCTCCATTGCCCTAGAGCTGAAAGGCACAACGTGCAGGCTTCTTTCCAAAGGGCGAGTTGGGCCCCACAGCATCTTGCTTCCAGCTCTTTGGGAAGCTAAGAAAGAACTCGCTCTGCACAGTGCTCTTACAGCCTACCAGGAACATCTCCTCCAAAGGCCTGTGAAACGCAGTTTCTTTGCAGGCCTGAGCTGGCTGAAGTAGGACTTCTGCTCTGGGTGTGCTCCATTTCCCTACAGCTGAAAGGCACAACGTGCAGGCTTCTTTCCAAAGGGCGAGTTGGGCCCCACAGCATCTTGCTTCCAGCTCTTTGGGAAGCTAAGAAACAACTCGCTCTGCACAGTGCTCTTACAGCCTACTGGGAACATCTCTTCCCAAGGCCTGTGAAACGCAGTTTCTTTGCAGTCCTGATCTGGCTGAAGTAGGACTTCTGCTCTGGGTGTGCTCCATTGCCCTAGAGCTGAAAGGCACAACGTGCAGGCTTCTTTCCAAAGGGCGAGTTGGGCCCCACAGCATCTTGCTTCCAGCTCTTTGGGAAGCTAAGAAACAACTCGCTCTGCTCAGTGCTCTTACAGCCTACCGGGAACATCTCTTCCAAAGGCCTGTGAAACGCAGTTTCCTTAGAGGCCTGATCTGGCTGAAGTAGGACTTCTGCTCTGGGTGTGCTCCATTGCCCTAGAGCTGAAAGACACAACGTGCAGGCTTCTTTCCAAAGGGCGAGTTGGGCCCCACAGCATCTTGCTTCCAGCTCTTTCGGAAGCTAAGAAAAATCTCGCTCTGCTCAGTGCTCTTACAGCCTACTGGGAACATCTCTTCCAACGGCCTGTGAAACGCAGTTTCTTTGCAGGCCTGATCTGGCTGAAGTAGGACTTCTGCTCTGGGTGTGCTACATTGCCCTAGAGCTGAAAGGCACAACTTGCAGGCTTCTTTCCAAAGGGCAGGTTGTGTCCCACAGCATCTTGCTTCCAGCTCTTTGGGAAGCTAAGAAACAACTCGCTCTGCACAGTGCTCTTACAGCCTACCGGGAACATCTCATCCAAAGGCCTGAGAAACGCAGAGTCTTTGCAGGCATGATCTGGCTGAAGTAGGACTTCTGCTCTGGGTGTGCTCCATTGCCCTAGAGCTGAAAGGCACAACGTGCTGGCTTCTTTCCAAAGGGTGAGTTGGGCCCCACAGCATCTTGCTTCCAGCTCTTTGGGAAGGTAACAAACAACTCGCTCTGCACAGTGCTCTTACAGCCTACCGGGAACATCTCTTCCAAAGGCCTGTGAAACGCAGTTTCTTTGCAGGCCTGACCTGGCTGAAGTAGGGTTTCTGCTCTGGGTGTGCTCCATTGCCCTAGAGCTGAAAGGCACAACGTGCAGGCTTCTTTCCAAAGGGCAGTTTGGGTCCCACAGCATCTTGCTTCCAGCTCTTTGGGAAGGTGAGAAACAACTCGCTCTGCACAGTGCTCTTACAGCCTACCGGGAACATCTCTTCCAAAGGCCTGAGAAATGCAGAGTCTTTGCAGGCCTGATCTGGTTGAAGTAGGACTTCTGCTTTGGGTGTGCTCCATTGCCCTACAGCTGAAAGGCACAACGTGCAGGCTTCTTTCCAAAGGGCGAGTTGGGCCATACAGCATCTTGCTTCCAGCTCTTTGGGAAGGTAAGAAACAACTCGCTCTGCACAGTGCTCTTACAGCCTACCGGAAACATCTCTACCAAAGGTCTGTGAAACGCAGTTTCTTTGCAGGCCTGATCTGGCTGAAGTAGGACTTCTGCTCTGGGTGTGCTACATTGCACTAGAGCTGAAAGGCACAACGTGCAGGCTTATTTCTAAAGGGCGAGTTGGGCCCCACAGCATCTTGCTTCCAGCTCTTTGGGAAGCTAAGAAACAACTCGCTCTGCACAGTGCTCTTACAGCCTACCGGGAGCATCTCTTCCAAAGGCCTGTGAAACGCAGTTTCTTTGCAGGCCTGATCTGGCTGAAGTAGGACTTCTGCTCTGGGTGTGCTCCATTGCCCTAGAGCTGAAAGGCACAACGTGCAGGCTTCTTTCCAAAGGGCGAGTTGGCCCCATAGCATCTTGCTTCCAGCTCTTTCGGAAGCTAAGAAAAATCTCGCTCTGCTCAGTGCTCTTACAGCCTACTGGGAACATCTCTTCCAACGGCTTGTGAAACGCAGTTTCTTTGCAGGCCTGATCTGGCTGAAGTAGGACTTCTGCTCTGGGTGTGCTACATTGCCCTAGAGCTGAAAGGCACAACGTGCAGGCTTCTTTCCAAAGGGCAGGTTGGGTCCCACAGCATCTTGCTTCCAGCTCTTTGGGAAGCTAAGAAACAACTCGCTCTGCACAGTGCTCGTACAGCCTACCGGGAACATCTCATCCAAAGGCCTGAGAAACGCAGAGTCTTTGCAGGCATGATCTGGCTGAAGTAAGACTTCTGCTCGGGGTGTGCTCCATTGCCCTAGAGCTGAAAGGCACAACGTGCAGGCTTCTTTCCAAAGGGCGAGTTGGGCCCCACAGCATCTTGCTTCCAGCTCTTTGGGAAGCTAAGAAAGAACTCGCTCTGCACAGTGCTCTTACAGCCTACTGGGAACATCTCCTCCAAAGGCCTGTGAAACGCAGTTTCTTTGCAGGCCTGATCTGGCTGAAGTAGGACTTCTGCTCTGGGTGTGCTCCATTGCCCTAGAGCTGAAAGGCACAACGTGCAGGCTTCTTTCCAAAGGGCGAGTTGGGCCCCACAGCATCTTGCTTCCAGCTCTTTGGGAAGCTAAGAAACAACTCGCTCTGCACAGTGCTCTTAGAGCCTACCGGGAGCACCTCTTCCAATGGCCTGAGAAACGCAGTTTCTTTGCAGGCCTGATCTGGCTGAAGTAGGACTTCTGCTCTGGGTGTGCTCCATTGCCCTAGAGCTGAAAGGCACAACGTGCAGGCTTCTTTCCAAAGGGCGAGTTGGGCCCCACAGCATCTTGCTTCCAGCTCTTTGGGAAGCTAAGAAACAACTCGCTCTGCACAGTGCTCTTACAGCCTACCGGGAACATCTCTTCCAAAGGCCTCTGAAACGCAGTTTCTTTGCAGTCCTGCTCTGGCTGAAGTAGGACTTCTGCTCTGGGTGTGCTCCATTCCCCTAGAGCTGAAAGGCACAACGTGCAGGCTTCTTTCCAAAGGGCGAGTTGGGCCCCACAGCATCTTGCTTCCAGCTCTTTGGGAAGGTAACAAACAACTCGCTCTGCACAGTGCTCTTACAGCCTACCGGGAACATCTCTTCCAAAGGCCTGTGAAACGCAGTTTCTTTGAAGGCCTGACCTGGCTGAAGTAGGGTTTCTGCTCTGGGTGTGCTCCATTGCCCTAGAGCTGAAAGGCACAACGTGCAGGCTTCTTTCCAAAGGGCAGTTTGGGCCCCACAGCATCTTGCTTCCAGCTCTTTGGGAAGGTGAGAAACAACTCGCTCTGCACAGTGCTCTTACAGCCTACCGGGAACATCTCTTCCAAAGGCCTGAGAAATGCAGAGTCTTTGCAGGCCAGATCTGGCTGAAGTAGGACTTCTGCTCTGGGTGTGCTCCATTGCCCTAGAGCTGAAAGGCACAACGTGCAGGCTTCTTTCCAAAGGGCGAGTTGGGCCCCACAGCATCTTGCTTCCAGCTCTTTGGGAAGGTAAGAAACAACTCGCTCTGCACAGTGCTCTTACAGCCTACCGGAAACATCTCTACCAAAGGTCTGTGAAACGCAGTTTCTTTGCAGGCCTGATCTGGCTGAAGTAGGACTTCTGCTCTGGGTGTGCTCCATTGCCCTAGAGCTGAAAGGCACAACGTGCAGGCTTCTTTCCAAAGGGCGAGTTGGGCCCCACAGCATCTTGCTTCCAGCTCTTTGGGAAGCTAAGAAACAACTCGCTCTGCACAGTGCTCGTACAGCCTACCGGGAACATCTCATCCAAAGGCCTGAGAAACGCAGAGTCTTTGCAGGCATGATCTGGCTGAAGTAGGACTTCTGCTCGGGGTGTGCTCCATTGCCCTAGAGCTGAAAGGCACAACGTGCAGGCTTCTTTCCAAAGGGCGAGTTGGGCCACACAGCATCTTGCTTCCAGCTCTTTGGGAAGCTAAGAAAGAACTCGCTCTGCACAGTGCTCTTACAGCCTACCGGGAACATGTCCTCCGAAGGCCTGTGAAACGCAGTTTCTTTGCAGGCCTGATCTGGCTGAAGTAGGGCTTCTGCTCTGGGTGTGCTCCATTGCCCTAGAGCTGAAAGGCACAACGTGCAGGCTTTTTTCCAAAGGGCAGGTTGGGTCCCACAGCATCTTGCTTACAGCTCTTTGGGAAGCTAAGAAACAACTCGCTCTGCACAGTGCTCTTACAGCCTACCGGGAGCATCTCTTCCAAAGGCCTGTGAAACGCAGTTTCTTTGCAGGCCTGATCTGGCTGAAGTAGGACTTCTGCTCTGGGTGTGCTCCATTGCCCTAGAGCTGAAAGGCACAACGTGCAGGCTTCTTTCCAAAGGGTGAGTTGGGCCCCACAGCATCTTGCTTCCAGCTCTTTGGGAAGGTAACAAACAACTCGCTCTGCACAGTGCTCTTACAGCCTACCGGGAACATCTCTTCCAAAGGCCTGTGAAACGCAGTTTCTTTGCAGGCCTGACCTGGCTGAAGTAGGGTTTCTGATCTGGGTGTGCTCCATTGCCCTAGAGCTGAAAGGCACAACGTGCAGGCTTCTTTCCAAAGGGCAGTTTGGGTCCCACAGCATCTTGCTTCCAGCTCTTTGGGAAGGTGAGAAACAACTCGCTCTGCACAGTGCTCTTACAGCCTACCGGGAACATCTCTTCCAAAGGCCTGAGAAATGCAGAGTCTTTGCAGGCCTGATCTGGTTGAAGTAGGACTTCTGCTTTGGGTGTGCTCCATTGCCCTACAGCTGAAAGGCACAACGTGCAGGCTTCTTTCCAAAGGGCGAGTTGGGCCCCACAGCATCTTGCTTCCAGCTCTTTGGGAAGCTAAGAAACAACTCGCTCTGCACAGTGCTCTTACAGCCTACCGGAAACATCTCTACCAAAGGTCTGTGAAACGCAGTTTCTTTGCAGGCCTGATCTGGCTGAAGTAGGACTTCTGCTCTGGGTGTGCTACATTGCCCTAGAGCTGAAAGGCACAACGTGCAGGCTTATTTCTAAAGGGCGAGTTGGGCCCCACAGCATCTTGCTTCCAGCTCTTTGGGAAGCTAAGAAACAACTCGCTCTGCACAGTGCTCTTACAGCCTACCGGGAGCATCTCTTCCAAAGGCCTGTGAAACGCAGTTTCTTTGCAGGCCTGATCTGGCTGAAGTAGGACTTCTGCTCTGGGTGTGCTCCATTGCCCTAGAGCTGAAAGGCACAACGTGCAGGCTTCTTTCCAAAGGGCGAGTTGGCCCCATAGCATCTTGCTTCCAGCTCTTTCGGAAGCTAAGAAAAATCTCGCTCTGCTCAGTGCTCTTACAGCCTACTGGGAACATCTCTTCCAACGGCCTGTGAAACGCAGTTTCTTTGCAGGCCTGATCTGGCTGAAGTAGGACTTCTGCTCTGGGTGTGCTACATTGCCCTAGAGCTGAAAGGCGCAACGTGCAGGCTTCTTTCCAAAGGGCAGGTTGGGTCCCTCAGCATCTTGCTTCCAGCTCTTTGGGAAGCTAAGAAAAAACTCGCTCTGCACAGTGCTCTTACAGCCTACCGGGAACATCTCATCCAAAGGCCTGAGAAACGCAGAGTCTTTGCAGGCCTGATCTGGCTGAAGTAGGACTTCTGCTCGGGGTGTGCTCCATTGCCCTAGAGCTGAAAGGCACAACGTGCAGGCTTCTTTCCAAAGGGCGAGTTGGGCCCCACAGCATCTTGCCTCCAGCTCTTTGGGAAGCTAAGAAAGAACTCGCTCTGCACAGTGCTCTTACAGCCTACCGGGAACATCTCCTCCAAAGGCCTGTGAAACGCAGTTTCTTTGCAGGCCTGATCTGGCTGAAGTAGGACTTCTGCTCTGGGTGTGCTCCATTGCCCTAGAGCTGAAAGGCACAACGTGCAGGCTTCTTTCCAAAGGGCGAGTTGGGCCCCACAGCATCTTGCTTCCAGCTCTTTGGGAAGCTAAGAAACAACTCGCTCTGCACAGTGCTCTTACAGCCTACCGGGAGCACCTCTTCCAAAGGCCTGAGAAACGCAGTTTCTTTGCAGGCCTGATCTGGCTGAAGTAGGACTTCTGCTCTGGGTGTGCTCCATTGCCCTAGAGCTGAAAGACACAACGTGCAGGCTTCTTTCCAAAGGGCAGGTTGGGTCCCACAGCATCTTGCTTACAGCTCTTTGGGAAACTAAGAAACAACTCGCTCTGCACAGTGCTCTTACAGCCTACCGGGAACATCTCTTCCAAAGGCCTGAGAAACGCAGATTTTTTGCTGGCCTGATCTGGCTGAAGTAGGACTTCTGCTCTGGCTGTGCTCCATTGCCCTAGAGCTGAAAGGCACAACGTGCAGGCTTCTTTCCAAAGGGCGAGTTGGGCCCCACAGCATCTTGCTTCCAGCTCTTTGGGAAGGTAACAAACAACTCGCTCTGCACAGTGCTCTTACAGCCTACCGGGAACATCTCTTCCAAAGGCCTGTGAAACGCAGTTTCTTTGCAGGCCTGACCTGGCTGAAGTAGGGCTTCTGCTCTGGGTGTGCTCCATTGCCCTAGAGCTGAAAGGCACAACGTGCAGGCTTCTTTCCAAAGGGCAGTTTGTGTCCCACAAAATCTTGCTTCCAGCTCTTTGGGAAGGTAAGAAACAACTCGCTCTGCACAGTGCTCTTACAGCCTACCGGGAACATCTCTTCCAAAGGCCTGAGAAATGCAGAGTCTTTGCAGGCCTGATCTGGCTGAAGTAGGACTTCTGCTCTGGGTGTGCTCCATTGCCCTAGAGCTGAAAGGCACAACGTGCAGGCTTCTTTCCAAAGGGCGAGTTGGGCCCCACAGCATCTTGCTTCCAGCTCTTTCGGAAGCTAAGAAAAATCTCGCTCTGCTCAGTGCTCTTACAGCCTACTGGGAACATCTCTTCCAACGGCCTGTGAAACGCAGTTTCTTTGCAGGCCTGATCTGGCTGAAGTAGGACTTCTGCTCTGGGTGTGCTACATTGCCCTAGAGCTGAAAGGCACAACGTGCAGGCTTATTTCCAAAGGGCAGGTTGGGTCCCACAGCATCTTGCTTCCAGCTCTTTGGGAAGCTAAGAAACAACTCGCTCTGCACAGTGCTCGTACAGCCTACCGGGAACATCTCATTCAAAGGCCTGAGAAACGCAGG
Source organism: Equus caballus (assembly GCF_041296265.1). NCBI lineage: Eukaryota > Metazoa > Chordata > Mammalia > Perissodactyla > Equidae > Equus > Equus caballus. Next base: position 34,809,596 of record NC_091689.1, read on the forward strand.
GTCTTTGCAGGCATGATCTGGCTGAAGTAAGACTTCTGCTCGGGGTGTGCTCCATTGCCCTAGAGCTGAAAGGCACAACGTGCAGGCTTCTTTCCAAAGGGCGAGTTGGGCCCCACAGCATCTTGCTTCCAGCTCTTTGGGAAGCTAAGAAAGAACTCGCTCTGCACAGTGCTCTTACAGCCTACTGGGAACATCTCCTCCAAAGGCCTGTGAAACGCAGTTTCTTTGCAGGCCTGATCTGGCTGAAGTAGGACTTCTGCTCTGGGTGTGCTCCATTGCCCTAGAGCTGAAAGGCACAACGTGCAGGCTTCTTTCCAAAGGGCGAGTTGGGCCCCACAGCATCTTGCTTCCAGCTCTTTGGGAAGCTAAGAAACAACTCGCTCTGCACAGTGCTCTTAGAGCCTACCGGGAGCACCTCTTCCAATGGCCTGAGAAACGCAGTTTCTTTGCAGGCCTGATCTGGCTGAAGTAGGACTTCTGCTCTGGGTGTGCTCCATTGCCCTAGAGCTGAAAGGCACAACGTGCAGGCTTCTTTCCAAAGGGCGAGTTGGGCCCCACAGCATCTTGCTTCCAGCTCTTTGGGAAGCTAAGAAACAACTCGCTCTGCACAGTGCTCTTACAGCCTACCGGGAACATCTCTTCCAAAGGCCTCTGAAACGCAGTTTCTTTGCAGTCCTGCTCTGGCTGAAGTAGGACTTCTGCTCTGGGTGTGCTCCATTGCCCTAGAGCTGAAAGGCACAACGTGCAGGCTTCTTTCCAAAGGGCGAGTTGGGCCCCACAGCATCTTGCTTCCAGCTCTTTGGGAAGGTAAGAAACAACTCGCTCTGCACAGTGCTCTTACAGCCTACCGGAAACATCTCTACCAAAGGTCTGTGAAACGCAGTTTCTTTGCAGGCCTGATCTGGCTGAAGTAGGACTTCTGCTCTGGGTGTGCTCCATTGCCCTAGAGCTGAAAGGCACAACGTGCAGGCTTCTTTCCAAAGGGCGAGTTGGGCCCCACAGCATCTTGCTTCCAGCTCTTTGGGAAGCTAAGAAACAACTCGCTCTGCCCAGTGCTCTTACAGCCTACCGGGAGCATCTCTTCCAAAGGCCTGTGAAACGCAGTTTCTTAGCAGGCCTGATCTGACTGAAGTAGGACTTCTGCTCTGGGTGTGCTCCATTGCCCTAGAGCTGAAAGGCACAACGTGCAGGCTTCTTTCCAAAGGGCGAGTTGGGCCCCACAGCATCTTGCTTCCAGCTCTTTCGGAAGCTAAGAAAAATCTCGCTCTGCTCAGTGCTCTTACAGCCTACTGGGAACATCTCTTCCAACGGCCTGTGAAACGCAGTTTCTTTGCAGGCCTGATCTGGCTGAAGTAGGACTTCTGCTCTGGGTGTGCTACATTGCCCTAGAGCTGAAAGGCACAACATGCAGGCTTCTTTCCAAAGGGCAGGTTGGGTCCCACAGCATCTTGCTTCCAGCTCTTTGGGAAGCTAAGAAACAACTCGCTCTGCACAGTGCTCGTACAGCCTACCGGGAACATCTCATCCAAAGGCCTGAGAAACGCAGAGTCTTTGCAGGCATGATCTGGCTGAAGTAGGACTTCTGCTCGGGGTGTGCTCCATTGCCCTAGAGCTGAAAGGCACAACGTGCAGGCTTCTTTCCAAAGGGCGAGTTGGGCCCCACAGCATCTTGCTTCCAGCTCTTTGGGAAGCTAAGAAAGAACTCGCTCTGCACAGTGCTCTTACAGCCTACCGGGAACATCTCCTCCGAAGGCCTGTGAAACGCAGTTTCTTTGCAGGCCTGATCTGGCTGAAGTAGGACTTCTGCTCTGGGTGTGCTCCATTGCCCTAGAGCTGAAAGGCACAACGTGCAGGCTTCTTTCCAAAGGGCAGGTTGGGTCCCACAGCATCTTGCTTACAGCTCTTTGGGAAGCTAAGAAACAACTCGCTCTGCACAGTGCTCTTACAGCCTACCGGTAACATCTCTTCCAAAGGCCTGAGAAACGCAGAGTCTTTGCAGGCCTGATCTGGCTGAAGTAGGACTTCTGCTCTGGGTGTGCTCCATTGCCCTAGAGCTGAAAGGCACAACGTGCAGGCTTCTTTCTAGAGGGCGAGTTGGGCCCCACAGCATCTTGCTTCCAGCTCTTTGGGAATGTAAGAAAGAACTCGCTCTGCACAGTGCTCTTACAGCCTACCGGGAACATCTCTTCCAAAGGCCTGTGAAACGCAGTTTCGGTGCAGGCCTGATCTGGCTGAAGTAGGACTTCTGCTCGGGGTGTGCTCCATTGCCCTAGAGCTGAAAGGCACAACGTGCAGGCTTCTTTCCAAAGGGCGAGTTGGGCCCCACAGCATCTTGCTTCCAGCTCTTTGGGAAGCTAAGAAAGAACTCGCTCTGCACAGTGCTCTTACAGCCTACCGGGAACATCTCCTCCAAAGGCCTGTGAAACGCAGTTTCTTTGCAGGCCTGATCTGGCTGAAGTAGGACTTCTGCTCTGGGTGTGCTCCATTGCCCTAGAGCTGAAAGGCACAACGTGCAGGCTTCTTTCCAAAGGGCGAGTTGGGCCCCACAGCATCTTGCTTCCAGCTCTTTGGGAAGCTAAGAAACAACTCGCTGTGCACAGTGCTCTTACAGCCTACCGGGAGCACCTCTTCCAAAGGCCTGAGAAACGCAGTTTCTTTGCAGGCCTGATCAGGCTGAAGTAGGACTTCTGCTCTGGGTGTGCTCCATTGCCCTAGAGCTGAAAGGCACAACGTGCAGGCTTCTTTCCAAAGGGCGAGTTGGGCCCCACAGCATCTTGCTTCCAGCTCTTTGGGAAGCTAAGAAACAACTCGCTCTGCACAGTGCTCTTACAGCCTACCGGGAACATCTCTTCCAAAGGCCTGAGAAATGCAGAGTCTTTGCAGGCCAGATCTGGCTGAAGTAGGACTTCTGCTCTGGGTGTGCTCCATTGCCCTAGAGCTGAAAGGCACAACGTGCAGGCTTCTTTCCAAAGGGCGAGTTGGGCCCCACAGCATCTTGCTTCCAGCTCTTTGGGAAGCTAAGAAACAACTCGCTCTGCACAGTGCTCTTACAGCCTACCGGAAACATCTCACCAAAGGTCTGTGAAACGCAGTTTCTTTGCAGGCCTGATCTGGCTGAAGTAGGACTTCTGCTCTGGGTGTGCTACATTGCCCTAGAGCTGAAAGGCACAACGTGCAGGCTTCTTTCCAAAGGGCGAGTTGGGCCCCACAGCATCTTGCTTCCAGCTCTTTGGGAAGCTAAGAAACAACTCGCTCTGCCCAGTGCTCTTACAGCCTACCGGGAGCATCTCTTCCAAAGGCCTGTGAAACGCAGTTTCTTTGCAGGCCTGATCTGGCTGAAGTAGGACTTCTGCTCTGGGTGTGCTCCATTGCCCTAGAGCTGAAAGGCACAACGTGCAGGCTTCTTTCCAAAGGGCGAGTTGGGCCCCACAGCATCTTGCTTCCAGCTCTCTCGGAAGCTAAGAAAAATCTCGCTCTGCTCAGTGCTCTTACAGCCTACTGGGAACATCTCTTCCAACGGCCTGTGAAACGCAGTTTCTTTGCAGGCCTGATCTGGCTGAAGTAGGACTTCTGCTCTGGGTGTGCTACATTGCCCTAGAGCTGAAAGGCACAACATGCAGGCTTCTTTCCAAAGGGCAGGTTGGGTCCCACAGCATCTTGCTTCCAGCTCTTTGGGAAGCTAAGAAACAACTCGCTCTGCACAGTGCTCGTACAGCCTACCGGGAACATCTCATCCAAAGGCCTGAGAAACGCAGAGTCTTTGCAGGCATGATCTGGCTGAAGTAGGACTTCTGCTCGGGGTGTGCTCCATTGCCCTAGAGCTGAAAGGCACAACGTGCAGGCTTCTTTCCAAAGGGCGAGTTGGGCCCCACAGCATCTTGCTTCCAGCTCTTTGGGAAGCTAAGAAAGAACTCGCTCTGCACAGTGCTCTTACAGCCTACCGGGAACATCTCCTCCGAAGGCCTGTGAAACGCAGTTTCTTTGCAGGCCTGATCTGGCTGAAGTAGGACTTCTGCTCTGGGTGTGCTCCATTGCCCTAGAGCTGAAAGGCACAACGTGCAGGCTTCTTTCCAAAGGGCAGGTTGGGTCCCACAGCATCTTGCTTACAGCTCTTTGGGAAGCTAAGAAACAACTCGCTCTGCACAGTGCTCTTACAGCCTACCGGTAACATCTCTTCCAAAGGCCTGAGAAACGCAGAGTCTTTGCAGGCCTGATCTGGCTGAAGTAGGACTTCTGCTCTGGGTGTGCTCCATTGCCCTAGAGCTGAAAGGCACAACGTGCAGGCTTCTTTCTAGAGGGCGAGTTGGGCCCCACAGCATCTTGCTTCCAGCTCTTTTGGAATGTAAGAAAGAACTCGCTCTGCACAGTGCTCTTACAGCCTACCGGGAACATCTCTTCCAAAGGCCTGTGAAACGCAGTTTCGGTGCAGGCCTGATCTGGCTGAAGTAGGACTTCTGCTCGGGGTGTGCTCCATTGCCCTAGAGCTGAAAGGCACAACGTGCAGGCTTCTTTCCAAAGGGCGAGTTGGGCCCCACAGCATCTTGCTTCCAGCTCTTTGGGAAGCTAAGAAAGAACTCGCTCTGCACAGTGCTCTTACAGCCTACCGGGAACATCTCCTCCAAAGGCCTGTGAAACGCAGTTTCTTTGCAGGCCTGATCTGGCTGAAGTAGGACTTCTGCTCTGGGTGTGCTCCATTGCCCTAGAGCTGAAAGGCACAACGTGCAGGCTTCTTTCCAAAGGGCGAGTTGGGCCCCACAGCATCTTGCTTCCAGCTCTTTGGGAAGCTAAGAAACAACTCGCTCTGCACAGTGCTCTTACAGCCTACCGGGAGCACCTCTTCCAAAGGCCTGAGAAACGCAGTTTCTTTGCAGGCCTGATCTGGCTGAAGTAGGACTTCTGCTCTGGGTGTGCTCCATTGCCCTAGAGCTGAAAGGCACAACGTGCAGGCTTCTTTCCAAAGGGCGAGTTGGGCCCCACAGCATCTTGCTTCCAGCTCTTTGGGAAGCTAAGAAACAACTCGCTCTGCACAGTGCTCTTACAGCCTACCGGGAACATCTCTTCCAAAGGCCTCTGAAACGCAGTTTCTTTGCAGTCCTGCTCTGGCTGAAGTAGGACTTCTGCTCTGGGTGTGCTCCATTCCCCTAGAGCTGAAAGGCACAACGTGCAGGCTTCTTTCCAAAGGGCGAGTTGGGCCCCACAGCATCTTGCTTCCAGCTCTTTGGGAAGCTAAGAAACAACTCGCTCTGCACAGTGCTCTTACAGCCTACCGGGAGCATCTCTTCCAAAGGCCTCTGAAACGCAGTTTCCTTGCAGGCCTGATCTGGCTGAAGGAGGACTTCTGCTCTGGGTGTGCTCCATTGCCCTAGAGCTGAAAGGCACAATGTGCAGGCTTCTTTCCAAAGGGGGAGTTGGGCGCCACAGCATCTTGCTTCCAGCTCTTTGGGAAGCTAAGGAACAACTCGCTCTGCACAGTGCTCTTACAGCCTACCGGGAACATCTCTTCCAAAGGCCTGTGAAACGCAGTTTCTTTGCAGGCCAGATCTGGCTGAAGTAGGACTTCTGCTCTGGGTGTGCTGCATTGCCCTAGAGCTGAAAGGCACAACGTGCAGGCTTCTTTCCAAAGGGCGAGTTGGGCCCCACAGCATCTTGCTTCCAGCTCTTTGGGATGCTAAGAAACAACTCGCTCTGCACAGTGCTCTTACACTCTACCAGGAACATCTCCTCCAAAGGCCTGTGAAACGCAGTTTCTTTGCAGGCCTGATCTGGCTGAAGTAGGACTTATGCTCTGGGTGTGCTCCATTGCCCTAGAGCTGAAAGGCACAACGTGCAGGCTTCTTTCCAAAGGGCGAGTTGGGCCCCACAGCATCTTGCTTCCAGCTCTTTGGGAAGCTAAGAAACAACTCGCTCCGCACAGTGCTCTTACAGCCTACCGGGAACATCTCTTCCAAAGGCCTCTGAAACGCAGTTTCCTGGCAGGCCTGATCTGGCTGAAGTAGGACTTCTGTTCTGGGTGTGCTCCATTGCCCTAGAGCTGAAAGGCACAACGTGCAGGCTTCTTTCCAAAGGGCGAGTTGGGCCCCACAGCATCTTGCTTCCAGCTATTTGGGAAGGTAAGAAACAACTCGCTCTGCACAGTGCTCTTACAGCCTACCGGAAACATCTCTTCCAAAGGCCTGTGAAACGCAGTTTCTTTGCAGGCCTGATCTGGCTGAAGTAGGACTTCTGCTCTGGGTGTGCTCCATTGCCCTAGAGCTGAAAGGCACAACGTGCAGGCTTGTTTACGAAGGGCGAGTTGGGCCACACAGCATCTTGCTTCCAGCTCTTTGGGAAGCTAAGAAACAACTCGCTCTCCACAGTGCTCTTACAGCATACCGGGGACATTTCTTCCATAGGCCTGTGAAACGCAGTTTCTTTGCAGGCCTGATCTGGCTGAAGTAGGACTTCTGCTCTGGGTGTGCTCCATTGCCCTAGAGCTGAAAGGCACAACGTGCAGGCTTCTTTCCAAAGGGCGAGTTGGGCCCCACAGCATCTTGCTTCCAGCTCTTTGGGAAGGTAAGAAACAACTCGCTCTGCACAGTGCTCTTACAGCCTACCGGAAACATCTCTTCCAAAGGCCTGTGAAATGCTCTTTCTTTGCAGGCATGATCTGGCTGAAGTAGGACTTCTGCTCTGGGTGTGCTCCATTGCCCTAGAGCTGAAAGGCACAACGTGCAGGCTTCTTTCCAAAGGGCGAGTTGGGCCCCACAGCATCTTGCTTCCAGCTCTTTGGGAAGCTAAGAAACAACTCGCTCTGCACAGTGCTCTTACAGCCTACCGGGAGCATCTCTTCCAAAGGCCTCTGAAACGCAGTTTCTTTGCAGACCTGATCTGGCTGAAGTAGGACTTCTGCTCTGGGTGTGCTCCATTGCCCTAGAGCTGAAAGGCACAACGTGCAAGCTTCATTCCAAAAGGCGAGTTGGGCCCCACAGCATCTTGCTTCCAGCTCTTTGGGAAGCTGAGAAACAATTCGCTCTGCACAGTGCTCTTACAGCCTACCGGGAACATCTCTTCCAAAGGCCTGTGAAACGCAGTTTCTTTGCAGGCCTGATCTGGCTGAAGTAGGACTTCTGCTCTGGGTGTGCTCCATTGCCCTAGAGCTGAAAGGCACAACGTTCAGGCTTCTTTCCAAAGGGCGAGTTGGGCCCCACAGCATCTTGCTTCCAGCTCTTTGGGAAGCTAAGAAACAACTCGCTCTGCACAGTGCTCTTACAGCCTACCGGGAACATCTCTTCCCAAGGACTCTGAAACGCAGTTTCTTTGCAGTCCTGATCTGGCTGAAGTAGGAATTCTGCTCTGGGTGTGCTCCATTGCCCTAGAGCTGAAAGGCACAACGTGCAGGCTTCTTTCCGAAGGGCGAGTTGGGCCCCACAGCATCATGCTTCCAGCTCTTTTGGAAGCTAAGAAACAACTCGCTCTGCTCAGTGCTCTTACAGCCTACCGGGAACATCTCTTCCAAAGGCCTGTGAAACGCAGTTTCTTTAGAGGCCTGATCTGGCTGAAGTAGGACTTCTGCTCTGGGTGTGCTCCATTGCCCTAGAGCTGAAAGGCACAACGTGCAGGCTTCTTTCCAAAGGGCAGGTTGGGTCCCACAGCATCTTGCTTACAGCTCTTTGGGAAACTAAGAAACAACTCGCTCTGCACAGTGCTCTTACAGCCTACCGGGAACATCTCTTACAAAGGCATGAGAAACGCAGATTTTTTGCTGGCCTGATCTGGCTGAAGTAGGACTTCTGCTCTGGGTGTGCTCCATTGCCCTAAAGCTGAAAGGCACAACGTGCAGGCTTCTTTCAAAAAGGGCGAGTTGGGCCCCACAGCATCTTGCTTCCAGCTCTTTGGGAAGCTAAGAAACAACTCGCTCTGCACAGTGCTCTTACAGCCTACCGGGAACATCTCTTCCAAAGGCCTGTGAAACGCAGTTTCTTTGCAGGCCTCATCTGGCTGAAGTAGGACTTCTGCTCTGGGTGTGCTCCATTGCCCTAGAGCTGAAAGGCACAACGTGCAGGCTTCTTTCCAAAGGGCGAGTTGTGCCCCACAGCATCTTGCTTCTAGCTCTTTGGGAAGCTAAGAAACAACTCGCTCTGCTCAGTGCTCTTACAGCCTACCGGGAACATCTCTTCCAAAGACCTGTGAAACGCAGTTTCTTTGCAGGCCTGATCTGGCTGAAGTAGGACTTCTGCTCTGGGTGTGCTCCATTGCCCTAGAGCTGAAAGGCACAACGTGCAGGCTTCTTTCCTAAGGGCGAGTTGGGCCCCACAGCATCTTGCTTCCAGCTCTTTCGGAAGCTAAGAAAAATCTCGCTCTGCTCAGTGCTCTTACAGCCTACTGGGAACATCTCTTCCAACGGCCTGTGAAACGCAGTTTCTTTGCAGGCCTGATCTGGCTGAAGTAGGACTTCTGCTCTGGGTGTGCTACATTGCCCTAGAGCTGAAAGGCACAACGTGCAGGCTTCTTTCCAAAGGGCAGGTTGGGTCCCACAGCATCTTGCTTCCAGCTCTTTGGGAAGCTAAGAAACAACTCGCTCTGCACAGTGCTCTTACAGCCTACCGGGAAAATCTCTTCCAAAGGCCTGAGAAACGCAGAGTCTTTGCAGGCATGATCTGGCTGAGTAGGACTTCTGCTCGGGGTGTGCTCCATTGCCCTAGAGCTGAAAGGCACAACGTGCAGTCTTCTTTCCAAAGGGCGAGTTGGGCCCCACAGCATCTTGCTTCCAGCTCTTTGGGAAGCTAAGAAACAACTCGCTCTGCACAGTGCTCTTACAGCCTACCGGGAACATCTCTTCCAAAGGCCTGTGAAACGCAGTTTCTTTGCAGGCCTCATCTGGCTGAAGTAGGACTTCTGCTCTGGGTGTGCTCCATTGCCCTAGAGCTGAAAGGCACAACGTGCAGGCTTCTTTCCAAAGGGCGAGTTGTGCCCCACAGCATCTTGCTTCTAGCTCTTTGGGAAGCTAAGAAACAACTCGCTCTGCTCAGTGCTCTTACAGCCTACCGGGAACATCTCTTCCAAAGACCTGTGAAACGCAGTTTCTTTGCAGGCCTGATCTGGCTGAAGTAGGACTTCTGCTCTGGGTGTGCTCCATTGCCCTAGAGCTGAAAGGCACAACGTGCAGGCTTCTTTCCTAAGGGCGAGTTGGGCCCCACAGCATCTTGCTTCCAGCTCTTTCGGAAGCTAAGAAAAATCTCGCTCTGCTCAGTGCTCTTACAGCCTACTGGGAACATCTCTTCCAACGGCCTGTGAAACGCAGTTTCTTTGCAGGCCTGATCTGGCTGAAGTAGGACTTCTGCTCTGGGTGTGCTACATTGCCCTAGAGCTGAAAGGCACAACGTGCAGGCTTCTTTCCAAAGGGCAGGTTGGGTCCCACAGCATCTTGCTTCCAGCTCTTTGGGAAGCTAAGAAACAACTCGCTCTGCACAGTGCTCTTACAGCCTACCGGGAACATCTCTTCCAAAGGCCTGAGAAACGCAGAGTCTTTGCAGGCCTGATCTGGCTGAAGTAGGACTTCTGCTCGGGGTGTGCTCCATTGCCCTAGAGCTGAAAGGCACAACGTGCAGGCTTCTTTCCAAAGGGCGAGTTGGGCCCCACAGCATCTTGCTTCCAGCTCTTTGGGAAGCTAAGAAACAACTCGCTCTGCACAGTGCTCTTACAGCCTACCGGGAGCATCTCTTCCAAAGGCCTGTGAAACGCAGTTTCTTTGCAGGCCTGATCTGGCTGAAATAGGACTTCTGCTCTGGGTGTGCTCCATTGCCCTAGAGCTGAAAGGCACAACGTGCAGGCTTCTTTCCAAAGGGCGAGTTGGGCCCCACAGCATCTTGCTTCCAGCTCTTTGGGAAGCTAAGAAACAACTCGCTCTGCACAGTGCTCTTACAGCCTACCGGGAGCATCTCTTCCAAAGGCCTGAGAAACGCAGTTTCTTTGCAGGCCTGATCTGGCTGAAGTAGGACTTCTGCTCTGGGTGTGCTCCATTGCCCTAGAGCTGAAAGGCACAACGTGCAGGCTTCTTTCCAAAGGGCGAGTTGGGCCCCACAGCATCTTGCTTCCAGCTCTTTGGGAAGCTAAGAAACAACTCGCTCTGCACAGTGCTCTTACAGCCTACCGGGAACATCTCTTCCAAAGGCCTCTGAAACGCAGTTTCTTTGCAGTCCTGCTCTGGCTGAAGTAGGACTTCTGCTCTGGGTGTGCTCCATTGCCCTAGAGCTGAAAGGCACAACGTGCAGGCTTCTTTCCAAAGGGCGAGTTGGGCCCCACAGCATCTTGCTTCCAGCTCTTTGGGAAGCTAAGAAAAAACTCGCTCTGCACAGTGCTCTTACAGCCTACCGGGAACATCTCTTCCAAAGGCCTGTGAAACGCAGTTTCTTTGCAGGCCTGATCTGGCTGAAGTAGGACTTCTGCTCTGGGTGTGCTCCATTGCCCTAGAGCTGAAAGGCACAAGGTGCAGGCTTCTTTCCAAAGGGCGAGTTGGGCCCCACAGCATCTTGCTTCCAGCTCTTTGGGAAGCTAAGAAACAACTCGCTCTGCTCAGTGCTCTTACAGCCTACTGGGAACATCTCTTCCAACGGCCTGTGAAACGCAGTTTCTTTGCAGGCCTGATCTGGCTGAAGTAGGACTTCTGCTCTGGGTGTGCTCCATTGCCCTAGAGCTGAAAGGCACAACGTGCAGGCTTCTTTCCAAAGGGCGAGTTGGGCCCCACAGCATCTTGCTTATAGCTCTTTGGGAAGCTAAGAAACAACTCGCTCTGCACAGTGATCTTACAGCCTACCGGGAACATCTCTTCCAAAGGTCTGTGAAACGCAGTTTCTTTGCAGGCCTGATCTGGCTGAAGTAGGACTTCTGCTCTGGGTGTGCTCCATTGCCCTAGAGCTGAAAGGCACAACGTGCAGGCTTCTTTCCAAAGGGCAGTTTGGGTCCCACAGCATCTTGCTTCCAGCTATTTGGGAAGGTAAGAAACAAATCGCTCTGCACAGTGCTCTTACAGCCTACCGGGAACATCTTTTCCAAAGGCCAGAGAAACGCAGAGTCTTTGCAGGCCTGATCTGGCTGAAGTAGGACTTCTGCTCTGGGTGTAGTCCATTGCCCTAGAGCTGAAAGGCACAACGTGCAGGCTTCTTTCCAAAGGGCGAGTTGGGCCCCACAGCATCTTGCTTCCAGCTCTTTGGGAAGGTAAGAAACAACTCGCTCTGCACAGTGCTCTTACAGCCTACCGGAAACATCTCTTCCAAAGGCCTGTGAAACGCAGTTTCTTTGCAGGCCTCATCTGGCTGAAGTAGGACTTCTGCTCTGGGTGTGCTCCATTGCCCTAGAGCTGAAAGGCACAACGTGCAGGCTTCTTTCCAAAGGGCGAGTTGGGCCCCACAGCATCTTGCTTCCAGCTCTTTGGGAAGCTAAGAAACAACTCGCTCTTCTCAGTGCTCTTACAGCCTACCGGGAACATCTCTTCCATAGGCCTGTGAAATGCAGTTTCTTTGCAGGCCTGATCTGGCTGAAGTAGGACTTCTGCTCTGGGTGTGCTCCATTGCCCTAGAGCTGAAAGGCACAACGTGCAGGCTTCTTTCCAAAGGGCGAGTTGGGCCCCACAGCATCTTGCTTCCAGCTCTTTGGGAAGCTAAGAAAGAAGTCGCTCTGCACAGTGCTCTTACAGCCTACCGGGAACATCTCCTCCAAAGGCCTATGAAACGCAGTTTCTTTGCAGGCCTGATCTGGCTGAAGTAGGACTTCTGCTCTGGGTGTGCTCCATTGCCCTAGAGCTGAAAGGCACAACGTGCAGGCTTCTTTCCAAAGGGCGAGTTGGGCCCCACAGCATCTTGCTTCCAGCTCTTTGGGAAGCTAAGAAACAACTCGCTCTTCTCAGTGCTCTTACAGCCTACCGGGAACATCTCTTCCAAAGGCCTGTGAAATGCAGTTTCTTTGCAGGCCTGATCTGGCTGAAGTAGGACTTCTGCTCTGGGTGTGCTCCATTGCCCTAGAGCTGAAAGGCACAACGTGCAGGCTTCTTTCCAAAGGGCGAGTTGGGCCCCACAGCATCTTGCTTCCAGCTCTTTGGGAAGCTAAGAAAAAACTCGCTCTGCTCAGTGCTCTTACAGCCTACCGGGAACATCTCTTCCAACGGCCTGTGAAACGCAGTTTCTTTGCAGGCCTGATCTGGCTGAAGTAGGACTTCTGCTCTGGGTGTGCTCCATTGCCCTAGAGCTGAAAGGCACAACGTGCAGGCTTCTTTCCAAAGGGCAGGTTGGGTCCCACAGCATCTTGCTTCCAGCTCTTTGGGAAGCTAAGAAACAACTCGCTCTGCACAGTGCTCTTACAGCCTACCGGGAACATCTCTTCCAAAGGCCTGAGAAACGCAGAGTCTTTGCAGGCATGATCTGGCTGAAGTAGGACTTCTGCTCGGGGTGTGCTCCATTGCCCTAGAGCTGAAAGGCACAACGTGCAGGCTTCTTTCCAAAGGGCGAGTTGGGCCCCACAGCATCTTGCTTCCAGCTCTTTGGGAAGCTAAGAAACAACTCGCTCTGCACAGTGCTCTTACAGCCTACCGGGAGCATCTCTTCCAAAGGCCTCTGAAACGCAGTTTCTTTGCAGGCCTGATCTGGCTGAAGTAGGACTTCTGCTCTGGGTGTGCTCCATTTCCCTACAGCTGAAAGGCACAACGTGCAGGCTTATTTCCAAAGGGCGAGTTGGGCCCCACAGCATCTTGCTTCCAGCTCTTTGGGAATCTAAGAAAGAACTCGCTCTGCACAGTGCTTTTACAGCCTACCGGGAACATCTCCTCCAAAGGCCTATGAAACGCAGTTTCTTTGCAGGCCTGATCTGGCTGAAGTAGGACTTCTGCTCTGGGTGTGCTCCATTGCCCTAGAGCTGAAAGGCACAACGTGCAGGCTTCTTTCCAAAGGGCGAGTTGGGCCCCACAGCATCTTGCTTCCAGGTCTTTGGGAAGCTAAGAAACAACTCGCTCTGCACAGTGCTCTTACAGCCTACCGGGAGCATCTCTTCCAAAGGCCTGAGAAACGCAGTTTCTTTGCAGGCCTGATCTGGCTGAAGTAGGACTTCTGCTCTGGGTGTGCTCCATTGCCCTAGAGCTGAAAGGCACAACGTGCAGGCTTCTTTCCAAAGGGCGAGTTGGGCCCCACAGCATCTTGCTTCCAGCTCTTTGGGAAGCTAAGAAACAACTCGCTCTGCACAGTGCTCTTACAGCCTACCGGGAACATCTCTTCCAAAGGCCTCTGAAACGCAGTTTCTTTGCAGTCCTGCTCTGCCTGAAGTAGGACTTCTGCTCTGGGTGTGCTCCATTCCCCTAGAGCTGAAAGGCACAACGTGCAGGCTTCTTTCCAAAGGGCGAGTTGGGCCCCACAGCATCTTGCTTCCAGCTCTTTGGGAAGCTAAGAAACAACTCGCTCTGCACAGTGCTCTTACAGCCTACCGGGAACATCTCTTCCAAAGGCCTGTGAAACGCAGTTTCTTTGCAGGCCTGATCTGGCTGAAGTAGGACTTCTGCTCTGGGTGTGCTCCATTGCCCTAGAGCTGAAAGGCACAACGTGCAGGCTTCTTTCCAAAGGACGAGTTAGGCCCACAGCATCTTGCTTCCAGCTCTTTGGGAAGCTAAGAAACAACTCGCTCTGCTCAGTGCTCTTACAGCCTACCGGGAACATCTCTTCCAAAGACCTGTGAAACACAGTTTCTTTGCAGGCCTGATCTGGATGAAGTAGGACTTCTGCTCTGGGTGTGCTCCAATGCCCTAGAGCTGAAAGGCACAACGTGCAGGCTTCTTTCCAAAGGGCGAGTTGGGCCCCACAGCATCTTGCTTCCAGCTCTTTGGGAAGCTAAGAAACAACTCGCTCTGCACAGTGCTCTTACAGCCTACCGGGAGCATCTCTTCCAAAGGCCTCTGAAACGCAGTTTCTTTGCAGGCCTGATCTGGCTGAAGTAGGACTTCTGCTGTGGGTGGGCTACATTGCCCTAGAGCTGAAAGGCACAACGTGCAGGCTTCTTTCCAAAGGGCGAGTTGGGCCCCACAGCATCTTGCTTCCAGCTCTTTGGGAACCTAAGAAACTACTCGCTCTGCACAGTGCTCTTACAGCCTACCGGGAGCATCTCTTCCAAAGGCCTCTGAAACGCAGTTTCGTTGCAGGCCTGATCTGGCTGAAGTAGGACTTCTGCTCTGGGTGTGCTCCATTGCCCTAGAGCTGAAAGGCACAACGTGCAGGCTTCTTTCCAAAGGGCGAGTTGGGCCCCACAGCATCTTGCTTCCAGCTCTTTGGGAAGCTAAGAAAAAACTCGCTCTGCACAGTGCTCTTACAGCCTAGTGAGAACATCTCTTCCAACGGCCTGTGAAACGCAGTTTCTTTGCAGGCCTCATCTGGCTGAAGTAGGACTTCTGCTCTGGGTGTGCTCCATTGCCCTAGAGCTGAAAGGCACAACGTGCAGGCTTCTTTCCAAAGGGCGAGTTGGGCCCCACAGCATCTTGCTTCCAGCTCTTTGGGAAGCTAAGAAACAACTCGCTCTGCTCAGTGCTCTTACAGCCTACCGGGAACATCTCTTCCAAAGACCTGTGAAACGCAGTTTCTTTGCAGGCCTGATCTGGCTGAAGTAGGACTTCTGCTCTGGGTGTGCTCCATTGCCCTAGAGCTGAAAGGCACAACGTGCAGGCTTCTTTCCAAAGGGCGAGTTGGGCCCCACAGCATCTTGCTTCCAGCTCTTTGGGAAGCTAAGAAACAACTCGCTCTGCACAGTGCTCTTACAGCCTACCGGGAGCATCTCTTCCAAAGGCCTGAGAAACGCAGTTTCTTTGCAGGCCTGATCTGGCTGAAGTAGGACTTCTGCTCTGGGTGTGCTCCATTGCCCTAGAGCTGCAAGGCACAACGTGCAGGCTTCTTTCCAAAGGGCGAGTTGGGCCCCACAGCATCTTGCTTCCAGCTCTTTGGGAAGCTAAGAAACAACTCGCTCTGCACAGTGCTCTTACAGCCTACCGGGAACATCTCTTCCAAAGGCCTCTGAAACGCAGTTTCTTTGCAGTCCTGCTCTGGCTGAAGTAGGACTTCTGCTCTGGGTGTGCTCCATTGCCCTAGAGCTGAAAGGCACAACGTGCAGGCTTCTTTCCAAAGGGCGAGTTGGGCCCCACAGCATCTTGCTTCCAGCTCTTTGGGAAGCTAAGAAACAAGTCGCTCTGCTCAGTGCTCTTACAGCCTACCGGGAACATCTCTTCCAAAGACCTGTGAAACGCAGTTTCTTTGCAGGCCTGATCTGGATGAAGTAGGACTTCTGCTCTGGGTGTGCTCCATTGCCCTAGAGCTGAAAGGCACAACGTGCAGGCTTCTTTCCAAAGGGCGAGTTGGGCCCCACAGCATCTTGCTTCCAGCTCTTTGGGAAGCTAAGAAAGAACTCGCTCTGCTCAGTGCTCTTACAGCCTACCGGGAACATCTCTTCCAAAGACCTGTGAAACCCAGTTTCTTTGCAGGCCTGATCTGGCTGAAGTAGGACTTCTGCTCTGGGTGTGCTCCATTGCCCTAGAGCTGAAAGGCACAACGTGCAGGCTTCTTTCCAAAGGGCGAGTTGGGCCCCACAGCATCTTGCTTCCAGCTCTTTGGGAAGTTAAGAAAAAACTCGCTCTGCTCAGTTCTCTTACAGCCTACTGGGAACATCTCTTCCAACGGCCTTTGAAACGCAGTTTCTTTGCAGGCCTGATCTGGCTGAAGTAGGACTTCTGCTCTGGTTGTGCTCCATTGCCCTACAGCTGAAAGGCACAACGTGCAGGCTTCTTTCCAAAGGGCGAGTTGGGCCCCACAGCATCTTGCTTATAGCTCTTTGGGAAGCTAAGAAACAACTCGCTCTGCACAGTGATCTGACAGCCTACCGGGAACATCTCTTCCAAAGGCCTGTGAAACGCAGTTTCTTTGCAGGCCTGATCTGGCTGAAGTAGGACTTCTGCTCTGGGTGTGCTCCATTGCCCTAGAGCTGAAAGGCACAACGTGCAGGCTTCTTTCCAAAGGGCGAGTTGGGCCCCACAGCATCTTGCTTCCAGCTCTTTGGGAAGTTAAGAAAAAACTCGCTCTGCTCAGTGCTCTTACAGCCTACTGGGAACATCTCTTCCAACGGCCTGTGAAACGCAGTTTCTTTGCAGGCCTGATCTGGCTGAAGTAGGACTTCTGCTCTGGGTGTGCTCCTTTGCCCTAGAGCTGAAAGGCACAACGTGCAGGCTTCTTTCCAAAGGGCGAGTTGGGCCCCACAGCATCTTGCTTCCAGCTCTTTGGGAAGGTAAGAAACAAATCGCTCTGCACAGTGCTCTTACAGCCTACCGGGAACATCTCTTCCAAAGGCTAGAGAAACGCAGAGTCTTTGCAGGCCTGATCTGGCTGAAGTAGGACTTCTGCTCTGGGTGTGCTCCATTGCCCTAGAGCTGAAAGGCACAACGTGCAGGCTTCTTTCCAAAGGGCGAGTTGGGCCCCACAGCATCTTGCTTCCAGCTCTTTGGGAAGGTAAGAAACAACTTGCTCTGCACAGTGCTCTTACAGCCTACCGGAAACTTCTCTTCCAAAGGCCTGTGAAACGCAGTTTCTTTGCAGGCCTGATCTGGCTGAAGTAGGACTTCTGCTCTGGGTGTGCTCCTTTGCCCTAGAGCTGAAAGGCACAACGTGCAGGCTTCTTTCCAAAGGGCGAGTTGGGCCCCACAGCATCTTGCTTCCAGCTCTTTGGGAAGCTAAGAAACAACTCGCTCTTCTCAGTGCTCTTACAGCCTACCGGGATCATCTCTTCCAAAGGCCTGTGAAACGCAGTTTCTTTGCAGGCCTGATCTGGCTGAAGTAGGACTTCTGCTCTGGCTGTGCTCCATTGCCCTAGAGCTGAAAGGCACAACGTGCAGGCTTCTTTCCAAAGGGCGAGTTGGGCCCCACAGCATCTTGCTTCCAGCTCTTTGGAAAGCTAAGAAAAAACTCGCTCTGCTCAGTGCTCTTACAGCCTACCGGGAACATCTCTTCCAAAGGCCTGTGAAACGCAGTTTCTTTGCAGGCCTGATCTGGCTGAAGTAGGACTTCTGCTCTGGGTGTGCTCCATTGCCCTAGAGCTGAAAGGCACAACGTGCAGGCTTCTTTCCAAATGGCGAGTTGGGCCCCACAGCATCTTGCTTCCAGCTCTTTGGGAAGCTAAGAAACAACTCGCTCTGCTCAGTGCTCTTACAGCCTACCGGGAACTTCTCTTCCAAAGACCTGTGAAACCCAGTTTCTTTGCAGGCCTGATCTGGCTGAAGTAGGACTTCTGCTCTGGGTGTGCTCCATTGCCCTAGAGCTGAAAGGCACAACGTGCAGGCTTCTTTCCAAAGGGCGAGTTGAGCCCCACATCATCTTGCTTCCAGCTCTTTGGGAAACTAAGAAAAAACTCGCTCTGCTCAGTGCTCTTACAGCCTACCGGGAACATCTCTTCCAAAGGCATGAGAAACGCAGATTTTTTGCTGGCCTGATCTGGCTGAAGTAGGACTTCTGCTCTGGCTGTGCTCCATTGCCCTAGAGCTGAAAGGCACAACGTGCAAGCTTCTTTCCAAAGGGCGAGTTGGGCCCCACAGCATCTTGCTTCCAGCTCTTTGGGAAGGTAACAAACAACTCGCTCTGCACAGCGCTCTTACAGCCTACCGGGAACATCTATTCCAAAGGCCTGTGAAACGCAGTTTCTTTGCAGGCCTGACCTGGCTGAAGTAGGGCTTCGGCTCTGGGTGTGCTACATTGCCCCAGAGCTGAAAGGCACAACGTGCAGGCTTCTTTCCAAAGGGCGAGTTGGGCCCCACAGCATCTTGCTTCCAGCTCTTTGGGAAGCTAAGAAACAACTCGCTCTGCACAGTGCTCTTACAGCCTACCGGGAGCATCTCTTCCAAAGGCCTGTGAAACGCAGTTTCTTTGCAGGCCTGATCTGGCTGAAGTAGGACTTCTGCTCTGGGTGTGCTCCATTGCCCTAGAGCTGAAAGGCACAACGTGCAGGCTTCTTTCCAAAAGGGCGAGTTGGGCCCCACAGCATCTTGCTTCCAGCTCTTTGGGAAGCTAAGAAACAACTCGCTCTGCACAGTGCTCTTACAGCCTACCGGGAACATCTCTTCCAAATGCCTGTGAAACGCAGTTTCTTTGCAGGCCTGATCTGGCTGAAGTAGGACTTCTGCTCTGGGTGTGCTACATTGCCCTAGAGCTGAAAGGCACAACGTGCAGGCTTCTTTCCAAAGGGCAGGTTGGGTCCCACAGCATCTTGCTTCCAGCTCTTTGGGAAGCTAAGAAACAACTCGCTCTGCTCAGTGCTCTTACAGCCTACCGAAAACATCTCTTCCAAAGGACTGAGAAACGCAGAGTCTTTGCAGGCATGATCTGGCTGATGTAGGACTTCTGCTCGGGGTGTGCTCCATTGCCCTAGAGCTGAAAGGCACAACGTGCAGGCTTCTTTCCAAAGGGCGAGTTGGGCCCCACAGCATCTTGCTTCCAGCTCTTTTGGAAGCTAAGAAACAACTCGCTCTGCACAGTGCTCTTACAGCCTACCGGGAGCATCTCTTCCAAAGGCCTCTGAAACGCAGTTTCTTTGCAGGCCTGATCTGGCTGAAGTAGAACTTCTGCTCTGGGTGTGCTCCATTGCCCTAGAGCTGAAAGGCACAACGTGCAGGCTTCTTTCCAAAGGGCGAGTTGGGCCCCACAGCATCTTGCTTCCAGCTCTTTGGGAAGGTAAGAAACAACTTGCTCTGCACAGTGCTCTTACAGCCTACCGGAAACTTCTCTTCCAAAGGCCTGTGAAACGCAGTTTCTTTGCAGGCCTGATCTGGCTGAAGTAGGACTTCTGCTCTGGGTGTGCTCCTTTGCCCTAGAGCTGAAAGGCACAACGTGCAGGCTTCTTTCCAAAGGGCGAGTTGGGCCCCACAGCATCTTGCTTCCAGCTCTTTGGGAAGCTAAGAAACAACTCGCTCTTCTCAGTGCTCTTACAGCCTACCGGGATCATCTCTTCCAAAGGCCTGTGAAACGCAGTTTCTTTGCAGGCCTGATCTGGCTGAAGTAGGACTTCTGCTCTGGCTGTGCTCCATTGCCCTAGAGCTGAAAGGCACAACGTGCAGGCTTCTTTCCAAAGGGCGAGTTGGGCCCCACAGCATCTTGCTTCCAGCTCTTTGGAAAGCTAAGAAAAAACTCGCTCTGCTCAGTGCTCTTACAGCCTACCGGGAACATCTCTTCCAAAGGCCTGTGAAACGCAGTTTCTTTGCAGGCCTGATCTGGCTGAAGTAGGACTTCTGCTCTGGGTGTGCTCCATTGTCCTAGAGCTGAAAGGCACAACGTGCAGGCTTCTTTCCAAATGGCGAGTTGGGCCCCACAGCATCTTGCTTCCAGCTCTTTGGGAAGCTAAGAAACAACTCGCTCTGCTCAGTGCTCTTACAGCCTACCGGGAACTTCTCTTCCAAAGACCTGTGAAACCCAGTTTCTTTGCAGGCCTGATCTGGCTGAAGTAGGACTTCTGCTCTGGGTGTGCTCCATTGCCCTAGAGCTGAAAGGCACAACGTGCAGGCTTCTTTCCAAAGGGCGAGTTGAGCCCCACATCATCTTGCTTCCAGCTCTTTGGGAAACTAAGAAAAAACTCGCTCTGCTCAGTGCTCTTACAGCCTACCGGGAACATCTCTTCCAAAGGCATGAGAAACGCAGATTTTTTGCTGGCCTGATCTGGCTGAAGTAGGACTTCTGCTCTGGCTGTGCTCCATTGCCCTAGAGCTGAAAGGCACAACGTGCAAGCTTCTTTCCAAAGGGCGAGTTGGGCCCCACAGCATCTTGCTTCCAGCTCTTTGGGAAGGTAACAAACAACTCGCTCTGCACAGCGCTCTTACAGCCTACCGGGAACATCTCTTCCAAAGGCCTGTGAAACGCAGTTTCTTTGCAGGCCTGACCTGGCTGAAGTAGGGCTTCGGCTCTGGGTGTGCTACATTGCCCCAGAGCTGAAAGGCACAACGTGCAGGCTTCTTTCCAAAGGGCGAGTTGGGCCCCACAGCATCTTGCTTCCAGCTCTTTGGGAAGCTAAGAAACAACTCGCTCTGCACAGTGCTCTTACAGCCTACCGGGAGCATCTCTTCCAAAGGCCTGTGAAACGCAGTTTCTTTGCAGGCCTGATCTGGCTGAAGTAGGACTTCTGCTCTGGGTGTGCTCCATTGCCCTAGAGCTGAAAGGCACAACGTGCAGGCTTCTTTCCAAAAGGGCGAGTTGGGCCCCACAGCATCTTGCTTCCAGCTCTTTGGGAAGCTAAGAAACAACTCGCTCTGCACAGTGCTCTTACAGCCTACCGGGAACATCTCTTCCAAATGCCTGTGAAACGCAGTTTCTTTGCAGGCCTGATCTGGCTGAAGTAGGACTTCTGCTCTGGGTGTGCTACATTGCCCTAGAGCTGAAAGGCACAACGTGCAGGCTTCTTTCCAAAGGGCAGGTTGGGTCCCACAGCATCTTGCTTCCAGCTCTTTGGGAAGCTAAGAAACAACTCGCTCTGCTCAGTGCTCTTACAGCCTACCGAAAACATCTCTTCCAAAGGACTGAGAAACGCAGAGTCTTTGCAGGCATGATCTGGCTGATGTAGGACTTCTGCTCGGGGTGTGCTCCATTGCCCTAGAGCTGAAAGGCACAACGTGCAGGCTTCTTTCCAAAGGGCGAGTTGGGCCCCACAGCATCTTGCTTCCAGCTCTTTTGGAAGCTAAGAAACAACTCGCTCTGCACAGTGCTCTTACAGCCTACCGGGAGCATCTCTTCCAAAGGCCTCTGAAACGCAGTTTCTTTGCAGGCCTGATCTGGCTGAAGTAGAACTTCTGCTCTGGGTGTGCTCCATTGCCCTAGAGCTGAAAGGCACAACGTGCAGGCTTCTTTCCAAAGGGCGAGTTGGGCCCCACAGCATCTTGCTACCAGCTCTTTGGGAAGCTAAGAAAGAACTCGCTCTGCACAGTGCTTTTACAGCCTACCGGGAACATCTCCTCCAAAGGCCTGTGAAACGCAGTTTCTTTGCAGGCCTGATCTGGCTGAAGTAGGACTTCTGCTCTGGCTGTGCTCCATTGCCCTAGAGCTGAAAGGCACAACGTGCAGGCTTATTTCCAAAGGGCGAGTTGGGCCCCACAGCATCTTCCTTCCAGCTCTTTGGGAAGCTAAGAAACAACTCGCTCTGCACAGTGCTCTTACAGCCTACCGGGAGCATCTCTTCCAAAGGCCTGAGAAACGCAGTTTCTTTGCAGGCCTGATCTGGCTGAAGTAGGACTTCTGCTCTGGGTGTGCTCCATTGCCCTAGAGCTGAAAGGCACAACGTGCAGTCTTCTTTCCAAAGGGCGAGTTGGGCCCCACAGCATCTTGCTTCCAGCTCTTTGGGAAGCTAAGAAACAACTCGCTCTGCACAGTGCTCTTACAGCCTACCGGGAACATCTCTTCCAAAGGCCTCTGAAACGCAGTTTCTTTGCAGTCCTGCTCTGGCTGAAGTAGGACTTCTGCTCTGGGTGTGCTCCATTGCCCTAGAGCTGAAAGGCACAACGTGCAGGCTTCTTTCCAAAGGGCGAGTTGGGCCCCACAGCATCTTCCTTCCAGCTCTTTGGGAAGCTAAGAAACAACTCGCTCTGCACATTGCTCTTACAGCCTACCGGGAGCATCTCTTCCAAAGGCCTGAGAAACGCAGTTTCTTTGCAGGCCTGATCTGGCTGAAGTAGGACTTCTGCTCTGGGTGTGCTCCATTGCCCTAGAGCTGAAAGGCACAACGTGCAGGCTTCTTTCCAAAGGGCGAGTTGGGCCCCACAGCATCTTGCTTCCAGCTCTTTGGGAAGCTAAGAAACAACTCGCTCTGCACAGTGCTCTTACAGCCTACCGGGAACATCTCTTCCAAAGGCCTCTGACACGCAGTTTCTTTGCAGTCCTGCTCTGGCTGAAGTAGGACTTCTGCTCTGGGTGTGCTCCATTGCCCTAGAGCTGAAAGGCACAACGTGCAGGCTTCTTTCCAAAGGGCGAGTTGGGCCCCACAGCATCTTGCTTCCAGCTCTTTGGGAAGCTAAGAAACAACTCGCTCTGCACAGTGCTCTTACAGCCTACCGGAAACATCTCTTCCAAAGGCCTGTGAAACGCAGTTTCTTTGCAGGCCTGATCTGGCTGAAGTAGGACTTCTGCTCTGGGTGTGCTCCATTGCCCTAGAGCTGAAAGGCACAACGTGCAGGCTTCTTTCCAAAGGGCGAGTTGGGCCCCACAGCATCTTGCTTCCAGCTCTTTGGGAAGCTAAGAAACAACTCGCTCTGCTCAGTGCTCTTACAGCCTACCGGGAACATCTCTTCCAAAGACCTGTGAAACGCAGTTTATTTGCAGGCCTGATCTGGATGAAGTAGGACTTCTGCTCTGGGTGTGCTCCATTGCCCTAGAGCTGAAAGGCACAACGTGTAGGCTTCTTTCCAAAGGGCGAGTTGGGCCCCACAGCATCTTGCTTCCAGCTCTTTGGGAAGTTAAGAAAAAACTCGCTCTGCTCAGTGCTCTTACACCCTACTGGGAACATCTCTTCCAACGGCCTGTGAAACGCAGTTTCTTTGCAGGCCTGATCTGGCTGAAGTAGGACTTCTGCTCTGGGTGTGCTACATTGCCCTAGAGCTGAAAGGCACAACGTGCAGGCTTCTTTCCAAAGGGCAGTTTGGGTCCCACAGCATCTTGCTTCCAGCTATTTGGGAAGGTAAGAAACAACTCGCTCTGCACAGTGCTCTTACAGCCTACCGGAAACATCTCTTCCAAAGGCCTGTGAAACGCAGTTTCTTTGCAAGCCTGATCTGGCTGAAGTAGGACTTCTGCTCTGGGTGTGCTCCATTGCCCTAGAGCTGAAAGGCACAACGTGCAGGCTTCTTTCCAAAGGGCGAGTTGGACCCCACAGCATCTTGCTTCCAGCTCTTTGGGAAGCTAAGAAACAACTCGCTCTTCTCAGTGCTCTTACATCCTACCGGGAACATCTCTTCCAAAGGCCTGTGAAACGCAGTTTCTTTGCAGGCCTGATCTGGCTGAAGTAGGACTTCTGCTCTGGGTGTGCTCCATTGCCCTAGAGCTGAAAGGCACAACGTGCAGGCTTCTTTCCAAAGGGCGAGTTGGGCCCCACAGCATCTTGCTTCCAGCTCTTTGGGAAGCTAAGAAAAAACTCGCTCTGCTCAGTGCTCTTACAGCCTACCGGGAACATCTCTTCCAACGGCCTGTGAAACGCAGTTTCTTTGCAGGCCTGATCTGGCTGAAGTAGGACTTCTGCTCTGGGTGTGCTCCATTGCCCTAGAGCTGAAAGGCACAACGTGCAGGCTTCTTTCCAAAGTGCGAGTTGGGCCCCACAGCATCTTGCTTCCAGCTCTTTGGGAAGTTAAGAAAAAACTCGCTCTGCTCAGTGCTCTTACAGCCTACTGGGAACATCTCTTCCAACGGCCTGTGAAACGCAGTTTCTTTGCAGGCCTGATCTGGCTGAAGTAGGACTTCTGCTCTGGGTGTGCTACATTGCCCTAGAGCTGAAAGGCACAACGTGCAGGCTTCTTTCCAAAGGGCAGGTTGGGTCCCACAGCATCTTGCTTCCAGCTCTTTGGGAAGCTAAGAAACAACTCGCTCTGCACAGTGCTCTTACAGCCTACCGGGAAAATCTCTTCCAAAGGCCTGAGAAACGCAGAGTCTTTGCAGGCATGATCTGGCTGAAGTAGGACTTCTGCTCTGGGTGTGCTCCATTGCCCTAGAGCTGAAAGGCACAACGTGCAGGCTTCTTTCCAAAGGGCGAGTTGGGCCCCACAGCATCTTGCTTCCAGCTCTTTGGGAAGCTAAGAAACAACTCGCTCTGCACAGTGCTCTTACAGCCTACCGGGAACATCTCTTCCAAAGGCCTCTGAAACGCAGTTTCTTTGCAGGCCTGATCTGGCTGAAGTAGGACTTCTGCTCTGGGTGTGCTCCATTGCCCTAGAGCTGAAAGGCACAACGTGCAGGCTTCTTTCCAAAGGGCGAGTTGGGCCCCACAGCATCTTGCTTCCAGCTCTTTGGGAAGCTAAGAAACAACTCGCTCTGCACAGTGCTCTTACACTCTACCGGGAACATCTCCTCCAAAGGTCTGTGAAACGCAGTTTCTTTGTAGGCCTGATCTGGCTGAAGTAGGACTTCTGCTCTGGGTGTGCTCCATTGCCCTAGAGCTGAAAGGCACAACGTGCAGGCTTCATTCCAAAGGGCAAGTTGGGCCCCACAGCACCTTGCTTCCAGCTCTTTGGGAAGCTAAGAAACAACTCGCTCTGCACAGTGCTCTTACAGCCTACCGGGAGCATCTCTTCCAAAGGCCTGTGAAACGCAGTTTCTTTGCAGGTCTGATCTGGCTGAAGTAGGACTTCTGCCGTGGGTGGGCTACATTGCCCTAGAGCTGAAAGGCACAACGTGCAGGCTTCTTTCCAAAGGGCGAGTTGGGCCCCACAGCATCTTGCTTCCAGCTCTTTGGGAAGCTAAGAAACTACTCGCTCTTCTCAGTGCTCTTAAAGCCTACTGGGAAAATCTCTTCCAAAGGCCTGTGAAACGCAGTTTCTTTGCAGGCCTGATCTGGCTGAAGTAGGACTTCTGCTCTGGGTGTGCTCCATAGCCCTAGAGCTGAAAGGCACAACGTGCAGGCTTCTTTCCAAAGGGCAGGTTGGGTCCCACAGCATCTTGCTTCCAGCTCTTTGGGAAGCTAAGAAACAACTCGCTCTTCTCAGTGCTCTTACAGCCTACCGGGAACATCTCTTCCAAAGGCCTGTGAAACGCAGTTTCTTTGCAGGCCTGATCTGGCTGAAGTAGGACTTCTGCTCTGGGTGTGCTCCATTGCCCTAGAGCTGAAAGGCACAACGTGCAGGCTTCTTTCCAAAGGGCGAGTTGGGCCCCACAGCATCTTGCTTCCAGCTCTTTCGGAAGCTAAGAAAAAACTCGCTCTGCTCAGTGCTCTTACAGCCTACCGGGAACATCTCTTCCAACGGCCTGTGAAACGCAGTTTCTTTGCAGGCCTGATCTGGCTGAAGTAGGACTTCTGCTCTGGGTGTGCTACATTGCCCTAGAGCTGAAAGGCACAACGTGCAGGCTTCTTTCCAAAGGGCAGGTTGGGTCCCACAGCATCTTGCTTCCAGCTCTTTGGGAAGCTAAGAAACAACTCGCTCTGCACAGTGCTCTTACAGCCTACCGAAAACATCTCTTCCAAAGGCCTGAGAAACGCAGAGTCTTTGCAGGCATGATCTGGCTGATGTAGGACTTCTGCTCGGGGTGTGCTCCATTGCCCTAGAGCTGAAAGGCACAACGTGCAGGCTTCTTTCCAAAGGGCGAGTTGGGCCCCACAGCATCTTGCTTCCAGCTCTTTTGGAAGCTAAGAAACAACTCGCTCTGCACAGTGCTCTTACAGCCTACCGGGAGCATCTCTTCCAAAGGCCTCTGAAACGCAGTTTCTTTGCAGGCCTGATCTGGCTGAAGTAGGACTTCTGCTCTGGGTGTGCTCCTTTGCCCTAGAGCTGAAAGGCACAACGTGCAGGCTTCTTTCCAAAGGGCGAGTTGGGCCCCACAGCATCTTGCTTCCAGCTCTTTGGGAAGCTAAGAAAGAACTCGCTCTGCACAGTGCTTTTACAGCCTACCGGGAACATCTCCTCCAAAGGCCTGTGAAACGCAGTTTCTTTGCAGGCCTGATCTGGCTGAAGTAGGACTTCTGCTCTGGCTGTGCTCCATTGCCCTAGAGCTGAAAGGCACAACGTGCAGGCTTCTTTCCAAAGGGCGAGTTGGGCCCCACAGCATCTTCCTTCCAGCTCTTTGGGAAGCTAAGAAACAACTCGCTCTGCACAGTGCTCTTACAGCCTACCGGGAGCATCTCTTCCAAAGGCCTGAGAAACGCAGTTTCTTTGCAGGCCTGATCTGGCTGAAGTAGGACTTCTGCTCTGGGTGTGCTCCCTTGCCCTAGAGCTGAAAGGCACAACGTGCAGTCTTCTTTCCAAAGGGCGAGTTGGGCCCCACAGCATCTTGCTTCCAGCTCTTTGGGAAGCTAAGAAACAACTCGCTCTGCACAGTGCTCTTACAGCCTACCGGAAACATCTCTTCCAAAGGCCTGTGAAACGCAGTTTCTTTGCAGGCCTGATCTGGCTGAAGTAGGACTTCTGCTCTGGGTGTGCTCCATTGCCCTAGAGCTGAAAGGCACAACGTGCAGGCTTCTTTCCAAAGGGCGAGTTGGGCCCCACAGCATCTTGCTTCCAGCTCTTTGGGAAGCTAAGAAACAACTCGCTCTGCTCAGTGCTCTTACAGCCTACCGGGAACATCTCTTCCAAAGACCTGTGAAACGCAGTTTATTTGCAGGCCTGATCTGGATGAAGTAGGACTTCTGCTCTGGGTGTGCTCCATTGCCCTAGAGCTGAAAGGCACAACGTGTAGGCTTCTTTCCAAAGGGCGAGTTGGGCCCCACAGCATCTTGCTTCCAGCTCTTTGGGAAGCTAAGAAACAACTCGCTCTGCACAGTGCTCTTACAGCCTACCGGGAACATCTCTTCCAACAGCCTGTGAAACGCAGTTTCTTTGCAGGCCTGATCTGGCTGAAGTAGGACTTCTGCTCTGGGTGTGCTCCATTGCCCTAGAGCTGAAAGGCACAAGGTGCAGGCTTCTTTACAAAGGGCGAGTTGGGCCCCACAGCATCTTGCTTCCAGCTCTTTGGGAAGCTAAGAAACAACTCGCTCTGCACAGTGCTCTTACAGCCTACCGGGAACATCTCTTACAAAGACCTGTGAAACGCAGTTTCTTTGCAGGCCTGATCTGGCTGAAGTAGGACCTCTGCTCTGGGTGTGCTCCATTGCCCTAGAGCTGAAAGTCACAACGTGCAGGCTTCTTTCCAAAGGGCGAGTTGGGCCCCACAGCATCTTGCTTACAGCTCTTTGGGAAGTTAAGAAAAAACTCGCTCTGCTCAGTGCTCTTACAGCCTACTGGGAACATCTCTTCCAACGGCCTGTGAAACGCAGTTTCTTTGCAGGCCTGATCTGGCTGAAGTAGGACTTCTGCTCTGGGTGTGCTCCATTGCCCTAGAGCTGAAAGGCACAACGTGCAGGCTTCTTTCCAAAGGGCGAGTTGGGCCCCACAGCATCTTGCTTATAGCTCTTTGGGAAGCTAAGAAACAACTCGCTCTGCACAGTGATCTTACAGCCTACCGGGAACATCTCTTCCAAAGGCCTGTGAAACGCAGTTTCTTTGCAGGCCTGATCTGGCTGAAGTAGGACTTCTGCTCTGGGTGTGCTCCATTGCCCTAGAGCTGAAAGGCACAACGTGCAGGCTTCTTTCCAAAGGGTGAGTTGGGCCCCACAGCATCTTGCTTCCAGCTCTTTGGGAAGTTAAGAAAAAACTCGCTCTGCTCAGTGCTCTTACAGCCTACTGGGAACATCTCTTCCAACGGCCTGTGAAACGCAGTTTCTTTGCAGGCCTGATCTGGCTGAAGTAGGACTTCTGCTCTGGGTGTGCTACATTGCCCTAGAGCTGAAAGGCACAACGTGCAGGCTTCTTTCCAAAGGGCAGTTTGGGTCCCACAGCATCTTGCTTCCAGCTATTTGGGAAGGTAAGAAACAACTCGCTCTGCACAGTGCTCTTACAGCCTACCGGGAACATCTCTACCAAAGGCCAGAGAAACGCAGAGTCTTTGCAGGCCTGATCTGGCTGAAGTAGGACTTCTGCTCTGGGTGTGCTCCATTGCCCTAGAGCTGAAAGGCACAACGTGCAGGCTTCTTTCCAAAGGGCGAGTTGGGTCCCACAGCATCTTGCTTCCAGCTCTTTGGGAAGGTAAGAAACAACTCGCTCTGCACAGTGCTCTTACAGCCTACCGGAAACATCTCTTCCAAAGGCCTGTGAAACGCAGTTTCTTTGCAAGCCTGATCTGGCTGAAGTAGGACTTCTGCTCTGGGTGTGCTCCATTGCCCTAGAGCTGAAAGGCACAACGTGCAGGCTTCTTTCCAAAGGGCGAGTTGGACCCCACAGCATCTTGCTTCCAGCTCTTTGGGAAGCTAAGAAACAACTCGCTCTTCTCAGTGCTCTTACATCCTACCGGGAACATCTCTTCCAAAGGCCTGTGAAACGCAGTTTCTTTGCAGGCCTGATCTGGCTGAAGTAGGACTTCTGCTCTGGGTGTGCTCCATTGCCCTAGAGCTGAAAGGCACAACGTGCACGCTTCTTTCCAAAGGGCGAGTTGGGCCCCACAGCATCATGATTCCAGCTCTTTGGGAAGCTAAGAAAAAACTCGCTCTGCACAGTGCTCTTACAGCCTACCGGGAACATCTCTTCCAACGGCCTGTGAAACGCAGTTTCTTTGCAGGCCTGATCTGGCTGAAGTAGGACTTCTGCTCTGGGTGTGCTCCATTGCCCTAGAGCTGAAAGGCACAACGTGCAGGCTTCTTTCCAAAGTGCGAGTTGGGCCCCACAGCATCTTGCTTCCAGCTCTTTGGGAAGTTAAGAAAAAACTCGCTCTGCTCATTGCTCTTACAGCCTACTGGGAACATCTCTTCCAACGGCCTGTGAAACGCAGTTTCTTTGCAGGCCTGATCTGGCTGAAGTAGGACTTCTGCTCTGGGTGTGCTACATTGCCCTAGAGCTGAAAGGCACAACGTGCAGGCTTCTTTCCAAAGGGCGAGTTGGGCCCCACAGCATCTTGCTTCCAGCTCTTTTGGAAGCTAAGAAACAACTCGCTCTGCACAGTGCTCTTACAGCCTACCGGGAGCATCTCTTCCAAAGGCCTCTGAAACGCAGTTTCTTTGCAGGCCTGATCTGGCTGAAGTAGGACTTCTGCTCTGGGTGTGCTCCATTGCCCTAGAGCTGAAAGGCACAACGTGCAGGCTTCTTTCCAAAGGGCGAGTTGGGCCCCACAGCATCTTGCTTCCAGCTCTTTGGGAAGCTAAGAAACAACTCGCTCTGCACAGTGCTCTTACAGCCTACCGGGAGCATCTCTTCCAAAGGCCTCTGAAACGCAGTTTCTATGCAGGCCTGATCTGGCTGAAGTAGGACTTCTGCTCTGGGTGTGCTCCATTGCCCTAGAGCTGAAAGGCACAACGTGCAGGCTTCGTTCCAAAGGGCGAGTTGGGCCCCACAGCATCTTGCTTCCAGCTCTTTGGGAAGCTAAGAAACAACTCGCTCTGCACAGTGCTCTTACAGCCTACCTGGAACATCTCTTCCAAAGGCCTGTGAAACGCAGTTTCTTTGCAGGCCTGATCTGGCTGCAGTAGGACTTCTGCTCTGGGTGTGCTCCATTGCCCTAGAGCTGAAAGGCGCAACGTGCAGGCTTCTTTCCAAAGGGCGAGTTGGGCCCCACAGCATCTTGCTTCCAGCTCTTTGTGAAGCTAAGAAACAACTCGCTCTGCACAGTGCTCTTACAGCCTACCAGGAGCATCTCTTCCAAAGGCCTGAGAAACGCAGTTTCTTTGCAGGCCTGATCTGGCTGAAGTAGGACTTCTGCTCTGGGTGTGCTACATTGCCCTAGAGCTGAAAGGCACAACGTGCAGGCTTCTTTCCAAAGGGCGAGCTGGGCCCCACAGCATCTTGCTTCCAGCTCTATGGGAAGCTAAGAAACAACTCGCTCTGCACAGTGCTCTTACAGCCTACCGGGAACATCTCTTCCAAAGGCCTGTGAAACGCAGTTTCTTTGCAGGCCTGATCTGGCTGAAGTAGGACTTCTGCTCTGGGTGTGCTGCATTGCCCTAGAGCTGAAAGGCACAACGTGCAGGCTTCTTTCCAAAGGGCGAGTTGGGCCCCACAGCATCTTGCTTCCAGCTCTTTGGGAAGCTAAGAAACAACTCGCTCTGCACAGTGCTCTTACAGCCTTCCGGGAGCATCTCTTCCAAAGGCCTCTGAAACCCAGTTTCTTTGCAGGCCTGATCTGGCTGAAGTAGGACTTCTGCTCTGGGTGTGCTACATTGCCCTAGAGCTGAAAGGCACAACGTGCAGGCTTCTTTCCAAAGGGCAGGTTGGGTCCCACAGCATCTTGCTTCCAGCTCTTTGGGAAGCTAAGAAACAACTCGCTCTGCACAGTGCTCTTACAGCCTACCGGGAACATCTCTTCCAAAGGCCTGAGAAACGCAGAGTCTTTGCAGGCATGATCTGGCTGAAGTAGGACTTCTGCTCTGGGTGTGCTCCATTGCCCTAGAGCTGAAAGGCACAACGTGCAGGCTTCTTTCCAAAGGGCGAGTTGGGCCCCACAGCATCTTGCTTCCAGCTCTTTGGGAAGCTAAGAAACAACTCGCTCTGCACAGTGCTCTTACAGCCTACCGGGATCATCTCTTCCAAAGGCCTGTGAAACGCAGTTTCTTTGCAGGCCTGATCTGGCTGAAGTAGGACTTCTGCTCTGGGTGGGCTCCATTGCCCTAGAGCTGAAAGGCACAACGTGCAGGCTTCTTTCCAAAGGGCGAGTTGGGCCCCACAGCATCTTGCTTCCAGCTCTTTGGAAAGCTAAGAAACAACTCGCACTTCTCAGTGCTCTTAAAGCCTACCGGGAACATCTCTTCCAAAGGCCTGTGAAACGCAGTTTCTTTGCAGGCCTGACCTGGCTGAAGTAGTACTTCTGCTCTGGGTGTGCTACATTGCCCTAGAGCTGAAAGGCACAACGTGCAGGCTTCTTTCCAAAGGGCAGGTTGGGTCCCACAGCATCATGCTTCCAGCTCTTTGGGAAGCTAAGAAACAACTCGCTCTGCACAGTGCTCTTACAGCCTACCGGGAACATCTCTTCCAAAGGCCTGAGAACTGCAGAGTCTTTGCAGGCATGATCTGGCTGAAGTAGGACTTCTGCTCTGGGTGTGCTCCATTGCCCTAGAGCTGAAAGGCACAACGTGCAGGCTTCTTTCCAAAGGGCGAGTTGGGCCCCACAGCATCTTGCTTCCAGCTCTTTGGGAAGCTAAGAAACAACTCGCTCTGCACAGTGCTCTTACACTCTACCGGGAACATCTCCTCCAAAGGTCTGTGAAACGCAGTTTCTTTGCAGGCCTGATCTGGCTGAAGTAGGACTTCTGCTCTGGGTGTGCTCCATTGCCCTAGAGCTGAAAGGCACAACGTGCAGGCTTCTGTCCAAAGGGCAAGTTGGGCCCCAAAGCACCTTGCTTCCAGCTCTTTGGGAAGCTAAGAAACAACTCGCTCTGCACAGTGCTCTTACAGCCTACCGGGAACATCTCTTCCAAAGGCCTCTGAAACGCAGTTTCTTTGCAGGCCTGATCTGGCTGAAGTAGGACTTCTGCTCTGGGTGGGCTACATTGCCCTAGAGCTGAAAGGCACAACGTGCAGGCTTCTTTCCAAAGGGCGAGTTGGGCCCCACAGCATCTTGCTTCCAGCTCTTTGGGAAGGTAACAAACAACTCGCTCTTCTCAGTGCTCTTAAAGCCTACCGGGAACATCTCTTCCAAAGGCCTGTGAAACGCAGTTTCTTTGCAGGCCTGATCTGGCTGAAGTAGGACTTCTGCTCTGGGTGTGCTACATTGCCCTAGAGCTGAAAGGCACAACGTGCAGGCTACTTTCCAAAGGGCAGGTTGGGTCCCACAGCATCTTGCTTCCAGCTCTTTGGGAAGCTAAGAAACAACTCGCTCTGCAGAGTGCTGTTACAGCCTAGTGGGAACATCTCTTCCAAAGGCCTGAGAAACGCAGAGTCTTTGCAGGCATGATCTGGCTGAAGTAGGACTTCTGCTCTGGGTGTGCTCCATTGCCCTAGAGCTGAAAGGCACAACGTGCAGGCTTCTTTCCAGAGGGCGAGTTGGGCCCCACAGCATCTTGCTTCCAGCTCTTTGGGAAGGTAAGAAACAACTCGCTCTCCACAGTGCTCTTACAGCCTACAGAAAACATCTCTTCCAAAGGCCTGTGAAACGCAGTTTCTTTGCAGGCCTGATCTGGCTGAAGTAGGACTTCTGCTCTGGCTGTGCTCCATTGCCCTAGAGCTGAAAGGCACAACGTGCAGGCTTCTTTCCAAAGGGCGAGTTGGGCCCCACAGCATCTTGCTTCCAGCTCTTTGGGAAGCTAAGAAACAACTCGCTCTGCACAGTGCTCTTACGCTCTACCGGGAACATCTCCTCCAAAGGCCTGTGAAACGCAGTTTCTTTGCAGGCCTGATCTGGCTGAAGTAGGACTTCTGCTCTGGGTGTGCTCCATTGCCCTAGAGCTGAAAGGCACAACGTGCAGGCTTCTTTCCAAAGGGCAAGTTGGGCCCCACAGCACCTTGCTTCCAGCTCTTTGGGAAGCTAAGAAACAACTCGCTCTGCACAGTGCTCTTACAGCCTACCGGGAACATCTCTTCCAAAGGCCGCTGAAACGCAGTTTCTTTGCAGGCCTGATCTGGCTGAAGTAGGACCTCTGCTCTGGGTGTGCTCCATTGCCCTAGAGCTGAAAGGCACAACGTGCAGGCTTCTTTCCAAAGGGCGAGTTGGGCCCCACAGCATCTTGCTTCCAGCTCTTTGGGAAGTTAAGAAAAAACTCGCTCTGCTCAGTGCTCTTACAGCCTACTGGGAACATCTCTTCCAACGGCCTGTGAAACGCAGTTTCTTTGCAGGCCTGATCTGGCTGAAGTAGGACTTCTGCTCTGGCTGTGCTCCATTGCCCTAGAGCTGAAAGGCACAACGTGCAGGCTTCTTTCCAAAGGGCGAGTTCGGCCCCACAGCATCTTGCTTCCAGCTCTTTGGGAAGCTAAGAAACAACTCGCTCTGCACAGTGCTCTTACAGCCTACCGGGAGCATCTCTTCCAAAGGCCTCTGAAACGCAGTTTCTATGCAGGAGTGATCTGGCTGAAGTAGGACTTCTGCTCTGGGTGTGCTCCATTGCCCTAGAGCTGAAAGGCACAACGTGCAGGCTTCTTTCCAAAGGGCGAGTTGGGCCCCACAGCATCTTGCTTCCAGCTCTTTGGGAAGCTAAGAAACAACTCGCTCTGCACAGTGCTCTTACAGCCTACCTGGAACATCTCTTCCAAAGGCCTGAGAAACGCAGAGTCTTTGCAGGCATGATCTGGCTGAAGTAGGACTTCTGCTCTGGGTGTGCTCCATTGCCCTAGAGCTGAAAGGCACAACGTGCAGGCTTCTTTCCAAAGGGCGAGTTGGGCCCCACAGCATCTTGCTTCCAGCTCTTTGGGAAGCTAAGAAACAACTCGCTCTGCACAGTGCTCTTACAGCCTACCGGGATCATCTCTTCCAAAGGCCTGTGAAACGCAGTTTCTTTGCAGGCCTGATCTGGCTGAAGTAGGACTTCTGCTCTGGGTGGGCTCCATTGCCCTAGAGCTGAAAGGCACAACGTGCAGGCTTCTTTCCAAAGGGCGAGTTGGGCCCCACAGCATCTTGCTTCCAGCTCTTTGGAAAGCTAAGAAACAACTCGCACTTCTCAGTGCTCTTAAAGCCTACCGGGAACATCTCTTCCAAAGGCCTGTGAAACGCAGTTTCTTTGCAGGCCTGACCTGGCTGAAGTAGTACTTCTGCTCTGGGTGTGCTACATTGCCCTAGAGCTGAAAGGCACAACGTGCAGGCTTCTTTCCAAAGGGCAGGTTGGGTCCCACAGCATCATGCTTCCAGCTCTTTGGGAAGCTAAGAAACAACTCGCTCTGCACAGTGCTCTTACAGCCTACCGGGAACATCTCTTCCAAAGGCCTGAGAACTGCACAGTCTTTGCAGGCCTGATCTGGCTGAAGTAGGACCTCTGCTCTGGGTGTGCTCCATTGCCCTAGAGCTGAAAGGCACAACGTGCAGGCTTCTTTCCAAAGGGCGAGTTGGGCCCCACAGCATCTTGCTTCCAGCTCTTTGGGAAGTTAAGAAAAAACTCGCTCTGCTCAGTGCTCTTACAGCCTACTGGGAACATCTCTTCCAACGGCCTGTGAAACGCAGTTTCTTTGCAGGCCTGATCTGGCTGAAGTAGGACTTCTGCTCTGGCTGTGCTCCATTGCCCTAGAGCTGAAAGGCACAACGTGCAGGCTTCTTTCCAAAGGGCGAGTTCGGCCCCACAGCATCTTGCTTCCAGCTCTTTGGGAAGCTAAGAAACAACTCGCTCTGCACAGTGCTCTTACAGCCTACCGGGAGCATCTCTTCCAAAGGCCTCTGAAACGCAGTTTCTATGCAGGAGTGATCTGGCTGAAGTAGGACTTCTGCTCTGGGTGTGCTCCATTGCCCTAGAGCTGAAAGGCACAACGTGCAGGCTTCTTTCCAAAGGGCGAGTTGGGCCCCACAGCATCTTGCTTCCAGCTCTTTGGGAAGCTAAGAAACAACTCGCTCTGCACAGTGCTCTTACAGCCTACCTGGAACATCTCTTCCAAAGGCCTGTGAAACGCAGTTTCTTTGCAGGCCTGATCTGGCTGCAGTAGGACTTCTGCTCTGGGTGTGCTCCATTGCCCTAGAGCTGAAAGGCGCAACGTGCAGGCTTCTTTCCAAAGGGCGAGTTGGGCCCCACAGCATCTTGCTTCCAGCTCTTTGGGAAGCTAAGAAACAACTCGCTCTGCACAGTGCTCTTACAGCCTACCGGGAGCATCTCTTCCAAAGGCCTGAGAAACGCAGTTTCTTTGCAGGCCTGATCTGGCTGAAGTAGGACTTCTGCTCTGGGTGTGCTACATTGCCCTAGAGCTGAAAGGCACAACGTGCAGGCTTCTTTCCAAAGGGCGAGCTGGGCCCCACAGCATCTTGCTTCCAGCTCTTTGGGAAGCTAAGAAACAACTCGCTCTGCACAGTGCTCTTACAGCCTACCGGCAACATCTCTTCCAAAGGCCTGTGAAACGCAGTTTCTTTGCAGGCCTGATCTGGCTGAAGTAGGACTTCTGCTCTGGGTGTGCTCCATTGCCCTAGAGCTGAAAGGCACAACGTGCAGGCTTCTTTCCAAAGGGCGAGTTGGGCCCCACAGCATCTTGCTTCCAGCTCTTTGGGAAGGTAAGAAACAACTCGCTCTCCACAGTGCTCTTACAGCCTACCGAAAACATCTCTTCCAAAGGCCTGTGAAACGCAGTTTCTTTGCAGGCCTGATCTGGCTGAAGTAGGACTTCTGCTCTGGCTGTGCTCCATTGCCCTAGAGCTGAAAGGCACAACGTGCAGGCTTCTTTCCAAAGGGCGAGTTGGGCCCCACAGCATCTTGCTTCCAGCTCTTTGGGAAGCTAAGAAACAACTCGCTCTGCACAGTGCTCTTACACTCTACCGGGAACATCTCCTCCAAAGGCCTGTGAAACGCAGTTTCTTTGCAGGCCTGATCTGGCTGAAGTAGGACTTCTGCTCTGGGTGTGCTCCATTGCCCTAGAGCTGAAAGGCACAACGTTCAGGCTTCTTTCCAAAGGGCAAGTTGGGCCCCACAGCACCTTGCTTCCAGCTCTTTGGGAAGCTAAGAAACAACTCGCTCTGCACAGTGCTCTTACAGCCTACCGGGAACATCTCTTCCAAAGGCCGCTGAAACGCAGTTCCTTTGCAGGCCTGATCTGGCTGAAGTAGGACCTCTGCTCTGGGTGTGCTCCATTGCCCTAGAGCTGAAAGGCACAACGTGCAGGCTTCTTTCCAAAGGGCGAGTTGGGCCCCACAGCATCTTGCTTCCAGCTCTTTGGGAAGTTAAGAAAAAACTCGCTCTGCTCAGTGCTCTTACAGCCTACTGGGAACATCTCTTCCAACGGCCTGTGAAACGCAGTTTCTTTGCAGGCCTGATCTGGCTGAAGTAGGACTTCTGCTCTGGGTGTGCTCCATTGCCCTAGAGCTGAAAGGCACAACGTGCAGGCTTCTTTCCAAAGGGCGAGTTGGGCCCCACAGCATCTTGCTTATAGCTCTTTGGGAAGCTAAGAAACAACTCGCTCTGCACAGTGATCTTACAGCCTACCGGGAACATCTCTTCCAAAGGCCTGTGAAACGCAGTTTCTTTGCAGGCCTGATCTGGCTGAAGTAGGACTTCTGCTCTGGGTGTGCTCCATTGCCCTAGAGCTGAAAGGCACAACGTGCAGGCTTCTTTCCAAAGGGTGAGTTGGGCCCCACAGCAGCTTGCTTCCAGCTCTTTGGGAAGTTAAGAAAAAACTCGCTCTGCTCAGTGCTCTTACAGCCAACTGGGAACATCTCTTCCAACGGCCTGTGAAACGCAGTTTCTTTGCAGGCCTGATCTGGCTGAAGTAGGACTTCTGCTCTGGGTGTGCTACATTGCCCTAGAGCTGAAAGGCACAACGTGCAGGCTTCTTTCCAAAGGGCAGTTTGGGTCCCACAGCATCTTGCTTCCAGCTATTTGGGAAGGTAAGAAACAACTCGCTCTGCACAGTGCTCTTACAGCCTACCGGGAACATCTCTTCCAAAGGCCAGAGAAACGCAGAGTCTTTGCAGGCCTGATCTGGCTGAAGTAGGACTTCTGCTCTGGGTGTGCTCCATTGCCCTAGAGCTGAAAGGCACAACGTGCAGGCTTCTTTCCAAAGGGCGAGTTGGGTCCCACAGCATCTTGCTTCCAGCTCTTTGGGAAGGTAAGAAACAACTCGCTCTGCACAGTGCTCTTACAGCCTACCGGAAACATCTCTTCCAAAGGCCTGTGAAACGCAGTTTCTTTGCAGGCCTGATCTGGCTGAAATAGGACTTCTGCTCTGGGTGTGCTCCATTGCCCTAGAGCTGAAAGGCACAACGTGCAGGCTTCTTTCCAAAGGGCGAGTTGGGCCCCACAGCATCTTGCTTCCAGCTCTTTGGGAAGCTAAGAAACAACTCGCTCTTCTCAGTGCTCTTACAGCCTACCGGGAAGATCTCTTCCAAAGGCCTGTGAAACGCAGTTTCTTTGCAGGCATGATCTGGCTGAAGTAGGACTTCTGCTCTGGGTGTGCTACATTGCCCTAGAGCTGAAAGGCACAACGTGCAGGCTTCTTTCCAAAGGGCAGTTTGGGTCCCACAGCATCTTGCTTCCAGCTATTTGGGAAGGTAAGAAACAACTCGCTCTGCACAGTGCTCTTACAGCCTACCCGGAACATCTCTTCCAAAGGCCTGAGAAACGCAGAGTCTTTGCAGGCCTGATCTGGCTGAAGTAGGACTTCTGCTCTGGGTGTGCTCCATTGCCCTAGAGCAGAAAGGCACAACGTGCACGCTTCTTTCCAAAGGGCGAGTTGGGCCCCACAGCATCTTGCTTCCAGCTCTTTGGGAAGGTAACAAGCAACTCGCTCTGCACAGTGCTCTTACAGCCTACCGGAAACATCTCTTCCAAAGGCCTGTGAAACGCCGTTTCTTGGCACGCCTGATCTGGCTGAAGTAGGACTTCTGCTCTGGGTGTGCTCCATTGCCCTAGAGCTGAAAGGCACAACGTGCAGGCTTCTTTCCAAAGGGCGAGTTGGGCCCCACAGCATCTTGCTTCCAGCTCTTTGGGAAGCTAAGAAACAACTCGCTCTGCACAGTGCTCTTACAGCCTACCGTGAGCATCTCTTCCAAAGGCCTGAGAAACGCAGTTTCTTTGCAGGCCTGATCTGGCTGAAGTAGGACTTCTGCTCTGGGTGTGCTACATTGCCCTAGTTCTGAAAGGCACAACGTGCAGGCTTCTTTCCAAAGGGGAGGTTGGGTCCCACAGCATCTTGCTTCCAGCTCTTTGGGAAGCTAAGAAACAACTCGCTCTGCACAGTGCTCTTACAGCCTACCGGGAACATCTCTTCCAAAGGCCTGAGAAACGCAGATTCTTTGCAGGCCTGATCTGGCTGAAGTAGGACTTCTGCTCTGGCTGTGCTCCATTGCCCTAGAGCTGAAAGGCACAACGTGCAGGCTTCTTTCCAAAGGGCGAGTTGGGCCCCACAGCATCTTGCTTCCAGCTCTTTGGGAAGCTAAGAAACAACTCGCTCTGCACAGTGCTCTTACAGCCTACCGGGAGCATCTCTTTCAAAGGCCTCTGAAACGCAGTTTCTATGCAGGAGTGATCTGGCTGAAGTAGGACTTCTGCTCTGGGTGTGCTCCATTGCCCTAGAGCTGAAAGGCACAACGGGCAGGCTTCTTTCCAAAGGGCGAGTTGGGCCCCACAGCATCTTGCTTCCAGCTCTTTGGGAAGCTAAGAAACAACTCGCTCTGCACAGTGCTCTTACAGCCTACCTGGAACATCTCTTCCAAAGGCCTGTGAAACGCAGTTTCTTTGCAGGCCTGATCTGGCTGCAGTAGGACTTCTGCTCTGGGTGTGCTCCATTGCCCTAGAGCTGAAAGGCGCAACGTGCAGGCTTCTTTCCAAAGGGCGAGTTGGGCCCCACAGCATCTTGCTTCCAGCTCTTTGGGAAGCTAAGAAACAACTCGCTCTGCACAGTGCTCTTACAGCCTACCGGGAGCATCTCTTCCAAAGGCCTGAGAAACGCAGTTTCTTTGCAGGCCTGATCTGGCTGAAGTAGGACTTCTGCTATGGGTGTGCTACATTGCCCTAGAGCTGAAAGGCACAACGTGCAGGCTTCTTTCCAAAGGGCGAGCTGGGCCCCACAGCATCTTGCTTCCAGCTCTTTGGGAGGCTAAGAAACAACTCGCTCTGCACAGTGCTCTTACAGCCTACCGGCAACATCTCTTCCAAAGGCCTGTGAAACGCAGTTTCTTTGCAGGCCTGATCTGGCTGAAGTAGGACTTCTGCTCTGGGTGTGCTGCATTGCCCTAGAGCTGAAAGGCACAACGTGCAGGCTTCTTTCCAAAGGGCGAGTTGGGCCCCACAGCATCTTGCTTCCAGCTCTTTGGGAAGCTAAGAAACAACTCGCTCTGCACAGTGCTCTTACAGCCTACCGGGAACATCTCTTCCAAAGGCCTGTGAAATGCAGTTTCTTTGCAGGCCTGATCTGGCTGAAGTAGGACTTCTGCTCTGGGTGTGCTCCATTGCCCTAGAGCTGAAAGGCACAACGTGCAGGCTTCTTTCCAAACGGCGAGTTGGGCCCCACAGCATCTTGCTTCCAGCTCTTTGGGAAGCTAAGAAACAACTCGCTCTGCTCAGTGCTCTTACAGCCTACCGGGAACATCTCTTCCAAAGACCTGTGAAACCCAGTTTCTTTGCAGGCCTGATCTGGCTGAAGTAGGACTTCTGCTCTGGGTGTGCTCCATTGCCCTAGAGCTGAAAGGCACAACGTGCCGGCTTCTTTCCAAATTGCGAGCTGAGCCCCACATCATCTTGCTTCCAGCTCTTTGGGAAGCTAAGAAACAACTCGCTCTGCACAGTGCTCTTACAGCCTACCGGGATCATCTCTTCCAAAGGCCTGTGAAACGCAGTTTCTTTGCAGGCCTGATCTGGCTGAAGTAGGACTTCTGCTCTGGGTGGGCTCCATTTCCCTAGAGCTGAAAGGCACAACGTGCAGGCTTCTTTCCAAAGGGCGAGTTGGGCCCCACAGCATCTTGCTTCCAGCTCTTTTGGAAGCTAAGAAACAACTCGCTCTTCTCAGTGCTCTTAAAGCCTACCGGGAACATCTCTTCCAAAGGACTCTGAAACGCAGTTTCTTTGCAGGTCGGATCTGGCTGAAGTAGGACTTCTGCTCTGGGTGTGCTACATTGCCCTAGAGCTGAAAGGCACAACGTGCAGGCTTCTTTCCAAAGGGCAGGTTGGGTCCCACAGCATCTTGCTTCCAGCTCTTTGGGAAGCTAAGAAACAACTCGCTCTGCACAGTGCTCTTACAGCCTACCGGGAACATCTCTTCCAAAGGCCTGAGAAACGCAGAGTCTTTACAGGCCTGATCTGGCTGAAGTAGGACTTCTGCTCTGGGTGTGCTCCATTGCCCTAGAGCTGAAAGGCACATTGTGCAGGCTTCTTTCCAAAGGGCGAGTTGGGCCCCACAGCATCTTGCTTCCAGCTCTTTGGGAAGGTAACAAACAACTCGCTCTGCACAGTGCTCTTACAGCCTACCGGGAACATCTCTTCCAAAGGCCTGTGAAACGCAGTTTCTTTGCAGGCCTGATCTGGCTGAAGTAGGACTTCTGCTCTGGGTGTGCTCCATTGCCCTAGAGCTGAAAGGCACAACGCGCAGTCTTCTTTCCAAAGGGCAGGTTGGGTCCCACAGCATCTTGCTTCCAGCTCTTTGGGAAGCTAAGAAACAACTCGCTCTGCACAGTGCTCTTACAGCCTACCGGGAACATCTCTTCCAAAGGCCTGAGAAACGCAGAGTCTTTGCATGCATGATCTGGCTGAAGTAGGACTTCTGCTCTGGGTTTGCTCCATTGCCCTAGAGCTGAAAGGCACAACGTGCAGGCTTCTTTCCAAAGGGCGAGTTGGGCCCTACAGCATCTTGCTTCCAGCTCTTTGTGAAGGTAAGAAACAACTCGCTCTGCACAGTGCTCTTACAGCCTACCGGGAGCATCTCTTCCAAAGGCCTCTGAAACGCAGTTTCTTTGCAGGCCTGATCTGGCTGAAGTAGGACTTCTGCTCTGGGTGTGCTCCATTGCCCTAGAGCTGAAAGGCACAACGTGCAGGCTTCTTTCCAAAGGGCGAGTTGGGCCCCACAGCATCTTGCTTCCAGCTCTTTGGGAAGCTAAGAAACAACTCGCTCTTCTCGGTGCTCTTAAAGCCTACCGGGAACATCTCTTCCAAAGGCCTGTGAAACGCAGTTTCTTTGCAGGCCTGATCTGGCTGAAGTAGGACTTCTGCTCTGGGTGTGCTCCATTGCCCTAGAGCTGAAAGGCACAACGTGCAGTCTTCTTTCCAAAGGGCAGGTTGGGTCCCACAGCATCTTGCTTCCAGCTCTTTGGGAAGCTAAGAAACAACTCGCTCTGCAGAGTGCTCTTACAGCCTAGTGGGAACATCTCTTTCAAAGGCCTGAGAAACGCAGAGTCTTTGCAGGCATGATCTGGCTGAAGTAGGACTTCTGCTCTGGGTGTGCTCCATTGCCCTAGAGCTGAAAGGCACAACGTGCAGGCTTCTTTCCAAAGGGCGAGTTGGGCCCCACAGCATCTTGCTTCCAGCTCTTTGGGAAGGTAAGAAACAACTCGCTCTCCACAGTGCTCTTACAGCCTACTGAAAACATCTCTTCCAAAGGCCTGTGAAACGCAGTTTCTTTGCAGGCCTGATCTGGCTGAAGTAGGACTTCTGCTCTGGCTGTGCTCCATTGCCCTAGAGCTGAAAGGCACAACGTGCAGGCTTCTTTCGAAAGGGCGAGTTGGGCCCCACAGCATCTTGCTTCCAGCTCTTTGGGAAGCTAAGAAACAACTCGCTCTGCACAGTGCTCTTACACTCTACCGGGAACATCTCATCCAAAGGCCTGTGAAACGCAGTTTCTTTGCAGGCCTGATCTGGCTGAAGTAGGACTTCTGCTCTGGGTGTGCTCCATTGCCCTAGAGCTGAAAGGCACAACGTGCAGGCTTCTTTCCAAAGGGCGAGTTGGGCCACACAGCATCTTGCTTCCAGCTCTTTGGGAAGCTAAGAAACAACTCGCTCTCCACAGTGCTCTTACAGCCTACCGGGAACATCTCTTCCAAAGGCCGCTGAAACGCAGTTTCTTTGCAGGCCTGATCTGGCTGAAGTAGGACTTCTGCTCTGGCTGTGCTCCATTGCCCTAGAGCTGAAAGGCACAACGTGCATTCTTCTTTCCAAAGGGCGAGTTGGGCCCCACAGCATCTTGCTTCCAGCTCTTTGGGAAGCTAAGAAACAACTCGCTCTGCACAGTGCTCTTACAGCCTACCTGGAACATCTCTTCCAAAGGCCTGTGAAACGCAGTTTCTTTGCAGGCCTGATCTGGCTGCAGTAGGACTTCTGCTCTGGGTGTGCTCCATTGCCCTAGAGCTGAAAGGCGCAACGTGCAGGCTTCTTTCCAAAGGGCGAGTTGGGCCCCACAGCATCTTGCTTCCAGCTCTTTGGGAAGCTAAGAAACAACTCGCTCTGCACAGTGCTCTTACAGCCTACCGGGAGCATCTCTTCCAAAGGCCTGAGAAACGCAGTTTCTTTGCAGGCCTGATCTGGCTGAAGTAGGACTTCTGCTCTGGGTGTGCTACATTGCCCTAGAGCTGAAAGGCACAACGTGCAGGCTTCTTTCCAAAGGGCGAGCTGGGCCCCACAGCATCTTGCTTCCAGCTCTTTGGGAGTCTAAGAAACAACTCGCTCTGCACAGTGCTCTTACAGCCTACCGGCAACATCTCTTCCAAAGGCCTGTGAAACGCAGTTTCTTTGCAGGCCTGATCTGGCTGAAGTAGGACTTCTGCTCTGGGTGTGCTGCATTGCCCTAGAGCTGAAAGGCACAACGTGCAGGCTTCTTTCCAAAGGGCGAGTTGGGCCCCACAGCATCTTGCTTCCAGCTCTTTGGGAAGCTAAGAAACAACTCGCTCTGCACAGTGCTCTTACAGCCTACCGGGAACATCTCTTCCAAAGGCCTGTGAAATGCAGTTTCTTTGCAGGCCTGATCTGGCTGAAGTAGGACTTCTGCTCTGGGTGTGCTCCATTGCCCTAGAGCTGAAAGGCACAACGTGCAGGCTTCTTTCCAAATGGCGAGTTGGGCCCCACAGCATCTTGCTTCCAGCTCTTTGGGAAGCTAAGAAACAACTCGCTCTGCACAGTGCTCTTACAGCCTACCGGGAGCATCTCTTCCAAAGGCCTCTGAAACGCAGTTTCTTTGCAGGCCTGATCTGGCTGAAGTAGGACTTCTGCTCTGGGTGGGCTCCATTTCCCTAGAGCTGAAAGGCACAACGTGCAGGCTTCTTTCCAAAGGGCGAGTTGGGCCCCACAGCATCTTGCTTCCAGCTCTTTTGGAAGCTAAGAAACAACTCGCTCTTCTCAGTGCTCTTAAAGCCTACCGGGAACATCTCTTCCAAAGGCCTCTGAAACGCAGTTTCTTTGCAGGTCGGATCTGGCTGAAGTAGGACTTCTGCTCTGGGTGTGCTACATTGCCCTAGAGCTGAAAGGCACAACGTGCAGGCTTCTTTCCAAAGGGCAGGTTGGGTCCCACAGCATCTTGCTTCCAGCTCTTTGGGAAGCTAAGAAACAACTCGCTCTGCACAGTGCTCTTACAGCCTACCGGGAACATCTCTTCCAAAGGCCTGAGAAACGCAGAGTCTTTACAGGCCTGATCTGGCTGAAGTAGGACTTCTGCTCTGGGTGTGCTCCATTGCCCTAGAGCTGAAAGGCACATTGTGCAGGCTTCTTTCCAAAGGGCGAGTTGGGCCCCACAGCATCTTGCTTCCAGCTCTTTGGGAAGCTAAGAAACAACTCGCTCTGCACAGTGCTCTTACAGCCTACCGGGAACATCTCTTCCAAAGGCCTGTGAAACGCAGTTTCTTTGCAGGCCTGATCTGGCTGAAGTAGGACTTCTGCTCTGGGTGTGCTCCATTGCCCTAGAGCTGAAAGGCACAACGTGCAGTCTTCTTTCCAAAGGGCAGGTTGGGTCCCACAGCATCTTGCTTCCAGCTCTTTGGGAAGCTAAGAAACAACTCGCTCTGCACAGTGCTCTTACAGCCTACCGGGAACATCTCTTCCAAAGGCCTGAGAAACGCAGAGTCTTTGCATGCATGATCTGGCTGAAGTAGGACTTCTGCTCTGGGTTTGCTCCATTGCCCTAGAGCTGAAAGGCACAACGTGCAGGCTTCTTTCCAAAGGGCGAGTTGGGCCCTACAGCATCTTGCTTCCAGCTCTTTGGGAAGGTAAGAAACAACTCGCTCTGCACAGTGCTCTTACAGCCTACCGGGAGCATCTCTTCCAAAGGCCTCTGAAACGCAGTTTCTTTGCAGGCCTGATCTGGCTGAAGTAGGACTTCTGCTCTGGGTGGGCTACATTGCCCTAGAGCTGAAAGGCTCAACGTGCAGGCTTCTTTCCAAAGGGCGAGTTGGGCCCCACAGCATCTTGCTTCCAGCTCTTTGGGAAGCTAAGAAACAACTCGCTCTTCTCGGTGCTCTTAAAGCCTACCGGGAACATCTCTTCCAAAGGCCTGTGAAACGCAGTTTCTTTGCAGGCCTGATCTGGCTGAAGTAGGACTTCTGCTCTGGGTGTGCTCCATGGCCCTAGAGCTGAAAGGCACAACGTGCAGGCTTCTTTCCAAAGGGCGAGTTGGGCCCCACAGCATCTTGCTTCCAGCTCTTTGGGAAGCTAAGAAACAACTCGCTCTGCA
The DNA here is from genome assembly GCF_041296265.1 of Equus caballus. NCBI lineage: Eukaryota > Metazoa > Chordata > Mammalia > Perissodactyla > Equidae > Equus > Equus caballus. The sequence goes on from NC_091689.1 coordinate 34,853,520, forward strand.
CAGTGCTCTTACAGCCTACCGGGATCATCTCTTCCAAAGGCCTGTGAAACGCAGTTTCTTTGCAGGCCTGATCTGGCTGAAGTAGGACTTCTGCTCTGGGTGGGCTCCATTGCCCTAGAGCTGAAAGGCACAACGTGCAGGCTTCTTTCCAAAGAGCGAGTTGGGCCCCACAGCATCTTGCTTCCAGCTCTTAGGGAAGCTAAGAAACAACTCGCTCTGCACAGTGCTCATACACTCTACCGGGAACATCTCCTCCAAAGGTCTGTGAAACGCAGTTTCTTTGCAGGCCTGATCTGGCTGAAGTAGGACTTCTGCTCTGGGTGTGCTCCATTGCCCTAGAGCTGAAAGGCACAACGTGCAGGCTTCTGTCCAAAGGGCAAGTTGGGCCCCACAGCACCTTGCTTCCAGCTCTTTGGGAAGCTAAGAAACAACTCGCTCTGCACAGTGCTCTTACAGCCTACCGGGAACATCTCTTCCAAAGGCCTGTGAAACGCAGTTTCTTTGCAGGCCTGATCTGGCTGAAGTAGGACTTCTGCTCTGGCTGTGCTCCATTGCCCTAGAGCTGAAAGGCACAACGTGCAGGCTTCTTTCCAAAGGGCGAGTTGGGCCCCACAGCATCTTGCTTCCAGCTCTTTGGGAAGCTAAGAAACAACTCGCTCTGCACAGTGCTCTTACACTCTACCGGGAACATCTCCTCCAAAGGCCTGTGAAACGCAGTTTCTTTGCAGGCCTGATCTGGCTGAAGTAGGACTTCTGCTCTGGGTGTGCTCCATTGCCCTAGAGCTGAAAGGCACAACGTGCAGGCTTCTTTCCAAAGGGCAAGTTGGGCCCCACAGCACCTTGCTTCCAGCTCTTTGGGAAGCTAAGAAACAACTCGCTCTGCACAGTGCTCTTACAGCCTACCGGGAACATCTCTTCCAAAGGCCGCTGAAACGCAGTTTCTTTGCAGGCCTGATCTGGCTGAAGTAGGACTTCTGCTCTGGCTGTGCTCCATTGCCCTAGAGCTGAAAGGCACAACGTGCATTCTTCTTTCCAAAGAGCGAGTTGGGCCCCACAGCATCTTGCTTCCAGCTCTTTGGTAAGCTAAGAAACAACTCGCTCTGCACAGTGCTCTTACAGACTACCGGGAGCATCTCTTCCAAAGGCCTCTGAAACGCAGTTTCTTTGCAGGCCTGATCTGGCTGAAGTAGGACTTCTGCTCTGGGTGTGCTCCATTGCCCTAGAGCTGAAAGGCACAACGTGCAGGCTTCTTTCCAAAGGGCGAGTTGGGCCCCACAGCATCTTGCTTCCAGCTCTTTGGGAAGCTAAGAAACAACTCGCTCTTCTCAGTGCTCTTAAAGCCTACCGGGAACATCTCTTCCAAAGGCCTGTGAAACGCAGTTTCTTTGCAGGCCTGATCTGGCTGAAGTAGGACTTCTGCTCTGGGTGTGCTCCATAGCCCTAGAGCTGAAAGGCACAACGTGCAGGCTTCTTTCCAAAGGGCAGGTTGGGTCCCACAGCATCTTGCTTCCAGCTCTTTGGGAAGCTAAGAAACAACTCGCTCTGCACAGTGCTCTTACAGCCTACCGGGAACATCTCTGCCAAAGGCCTGAGAAACGCAGAGTCTTTGCAGGCATGATCTGGCTGAAGTAGGACTTCTGCTCTGGGTGTGCTCCATTGCCCTAGAGCTGAAAGGCACAACGTGCAGGCTTCTTTCCAAAGGGCGAGTTGGGCCCCACAGCATCTTGCTTCCAGCTCTTTGGGAAGGTAAGAAACAACTCGCTCTCCACAGTTCTCTTACAGCCTACCGAAAACATCTCTTCCAAAGGCCTGTGAAACGCAGTTTTTTTGCAGGCCTGATCTGGCTGAAGTAGGACTTCTGCTCTGGGTGTGCTCCATTGCCCTAGAGCTGAAAGGCACAACGTGCAGGCTTCTTTCCAAAGGGCGATTTGGGCCCCACAGCACCTTGCTTCCAGCTCTTTGTTAAGCTAAGAAACAACTCGCTCTGCACAGTGCTCTTACAGCCTCCCGGGAACATCTCTTCCAAAGGCCTCTGAAACGCAGTTTCTTTGCAGGCCTGATCTGGCTGAAGTAGGACTTCTGCTCTGGGTGTGCTCCATTGCCCTAGAGCTGAAAGGCACAACGTGCAGGCTTCTTTCCAAAGGGCAGGTTGGGTCCCACAGCATCTTGCTTACAGCTCTTTGGGAAGCTAAGAAACAACTCGCTCTGCACAGTGCTCTTACAGCCTACCGGGAACATCTCTTCCAAAGGCCTGAGAAACGCAGAGTCTTTGCAGGCCTGATCTGGCTGAAGTAGGACTTCTGCTCTGGGTGTGCTCCATTGCCCTAGAGCTGAAAGGCACAACGTGCAGGCTTCTTTCCAAAGGGCGAGTTGGGCCCCACAGCATCATGCTTCCAGCTCTTTGGGAAGCTAAGAAACAACTCACTCTGCACAGTGCTCTTACAGCCTACCGGGAACATCTCTTCCAAAGGCCTCTGAAACGCAGTTTCCTGGCAGGCCTGATCTGGCTGAAGTAGGACTTCTGCTCTCGGTGTGCTCCATTGCCCTAGAGCTGAAAGGCACAACGTGCAGGCTTCTTTCCAAAGGGCGAGTTGGGCCCCACAGCATCTTGCTTCCAGCTCTTTGGGAAGCTAAGAAACAACTCGCTCTGCACAGTGCTCTTACAGCCTACCGGGAACATCTCTTCCAAAGGCCTGAGAAACGCAGATTCTTTGCTGGCCTGATCTGGCTGAAGTAGGACTTCTGCTCTGGCTGTGCTCCATTGCCCTAGAGCTGAATGGCACAACGTGCAGGCTTCTTTCCAAAGGGCGAGTTGGGCCCCACAGCATCTTGCTTCCAGCTCTTTGGGAAGGTAACAAACAACTCGCTCTGCACTGTGCTCTTAAAGCCTACCGGGAACCTCTCTTCCAAAGGCCTGTGAAACGCAGTTTCTTTGCAGGCCTGATCTGGCTGAAGTAGGACTTCTGCTCTGGGTGTGCTCCATTGCCCTAGAGCTGAAGGGCACAACGTGCAGGCTTCTTTCCAAAGGGCAGTTTGGGTTACACAGCATCTTGCTTCCAGCTCTTTGGGAAGGTAAGAAACAACTCGCTCTGCACAGTGCTCTTACAGCCTACCGGGAACATCTCTTCCAAAGGACTGAGAAACGCAGAGTCTTAGCAGGCCTGATCTGGCTGAAGTAGGACTTCTGCTCTGGGTGTGCTCCATTGCCCTAGAGCTGAAAGGCACAACGTGCAGGCTTCTTTCCAAAGGGCGAGTTGGGCCCCACTGCATCTTGCTTCCAGCTCTTTGGGAAGGTAAGAAACAACTCGCTCTGCACAGTGCTCTTACAGCCTACCGGGATCATCTCTTCCAAAGGCCTGTGAAACGCAGTTTCTTTGCAGGCCTGATCTGGCTGAAGTAGGACTTCTGCTCTGGGTGGGCTACATTGCCCTAGAGCTGAAAGGCACAACGTGCAGGCTTCTTTCCAAAGGGCGAGTTGGGCCCCACAGCATCTTGCTTCCAGCTCTTTGGGAAGCTAAGAAACAACTCGCTCTGCACAGTGCTCTTAAAGCCTACCGGGATCATCTCTTCCAAAAGCCTGTGAAACGCAGTTTCTTTGCAGGCCTGATCTGGCTGAAGTAGGACTTCTGCTCTGGGTGTGCTTCATTGCCCTAGAGCTGAAAGGCACAACGTGCAGGCTTCTTTCCAAAGGGCGAGTTGGGCCCCAAAGCATCTTGCTTCCAGCTCTTTGGGAAGCTAAGAAACAACTCGCCCTTCTCAGTCCTCTTACAGCCTACCGGGAACATCTCTTCCAAAGGCCTGTGAAACGCAGTTTCTTTGCAGGCCTGATCTGGCTGAAGTAGGACTTCTACTCTGGGTGTGCTACATTGCCCTAGAGCTGAAAGGCACAACGTGCAGGCTTCTTTCCAAAGGGCAGGTTGGGTCCCACAGCATCTTGCTTCCAGCTCTTTGGGAAGGTAAGAAATAACTCGCTCTGCACAGTGCTTTTACAGCCTACCGGGAACATCTCTTCAAAAGGCCTGAGAAACGCAGAGTCTTTGCAGGCCTGATCTGGCTGAAGTAGGACTTCTGCTCTGGGTGTGCTCCATTGCCCTAGAGCTGAAAGGCACAACGTGCAGGCTTCTTTCCAAAGGGCGAGTTGGGCCACACAGCATCTTGCTTCCAGCTCTTTGGGAAGCTAAGAAACAACTCGCTCTGCACAGTGCTCTTAAAGCCTACCGGGAACATCTCTTCCAAAGGCCTGAAAAACGCAGAGTCTTTGCAGGCCTGATCTGGCTGAAGTAGGACTTCTGCTCTGGGTGTGCTCCATTGCCCTAGAGCTGAAAGGCACAACGTGCAGGCTTCTTTCCAAAGGGCGAGTTGGGCCCCACAGCATCTTGCTTCCAGCTCTTTGGGAAGGTAAGAAACAACTCGCTCTGCACAGTGCTCTTACAGCCTACCGGGAATATCTCTTCCAAAGGACTGAGAAACGCAGAGTCTTAGAAGGCCTGATCTGGCTGAAGTAGGACTTCTGCTCTGGGTGTGCTCCATTGCCCTAGAGCTGAAAGGCACAACGTGCAGGCTTCTTTCCAAAGGGCGAGTTGGGCCCCACAGCATCTTGCTTCCAGCTCTTTGGGAAGCTAAGAAACAACTCGCTCTGCACAGTGCTCTTACAGCCTACCGGAAACATCTCTTCCAAAGGCCTGTGAAACGCAGTTTCTTTGCAGGCCTGATCTGGCTGAAGTAGGACTTCTGCTCTGGGTGTGCTACATTGCCCTAGAGCTGAAAGGCACAACGTGCAGGCTTCTTTCCAAAGGGCCAGTTGGGCCCCACAGCATCTTGCTTCCAGCTCTTTGGGAAGCTAAGAAACAACACGCTCTGCACAGTGCTCTTACAGCCTACCGGGAGCATCTCTTCCAAAGGCCTCTGAAACGCAGTTTCTTTGCAGGCCTGATCTGGCTGAAGTAGGACTTCTGCTCTGGGTGGGCTCCATTGCCCTAGAGCTGAAAGGCACAACGTGCAGGCTTCATTCCAAAGGGCGAGTTGGGCCCCACAGCATCTTGCTTCCAGCTCTTTGGGAAGCTAAGAAACAACTCGCTCTGCACAGTGCTCTTACAGCCTACCGGGAACATCTCTTCCAAAGGCCTGTGAAACGCAGTTTCTTTGCAGGCCTGATCTGGCTGAAGTACATCTTCTTCTCTGGGTGTGCTGCATTGCCCTAGAGCTGAAAGGCACAACGTGCAGGCTTCTTTCCAAAGGGCGAGTTGGGCCCCAGAGCATCTTGCTTCCAGCTCTTTGGGAAGCTAAGAAACAACTCGCTCTGCACAGTGCTCTTACAGCCTACCGGGAACATCTCTTCCAAAGGCCTGAGTAACGCAGAGTCTTTGCAGGCCTGATCTGGCTGAAGTAGGACTTCTGCTATGGGTGTGCTCCATTGCCCTAGAGCTGAAATGCACAACGTGCAGGCTTCTTTCCAAAGGGCGAGTTGGGTCCCACAGCATCTTGATTCCAGATCTTTGGGAAGCTAAGAAACAACTCGCTCTGCACAGTGCTCTTACAGCCTACCGGGAACATCTCTTCCAAAGGCCTCTGAAACGCAGTTTCTTTGCAGGCCTGATCTTGCTGAAGTAGGACTTCTGCTCTGGGTGTGCTCCATTGCCCTAGAGCTGAAAGGCACAACGTGCAGGCTTCTTTCCAAAGGGCGAGTTGGGCCCCACAGCATCTTGCTTTCAGCTCTTTGGGAAGCTAAGAAACAACTCGCTCTGCACAGTGCTCTTACAGCCTACCGGGAACATCTCTTCCAAAGGCCTGTGAAACGAAGTTTCTTTGCAGGCCTGATCTGGCTGAAGTAGGACTTCTGCTCTGGGTGTGCTCCATTGCCCTAGAGCTGAAAGGCACAACGTGCAGGCTTCTTTCCAAAGGGCGAGTTGGGCCCCACAGCATCTTGCTTCCAGCTCTTTGGGAAGCTAAGAAACAACTCGCTCTGCACAGTGCTCTTACAGCCTACCGGGAGCATCTCTTCCAAAGGCCTGTGAAACGCAGTTTCTTTGCAGGCCTGATCTGGCTGAAGTAGGACTTCTGCTCTGGGTGTGCTGCATTGCCCTAGAGCTGAAAGGCACAACGTGCAGGCTTCTTTCCAAAGGGCGATTTGGGCCCCACAGCATCTTGCTTCCAGCTCTTTGGGAAGCTAAGAAACAACTCGCTCTGCACAGTGCTCTTAAAGCCTACCGGGAACATCTCTTCCAAACGCCTGAAAAACGCAGAGTCTTTGCAGGCCTGATCTGGCTGAAGTAGGACTTCTGGTCTGGGTGTGCTCCATTGCCCTAGAGCTGAAAGGCACAACGTGCAGGCTTCTTTCCAAAGGGCGAGTTGGGCCCCACAGCATCTTGCTTCCAGCTCTTTGGGAAGCTAAGAAACAACTCGCTCTGCACAGTGCTCTTACAGCCTACCGGGAACATCTCTTCCAAAGGCCTGTGAAATGCAGTTTCTTTGCAGGCCTGATCTGGCTGAAGTAGGACTTCTGCTGTGGGTGTGCTCCATTGCCCTAGAGCTGAAAGGCACAACGTGCAGGCTTCTTTCCAAAGGGCGAGTTGGGCCCCACAGCATCTTGCTTCCAGCTCTTTGGGAAGCTAAGAAACAACTCGCTCTCCACAGTGCTCTTACAGCCTACAGGGGACATCTCTTCCATAGGCCTGTGAAACGCAGTTTCTTTGCAGGCCTGATCTGGCTGAAGTAGGACTTCTGCTCTAGGTGTGCTACATTGCCCTAGAGCTGAAAGGCACAACGTGCAGGCTTCTTTCCAAAGGGCAGGTTGGGTCCCACAGCATCTTTCTTCCAGCTCTTTGGAAAGCTAAGAAGCAACTCGCTCTGCACAGTGCTCTTACAGCCTACCGGGAACATCTCTTCCAAAGGCCTGTGTAACGCAGATTCTTTGCAGGCCTGATCTGGCTGAAGTAGGACTTCTGCTCTGGCTGTGCTCCATTGCCCTAGAGCTGAAAGGCACAACGTGCAGGCTTCTTTCCAAAGGGCGAGTTGGGCCCCACAGCATCTTGCTTCCAGCTCTTTGGGAAGCTAAGAAACAACTCGCTGTGCACAGTGCTCTTACAGCCTACCGGGAACATCTCTTCCAAAGGCCTGTGAAACGCAGTTTCTTTGGAGGCCTGATCTGGCTGAAGTAGGACTTCTGCTCTGGGTGTGCTCCATTGCCCTAGAGCTGAAAGGCACAACGTGCAGGCTTCTTTCCAAAGAGCGAGTTGGGCCCCACAGCATCTTGCTTCCAGCTCTTTGGGAAGCTAAGAAACAACTCGCTCTGCACAGTGCTCTTACAGCCTACCGGGAGCATCTCTTCCAAAGGCCTGTGAAACGCAGTTTCTTTGCAGGCCTGATCTGGCTGAAGTAGGACTTCTGCTCTGAGTGTGCTCCATTGCCCTAGAGCTGAAAGGCAAAACGTGCAGGCTTCTTTGCAAAGGGCGAGTTTGGCCCCACAGCATCTTGCTTCCAGCTCTTTGGGAAGTTAAGAAAAAACTCGCTCTGCTCAGTGCTCTTACAGCCTACTGGGAACATCTCTTCCAACGGCCTGTGAAACGCAGTTTCTTTGCAGGCCTGATATGGCTGAAGTAGGACTTCTGCTCTGGGTGTGCTCCATTGCCCTAGAGCTGAAAGGCACAACGTTCAGGCTTCTTTCCAAAGGGCGAGTTGGGCCCCACAGCATCTTGCTTCCAGCTCTTTGGGAAGCTAAGAAACAACTCGCTCTGCACAGTGCTCTTACAGCCTACCGGGAGCATCTCTTCCAAAGGCCTGAGAAACGCAGTTTCTTTGCAGGCCTGATCTGGCTGAAGTAGGACTTCTGCTCTGGGTGTGCTCCATTGCCCTAGAGCTGAAAGGCACAACGTGCAGGCTTCTTTCCAAAGGGCGAGTTGGGCCCCACAGCATCTTGCTTCCAGCTCTTTGGGAAGCTAAGAAACAACTCGCTCTGCACAGTGCTCTTACAGTCTACCGGGAACATCTCCTCCAAAGGCCTGTGAAACGCAGTTTCTTTGCAGGCCTGTTCTGCCTGAAGTAGGACTTCTGCTCTGGGTGTGCTCCATTGAACTAGAGCTGAAAGGCACAACGTGCAGGCTTCTTTCCAAAGGGCGAGTTGGGCCCCACAGCATCTTGCTTCCAGCTCTTTGGGAAGCTAAGAAACAACTCGCTCTGCACAGTGCTCTTACAGCCTACCGGGAACATCTCTTCCAAAGGCCTGAGAAACGCAGTTTCTTTGCAGGCCTGATATGGCTGAAGTAGGACTTCTGGTCTGGGTGTGCTCCATTGCCCTAGAGCTGAAAGGCACAACGTGCAGGCTTCTTTCCAAAGGGCGAGTTGGGCCCCACAGCATCTTGCTTCCAGCTCTTTGGGAAGCTAAGAAACAACACGCTCTGCACAGTGCTCTTACAGCCTACCGGGAACATCTCTTCCAAAGGCCTGTGAAACGCAGTTTCTTTGCAGGCCTGATCTGGCTGAAGTAGGACTTCTGCTGTGGGTGTGCTCCATTGCCCTAGAGCTGAAAGGCACAACGTGCAGGCTTCTTTCCAAAGGGCGAGTTGGGCCCCACAGCATCTTGCTTCCAGCTCTTTGGGAAGCTAAGAAACAACTCGCTCTCCACAGTGCTCTTACAGCCTACTGGGGACATCTCTTCCATAGGCCTGTGAGACGCAGTTTCTTTGCAGGCCTGATCTGGCTGAAGTAGGACTTCTGCTCTAGGTGTGCTACATTGCCCTAGAGCTGAAAGGCACAACGTGCAGGCTTCTTTCCAGAGGGCAGGTTGGGTCCCACAGCATCTTTCTTCCAGCTCTTTGGAAAGCTAAGAAGCAACTCGCTCTGCACAGTGCTCTTACAGCCTACCGGGAACATCTCTTCCAAAGGCCTGTGTAACGCAGATTCTTTGCAGGCCTGATCTGGCTGAAGTAGGACTTCTGCTCTGGCTGTGCTCCATTGCCCTACAGCTGAAAGGCACAACGTGCAGGCTTCTTTCCAAAGGGCGAGTTGGGCCCCACAGCATCTTGCTTCCAGCTCTTTGGGAAGGTAACAAACAACTCGCTCTGCACAGTCCTCTTACAGCCTACCGGGAACATGTCTTCCAAAGGCCTGTGAAACGCAGTTTCTTTGGAGGCCTGATCTGGCTGAAGTAGGACTTCTGCTCTGTGTGTGCTACATTGCCCTAGAGCTGAAAGGCACAACGTGCAGGCTTCTTTCCAAAGGGCAGTTTGGGTCCCACAGCATCTTGCTTCCAGCTCTTTGGGAAGGTAAGAAACAACTCGCTCTGCACAGTGCTCTTACAGCCTACCGGGAACATCTCTTCCAAAGGCCTGAGAAACGCAGAGTCTTTGCACTCCTGATCTGGCTGAAGTAGGACTTCTGCTCTGGGTGTGCTCCATTGCCCTAGAGCTGAAAGGCACAACGTGCAGGCTTCTTTCCAAAGGGCGAGTTGGGCCCCACAGCATCTTGCTTCCAGCTCTTTGGGAAGCTAAGAAACAACTCGCTCTGCACAGTGCTCTTACAGCCCACCGGGACCATCTCTTCCAAAGGCCTGTGAAACGCAGTTTCTTTGCAGGCCTGATCTGGCTGAAGTAGGACTTCTGCTCTGGGTGTGCTCCATTGCCCTAGAGCTGAAAGGCACAACGTGCAGGCTTCTTTCCAAAGGGCGAGTTGGGCCCCACAGCATCTTGCTTCCAGCTCTTTGGGAAGCTAAGAAACAGCTCGCTCTGCACAGTGCTCTTACAGCCTACCGGCAGCATCTCTTCCAAAGGCCTGTGAAACGCAGTTTCTTTGCAGGCCTGATCTGGCTGAAGTAGGACTTCTGCTCTGGGTGTGCTCCATTGCCCTAGAGCTGAAAGGCACAACGTGCAGGCTTCTTTCCAAAGGGCGAGTTGGGCCCCACAGCATCTTGCTTCCAGCTCTTTGGGAAGCTAAGAAACAACTCGCTCTGCACAGTGCTCTTACAGCCTACCGGGAAAATCTCTTCCAAAGGCCTGTGAAACGCAGTTTCCTTGCAGGCCTGATCTGGCTGAAGTAGGACTTCTGCTCTGGGTGTGCTGCATTGCCCTAGAGCTGAAAGGCACAACGTGCAGGCTTCTTTCCAAAGGGCGATTTGGGCCCCACAGCATCTTGCTTCCAGCTCTTTGGGAAGCTAAGAAACAACTCGCTCTGCACAGTGCTCTTAAAGCCTACCGGGAACATCTCTTCCAAAGGCCTGAGAAACGCAGAGTCTTTGCAGCCCTGATCTGGCTGAAGTAGGACTTCTGCTCTGGGTGTGCTCCATTGCCCTAGAGCTGAAAGGCACAACGTGCAGGCTTCTTTCCAGAGGGCGAGTTGGGCCCCACAGCATCTTGCTTCCAGCCCTTTGGGAAGGTAAGAAAGAACTCGCTCTGCACAGTGCTCTCACAGCCTACCGGGAACATCTCTTCCAAAGGCCTGTGAAACGCAGTTTCTTTGCAGGCCTGATCTGGCTGAAGTAGGACTTCTGCTCTGGGTGTGCTCCATTGCCCTAGAGCTGAAAGGCACAACGTGCAGGCTTCTTTCCAAAGGGCGAGTTGGGCCCCACAGCATCTTGCTTCCAGCTCTTTGGGAAGCTAAGAAACAACTCGCTCTGCACAGTGCTCTTACAGCCTACCGGGAGCATCTCTTCCAAAGGCCTCTGAAACGCAGTTTCTTTGCAGGCCTGATCTGGCTGAAGTAGGACTTCTGCTCTGGGTGTGCTGCATTGCCCTAGAGCTGAAAGGCACAACGTGCAGGCTTCTTTCCAAAGGGCGAGTTGGGCCCCACAGCATCTTGCTTCCAGCTCTTTGGGAAGCTAAGAAACAACTCGCTCTGCACAGTGCTCTTACAGCCTACCGGGAACATCTCTTCCAAAGGCCTGTGAAACGCAGTTTCTTTGCAGGCCTGATCTGGCTGAAGTAGGACTTCTGCTCTGGGTGTGCTCCATTGCCCTAGAGCTGAAAGGCACAACGTGCAGGCTTCTTTCCAAAGGGCGAGTTGGGCCCCACAGCATCTTGCTTCCAGCTCTTTGGGAAGCTAAGAAACAACTCGATCTCCTCAGTGCTCTTACAGCCTACCGGGGACATCTCTTCCATAGGCCTGTGAAACGCAGTTTCTTTGCAGGCCTGATCTGGCTGAAGTAGGACTTCTGCTCTGGGTGGGCTACATTGCCCTAGAGATGAAAGGCACAACGTGCAGGCTTCTTTCCAAAGGGCGAGTTGGGCCCCACAGCATCTTGCTTCCAGCTCTTTGGGAAGCTAAGAAACAACTCGCTCTGCACAGTGCTCTTACAGCCTAACGGGAGCATCTCTTCCAAAGGCCTGTGAAACGCAGTTTCTTTGCAGGCCTGATCTGGCTGAAGTAGGACTTCTGCTCTGGGTGTGCTCCATTGCCCTAGAGCTGAAAGGCACAACGTGCAGGCTTCTTTCCAAAGGGCGAGTTGGGCCCCACAGCATCTTGCTTTCACCTCTTTGGGAAGCTAAGAAACAACTCGCTCTGCACAGTGCTCTTACAGCCTACCGGGAGCATCTCTTCCAAAGGCCTGAGAAACGCAGTTTCTTTGCAGGCCTGATCTGGCTGAAGTAGGACTTCTGGTCTGGGTGTGCTCCATTGCCCTAGAGCTGAAAGGCACAACGTGCAGGCTTCTTTCCAAAGGGCAGGTTGGGTCCCACAGCATCTTGCTTCCAGCTCTTTGGGAAGCTAAGAAACAACTCGCTCTGCACAGTGCTCTTACAGCCTCCCGGAACATCTCTTCAAAAGGCCTGAGAAACGCAGAGTCTTTGCAGGCCTGATCTGGCTGAAGTAGGACCTCTGCTCTGGGTGTGCTCCATTGCCCTAGAGCTGAAAGGCACAACGTGCAGGCTTCTTTCCAAAGGGCGAGTTGGGCCCCACAGCATCTTGCTTCCAGCTCTTTGGGAAGCTAAGAAACAACTCGCTCTGCACAGTGCTCTTACAGCCCACCGGGACCATCTCTTCCAAAGGCCTGTGAAACGCAGTTTCTTTGCAGGCCTGATCTGGCTGAAGTAGGACTTCTGCTCTGGGTGTGCTCCATTGCCCTAGAGCTGAAAGGCACAACGTGCAGGCTTCTTTCCAAAGGGCGAGTTGGGCCCCACAGCATCTTGCTTCCAGCTCTTTGGGAAGCTAAGAAACAGCTCGCTCTGCACAGTGCTCTTACAGCCTACCGGCAGCATCTCATCCAAAGGCCTGTGAAACGCAGTTTCTTTGCAGGCCTGATCTGGCTGAAGTAGGACTTCTGCTCTGGGTGTGCTCCATTGCCCTAGAGCTGAAAGGCACAACGTGCAGGCTTCTTTCCAAAGGGCGAGTTGGGCCCCACAGCATCTTGCTTCCAGCTCTTTGGGAAGCTAAGAAACAACTCGCTCTGCACAGTGCTCTTACAGCCTACCGGGAAAATCTCTTCCAAAGGCCTGTGAAACGCAGTTTCTTTGCAGGCCTGATCTGGCTGAAGTAGGACTTCTGCTCTGGGTGTGCTGCATTGCCCTAGAGCTGAAAGGCACAACGTGCAGGCTTCTTTCCAAAGGGCGATTTGGGCCCCACAGCATCTTGCTTCCAGCTCTTTGGGAAGCTAAGAAACAACTCGCTCTGCACAGTGCTCTTACAGCCTACCGGGAACATCTCTTCCAAAGGCCTGAGAAATGCAGAGTCTTTGCAGGCCTGATCTGGCTGAAGTAGGACTTCTGCTCTGGGTGTGCTGCATTGCCCTAGAGCTGAAAGGCACAACGTGCAGGCTTCTTTCCAGAGGGCGAGTTGGGCCCCACAGCATCTTGCTTCCAGCCCTTTGGGAAGGTAAGAAAGAACTCGCTCTGCACAGTGCTCTCACAGCCTACCGGGAACATTTCTTCCAAAGGCCTGTGAAACGCAGTTTCTTTGCAGGCCTGATCTGGCTGAAGTAGGACTTCTGCTCTGGGTGTGCTCCATTGCCCTAGAGCTGAAAGGCACAACGTGCAGGCTTCTTTCCAAAGGGCGAGTTGGGCCCCACAGCATCTTGCTTCCAGCTCTTTGGGAAGCTAAGAAACAACTCGCTCTGCACAGTGCTCTTACAGCCTACCGGGAGCATCTCTTCCAAAGGCCTCTGAAACGCAGTTTCTTTGCAGGCCTGATCTGGCTGAAGTAGGACTTCTGCTCTGGGTGTGCTGCATTGCCCTAGAGCTGAAAGGCACAACGTGCAGGCTTCTTTCCAAAGGGCGAGTTGGGCCCCACAGCATCTTGCTTCCAGCTCTTTGGGAAGCTAAGAAACAACTCGCTCTGCACAGTGCTCTTACAGCCTACCGGGAACATCTCTTCCAAAGGCCTGTGAAACGCAGTTTCTTTGCAGGCCTGATCTGGCTGAAGTAGGACTTCTGCTCTGGGTGTGCTCCATTGCCCTAGAGCTGAAAGGCACAACGTGCAGGCTTCTTTCCAAAGGGCGAGTTGGGCCCCACAGCATCTTGCTTCCAGCTCTTTGGGAAGCTAAGAAACAACTCGATCTCCTCAGTGCTCTTACAGCCTACCGGGGACATCTCTTCCATAGGCCTGTGAAACGCAGTTTCTTTGCAGGCCTGATCTGGCTGAAGTAGGACTTCTGCTCTGGGGGGGCTACATTGCCCTAGAGATGAAAGGCACAACGTGCAGGCTTCTTTCCAAAGGGCGAGTTGGGCCCCACAGCATCTTGCTTCCAGCTCTTTGGGAAGCTAAGAAACAACTCGCTCTGCACAGTGCTCTTACAGCCTACCGGGAGCATCTCTTCCAAAGGCCTGAGAAACGCAGTTTCTTTGCAGGCCTGATCTGGCTGAAGTAGGACTTCTGGTCTGGGTGTGCTCCATTGCCCTAGAGGTGAAAGGCACAACGTGCAGGCTTCTTTCCAAAGGGCGAGTTGGGCCCCACAGCATCTTGCTTCCAGCTCTTTGGGAAGCTAAGAAACAACTCGCTATGCACAGTGCTCTTACACTCTACCGGGAACATCTCCTCCAAAGGCCTGTGACGCAGTTTCTTTGCAGGCCTGTTCTGGCTAAGTAGGACTTCTGCTCTGGGTGTGCTCCATTGCCGTAGAGCTGAAAGGCACAACGTGCAGGCTTCTTTCCAAAGGGCTAGTTGGGCCCCACAGCATCTTGCTTCCAGCTCTTTGGGAAGCTAAGAAACACCTCGCTCTGCACAGTGCTCTTACACTCTACCGGGAACATCTCCTCCATAGGCCTGAGAAACGCAGTTTCTTTGCAGGCCTGATCTGGCTGAAGTAGGACTTCTGCTCTGGGTGTGCTCCATCGCCCTAGAGCTGAAAGGCACAACGTGCAGGCTTCTTTCCAAAGTGTGAGATGGGCCCCACAGCATCTTGCTTCCAGCTCTTTGGGAAGCTAAGAAACAACTCGCGCTGATCAGTGCTCTTACAGCCTACCGGGAACATCTCTTCCAAAGGCCTGTGAAATGCAGTTTCTTTGCAGGCCTGATCTGGCTGAAGTAGGACTTCTGCTCTGGGTGTGCTCCATTGCCCTAGAGCTGAAAGGCACAACGTGCAGGCTTCCTTCCAAAGGGCAGGTTGGGTCCCACAGCATCTTGCTTACAGCTCTATCAGAAGCTAAGAAAAAACTCGCTCTGCACAGTGCTCTTACATCCTACCGGGAAAATCTATTCCAAAGGCCTGAGAAACGCAGAGTCTTTGCAGGCCTGATCTGGCAGAAGTAGGACTTCTGCTCTGGGTGTGATCCATTGTCCTAGAGCTGAAAGGCACAACGTGCAGGCTTCTTTCCAGAGGGCGAGTGGGCCCCACAGCATCTTGCTTCCAGCTCTTTGGGAAGCTAAGGAACAACTCGCTCTGCACAGTGCTCTTACAGCCTACCGGGAACATCTCTTCCAAAGGCCTGTGAAACGCAGTTTCTTTGCAGGCCTGATCTGGCTGAAGTAGGACTTCTGCTCTGGGTGTGCTCCATAGCCCTAGAGCTGAAAGGCACAACGTGCAGGCTTCTTTCCAAAGGGCGAGTTGGGCCCCACAGCATCTTGCTTCCAGCTCTTTGGGAAGCTAAGAAACAACTCGCTCTGCTCAGTTCTCTTACAGCCTACCGGGAGCATCTCTTCCAAAGGCCTCTGAAACGCAGTTTCTTTGCAGGCCTGATCTGGCTGAAGTAGGACTTCTGCTCTGGCTGTGCTCCATTGCCCTAGAGCTGAAAGGCACAACGTGCAGGCTTCTTTCCAAAGGGCGAGTTGGGCCCCACAGCATCTTGCTTCCAGCTCTTTGGGAAGCTAAGAAACAACTCGCTCTGCACAGTGCTCTTACAGCCTACCGGGAACATCTCTTCCAAAGGCCTGTCAAACGCAGTTTCTTTGCAGGCCTGATCTGGCTGAAGTAGGACTTCTGCTCTGGGTGTGCTACATTGCCCTAGAGCTGAAAGGCACAACGTGCAGGCTTCTTTCCAAAGGGCGAGTTGGGCCCCACAGCATCTTGCTTCCAGCTCTTTGGGAAGCTAAGAAACAACTCGCTCTGCACAGTGCTCTTAAACTCTACCGGGAACATCTGTTCCAAAGGCCTGTGAAATGCAGTTTCTTTGCAGACCTTATCTGGCTGAAGTAGGACTTCTGCTCTGGGTGTGCTCCATTGCCCTAGAGCTGAAAGGCACAACGTGCAGGCTTCTTTCAAATGGGTGAGTTGGGCCCCACAGCATCTTGCTTCCAGCTCTTTGGGAAGCTAAGAAACAACTCGCTCTGCTCAGTGCTCTTACAGCCTACCGGGAACATCTCTTCCAACGGCCTGTGAAACGCAGATTCTTTGCAGGCCTGATCTGGCTGAAGTAGGACTTCTGCTCTGGCTGTGCTCCATTGCCCTAGAGCTGAAAGGCACAACGTGCAGGCTTCTTTCCAAAGGGCAGGTTGGGTCCCACAGCATCTTGCTTCCAGCTCTTTGGGAAGCTAAGAAACAACTCGCTCTGCACAGTGCTCTTACAGCCTACCGGGAGCATCTCTTCCAAAGGCCTGTGAAACGCAGTTTCTTTGCAGGCCTGATCTGGCTGAAGTAGGACTTCTGCTCTGGGTGTGCTACATTGCCCTAGAGCTGAAAGGCACAACGTTCAGGCTTCTTTCCAAAGTGCGAGTTGGGCCCCACAGCACCTTGCTTCCAGCTCTTTGGGAAGCTAAGAAACAACTCGCTCTGCACAGTGGTCTTACAACCTACCGGGAACATATCTTCCAAAGGCCTGTGAAACGCAGTTTCTTTGCAGGCCTGATCTGGCTGAAGTAGGACTTCTGCTCTGGGTGTCCTCCATTGCCCTAGAGCTGAAAGGCACAACGTGCAGGCTTCTTTCCAAAGGGCGAGTTGGGCCCCACAGCATCTTGCTTCCAGCTCTTTGGGAAGCTAAGAAACAACTTGCTCTGCTCAGTGCTCTTACAGCCTACCGGGAACATCTCTTCCAAAGGCCTGTGAAACGCAGTTTCTTTGCAGGCCTGATCTGGCTGAAGTAGGACTTCTGCTCTGGGTGTGCTCCATTGCCCTAGAGCTGAAAGGCACAACGTGCAGGCTTCTTTCCAAAGGGCGAGTTGAGCCCCACAGCATCTTGCTTCCAGCTCTTTGGGAAGATAAGAAACAACTCGCTCTGCTCAGTGCTCTTACAGCCTACCGGGAACATCTCTTCCAAAGGCCTGTGAAACGCAGTTTCTTTGCAAGCCTGATCTGGCTGAAGGAGGACTTCTGCGCTGCTTGTGCTCCATTGCCCTAGAGCTGAAAGGCACAACGTGCAGGCTTATTTCCAAAGGGCGAGTTGGGCCCCACAGCATCTTCCTTCCAGCTCTTTGGGAAGCTAAGAAACAACTCGCTCTGCACAGTGCTCTTAAAGCCTACCGGGAACAACTCTTCCAAAGGCCTGTGAAACGCAGTTTCTTTGCAGGCCTCATCTGTCTGAAGTAAGACTTCTGCTCTGGGTGTGCTCCATTGCCCTAGAGCTGAAAGGCACAACGTACAGGCTTCTTTCCAAAGGGCGAGTTGGGCCCCACAGCATCTTGCTTCCAGCTCTTTGGGAAGCTAAGAAAAAACTCGCTCTGCTCAGTGCTCTTACAGCCTACCGGGAACATCTCTTCCAAAGGCCAGAGAAACGCAGTTTCTTTGCAGGCCTGATCTGGCTGAAGTAGGACTTCTGCTCTGGGTGTGCTCCATTGCCCTAGAGCTGAAAGGCACAACGTGCAGGCTTCTTTCCAAAGGGCGAGTTGGGCCCCACTGCATCTTGCTTCCAGCTCTTTGGGAAGCTAAGAAACAACTCGCTCTGCCCAGTGCTCTTACAGCCTACCGGGAACATCCCTTCCAAAGGCCTGTGAAACGCAGTTTCTTTGCAGGCCTGATCTGGCTGAAGTAGGACTTCTGCTCTGGGTGTGCTCCATTGCCCTAGAGCTGAAAGGCACAACGTGCAGGCTTCTTTCCAAAGGGCGAGTTGGGCCCCACAGCATCTTGCTTCCAGCTCTTTGGGAAGCTAAGAAACAACTCGATCTCCTCAGTGCTCTTACAGCCTACCGGGGACATCTCTTCCATAGGCCTGTGAAACGCAGTTTCTTTGCAGGCCTGATCTGGCTGAAGTAGGACTTCTGCTCTGGGTGTGCTCCATTGCCCTAGAGCTGAAAGGCACAACGTGCAGGCTTCTTTCCAAAGGGCGAGTTGGGCCCCACAGCATCTTGCTTCCAGCTCTTTGGGAAGCTAAGAAACAACTCGCTATGCACAGTGCTCATACAGCCTACCGGGAGCATCTCTTCCAAAGGCCTGTGAAACGCAGTTTCTTTGCAGGCCTGATCTGGCTGAAGTAGGACTTCTGCTCTGGGTGTGCTCCATTGCCCTAGAGCTGAAAGGCACAACGTGCAGGCTTCTTTCCAAAGGGCGAGTTGGGCCCCACAGCATCTTGCTTCCACCTCTTTGGGAAGCTAAGAAACAACTCGCTCTGCACAGTGCTCTTACAGCCTATCGGGAGCATCTCTTCCAAAGGCCTGAGAAACGCAGTTTCTTTGCAGGCCTGATCTGGCTGAAGTAGGACTTCTGGTCTGGGTGTGCTCCATTGCCCTAGAGCTGAAAGGCACAACGTGCAGGCTTCTTTCCAAAGGGCGAGTTGGGCCCCACAGCATCTTGCTTCCAGCTCTTTGGGAAGCTAAGAAACAACTCGCTCTGCACAGTGCTCTTAGAGCCTACCGGGAACATCTCTTCCAAAGGCCTGTGAAACGCAGTTTCTTTGCAGGACTGATCTGGCTGAAGTAGGACTTCTGCTCTGGGTGTGATGCATTGCCCTAGAGCTGAAAGGCACAACGTGCAGGCTTCTTTCCAAAAGGCGAGTTGGGCCCCACAGCATCTTGCTTCCAGCTCTTTGGGAAGCTAAGAAACAACTCGCTATGCACAGTGCTCTTACACTCTACCGGGAACATCTCTTCCAAAGGCCTGTGAAACGCAGTTTCTTTGCAGGCCTGATCTGGCTGAAGTAGGACTTCTGCTCTGGGTGTGCTCCATTGCCCTGGAGCTGAAAGGCACAACGTGCAGGCTTGTTTCCAAAGGGCGAGTTGGGCCCCACAGCATCTTGCTTCCAGCTCTTTGGGAAGCTAAGAAACAACTCGCTCTACTCAGTGCTCTTACAGCCTACCGGGAACATCTCTTCCAAAGGCCTGTGAAACGCAGTTTCTTTGCAGGCCTGATCTGGGTGAAGTAGGACTTCTGCTCTGGGTGTGCTCCATTGCCCTAGAGCTGAAAGGCACAACGTGCAGGCTTCTTTCCAAAGGGCAGGTTGGGTCCCACAGCATCTTGCTTCCAGCTCTTTGGGAAGCTAAGAAACAACTCGCTCTGCACAGTGCTCTTACAGCCTCCCGGAACATCTCTTCCAAAGGCCTGAGAAACGCAGAGTCTTTGCAGGCCTGATCTGGCTGAAGTAGGACTTCTGCTCTCGCTGTGCTCCATTGCCCTAGAGCTGAAAGGCACAACGTGCAGGCTTCTTTCCAAAGGGCGAGTTGGGCCCCACAGCATCTTGCTTCCAGCTCTTTGGGAAGCTAAGAAACAACTCGATCTCCTCAGTGCTCTTACAGCCTACCGGGGACATCTCTTCCATAGGCCTGTGAAACGCAGTTTCTTTGCAGGCCTGATCTGGCTGAAGTAGGACTTCTGCTCTGGGTGTGCTCCATTGCCCTAGAGCTGAAAGGCACAACGTGCAGGCTTCTTTCCAAAGGGCGAGTTGGGCCCCACAGCATCTTGCTTCCAGCTCTTTGGGAAGCTAAGAAACAACTCGCTATGCACAGTGCTCTTACAGCCTACCGGGAGCATCTCTTCCAAAGGCCTGTGAAACGCAGTTTCTTTGCAGGCCTGATCTGGCTGAAGTAGGACTTCTGCTCTGGGTGTGCTCCATTGCCCTAGAGCTGAAAGGCACAACGTGCAGGCTTCTTTCCAAAGGGCGAGTTGGGCCCCACAGCATCTTGCTTCCACCTCTTTGGGAAGCTAAGAAACAACTCGCTCTGCACAGTGCTCTTACAGCCTATCGGGAGCATCTCTTCCAAAGGCCTGAGAAACGCAGTTTCTTTTCAGGCCTGATCTGGCTGAAGTAGGACTTCTGGTCTGGGTGTGCTCCATTGCCCTAGAGCTGAAAGGCACAACGTGCAGGCTTCTTTCCAAAGGGCGAGTTGGGCCCCACAGCATCTTGCTTCCAGCTCTTTGGGAAGCTAAGAAACAACTCGCTCTGCACAGTGCTCTTAGAGCCTACCGGGAACATCTCTTCCAAAGGCCTGTGAAACGCAGTTTCTTTGCAGGACTGATCTGGCTGAAGTAGGACTTCTGCTCTGGGTGTGATGCATTGCCCTAGAGCTGAAAGGCACAACGTGCAGGCTTCTTTCCAAAAGGCGAGTTGGGCCCCACAGCATCTTGCTTCCAGCTCTTTGGGAAGCTAAGAAACAACTCGCTATGCACAGTGCTCTTACACTCTACCGGGAACATCTCTTCCAAAGGCCTGTGAAACGCAGTTTCTTTGCAGGCCTGATCTGGCTGAAGTAGGACTTCTGCTCTGGGTGTGCTCCATTGCCCTGGAGCTGAAAGGCACAACGTGCAGGCTTGTTTCCAAAGGGCGAGTTGGGCCCCACAGCATCTTGCTTCCAGCTCTTTGGGAAGCTAAGAAACAACTCGCTCTACTCAGTGCTCTTACAGCCTACCGGGAACATCTCTTCCAAAGGCCTGTGAAACGCAGTTTCTTTGCAGGCCTGATCTGGGTGAAGTAGGACTTCTGCTCTGGGTGTGCTCCATTGCCCTAGAGCTGAAAGGCACAACGTGCAGGCTTCTTTCCAAAGGGCAGGTTGGGTCCCACAGCATCTTGCTTCCAGCTCTTTGGGAAGCTAAGAAACAACTCGCTCTGCACAGTGCTCTTACAGCCTCCCGGAACATCTCTTCCAAAGGCCTGAGAAACGCAGAGTCTTTGCAGGCCTGATCTGGCTGAAGTAGGACTTCTGCTCTCGCTGTGCTCCATTGCCCTAGAGCTGAAAGGCACAACGTGCAGGCTTCTTTCCAAAGGGCGAGTTGGGCCCCACAGCATCTTGCTTCCAGCTCTTTGGGAAGGTAACAAACAACTCGCTCTGCACAGTGCTCTTACAGCCTTCGGGAACATCTCTTCCAAAGGCCTGTGAAACGCAGTTTCTTTGCAGGCCTGATCTGGCTGAAGTAGGACTTCTGCTCTGGGTGTGCTCCATTGCCCTAGAGCTGAAAGGCACAACGTGCAGGCTTCTTTCCAAAGGGCGAGTTGGGCCCCACAGCATCTTGCTTCCAGCTCTTTGGGAAGGTAACAAACAACTCGCTCTGCACAGTGCTCTTACAGCCTTCGGGAACATCTCTTCCAAAGGCCTGTGAAACGCAGTTTCTTTGCAGGCCTGATCTGGCTGAAGTAGGACTTCTGCTCTGGGTGTGCTCCATTGCCCTAGAGCTGAAAGGCACAACGTGCAGGCTTCTTTCCAAAGGGCGAGATGGGCCCCACAGCATCTTGCTTCCAGCTCTTTGGGAAGCTAAGAAACAACTCGCTCTGCACAGTGCTCTTACAGCCTATCGGGAGCATCTCTTCCAAAGGCCTGAGAAAGGCAGTTTCTTTGCAGGCCTGATCTGGCTGAAGTAGGACTTCTGGACTGGGTGTGCTCCATTGCCCTAGAGCTGAAAGGCACAACGTGCAGGCTTCTTTCCAAAGGGCGAGTTGGGCACCACAGCATCTTGCTTCCAGCTCTTTGGGAAGCTAAGAAACAACTCGCGCTGATCAGTGCTCTTACAGCCTACCGGGAACATCTCTTCCAAAGGCCTGTGAAATGCAGTTTCTTTGCAGGCCTGATCTGGCTGAAGTAGGACTTCTGCTCTGGGTGTGCTCCATTGCCCTAGAGCTGAAAGGCACAACGTGCAGGCTTCCTTCCAAAGGGCAGGTTGGGTCCCACAGCATCTTGCTTACAGCTCTATCAGAAGCTAAGAAAAAACTCGCTCTGCACAGTGCTCTTACATCCTACCGGGAAAATCTATTCCAAAGGCCTGAGAAACGCAGAGTCTTTGCAGGCCTGATCTGGCAGAAGTAGGACTTCTGCTCTGGGTGTGATCCATTGTCCTAGAGCTGAAAGGCACAACGTGCAGGCTTCTTTCCAGAGGGCGAGTGGGCCCCACAGCATCTTGCTTCCAGCTCTTTGGGAAGCTAAGGAACAACTCGCTCTGCACAGTGCTCTTACAGCCTACCGGGAACATCTCTTCCAAAGGCCTGTGAAACGCAGTTTCTTTGCAGGCCTGATCTGGCTGAAGTAGGACTTCTGCTCTGGGTGTGCTCCATAGCCCTAGAGCTGAAAGGCACAACGTGCAGGCTTCTTTCCAAAGGGCGAGTTGGGCCCCACAGCATCTTGCTTCCAGCTCTTTGGGAAGCTAAGAAACAACTCGCTCTGCTCAGTTCTCTTACAGCCTACCGGGAGCATCTCTTCCAAAGGCCTCTGAAACGCAGTTTCTTTGCAGGCCTGATCTGGCTGAAGTAGGACTTCTGCTCTGGCTGTGCTCCATTGCCCTAGAGCTGAAAGGCACAACGTGCAGGCTTCTTTCCAAAGGGCGAGTTGGGCCCCACAGCATCTTGCTTCCAGCTCATTGGGAAGCTAAGAAACAACTCGCTCTGCACAGTGCTCTTACAGCCTACCGGGAACATCTCTTCCAAAGGCCTGTCAAACGCAGTTTCTTTGCAGGCCTGATCTGGCTGAAGTAGGACTTCTGCTCTGGGTGTGCTACATTGCCCTAGAGCTGAAAGGCACAACGTGCAGGCTTCTTTCCAAAGGGCGAGTTGGGCCCCACAGCATCTTGCTTCCAGCTCTTTGGGAAGCTAAGAAACAACTCGCTCTGCACAGTGCTCTTAAACTCTACCGGGAACATCTGTTCCAAAGGCCTGTGAAATGCAGTTTCTTTGCAGACCTTATCTGGCTGAAGTAGGACTTCTGCTCTGGGTGTGCTCCATTGCCCTAGAGCTGAAAGGCACAACGTGCAGGCTTCTTTCCAAAGGGCAGGTTGGGTCCCACAGCATCTTGCTTCCAGCTCTTTGGGAAGCTAAGAAACAACTCGCTCTGCACAGTGCTCTTACAGCCTACCGGGAGCATCTCTTCCAAAGGCCTGTGAAACGCAGTTTCTTTGCAGGCCTGATCTGGCTGAAGTAGGACTTCTGCTCTGGGTGTGCTACATTGCCCTAGAGCTGAAAGGCACAACGTTCAGGCTTCTTTCCAAAGGGCGAGTTGGGCCCCACAGCATCTTGCTTCCAGCTCTTTGGGAAGCTAAGAAACAACTCGCTCTGCACAGTGCTCTTACACTCTACCGGGAACATCTCCTCCATAGGCCTGAGAAACGCAGTTTCTTTCAGGCCTGATCTGGCTGAAGTAGGACTTCTGCTCTGGGTGTGCTCCATCGCCCTAGAGCTGAAAGTCACAACGTGCAGGCTTCTTTCCAAAGTGCGAGTTGGGCCCCACAGCACCTTGCTTCCAGCTCTTTGGGAAGCTAAGAAACAACTCGCTCTGCACAGTGGTCTTACAACCTACCGGGAACATATCTTCCAAAGGCCTGTGAAACGCAGTTTCTTTGCAGGCCTGATCTGGCTGAAGTAGGACTTCTGCTCTGGGTGTCCTCCATTGCCCTAGAGCTGAAAGGCACAACGTGCAGGCTTCTTTCCAAAGGGCGAGTTGGGCCCCACAGCATCTTGCTTCCAGCTCTTTGGGAAGCTAAGAAACAACTTGCTCTGCTCAGTGCTCTTACAGCCTACCGGGAACATCTCTTCCAAAGGCCTGTGAAACGCAGTTTCTTTGCAGGCCTGATCTGGCTGAAGTAGGACTTCTGCTCTGGGTGTGCTCCATTGCCCTAGAGCTGAAAGGCACAACGTGCAGGCTTCTTTCCAAAGGGCGAGTTGAGCCCCACAGCATCTTGCTTCCAGCTCTTTGGGAAGATAAGAAACAACTCGCTCTGCTCAGTGCTCTTACAGCCTACCGGGAACATCTCTTCCAAAGGCCTGTGAAACGCAGTTTCTTTGCAAGCCTGATCTGGCTGAAGGAGGACTTCTGCGCTGCTTGTGCTCCATTGCCCTAGAGCTGAAAGGCACAACGTGCAGGCTTATTTCCAAAGGGCGAGTTGGGCCCCACAGCATCTTCCTTCCAGCTCTTTGGGAAGCTAAGAAACAACTCGCTCTGCACAGTGCTCTTAAAGCCTACCGGGAACAACTCTTCCAAAGGCCTGTGAAACGCAGTTTCTTTGCAGGCCTCATCTGTCTGAAGTAAGACTTCTGCTCTGGGTGTGCTCCATTGCCCTAGAGCTGAAAGGCACAACGTACAGGCTTCTTTCCAAAGGGCGAGTTGGGCCCCACAGCATCTTGCTTCCAGCTCTTTGGGAAGCTAAGAAAAAACTCGCTCTGCTCAGTGCTCTTACAGCCTACCGGGAACATCTCTTCCAAAGGCCAGAGAAACGCAGTTTCTTTGCAGGCCTGATCTGGCTGAAGTAGGACTTCTGCTCTGGGTGTGCTCCATTGCCCTAGAGCTGAAAGGCACAACGTGCAGGCTTCTTTCCAAAGGGCGAGTTGGGCCCCACTGCATCTTGCTTCCAGCTCTTTGGGAAGCTAAGAAACAACTCGCTCTGCCCAGTGCTCTTACAGCCTACCGGGAACATCCCTTCCAAAGGCCTGTGAAACGCAGTTTCTTTGCAGGCCTGATCTGGCTGAAGTAGGACTTCTGCTCTGGGTGTGCTCCATTGCCCTAGAGCTGAAAGGCACAACGTGCAGGCTTCTTTCCAAAGGGCGAGTTGGGCCCCACAGCATCTTGCTTCCAGCTCTTTGGGAAGCTAAGAAACAACTCGATCTCCTCAGTGCTCTTACAGCCTACCGGGGACATCTCTTCCATAGGCCTGTGAAACGCAGTTTCTTTGCAGGCCTGATCTGGCTGAAGTAGGACTTCTGCTCTGGGTGTGCTCCATTGCCCTAGAGCTGAAAGGCACAACGTGCAGGCTTCTTTCCAAAGGGCGAGTTGGGCCCCACAGCATCTTGCTTCCAGCTCTTTGGGAAGCTAAGAAACAACTCGCTATGCACAGTGCTCTTACAGCCTACCGGGAGCATCTCTTCCAAAGGCCTGTGAAACGCAGTTTCTTTGCAGGCCTGATCTGGCTGAAGTAGGACTTCTGCTCTGGGTGTGCTCCATTGCCCTAGAGCTGAAAGGCACAACGTGCAGGCTTCTTTCCAAAGGGCGAGTTGGGCCCCACAGCATCTTGCTTCCACCTCTTTGGGAAGCTAAGAAACAACTCGCTCTGCACAGTGCTCTTACAGCCTATCGGGAGCATCTCTTCCAAAGGCCTGAGAAACGCAGTTTCTTTGCAGGCCTGATCTGGCTGAAGTAGGACTTCTGGTCTGGGTGTGCTCCATTGCCCTAGAGCTGAAAGGCACAACGTGCAGGCTTCTTTCCAAAGGGCGAGTTGGGCCCCACAGCATCTTGCTTCCAGCTCTTTGGGAAGCTAAGAAACAACTCGCTCTGCACAGTGCTCTTAGAGCCTACCGGGAACATCTCTTCCAAAGGCCTGTGAAACGCAGTTTCTTTGCAGGACTGATCTGGCTGAAGTAGGACTTCTGCTCTGGGTGTGATGCATTGCCCTAGAGCTGAAAGGCACAACGTGCAGGCTTCTTTCCAAAAGGCGAGTTGGGCCCCACAGCATCTTGCTTCCAGCTCTTTGGGAAGCTAAGAAACAACTCGCTATGCACAGTGCTCTTACACTCTACCGGGAACATCTCTTCCAAAGGCCTGTGAAACGCAGTTTCTTTGCAGGCCTGATCTGGCTGAAGTAGGACTTCTGCTCTGGGTGTGCTCCATTGCCCTGGAGCTGAAAGGCACAACGTGCAGGCTTGTTTCCAAAGGGCGAGTTGGGCCCCACAGCATCTTGCTTCCAGCTCTTTGGGAAGCTAAGAAACAACTCGCTCTACTCAGTGCTCTTACAGCCTACCGGGAACATCTCTTCCAAAGGCCTGTGAAACGCAGTTTCTTTGCAGGCCTGATCTGGGTGAAGTAGGACTTCTGCTCTGGGTGTGCTCCATTGCCCTAGAGCTGAAAGGCACAACGTGCAGGCTTCTTTCCAAAGGGCAGGTTGGGTCCCACAGCATCTTGCTTCCAGCTCTTTGGGAAGCTAAGAAACAACTCGCTCTGCACAGTGCTCTTACAGCCTCCCGGAACATCTCTTCCAAAGGCCTGAGAAACGCAGAGTCTTTGCAGGCCTGATCTGGCTGAAGTAGGACTTCTGCTCTCGCTGTGCTCCATTGCCCTAGAGCTGAAAGGCACAACGTGCAGGCTTCTTTCCAAAGGGCGAGTTGGGCCCCACAGCATCTTGCTTCCAGCTCTTTGGGAAGCTAAGAAACAACTCGATCTCCTCAGTGCTCTTACAGCCTACCGGGGACATCTCTTCCATAGGCCTGTGAAACGCAGTTTCTTTGCAGGCCTGATCTGGCTGAAGTAGGACTTCTGCTCTGGGTGTGCTCCATTGCCCTAGAGCTGAAAGGCACAACGTGCAGGCTTCTTTCCAAAGGGCGAGTTGGGCCCCACAGCATCTTGCTTCTAGCTCTTTGGGAAGCTAAGAAACAACTCGCTATGCACAGTGCTCTTACAGCCTACCGGGAGCATCTCTTCCAAAGGCCTGTGAAACGCAGTTTCTTTGCAGGCCTGATCTGGCTGAAGTAGGACTTCTGCTCTGGGTGTGCTCCATTGCCCTAGAGCTGAAAGGCACAACGTGCAGGCTTCTTTCCAAAGGGCGAGTTGGGCCCCACAGCATCTTGCTTCCACCTCTTTGGGAAGCTAAGAAACAACTCGCTCTGCACAGTGCTCTTACAGCCTATCGGGAGCATCTCTTCCAAAGGCCTGAGAAACGCAGTTTCTTTGCAGGCCTGATCTGGCTGAAGTAGGACTTCTGGTCTGGGTGTGCTCCATTGCCCTAGAGCTGAAAGGCACAACGTGCAGGCTTCTTTCCAAAGGGCGAGTTGGGCCCCACAGCATCTTGCTTCCAGCTCTTTGGGAAGCTAAGAAACAACTCGCTCTGCACAGTGCTCTTAGAGCCTACCGGGAACATCTCTTCCAAAGGCCTGTGAAACGCAGTTTCTTTGCAGGACTGATCTGGCTGAAGTAGGACTTCTGCTCTGGGTGTGATGCATTGCCCTAGAGCTGAAAGGCACAACGTGCAGGCTTCTTTCCAAAAGGCGAGTTGGGCCCCACAGCATCTTGCTTCCAGCTCTTTGGGAAGCTAAGAAACAACTCGCTATGCACAGTGCTCTTACACTCTACCGGGAACATCTCTTGCAAAGGCCTGTGAAACGCAGTTTCTTTGCAGGCCTGATCTGGCTGAAGTAGGACTTCTGCTCTGGGTGTGCTCCATTGCCCTGGAGCTGAAAGGCACAACGTGCAGGCTTGTTTCCAAAGGGCGAGTTGGGCCCCACAGCATCTTGCTTCCAGCTCTTTGGGAAGCTAAGAAACAACTCGCTCTACTCAGTGCTCTTACAGCCTACCGGGAACATCTCTTCCAAAGGCCTGTGAAACGCAGTTTCTTTGCAGGCCTGATCTGGGTGAAGTAGGACTTCTGCTCTGGGTGTGCTCCATTGCCCTAGAGCTGAAAGGCACAACGTGCAGGCTTCTTTCCAAAGGGCAGGTTGGGTCCCACAGCATCTTGCTTCCAGCTCTTTGGGAAGCTAAGAAACAACTCGCTCTGCACAGTGCTCTTACAGCCTCCCGGAACATCTCTTCCAAAGGCCTGAGAAACGCAGAGTCTTTGCAGGCCTGATCTGGCTGAAGTAGGAATTCTGCTCTCGCTGTGCTCCATTGCCCTAGAGCTGAAAGGCACAACGTGCAGGCTTCTTTCCAAAGGGCGAGTTGGGCCCCACAGCATCTTGCTTCCAGCTCTTTGGGAAGGTAACAAACAACTCGCTCTGCACAGTGCTCTTACAGCCTTCGGGAACATCTCTTCCAAAGGCCTGTGAAACGCAGTTTCTTTGCAGGCCTGATCTGGCTGAAGTAGGACTTCTGCTCTGGGTGTGCTCCATTGCCCTAGAGCTGAAAGGCACAACGTGCAGGCTTCTTTCCAAAGGGCGAGTTGGGCCCCACAGCATCTTGCTTCCAGCTCTTTGGGAAGGTAACAAACAACTCGCTCTGCACAGTGCTCTTACAGCCTTCGGGAACATCTCTTCCAAAGGCCTGTGAAACGCAGTTTCTTTGCAGGCCTGATCTGGCTGAAGTAGGACTTCTGCTCTGGGTGTGCTCCATTGCCCTAGAGCTGAAAGGCACAACGTGCAGGCTTCTTTCCAAAGGGCGAGATGGGCCCCACAGCATCTTGCTTCCAGCTCTTTGGGAAGCTAAGAAACAACTCGCTCTGCACAGTGCTCTTACAGCCTATCGGGAGCATCTCTTCCAAAGGCCTGAGAAAGGCAGTTTCTTTGCAGGCCTGATCTGGCTGAAGTAGGACTTCTGGACTGGGTGTGCTCCATTGCCCTAGAGCTGAAAGGCACAACGTGCAGGCTTCTTTCCAAAGGGCGAGTTGGGCCCCACAGCATCTTGCTTCCAGCTCTTTGGGAAGCTAAGAAACAACTCGCTCTGCACAGTGCTCTTACAGCCTACCGGGAACATCTCTTCCCAAGGCCTGTGAAACGCAGTTTCTTTGCAGGACTGATCTGGCTGAAGTAGGACTTCTGCTCTGGGTGTGCTGCATTGCCCTAGAGCTGAAAGGCACAACGTGCAGGCTTCTTTCCAAAGGGCGAGTTGGGCCCCACAGCATCTTGCTTCCAGCTCTTTGGGAAGCTAAGAAACAACTCGCTATGCACAGTGCTCTTACACTCTAACGGGAACATCTCTTCCAAAGGCCTGTGAAACGCAGTTTCTTTGCAGGCCTGATCTGGCTGAAGTAGGACTTCTGCTCTGGGTGTGCTCCATTGCCCTGGAGCTGAAAGGCACAACGTGCAGGCTTGTTTCCAAAGGGCGAGTTGGGCCCCACAGCATCTTGCTTCCAGCTCTTTGGGAAGCTAAGAAACAACTCGCTCTACTCAGTGCTCTTACAGCCTACCGGGAACATCTCTTCCAAAGGCCTGTGAAACGCAGTTTCTTTGCAGGCCTGATCTGGGTGAAGTAGGACTTCTGCTCTGGGTGTGCTCCATTGCCCTAGAGCTGAAAGGCACAACGTGAAGGCTTCTTTCCAAAGGGCAGGTTGGGTCCCACAGCATCTTGCTTCCAGCTCTTTGGGAAGCTAAGAAACAACTCGCTCTGAACAGTGCTCTTACAGCCTACCGGAACATCTCTTCCAAAGGCCTGAGAAACGCAGAGTCTTTGCAGGCCTGATCTGGCTGAAGTAGGACTTCTGCTCTGGGTGTGCTCCATTGCCCTAGAGCTGAAAGGCACAACGTGCAGGCTTCTTTCCAAAGGGCGAGTTGGGCCCCACAGCATCTTGCTTCCAGCTCTTTGGGAAGGTAACAAACAACTCGCTCTGCACAGTGCTCTTACAGCCTTCGGGAACATCTCTTCCAAAGGCCTGTGAAACGCAGTTTCTTTGCAGGCCTGATCTGGCTGAAGTAGGACTTCTGCTCTGGGTGTGCTCCATTGCCCTAGAGCTGAAAGGCACAACGTGCAGGCTTCTTTCCAAAGGGCGAGATGGGCCCCACAGCATCTTGCTTCCAGCTCTTTGGGAAGCTAAGAAACAACTCGCTCTGCACAGTGCTCTTACAGCCTACCGGGAGCATCTCTTCCAAAGGCCTCTGAAACGCAGTTTCTTTGCAGGCCTGATCTGGCTGAAGTAGGACTTCTGCTCTGGGTGTGCTCCATTGCCCTAGAGCTGAAAGGCACAACGTGCAGGCTTCTTTCCAAAGGGCGAGTTGGGCCCCACAGCATCTTGCTTCCAGCTCTTTGGGAAGCTAAGAAACAACTCGCTCGGAACAGTGCTCTTACAGCCTACCGGGAACATCTCTTCCAAAGGCCTGTCAAACGCAGTTTCTTTGCAGGCCTGATCTGGCTGAAGTAGGACTTCTGCTCTGGGTGTGCTACATTGCCCTAGAGCTGAAAGGCACAACGTGCAGGCTTCTTTCCAAAGGGCGAGTTGGGCCCCACAGCATCTTGCTTCCAGCTCTTTGGGAAGCTAAGAAACAACTCGCTCTGCACGATGCTCTTACACTCTACCGGGAACATCTCCTCCATAGGCCTGAGAAACGCAGTTTCTTTGCAGGCCTGATCTGGCTGAAGTAGGACTTCTGCTCTGGGTGTGCTCCATCGCCCTAGAGCTGAAAGGCACAACGTGCAGGCTTCTTTCCAAAGTGTGAGTTGGGCCCCACAGCACCTTGCTTCCAGCTCTTTGGGAAGCTAAGAAACAACTCGCTCTGCACAGTGGTCTTACAACCTACCGGGAACATATCTTCCAAAGGCCTGTGAAACGCAGTTTCTTTGCAGGCCTGATCTGGCTGAAGTAGGTCTTCTGCTCTGGGTGTCCTCCATTGCCCTAGAGCTGAAAGGCACAACGTGCAGGCTTCTTTCCAAAGGGCAGTTGGGCCCCACAGCATCTTGCTTCCAGCTCTTTGGGAAGCTAAGAAAGAACTCGTCTGATCAGTGCTCTTACACTCTACCGGGAACATCTCCTCCATAGGCCTGTGAAACGCAGTTTCTTTGCAGGCCTGATCTGGCTGAAGTAGGACTTCTGCTCTGGGTGTGCTCCATTGCCCTAGAGCTGAAAGGCACAACGTGCAGGCTTCTTTCCAAAGCGTGAGTTGGGCCCCACAGCACCTTGCTTCCAGCTCTTTGGGAAGCTAAGAAACAACTCGCTCTGCACAGTGCTCTTACAGCCTACCGGGAACATCTCTTCCAAAGGCCTGAGAAACGCAGATTCTTTGCAGGCCTGATCTGGCTGAAGTAGGACTTCTGCTCTCGCTGTGCTCCATTGCCCTAGAGCTGAAAGGCACAACGTGCAGGCTTCTTTCCAAAGGGCGAGTTGGGCCCCACAGCATCTTGCTTCCAGCTCTTTGGGAAGCTAAGAAACAACTCGCTCTG
This sequence comes from Equus caballus, assembly GCF_041296265.1. NCBI lineage: Eukaryota > Metazoa > Chordata > Mammalia > Perissodactyla > Equidae > Equus > Equus caballus. The sequence goes on from NC_091689.1 coordinate 34,883,997, forward strand.
CACAGTGCTCTTACAGCCTACCGGGAACATCTCTTCCAAAGGCCTGTGAAACGCAGTTTCTTTGCAGGCCTGATCTGGCTGAAGTAGGACTTCTGCTCTGGGTGTGCTCCATTGCCCTAGAGCTGAAAGGCACAACGTTCAGGCTTCTTTCCAAAGGGCAGGTTGGGTCCCACAGCATCTTGCTTACAGCTCTTTGGGAAGCTAAGAAACAACTCGCTCTGCACAGTGCTCTTACATCCTACCGGGAAAATCTCTTCCAAAGGCCTGAGAAACGCAGATTCTTTGCAGGCCTGATCTGGCTGAAGTAGGACTTCTGCTCTGGGTGTGCTCCATTGCCCTAGAGCTGAAAGGCACAACGTTCAGGCTTCTTTCGAAAGGGCAGGTTGGGTCCCACAGCATCTTGCTTCCAGCTCTTTGGGAAGCTAAGAAACAACTCGCTCTGCACAGTGCTCTTACAGCCTACCGGGAACATCTCTTCCAAAGGCCTGAGAAACGCAGATACTTTGCAGGCCTGATCTGGGTGAAGTAGGACTTCTGCTCTCTCTGTGCTCCATTGCCCTAGAGCTGAAAGGCACAACGTGCAGGCTTCTTTCCAAAGGGCGAGTTGGGCCCCACAGCATCTTGCTTCCAGCTCTTTGGGAAGCTAAGAAACAACTCGCTCTGCACAGTGCTCTTACACTCTACCGGGAACATCTCCTCCATAGGCCTGTGAAACGCACTTTCTTTGCAGGCCTGATCTGGCTGAAGTAGGACTTCTGCTCTGGGTGTGCTCCATTGCCGTAGAGCTGAAAGGCACAACGTGCAGGCTTCTTTCCAAAGTGCGAGTTGGGCCCCACAGCACCTTGCTTCCAGCTCTTTGGGAAGCTAAGAAACAACTCGCTCTGCACAGTGCTCTTACAACCTACCGAGAACATCTCTTCCAAAGGCCTGTGAAATGCAGTTTCTTTGCAGGCCTGATCTGGCTGAAGTAGAACTTCTGCTCTGGGTGTGCTCCATTGCCCTAGAGCTGAAAGGCACAACGTGAAGGCTTCTTTCCAAAGGGCAGGTTGGGTCCCACAGCATCTTGCTTCCAGCTCTTTGGGAAGCTAAGAAACAACTCGCTCTGAACAGTGCTCTTACAGCCTACCGGAACATCTCTTCCAAAGGCCTGAGAAACGCAGAGTCTTTGCAGGCCTGATCTGGCTGAAGTAGGACTTCTGCTCTGGGTGTGCTCCATTGCCCTAGAGCTGAAAGGCACAACGTGCAGGCTTCTTTCCAAAGGGCGAGTTGGGCCCCACAGCATCTTGCTTCCAGCTCTTTGGGAAGGTAACAAACAACTCGCTCTGCACAGTGCTCTTACAGCCTTCGGGAACATCTCTTCCAAAGGCCTGTGAAACGCAGTTTCTTTGCAGGCCTGATCTGGCTGAAGTAGGACTTCTGCTCTGGGTGTGCTCCATTGCCCTAGAGCTGAAAGGCACAACGTGCAGGCTTCTTTCCAAAGGGCGAGATGGGCCCCACAGCATCTTGCTTCCAGCTCTTTGGGAAGCTAAGAAACAACTCGCTCTGCACAGTGCTCTTACAGCCTACCGGGAGCATCTCTTCCAAAGGCCTCTGAAACGCAGTTTCTTTGCAGGCCTGATCTGGCTGAAGTAGGACTTCTGCTCTGGGTGTGCTCCATTGCCCTAGAGCTGAAAGGCACAACGTGCAGGCTTCTTTCCAAAGGGCGAGTTGGGCCCCACAGCATCTTGCTTCCAGCTCTTTGGGAAGCTAAGAAACAACTCGCTCGGAACAGTGCTCTTACAGCCTACCGGGAACATCTCTTCCAAAGGCCTGTCAAACGCAGTTTCTTTGCATTCCTGATCTGGCTGAAGTAGGACTTCTGCTCTGGGTGTGCTACATTGCCCTAGAGCTGAAAGGCACAACGTGCAGGCTTCTTTCCAAAGGGCGAGTTGGGCCCCACAGCATCTTGCTTCCAGCTCTTTGGGAAGCTAAGAAACAACTCGCTCTGCACGATGCTCTTACACTCTACCGGGAACATCTCCTCCATAGGCCTGAGAAACGCAGTTTCTTTGCAGGCCTGATCTGGCTGAAGTAGGACTTCTGCTCTGGGTGTGCTCCATCGCCCTAGAGCTGAAAGGCACAACGTGCAGGCTTCTTTCCAAAGTGTGAGTTGGGCCCCACAGCACCTTGCTTCCAGCTCTTTGGGAAGCTAAGAAACAACTCGCTCTGCACAGTGGTCTTACAACCTACCGGGAACATATCTTCCAAAGGCCTGTGAAACGCAGTTTCTTTGCAGGCCTGATCTGGCTGAAGTAGGACTTCTGCTCTGGGTGTCCTCCATTGCCCTAGAGCTGAAAGGCACAACGTGCAGGCTTCTTTCCAAAGGGCGAGTTGGGCCCCACAGCATCTTGCTTCCAGCTCTTTGGGAAGCTAAGAAACAACTCGTTCTGCACAGTGCTCTTACAGCCTACCGGGAACATCTCTTCCAAAGGCCTGTGAAACGCAGTTTCTTTGCAGGCCTGATCTGGCTGAAGTAGGACTTCTGCTCTGGGTGTGCTCCATTGCCCTAGAGCTGAAAGGCACAACGTGCAGGCTTCTTTCCAAAGGGCAGTTGGGCCCCACAGCATCTTGCTTCCAGCTCTTTGGGAAGCTAAGAAAGAACTCGTCTGATCAGTGCTCTTACACTCTACCGGGAACATCTCCTCCATAGGCCTGTGAAACGCAGTTTCTTTGCAGGCCTGATCTGGCTGAAGTAGGACTTCTGCTCTGGGTGTGCTCCATTGCCCTAGAGCTGAAAGGCACAACGTGCAGGCTTCTTTCCAAAGCGTGAGTTGGGCCCCACAGCACCTTGCTTCCAGCTCTTTGGGAAGCTAAGAAACAACTCGCTCTGCACAGTGCTCTTACAGCCTACCGGGAACATCTCTTCCAAAGGCCTGAGAAACGCAGATTCTTTGCAGGCCTGATCTGGCTGAAGTAGGACTTCTGCTCTCGCTGTGCTCCATTGCCCTAGAGCTGAAAGGCACAACGTGCAGGCTTCTTTCCAAAGGGCGAGTTGGGCCCCACAGCATCTTGCTTCCAGCTCTTTGGGAAGCTAAGAAACAACTCGCTCTGCACAGTGCTCTTACAGCCTACCGGGAACATCTCTTACAAAGGCCTGTGAAACGCAGTTTCTTTGCAGGACTGATCTGGCTGAAGTAGGACTTCTGCTCTGGGTGTGCTCCATTGCCCTAGAGCTGAAAGGCACAACGTTCAGGCTTCTTTCCAAAGGGCAGGTTGGGTCCCACAGCATCTTGCTTACAGCTCTTTGGGAAGCTGAGAAACAACTCGCTCTGCACAGTGCTCTTACATCCTACCGGGAAAATCTCTTCCAAAGGCCTGAGAAACGCAGATTCTTTGCAGGCCTGATCTGGCTGAAGTAGGACTTCTGCTCTGGGTGTGCTCCATTGCCCTAGAGCTGAAAGGCACAACGTTCAGGCTTCTTTCGAAAGGGCAGGTTGGGTCCCACAGCATCTTGCTTCCAGCTCTTTGGGAAGCTAAGAAACAACTCGCTCTGCACAGTGCTCTTACAGCCTACCGGGAACATCTCTTCCAAAGGCCTGAGAAACGCAGATACTTTGCAGGCCTGATCTGGGTGAAGTAGGACTTCTGCTCTCTCTGTGCTCCATTGCCCTAGAGCTGAAAGGCACAACGTGCAGGCTTCTTTCCAAAGGGCGAGTTGGGCCCCACAGCATCTTGCTTCCAGCTCTTTGGGAAGCTAAGAAACAACTCGCTCTGCACAGTGCTCTTACACTCTACCGGGAACATCTCCTCCATAGGCCTGTGAAACGCACTTTCTTTGCAGGCCTGATCTGGCTGAAGTAGGACTTCTGCTCTGGGTGTGCTCCATTGCCGTAGAGCAGAAAGGCACAACGTGCAGGCTTCTTTCCAAAGTGCGAGTTGGGCCCCACAGCACCTTGCTTCCAGCTCTTTGGGAAGCTAAGAAACAACTCGCTCTGCACAGTGCTCTTACAACCTACCGAGAACATCTCTTCCAAAGGCCTGTGAAATGCAGTTTCTTTGCAGGCCTGATCTGGCTGAAGTAGAACTTCTGCTCTGGGTGTGCTCCATTGCCATAGAGCTGAAAGGCACAACGTGCAGGCTTCTTTCCAAAGGGCGAGATGGGCCCCACAGCATCTTGCTTCCAGCTCTTTGGGAATCTAAGAAACAACTCGCGCTGATCAGTGCTCTTACAGCCTACCGGGAACATCTCTTCCAAAGGCCTGTGAAACGCAGTTTCTTTGCAGGCCTGATCTGGCTGAAGTAGGACTTCTGCTCTGGGTGTGCTCCATTGCCCTAGAGCTGAAAGGCACAACGTGCAGGCTTCTTTCCAAAGGGCAGGTTGGGTCCCACAGCATCTTGCTTACAGCTCTATCAGAGGCTAAGAAGCAACTCGCTCTGCACAGTGCTCTTACATCCTACCGGGAAAATCGCTTCCAAAGGCCTGAGAAACGCAGAGTCTTTGCAGGCCTGATCTGGCTGAAGTAGGACTTCTGCTCTGGGTGTGCTCCATTGTCCTAGAGCTGAAAGGCACAACGTGCAGGCTTCTTTCCAGAGGGCGAGTGGGCCCCACAGCATCTTGCTTCCAGCTCTTTGGGAAGCTAAGAAACAACTCGCTCTGCACAGTGCTCTTACAGCCTACCGGGAACATCTCTTCCAAAGGCCTGTGAAACGCAGTTTCTTTGCAGGCCTGCTCTGGCTGAAGTAGGACTTCTGCTCTGGGTGTGCTCCATAGCCCTAGAGCTGAAAGGCACAACGTGCAGGCTTCTTTCCAAAGTGTGAGTTGGGCCCCACAGCACCTTGCTTCCAGCTCTTTGGGAAGGTAAGAAACAACTCGCTCTGCACAGTGGTCTTACAACCTACCGGGATCATATCTTCCAAAGGCCTGTGAAACGCAGTTTCTTTGCAGGCCTGATCTGGCTGAAGTAGGACTTCTGCTCTGGGTGTCCTCCATTGCCCTAGAGCTGAAAGGCACAACGTGCAGGCTTCTTTCCAAAGGGCGAGTTGGGCCCCACAGCATCTTGCTTCCAGCTCTTTGGGAAGCTAAGAAACAACTCGCTCTGCACAGTGCTCTTACAGCCTACCGGGAACATCTCTTCCAAAGGCCTGTGAAACGCAGTTTCTTTGCAGGCCTGATCTGGCTGAAGTAGGACTTCTGCTCTGGGTGTGCTCCATTGCCCTAGAGCTGAAAGACACAACGTGCAGGCTTCTTTCAAAAGGGTGAGTTGGGCCCCACAGCATCTTGCTTCCAGCTCTTTGGGAAGCTAAGAAAAAACTCGCTCTGCTCAGTGCTCTTACAGCCTACCGGGAACATGTCTTCCAAAGGCCTGTGAAACGCAGTTTCTTTGCAGGCCTGATCTGGCTGAAGTAGGACTTCTGCTCTGGGTGTGCTACATTGCCCTAGAGCTGAAAGGCACAACGTGCAGGCTTCTTTCCAAAGGGCAGGTTGGGTCCCACAGCATCTTGCTTCCAGCTCTTTGGGAAGCTAAAAAACAACTCGCTCTGCACAGTGCTCTTACAGCCTACCGGGAACATCTCTTCCAAAGGCCTGAGAAACGCAGATTCTTTGCAGGCCTGATCTGGCTGAAGTAGGACTTCTGCTCTCGCTGTGCTCCATTGCCCTAGAGCTGAAAGGCACAACGTGCAGGCTTCTTTCCAAAGGGCGAGTTGGGCCCCACAGCATCTTGCTTCCAGCTCTTTGGGAAGCTAAGAAACAACTCGCTCTGCTCAGTGCTCTTACAGCCTACCGGGAACATCTCTTCCAAAGGCCTGTGAAACGCAGTTTCTTTGCAGGCCTGATCTGGCTGAAGTAGGACTTCTGCTCTGGGTGTGCTCCATTGCCCTAGAGCTGAAAGGCACAACGTTCAGGCTTCTTTCCAAAGGGCAGGTTGGGTCCCACAGCATCTTGCTTACAGCTCTTTGGGAAGCTAAGAAACAACTCGCTCTGCACAGTGCTCTTACATCCTACCGGGAAAATCTCTTCCAAAGGCCTGAGAAACGCAGATTCTTTGCAGGCCTGATCTGGCTGAAGTAGGACTTCTGCTCTGGGTGTGCTCCATTGCCCTAGAGCTGAAAGGCACAACGTTCAGGCTTCTTTCCAAAGGGCAGGTTGGGTCCCACAGCATCTTGCTTCCAGCTCTTTGGGAAGCTAAGAAACAACTCGCTCTGCACAGTGCTCTTACAGCCTACCGGGAACATCTCTTCCAAAGGCCTGAGAAACGCAGATACTTTGCAGGCCTGATCTGGGTGAAGTAGGACTTCTGCTCTGGCTGTGCTCCATTGACCTAGAGCTGAAAGGCACAACGTGCAGGCTTCTTTCCAAAGGGCGAGTTGGGCCCCAAAGCATCTTGCTTCCAGCTCTTTGGGAATCTAAGAAACAACTCGCTCTGCACAGTGCTCTTACACTCTACCGGGAACATCTCCTCCATAGGCCTGTGAAACGCAGTTTCTTTGCAGGCCTGATCTGGCTGAAGTAGGACTTCTGCTCTGGGTGTGCTCCATTGCCCTAGAGCTGAAAGGCACAACGTGCAGGCTTCTTTCCAAAGGGCAAGTTGGGCCCCACAGCACCTTGCTTCCAGCTCTTTGGGAAGCTAAGAAACAACTCGCTCTGCACAGTGCTCTTACAACCTACCGAGAACATCTCTTCCAAAGGCCTGTGAAATGCAGTTTCTTTGCAGGCCTGATCTGGCTGAAGTAGAACTTCTGCTCTGGGTGTGCTCCATTGCCATAGAGCTGAAAGGCACAACGTGCAGGCTTCTTTCCAAAGGGCGAGATGGGCCCCACAGCATCTTGCTTCCAGCTCTTTGGGAAGCTAAGAAACAACTCGCGCTGATCAGTGCTCTTAAAGCCTACCGGGAACATCTCTTCCAAAAGCCTGTGAAACGCAGTTTCTTTGCAGGCCTGATCTGGCTGAAGTAGGACTTCTGCTCTGGGTGTGCTCCATTGCCCTAGAGCTGAAAGGCACAACGTGCAGGCTTCTTTCCAAAGGGCGAGATGGGCCCCACAGCATCTTGCTTCCAGCTCTTTGGGAAGCTAAGAAACAACTCGCTCTGCACAGTGCTCTTACACTCTACCGGGAACATCTCCTCCATAGGCCTGTGAAACGCAGTTTCTTTGCAGGCCTGATCTGGCTGAAGTAGGACTTCTGCTCTGGGTGTGCTCCATTGCCCTAGAGCTGAAAGGCACAACGTGCAGGCTTCTTTCCAAAGCGTGAGTTGGGCCCCACAGCACCTTGCTTCCAGCTCTTTGGGAAGCTAAGAAACAACTCGCTCTGCACAGTGCTCTTACAGCCTACCGGGAACATCTCTTCCAAAGGCCTGAGAAACGCAGATTCTTTGCAGGCCTGATCTGGCTGAAGTAGGACTTCTGCTCTCGCTGTGCTCCATTGCCCTAGAGCTGAAAGGCACAACGTGCAGGCTTCTTTCCAAAGGGCGAGTTGGGCCCCACAGCATCTTGCTTCCAGCTCTTTGGGAAGCTAAGAAACAACTCGCTCTGCACAGTGCTCTTACAGCCTACCGGGAACATCTCTTCCAAAGGCCTGTGAAACGCAGTTTCTTTGCAGGCCTGATCTGGCTGAAGTAGGACTTCTGCTCTGGGTGTGCTCCATTGCCCTAGAGCTGAAAGGCACAACGTGCAGGCTTCTTTCCAAAGTGCGAGTTGGGCCCCAAAGCACCTTGCTTCCAGCTCTTTGGGAAGCTAAGAAACAACTCGCTCTGCACAGTGCTCTTACAACCTACCGAGAACATCTCTTCCAAAGGCCTGTGAAATGCAGTTTCTTTGCAGGCCTGATCTGGCTGAAGTAGGACTTCTGCTCTGGGTGTGCTCCATTGCCATAGAGCTGAAAGGCACAACGTGCAGGCTTCTTTCCAAAGGGCGAGATGGGCCCCACAGCATCTTGCTTCCAGCTCTTTGGGAAGCTAAGAAACAACTCGCGCTGATCAGTGCTCTTACAGCCTACCGGGAACATCTCTTCCAAAGGCCTGTGAAACGCAGTTTCTTTGCAGGCCTGATCTGGCTGAAGTAGGACTTCTGCTCTGGGTGTGCTCCATTGCCCTAGAGCTGAAAGGCACAACGTGCAGGCTTCTTTCCAAAGGGCAGGTTGGGTCCCACAGCATCTTGCTTACAGCTCTATCAGAGGCTAAGAAGCAACTCGCTCTGCACAGTGCTCTTACATCCTACCGGGAAAATCTCTTCCAAAGGCCTGAGAAACGCAGAGTCTTTGCAGGCCTGATCTGGCTGAAGTAGGACTTCTGCTCTGGGTGTGCTCCATTGTCCTAGAGCTGAAAGGCACAACGTGCAGGCTTCTTTCCAGAGGGCGAGTGGGCCCCACAGCATCTTGCTTCCAGCTCTTTGGGAAGATAAGAAACAACTCGCTCTGCACAGTGCTCTTACAGCCTACCGGGAACATCTCTTCCAAAGGCCTGTGAAACGCAGTTTCTTTGCAGGCCTGATCTGGCTGAAGTAGGACTTCTGCTCTGGGTGTGCTCCATAGCCCTAGAGCTGAAAGGCACAACGTGCAGGCTTCTTTCCAAAGGGCGAGTTGTGCCCCACAGCATCTTGCTTCCAGCTCTTTGGGAAGCTAAGAAACAACTCGCTCTGCTCAGTGCTCTTACAGCCTACCGGGAGCATCGCTTCCAAAGGCCTGTGAAATGCAGTTTCTTTGCAGGCCTGATCTGGCTGAAGTAGAACTTCTGCTCTGGGTGTGCTCCATTGCCATAGAGCTGAAAGGCACAACGTGCAGGCTTCTTTCCAAAGGGCGAGATGGGCCCCACAGCATCTTGCTTCCAGCTCTTTGGGAAGCTAAGAAACAACTCGCGCTGATCAGTGCTCTTACAGCCTACCGGGAACATCTCTTCCAAAGGCCTGTGAAACGCAGTTTCTTTGCAGGCCTGATCTGGCTGAAGTAGGACTTCTGCTCTGGGTGTGCTCCATTGCCCTAGAGCTGAAAGGCACAACGTGCAGGCTTCTTTCCAAAGGGCAGGTTGGGTCCCACAGCATCTTGCTTACAGCTCTATCAGAAGCTAAGAAGCAACTCGCTCTGCACAGTGCTCTTACATCCTACCGGGAAAATCTCTTCCAAAGGCCTGAGAAACGCAGAGTCTATGCAGGCCTGATCTGGCTGAAGTAGGACTTCTGCTCTGGGTGTGCTCCATTGTCCTAGAGCTGAAAGGCACAACGTGCAGGCTTCTTTCCAAAGGGCAGGTTGGGTCCCACAGCATCTTGCTTCCAGCTCTTTGGGAAGCTAAGAAACAACTCGCTCTGCACAGTGCTCTTACAGCCTACCGGGAACATCTCTTCCAAAGGCCTGAGAAACGCAGATACTTTGCAGGCCTGATCTGGGTGAAGTAGGACTTCTGCTCTGGCTGTGCTCCATTGACCTAGAGCTGAAAGGCACAACGTGCAGGCTTCTTTCCAAAGGGCGAGTTGGGCCCCACAGCATCTTGCTTCCAGCTCTTTGGGAAGATAAGAAACAACTCGCTCTGCACAGTGCTCTTACACTCTACCGGGAACATCTCCTCCATAGGCCTGTGAAACGCAGTTTCTTTGCAGGCCTGATCTGGCTGAAGTAGGACTTCTGCTCTGGGTGTGCTCCATTGCCGTAGAGCTGAAAGGCACAACGTGCAGGCTTCTTTCCAAAGTGCGAGTTGGGCCCCACAGCACCTTGCTTCCAGCTCTTTGGGAAGCTAAGAAACAACTCGCTCTGCACAGTGCTCTTACAACCTACCGAGAACATCTCTTCCAAAGGCCTGTGAAATGCAGTTTCTTTGCAGGCCTGATCTGGCTGAAGTAGAACTTCTGCTCTGGGTGTGCTCCATTGCCATAGAGCTGAAAGGCACAACGTGCAGGCTTCTTTCCAAAGGGCGAGATGGGCCCCACAGCATCTTGCTTCCAGCTCTTTGGGAAGCTAAGAAACAACTCGCGCTGATCAGTGCTCTTACAGCCTACCGGGAACATCTCTTCCAAAGGCCTGTGAAACGCAGTTTCTTTGCAGGCCTGATCTGGCTGAAGTAGGACTTCTGCTCTGGGTGTGCTCCATTGCCCTAGAGCTGAAAGGCACAACGTGCAGGCTTCTTTCCAAAGGGCAGGTTGGGTCCCACAGCATCTTGCTTACAGCTCTATCAGAGGCTAAGAAGCAACTCGCTCTGCACAGTGCTCTTACATCCTACCGGGAAAATCTCTTCCAAAGGCCTGAGAAACGCAGAGACTTTGCAGGCCTGATCTGGCTGAAGTAGGACTTCTGCTCTGGGTGTGCTCCATTGTCCTAGAGCTGAAAGGCACAACGTGCAGGCTTCTTTCCAGAGGGCGAGTGGGCCCCACAGCATCTTGCTTCCAGCTCTTTGGGAAGCTAAGAAACAACTCGCTCTGCACAGTGCTCTTACAGCCTACCGGGAACATCTCTTCCAAAGGCCTGTGAAACGCAGTTTCTTTGCAGGCCTGATCTGGCTGAAGTAGGACTTCTGCTCTGGGTGTGCTCCATAGCCCTAGAGCTGAAAGGCACAACGTGCAGGCTTCTTTCCAAAGGGCGAGTTGTGCCCCACAGCATCTTGCTTCCAGCTCTTTGGGAAGCTAAGAAACAACTCGCTCTGCTCAGTGCTCTTACAGCCTACCGGGAGCATCTCTTCCAAAGGCCTGTGAAATGCAGTTTCTTTGCAGGCCTGATCTGGCTGAAGTAGAACTTCTGCTCTGGGTGTGCTCCATTGCCCTAGAGCTGAAAGGCACAACGTGCAGGCTTCTTTCCAAAGGGCGAGATGGGCCCCACAGCATCTTGCTTCCAGCTCTTTGGGAAGCTTAGAAACAACTCGCGCTGATCAGTGCTCTTACAGCCTACCGGGAACATCTCTTCCAAAGGCCTGTGAAACGCAGTTTCTTTGCAGGCCTGATCTGGCTGAAGTAGGACTTCTGCTCTGGGTGTGCTCCATTGCCCTAGAGCTGAAAGGCACAACGTGCAGGCTTCTTTCCAAAGGGCAGGTTGGGTCCCACAGCATCTTGCTTACAGCTCTATCAGAAGCTAAGAAGCAACTCGCTCTGCACAGTGCTCTTACATCCTACCGGGAAAATCTCTTCCAAAGGCCTGAGAAACGCAGAATCTATGCAGGCCTGATCTGGCTGAATTAGGACTTCTGCTCTGGGTGTGCTCCATTGTCCTAGAGCTGAAAGGCACAACGTGCAGGCTTCTTTCCAGAGGGCGAGTGGGCCCCACAGCATCTTGCTTCCAGCTCTTTGGGAAGCTAAGAAACAACTCGCTCTGCTCAGTGCTCTTACAGCCTACCGGGAGCATCTCTTCCAAAGGCCTCTGAAACGCAGTTTCTTTGCAGGCCTGATCTGGCTGAAGTAGGACTTCTGCTCTGGGTGTGCTCCATTGCCCTAGAGCTGGAAGGCACAACGAGCAGGCTTCTTTCCAAAGGGCGAGTTGGGCCCCACAGCATCTTGCTTCCAGCTCTTTGGGAAGCTAAGAAACAACTCGCTCTGCACAGTGCTCTTACAGCCTACCGGGAACATCTCTTCCAAAGGCCTGTCAAACGCAGTTTCTTTGCAGGCCTGATCTGGCTGAAGTAGGACTTCTGCTCTGGGTGTGCTACATTGCCCTAGAGCTGAAAGGCACAACGTGCAGGCTTCTTTCCAAAGGGCGAGTTGGGCCCCACAGCATCTTGCTTCCAGCTCTTTGGGAAGCTAAGAAACAACTCGCTCTGGACAGTGCTCTTACAGCCTAGTGGGAACATCTCTTCCAAAGGCCTGTGAAACGCAGTTTCTTTGCAGGCCTTATCTGGCTGAAGTAGGACTTCTGCTCTGGGTGTGCTCCATTGCCCTAGAGCTGAAAGGCACAACGTGCAGGCTTCTTTCAAAAGGGTGAGTTGGGCCCCACAAAATCTTGCTTCCAGCTCTTTGGGAAGCTAAGAAAAAACTCGCTCTGCTCAGTGCTCTTACAGCCTACCGGGAACATCTCTTCCAACGGCCTGTGAAACGCAGATTCTTTGCAGGCCTGATCTGGCTGAAGTAGGACTTCTGCTCTGGCTGTTCTCCATTGCCCTAGAGCTGAGAGGCACAACGTGCAGGCTTCTTTCCAAAGGGCAGGTTGGGTCCCACAGCATCTTGCTTCCAGCTCTTTGGGAAGCTAAGAAACAACTCGCTCTGCACAGTGCTCTTACAGCCTACCGGGAGCATCTCTTCCAAAGGCCTCTGAAATGCAGTTTCTTTGCAGGCCTGATCTGGCTGAAGGAGGACTTCTGCTCTGGGTGTGCTACAGTGCCCTAGAGCTGAAAGGCACAACGTGCAGGCTTCTTTCCAAAGGGCGAGTTGGGCCCCACAGCATCTTGCTTCCAGCTCTTTGGGAAGCTAAGAAACAACTCGCTCTGCACAGTGCTCTTACACTCTACCGGGAACATCTCCTCCATAGGCCTGAGAAACGCAGTTTCTTTGCAGGCCTGATCTGGCTGAAGTAGGACTTCTGCTCTGGGTGTGCTCCATCGCCCTAGAGCTGAAAGGCACAACGTGCAGGCTTCTTTCCAAAGTGCGAGTTGGGCCCCACAGCACCTTGCTTCCAGCTCTTTGGGAAGCTAAGAAACAACTCGCTCTGCACAGTGGTCTTACAACCTACCGGGAACACATCTTCCAAAGGCCTGTGAAACGCAGTTTCTTTGCAGGCCTGATCTGGCTGAAGTAGGACTTCTGCTCTGGGTGTCCTCGATTGCCCTAGAGCTGAAAGGCACAACGTGCAGGATTCTTTCCAAAGTGCGAGTTGGGCCCCACAGCATCTTGCTAACAGCTCTTTGGGAAGCTAAGAAACAACTCGCTCTGCTCAGTGCTCTTACAGCCTACCGGGAACATCTCTTCCAAAGTCCTGTGAAACGCAGTTTCTTTGCAGGCCTGATCTGGCTGAAGTAGGACTTCTGCTCTGGGTGTGCTCCATTGCCCTAGAGCTGAAAGGCACAACGTGCAGGCTTCTTTCCAAAGGGCGAGTTGGGCCCCACAGCATCTTGCTTCCAGCTCTTTGGGAAGCTAAGAAACAACTCGCTCTGCACAGTGCTCTTACAGCCTACCGGGAACATCTCTTCCAAAGGCCTGTGAAACGCTGTTTCTTTGCAGGCCTGATCTGGCTGAAGTAGGACTTCTGCTCTGGGTGTGCTCCATTGCCCTAGAGCTGAAAGGCACAACGTGCAGGCTTCTTTCCAAAGGGCAGGTTGGGTCCCACAGCATCTTGCTTACAGCTCTTTGGGAAGCTAAGAAACAACTCGCTCTGCACAGTGCTCTTACATCCTACCGGGAAAATCTCTTCCAAAGGCCTGAGAAACGCAGATTCTTTGCAGGCCTGATCTGGCTGAAGTAGGACTTCTGCTATGGGTGTGCTCCATTGCCCTAGAGCTGAAAGGCACAACGTTCAGGCTTCTTTCCAAAGGGCAGGTTGGGTCCCACAGCATCTTGCTTCCAGCTCTTTGGGAAGCTAAGAAACAACTCGCTCTGCACAGTGCTCTTACAGCCTACCGGGAACATCTCTTCCAAAGGCCTGAGAAACGCAGATTGTTTGCAGGCCTGATCTGCCTGAAGTACGACTTCTGCTCTGGCTGTGCTCCATTGCCGTAGAGCTGAAAGGCACAACATGCAGGCTTCTTTCCAAAGGGCGAGTTGGGCCCCACAGCATCTTGCTTCCAGCTCTTTGGGAAGCTAAGAAACAACTCGCTCTGCACAGTGCTCTTAAACTCTACCGGGAACATCTCCTCCATAGGCCTGTGAAACGCAGTTTCTTTGCAGGCCTGATCTGGCTGAAGTAGGACTTCTGCTCTGGGTGTGCTCCATTGCCCTAGAGCTGAAAGGCACAACGTGCAGGCTTCTTTCCAAAGTGCGAGTTGGGCCCCACAGCACCTTGCTTCCAGCTCTTTGGGAAGCTAAGAAACAACTCGCTCTGCACAGTGCTCTTACAACCTACCGATAACATCTCTTCCAAAGGCCTGTGAAATGCAGTTTCTTTGCAGGCCTGATCTGGCTGAAGTAGAACTTCTGCTCTGGGTGTGCTCCATTGCCCTAGAGCTGAATGGCACAACGTGCAGGCTTCTTTCCAAAGGGCGATTTGGGCCCCACAGCATCTTGCTTCCAGCTCTTTGGGAAGCTAAGAAACAACTCGCGCTGATCAGTGCTCTTACAGCCTACCGGGAACTTCTCTTCCAAAGGCCTGTGAAACGCAGTTTCTTTGCAGGCCTGATCTGGCTGAAGTAGGACTTCTGCTCTGGGTGTGCTCTATTGCCCTAGAGCTGAAAGGCGCAACGTGCAGGCTTCTTTCCAAAGGGCAGGTTGGGTCTCACAGCATCTTGCTTACAGCTCTATCAGAAGCTAAGAAACAACTCGCTCTGCACAGTGCTCTTACATCCTACCGGGAAAATCTCTTCCAAAGGCCTGAGAAACGCAGAGTCTTTGCAGGCCTGATCTGGCTGAAGTAGGACTTCTGCTCTGGGTGTGCTCCATTGTCCTAGAGCTGTAAGGCACAACGTGCAGGCTTCTTTCCAGAGGGCGAATGGGCCCCACAGCATCTTGCTTCCAGCTCTTTGGGAAGCTAAGAAACAACTCGCTCTGCACAGTGCTCTTACAGCCTACCGGGAACATCTCTTCCAAAGGCCTGTGAAACGCAGTTTCTTTGCAGGCCTGATCTGCCTGAAGTAGGACTTCTGCTCTGGGTGTGCTCCATAGCCCTAGAGCTGAAAGGCACAACGTGCAGGCTTCTTTCCAAAGGGCGAGTTGTGCCCCACAGCATCTTGCTTCCAGCTCTTTGGGAAGCTAAGAAACAACTCGCTCTGCACAGTGCTCTTACAGGCTACCGGGAGCATCTCTTCCAAAGGCCTGTGAAACGCAGTTTCTTTGCAGGCCTGATCTGGCTGAAGTAGGACTTCTGCTCTGGGTGTGCTCCATTGCCCTAGAGCTGAAAGGCACAACGTGCAGGCTTCTTTCAAAACGGTGAGTTGGGCCCCACAGCATCTTGCTTCCAGCTCTTTGGGAAGCTAAGAAAAAACTCGCTCTGCTCAGTGCTCTTACAGCCTACCGGGAACATCTCTTCCAACGGCCTGTGAAACGCAGTTTCTTTGCAGGCCTGATCTGGCTGAAGTAGCACTTCTGCTCTGGGTGTGCTACATTGCCCTAGAGCTGAAAGGCACAACGTGCAGGCTTCTTTCCAAAGGGCAGGTTGGGTCCCACAGCATCTTGCTTCCAGCTCTTTGGGAAGCTAAAAAACAACTCGCTCTGCACAGTGCTCTTACAGCCTACCGGGAACATCTATTCCAAAGGCCTGAGAAACGCAGATTCTTTGCAGGCCTGATCTGGCTGAAGTAGGACATCTGCTCTGGCTGTGCTCCATTGCCCTAGAGCTGAAAGGCACAACGTGCAGGCTTCTTTCCAAAGGGCCGGTTGGGTCCCACAGCATCTTGCTTTCAGCTCTTTGGGAAGCTAAGAAACAACTCGCTCTGCAGAGTGCTCTTACAGCCTACCGGGAACATCTCTTCCAAAGGCCTGAGAAACGCAGATTCTTTGCAGGCCTGATCTGGCTGAAGTAGGACTTCAGCTCTGGCTGTGCTCCATTGCCCTAGAGCTGAAAGGCACAACGTGCAGGCTTCTTTCCAAAGGGCGAGTTGGGCCCCACAGCATCTTGCTTCCAGCTCTTTGGGAAGCTAAGAAACAACTCGCTCTGCACAGTGCTCTTACACTCTACCGCTAACATCTCCTCCATAGGCCTGTGAAACGCAGTTTCTTTGCAGGCCTGATCTGGCTGAAGTAGGACTTCTGCTCTGGGTGTGCTCCATTGCCCTAGAGCTGAAAGGCACAACGTGCAGGCTTCTTTCCAAAGTGCGAGATGGGCCCCACAGCACCTTGCTTCCAGCTCTTTGGGAAGTTAAGAAACAACTCGCTCTGCACAGTGCTCTTACAACCTACCGAGAACATCTCTTCCAAAGGCCTGTGAAATGCAGTTTCTTTGCAGGCCTGATCTGGCTGAAGTAGAACTTCTGCTCTGGGTGTGCTCCATTGCCCTAGAGCTGAAAGGCACAACGTGCAGGCTTCTTTCCAAAGGGCGATTTGGGCCCCACAGCATCTTGCTTCCAGCTCTTTGGGAAGCTAAGAAATAACTCGCGCTGCTCAGTGCTCTTACAGCCTACCGGGAACATCTCTTCCAAAGGCCTGTGAAACGCAGTTTCTTTGCAGGCCTGATCTGGCTGAAGTAGGACTTCTGCTCTGGGTGTGTTCCATTGCCCTAGAGCTGAAAGGCACAACGTGCAGGCTTCTTTCCAAAGGGCAGGTTGGGTCCCACAGCATCTTGCTTACAGCTCTATTAGAAGCTAAGAAACAACTCGCTCTGCACAGTGCTCTTACATCCTACCGGGAAAATCTCTTCCAAAGGCCTGAGAAACGCAGAGTCTTTGCAGGCCTGATCTGGCTGAAGTAGGACTTCTGCTCTGGGTGTGCTCCATTGTCCTAGAGCTGAAAGGCACAACGTGCAGGCTTCTTTCCAGAGGGCGAGTGGGCCCCACAGCATCTTGCTTCCAGCTCTTTGGGAAGCTAAGAAACAACTCGCTCTGCACAGTGCTCTTACAGCCTACCGGGAACATCTCTTCCAAAGGCCTGAGAAACGCAGTTTCTTTGCAGGCCTGATCTGGCTGAAGTAGGACTTCTTCTCTGGGTGTTCTCCATAGCCCTAGAGCTGAAAGGCACAACGTGCAGGCTTCTTTCCAAAGGGCCGGTTGGGTCCCACAGCATCTTGCTTCCAGCTCTTTGGGAAGCTAAGAAACAACTCGCTCTGCACAGTGCTCTTACAGCCTACCGGGAACATCTCTTCCAAAGGCCTGAGAAACGCAGATTCTTTGCAGGCCTGATCTGGCTGAAGTAGGACTTCTGCTCTGGGTGTGCTACTTTGCCCTAGAGCTGAAAGGCACAACGTGCAGGCTTCTTTCCAAAGGGCGAGTTGGGCCCCACAGCATCTTGCTTCCAGCTCTTTGGGAAGCTAAGAAACAACTCGCTCTGCACAGTGCTCTTACAACCTACCGAGAACATCTCTTCCAAAGGCCTGTGAAATGCAGTTTCTTTGCAGGCCTGATCTGGCTGAAGTAGAACTTCTGCTCTGGGTGTGCTCCATTGCCCTAGAGCTGAAAGGCACAACGTGCAGGCTTCTTTCCAAAGTGCGAGTTGGGCCCCACAGCACCTTGCTTCCAGCTCTTTGGGAAGCTAAGAAACAACTCGCTCTGCACAGTGCTCTTACAGCCTACCGAGAACATCTCTTCCAAAGGCCTGTGAAATGCAGTTTCTTTGCAGGCCTGATCTGGCTGAAGTAGAACTTCTGCTCTGGGTGTACTCCATTGCCCTAGAGCTGAAAGGCACAACGTGCATGCTTCTTTCCAAAGGGTGATTTGGGCCCCACAGCATCTTGCTTCCAGGTCTTTGGGAAGCTAAGAAACAACTCGCGCTGCTCAGTGCCCTTAGAGCCTACCGGGAACATCTCTTCCAAAGGCCTGTGAAACGCAGTTTCTTTGCAGGCCTGATCTGGCTGAAGTAGGACTTCTGCTCTGGGTGTGCTCCATTGCCCTAGAGCTGAAAGGCACAACGTGCAGGCTTCTTTCCAAAGGGCAGGTTGGGTCCCACAGCATCTTGCTTACAGCTCTATTAGAAGCTAAGAAACAACTCGCTCTGCACAGTGCTCTTACATCCTACCGGGAAAATCTCTTCCAAAGGCCTGAGAAACGCAGAGTCTTTGCAGGCCTGATCTGGCTGAAGTAGGACTTCTGCTCTGGGTGTGCTCCATTGTCCTAGAGCTGAAAGGCACAACGTGCAGGCTTCTTTCCAAAGGGTGAGTTGGGCCCCACAGCATCTTGCTTCCAGCTCTTTGGGAAGCTAAGAAACAACTCGCTCTGCACAGTGCTCTTACAGCCTACCGGGAACATCTCTTCCAAAGGCCTGTGAAACGCAGTTTCTTTGCAGGCCTGATCTGGCTGAAGTAGGACTTCTGCTCTGGGTGTGCTCCATAGCCCTAGAGCTGAAAGGCACAACGTGCAGGCTTCTTTCCAAAGGGAGAGTTGTGCCCCACAGCATCTTGCTTCCAGCTCTTTGGGAAGCTAAGAAACAACTCGCTCTGCACAGTGCTCTTACAGCCTACCGGGAGCATCTCTTCCAAAGGCCTCTGAAACGCAGTTTCTTTGCAGGCCTGATCTGGCTGAAGTAGGACTTCTGCTCTGGGTGTGCTCCATTGCCCTAGAGCTGAAAGGCACAACGTGCAGGCTTCTTTCCAAAGGGCGAGTTGGGCCCCACAGCATCTTGCTTCCAGCTCTTTGGGAAGCTAAGAAACAACTCGCTCTGCACAGTGCTCTTACACTCTACCGGGAACATCTCCTCCATAGGCCTGAGAAACGCAGTTTCTTTGCAGGCCTGATCTGGCTGAAGTAGGACTTCTGCTCTGGCTGTGCTCCATTGCCCTAGAGCTGAAAGGCACAACGTGCAGGCTTCTTTCCAAAGTGCGAGTTGGGCCCCACAGCACCTTGCTTCCAGCTCTTTGGGAAGCTAAGAAACAACTCGCTCTGCACAGTGGTCTTACAACCTACCGGGAACATCTCTTCCACAGGCCTGTGAAACGCAGTTTCTTTGCTGGCCTGATCTGGCTGAAGTAGGACTTCTGCTCTGGGTGTGCTCCATTGCCCTAGAGCTGAAAGGCACAACGTGCAGGCTTCTTTCCAAAGGGCTAGTTGGGCCCCACAGCATCTTGCTTCCAGCTCTTTGGGAAGCTAAGAAACAACTCGCTCTGCACAGTGCTCTTACAGCCTACCGGGAACATCTCTTCCAAAGGCCTGTGAAACGCAGTTTCTTTGCAGGCCTGATCTGGCTGAAGGAGGACTTCTGCTCTGGGTGTGCTCCATTGCCCTAGAGCTGAAAGGCACAACGTGCAGGCTTCTTTCCAAAGGGCGAGTTGGGCCCCACAGCATCTTGCTTCCAGCTCTTTGGCAAGCTAAGAAACAACTCGCTCTGCACAGTGCTCTTACAGCCTACCGGGAACATCTCCTCCAAAGGCCTGTGAAACGCAGTTTCTTTGCAGGCCTGTTCTGGCTGAAGTAGTACTTCTGCTCTGGGTGTGGTCCATTGCCCTAGAGCTGAAAGGCACAACGTGCAGGCTTCTTTCCAAAGGGCGAGTTGGGCCCATCAGCACCTTGCTTCCAGCTCTTTGGGAAGCTAAGAAACAACTCGCTCTGCACAGTGCTCTTACAGCCTACTGGGAACATCTCTTCCAAAGGCCTCTGAAACGCAGTTTCTTTGCACGCCTGATCTGGGTGAAGTAGGACTTCTGCTCTGGGTGTGCTCCATTGCCCTAGAGCTGAAAGGCAGAACGTGCGGTCTTCTTTCCAAAGGGCGAGTTGGGCCCCACAGCATCTTGCTTCCAGCTCTTTGGGAAGGTAAGAAACAACTCGCTCTGCACAGTGCTCTTACAGCCTACCGGGCACATCTCTTCCAAAGGCCTGTGAAACGCACTTTCTTTGCAGGCCTGATCTGGCTGAAGTAGGACTTCTGCTCTGGGTGTGCTCCATTGCCCTAGAGCTGAAAGGCACAACGTGCATGCTTCTTACCAAAGGGCGAGTTGGGCCCCACAGCATCTTGCTTCCAGCTCTTTGGGAAGTAATAAACAACTCGCTCTGCACAGTGCTCCTACAGCCTACCGGGAGCATCTCTTCCAAAGGCCTGTGAAACGCAGTTTCTTTGCAGGCCTGATCTGGCTGAAGTAGGACTTCTGCTCTGGGTGTGCTCCATTGCCCTAGAGCTGAAAGGCACAACGTGCAGGCTTCTTTCCAAAGGGCGAGTTGGGCCCCACAGCATCTTGCTTCCAGCTCTTTGGGAAGCTAAGAAACAACTCGCTCTGCACAGTGCTCTTACAGCCTACCGGGAACATCTCTTCCAAAGGCCTGTGAAACGCAGTTTCTTTGCAGGCCTGATCTGGCTGAAGTAGGACTTCTGCTTTGGGTGTGCTCCATTTCCCTAGAGCTGAAAGGCACAACGTGCAGGCTTCTTTCCAAAGGCCGAGTTGGGCCCCACAGCATCTTGCTTCCAGCTTTTTGGAAGCTAAGAAACAACTCGCTCTGCTCAGTGATCTTACAGCCTACCGGGAACATCTCTTCCAAAGGCCTGTGAAATGCAGTTTCTTTGCAGGCCTGATCTGGCTGAAGTAGGACTTCTGCTCTGGGTGTGCTCCATTGCCCTAGAGCTGAAAGGCACAACGTGCAGGCTTCTTTCCAAAGGCGAGTTGGGCCCCACAGCATCTTGCTTCCAGCTCTTTGGGAAGCTAAGAAACAACTCGCTCTGCACAGTGCTCTTACAGCCTACCGGGAACATCTCTTCCAAAGGCCTGTGAAACGCAGTTTGTTTGCAGGCCTGATCTGGCTGAAGTAGGACTTCTGCTCTGGGTGTGCTCCATTGCCCTAGAGCTGAAAGGCACAACGTGCAGGCTTCTTTCCAAAGGGCGAGTTGGGCCCCACAGCATCTTGCTTCCAGCTCTTTGGGAAGCTAAGAAACAACTCGCTCTGCACAGTGCTCTTACAGCCTACCAGGAGCATCTCTTCCAAAGGCCTGTGAAACGCAGTTTCTTTGCAGGCCTGATCTGGCTGAAGTAGGACTTCTGCTCTGGGTGTGCTCCATTGCCCTAGAGCTGAAAGGCACAACGTGCAGGCTTCTTTCCAAAGGGCGATTTGGGCCCCACAGCATCATTCTTCCAGCTCTTTGGGACCCTAAGAAACAACTCGCTCTGCTCAGTGCTCTTACAGCCTACCGGGAACATCTCTTCCAAAGGCCTGTGAAACGCAGTTTCTTTGCAGGCCTGATCTGGGTGAAGTAGGACTTCTGCTCTGGGTGTGCTCCATTTCCCTAGAGCTGAAAGGCACAACGTGCAGGCTTCTTTCCAAAGGCCGAGTTGGGCCCCACAGCATCTTGCTTCCAGCTTTTTGGAAGCTAAGAAACAACTCGCTCTGCTCAGTGATCTTACAGCCTACCGGGAACATCTCTTCCAAAGGCCTGTGAAATGCAGTTTCTTTGCAGGCCTGATCTGGCTGAAGTAGGACTTCTGCTCTGGGTGTGCTCCATTACCCTAGAGCTGAAAGGCACAACGTGCAGGCTTCTTTCCAAAGGCGAGTTGGGCCCCACAGCATCTTGCTTCCAGCTCTTTGGGAAGCTAAGAAACAACTCGCTCTGCACAGTGCTCTTACAGCCTACCGGGAACATCTCTTCCAAAGGCCTGTGAAACGCAGTTTGTTTGCAGGCCTGATCTGGCTGAAGTAGGACTTCTGCTCTGGGTGTGCTCCATTGCCCTAGAGCTGAAAGGCACAACGTGCAGGCTTCTTTCCAAAGGGCGAGTTGGGCCCCACAGCATCTTGCTTCCAGCTCTTTGGGAAGCTAAGAAACAACTCGCTCTGCACAGTGCTCTTACAGCCTACCAGGAGCATCTCTTCCAAAGGCCTGTGAAACGCAGTTTCTTTGCAGGCCTGATCTGGCTGAAGTAGGACTTCTGCTCTGGGTGTGCTCCATTGCCCTAGAGCTGAAAGGCACAACGTGCAGGCTTCTTTCCAAAGGGCGATTTGGGCCCCACAGCATCATTCTTCCAGCTCTTTGGGACCCTAAGAAACAACTCGCTGTGCTCAGTGCTCTTACAGCCTACCGGGAACATCTCTTCCAAAGGCCTGTGAAACGCAGTTTCTTTGCAGGCCTGATCTGGCTGAAGTAGGACTTCTGCTCTGGGTGTGCTCCATTGCCCTACAGCTGAAAAACACAACGTGCAGGCTTCTTTCCAAAGGGCGAGTTGGGCCCCACAGCATCTTGCTTCCAGCTCTTTGGGAAGGTAAGAAACAACTGGCTCTGCACAGTGCTCTTACAGCCTACCGGGAACATCTCTTCCAAAGACCTCTGAAACGCAGTTTCTTTGCAGGCCTGATCTGGCTGAAGTAGGACTTCTGCTCTGGGTGTGCTGCATTGCCCTAGAGGTGAAAGGCACAACGTGCAGGATTCTTTCCAAAGGGCGATTTGGGCCCCACAGCATCTTGCTTCCAGCTATTTGGGACGTTAAGAAACAACTCGCTCTGCACAGTGCTCTTACAGCCTACCGGGAGCATCTCTTCCAAAGGCCTGTGAAACGCAGTTTCTTTGCAGGCCTGATCTGGCTGAAGTAGGACTTCTGCTCTGGGTGTGCTCCATTGCCCTAGAGCTGAAAGGCACAACGTGCAGGCTTCTTTCCAAAGGGCGAGTTGGGCCCCACAGCATCTTGCTTCCAGCTCTTTGGGAAGCTAAGAAACAAATGGCTCTGCTCAGTGCTATTACAGCCTACCGGGAGCATCTCTTCCAAAGGCCTGTGAAACGCAGTTTCTTTGCAGGCCTGATCTGGCTGAAGTAGGACTTCTGCTCTGGGTGTGCTCCATTGCCCTAGAGCTGAAAGGCACAACGTGCAGGCTTCTTTCCAAAGGGCTAGTTGGGCCCCACAGCATCTTGCTTCCAGCTCTTTGGGAAGCTAAGAAACAACTGGCACTGCACAGTGCTCTTACAGCCTACCGGGAGCATCTCTTCCAAAGGCCAGTGAAACGCAGTTTCTTTGCAGGCCTGATCTGGCTGAAGTAGGACTTCTGCTCTGGGTGTGCTCCATTGCCCTAGAGCTGAAAGGCACAACGTGCAGGCTCCTTTCCAAAGGGCGATTTGGGCCCCACAGCATCTTGCTTCCAGCTCTTTGGGAAGCTAAGAAACAACTCGTTCTGCACAGTGCTCTTACAGCCTACCGGGAACATCTCTTCCAAAGGCCTGTGAAACGCAGTTTCTTTGCAGGCCTGATCTGGCTGAAGTAGGACTTCTGCTCTGGGTGTGCTCCATTGCCCTAGAGCTGAAAGGCACAACGTGCAGGCTTCTTTCCAAAGGGCGAGTTGGGCCCCACAGCATCTTGCTTCCAGCTCTTTGGGAAGCTAAGAAACAACTCGCTCTGCTCAGTGCTCTTACAGCCTACCGGGAGCATCTCTTCCAAAGGCCTGTGAAACGCAGTTTCTTTGCAGGCCTGATCTGGCTGAAGTAGGACTTCTGCTCTGGGTGTGGTCCATTGCCCTAGAGCTGAAAGGCACAACGTGCAGGCTTCTTTCCAAAGGGCGAGTTGGGCCCATCAGCATCTTGCTTCCAGCTCTTTGGGAAGCTAAGAAACAACTCGCTCTGCACAGTGCTCTTACAGCCTACCGGGAACATCTCTTCCAAAGGCCTCTGAAACGCAGTTTCTTTGCACGCCTGATCTGGGTGAAGTAGGACTTCTGCTCTGGGTGTGCTCCATTGCCCTAGAGCTGAAAGGCACAACGTGCAGGCTTCTTTCCAAAGGGCGAGTTGGGCCCCACAGCATCTTGCTTCCAGCTCTTTGGGAAGGTAAGAAACAACTCGCTCTGCACAGTTCTCTTACAGCCTACCGGGCACATCTCTTCCAAAGGCCTGTGAAACGCACTTTCTTTGCAGGCCTGATCTGGCTGAAGTAGGACTTCTGCTCTGGGTGTGCTCCATTGCCCTAGAGCTGAAAGGCACAACGTGCAGGCTTCTTTCCAAAGGGCGAGTTGGGCCCCACAGCATCTTGCTTCCAGCTCTTTGGGAAGCTAAGAAACAACTCGCTCTGCACAGTGCTCTTACAGCCTACCAGGAGCATCTCTTCCAAAGGCCTGTGAAACGCAGTTTCTTTGCAGGCCTGATCTGGCTGAAGTAGGACTTCTGCTCTGGGTGTGCTCCATTGCCCTAGAGCTGAAAGGCACAACGTGCAGGCTTCTTTCCAAAGGGCGATTTGGGCCCCACAGCATCATTCTTCCAGCTCTTTGGGACCCTAAGAAACAACTCGCTGTGCTCAGTGCTCTTACAGCCTACCGGGAACATCTCTTCCAAAGGCCTGTGAAACGCAGTTTCTTTGCAGGCCTGATCTGGCTGAAGTAGGACTTCTGCTCTGGGTGTGCTCCATTGCCCTACAGCTGAAAAACACAACGTGCAGGCTTCTTTCCAAAGGGCGAGTTGGGCCCCACAGCATCTTGCTTCCAGCTCTTTGGGAAGGTAAGAAACAACTGGCTCTGCACAGTGCTCTTACAGCCTACCGGGAACATCTCTTCCAAAGACCTCTGAAACGCAGTTTCTTTGCAGGCCTGATCTGGCTGAAGTAGGACTTCTGCTCTGGGTGTGCTGCATTGCCCTAGAGGTGAAAGGCACAACGTGCAGGATTCTTTCCAAAGGGCGATTTGGGCCCCACAGCATCTTGCTTCCAGCTATTTGGGACGTTAAGAAACAACTCGCTCTGCACAGTGCTCTTACAGCCTACCGGGAGCATCTCTTCCAAAGGCCTGTGAAACGCAGTTTCTTTGCAGGCCTGATCTGGCTGAAGTAGGACTTCTGCTCTGGGTGTGCTCCATTGCCCTAGAGCTGAAAGGCACAACGTGCAGGCTTCTTTCCAAAGGGCGAGTTGGGCCCCACAGCATCTTGCTTCCAGCTCTTTGGGAAGCTAAGAAACAAATGGCTCTGCTCAGTGCTATTACAGCCTACCGGGAGCATCTCTTCCAAAGGCCTGTGAAACGCAGTTTCTTTGCAGGCCTGATCTGGCTGAAGTAGGACTTCTGCTCTGGGTGTGCTCCATTGCCCTAGAGCTGAAAGGCACAACGTGCAGGCTTCTTTCCAAAGGGCTAGTTGGGCCCCACAGCATCTTGCTTCCAGCTCTTTGGGAAGCTAAGAAACAACTGGCACTGCACAGTGCTCTTACAGCCTACCGGGAGCATCTCTTCCAAAGGCCAGTGAAACGCAGTTTCTTTGCAGGCCTGATCTGGCTGAAGTAGGACTTCTGCTCTGGGTGTGCTCCATTGCCCTAGAGCTGAAAGGCACAACGTGCAGGCTCCTTTCCAAAGGGCGATTTGGGCCCCACAGCATCTTGCTTCCAGCTCTTTGGGAAGCTAAGAAACAACTCGTTCTGCACAGTGCTCTTACAGCCTACCGGGAACATCTCTTCCAAAGGCCTGTGAAACGCAGTTTCTTTGCAGGCCTGATCTGGCTGAAGTAGGACTTCTGCTCTGGGTGTGCTCCATTGCCCTAGAGCTGAAAGGCACAACGTGCAGGCTTCTTTCCAAAGGGCGAGTTGGGCCCCACAGCATCTTGCTTCCAGCTCTTTGGGAAGCTAAGAAACAACTCGCTCTGCTCAGTGCTCTTACAGCCTACCGGGAGCATCTCTTCCAAAGGCCTGTGAAACGCAGTTTCTTTGCAGGCCTGATCTGGCTGAAGTAGGACTTCTGCTCTGGGTGTGGTCCATTGCCCTAGAGCTGAAAGGCACAACGTGCAGGCTTCTTTCCAAAGGGCGAGTTGGGCCCATCAGCATCTTGCTTCCAGCTCTTTGGGAAGCTAAGAAACAACTCGCTCTGCACAGTGCTCTTACAGCCTACCGGGAACATCTCTTCCAAAGGCCTCTGAAACGCAGTTTCTTTGCACGCCTGATCTGGGTGAAGTAGGACTTCTGCTCTGGGTGTGCTCCATTGCCCTAGAGCTGAAAGGCACAACGTGCAGGCTTCTTTCCAAAGGGCGAGTTGGGCCCCACAGCATCTTGCTTCCAGCTCTTTGGGAAGGTAAGAAACAACTCGCTCTGCACAGTTCTCTTACAGCCTACCGGGCACATCTCTTCCAAAGGCCTGTGAAACGCACTTTCTTTGCAGGCCTGATCTGGCTGAAGTAGGACTTCTGCTCTGGGTGTGCTCCATTGCCCTAGAGCTGAAAGGCACAACGTGCATGCTTCTTACCAAAGGGCGAGTTGGGCCCCACAGCATCTTGCTTCCAGCTCTTTGGGAAGTAATAAACAACTCGCTCTGCACAGTGCTCCTACAGCCTACCGGGAGCATCTCTTCCAAAGGCCTGTGAAACGCAGTTTCTTTGCAGGCCTGATCTGGCTGAAGTAGGACTTCTGCTCTGGGTGTGCTCCATTGCCCTAGAGCTCAAAGGCACAACATGCAGGCTTCTTTCCAAAGGGCGAGTTGGGCCCCACAGCATCTTGCTTCCAGCTCTTTGGGAAGCTAAGAAACAACTCGCTCTGCACAGTGCTCTTACAGCCTACCGGGAACATCTCTTCCAAAGGCCTGTGAAACGCAGTTTCTTTGCAGGCCTGATCTGGCTGAAGTAGGACTTCTGCTCTGGGTGTGCTCCATTTCCCTAGAGCTGAAAGGCACAACGTGCAGGCTTCTTTCCAAAGGGCGAGTTGGGCCCCACAGCATCTTGCTTCCAGCTTTTTGGAAGCTAAGAAACAACTCGCTCTGCTCAGTGATCTTACAGCCTACCGGGAACATCTCTTCCAAAGGCCTATGAAATGCAGTTTCTTTGCAGGCCTGATCTGGCTGAAGTAGGACTTCTGCTCTGGGTGTGCTCCATTGCCCTAGAGCTGAAAGGCACAACGTGCAGGCTTCTTTCCAAAGGCGAGTTGGGCCCCACAGCATCTTGCTTCCAGCTCTTTGGGAAGCTAAGAAACAACTCGCTCTGCACAGTGCTCTTACAGCCTCCCGGAACATCTCTTCCAAAGGCCTGAGAAACGCAGAGTCTTTGCAGGCCTGATCTGGCTGAAGTAGGACTTCTGCTCTGGGTGTGCTCCATTGCCCTAGAGCTGAAAGGCACAACGTGCAGGCTTCTTTCCAAAGGGCGAGTTGGGCCCCACAGCATCTTGCTTCCAGCTCTTTGGGAAGGTAACAAACAACTCGCTCTGCACAGTGCTCTTACAGCCTTCGGGAACATCTCTTCCAAAGGCCTGTGAAACGCAGTTTCTTTGCAGGCCTGATCTGGCTGAAGTAGGACTTCTGCTCTGGGTGTGCTCCATTGCCCTAGAGCTGAAAGGCACAACGTGCAGGCTTCTTTCCAAACGGCGATTTGGGCCCCACAGCATCATTCTTCCAGCTCTTTGGGACCCTAAGAAACAACTCGCTCTGCTCAGTGCTCTTACAGCCTACCGGGAACATCTCTTCCAAAGGCCTGTGAAACGCAGTTTCTTTGCAGGCCTGATCTGGCTGAAGTAGGACTTCTGCTCTGGGTGTGCTCCATTGCCCTACAGCTGAAAATCACAACGTGCAGGCTTCTTTCCAAAGGGCGAGTTGGGCCCCACAGCATCTTGCTTCCAGCTCTTTGGGAAGGTAAGAAACAACTGGCTCTGCACAGTGCTCTTACAGCCTACCGGGAACATCTCTTCCAAAGACCTCTGAAATGCAGTTTCTTTGCAGGCCTGATCTGGCTGAAGTAGGACTTCTGCTCTGGGTGTGCTGCATTGCCCTAGAGGTGAAAGGCACAACGTGCAGGCTTCTTTCCAAAGGGCGATTTGGGCCCCACAGCATCTTGCTTCCAGCTCTTTGGGACGTTAAGAAACAACTCGCTCTGCACAGTGCTCTTACAGCCTACCGGGAGCATCTCTTCCAAAGGCCTGTGAAACGCAGTTTCTTTGCAGGCCTGATCTGGCTGAAGTAGGACTTCTGCTCTGGGTGTGCTCCATTGCCCTAGAGCTGAAAGGCACAACGTGCAGGCTTCTTTCCAAAGGGCGAGTTGGGCCCCACAGCATCTTGCTTCCAGCTCTTCGGGGAGGTAAAAAACAACTCGCTCTGCACAGTCCTCTTACAGCCTACCGGGAACATCTCTTCCAAAGGCCTGTGAAACGCAGTTTCTTTGCAGGCCTGATCTGGCTGAAGTAGGACTTCTGCTCTGGGTGTGCTCCATTGCCCTAGAGCTGAAAGGCACAACGTGCAGGCTCCTTTCCAAAGGGCGATTTGGGCCCCACAGCATCTTGCTTCCAGCTCTTTGGGAAGCTAAGAAACAACTCGTTCTGCACAGTGCTCTTACAGCCTACCGGGAACATCTCTTCCAAAGGCCTGTGAAACGCAGTTTCTTTGCAGGCCTGATCTGGCTGAAGTAGGACTTCTGCTCTGGGTGTGCTCCATTGCCCTAGAGCTGAAAGGCACAACGTGCAGGCTCCTTTCCAAAGGGCGAGTTGGGCCCCACAGCATCTTGCTTCCAGCTCTTTGGGAAGCTAAGAAACAACTCGCTCTGCTCAGTGCTCTTACAGCCTACCGGGAGCATCTCTTCCAAAGGCCTGTGAAACGCAGTTTCTTTGCAGGCCTGATCTGGCTGAAGTAGGACTTCTGCTCTGGGTGTGCTCCATTGCCCTAGAGCTGAAAGGCACAACGTGCAGGCTTCTTTCCAAAGGCGAGTTGGGCCCCACAGCATCTTGCTTCCAGTTCTTTGGGAAGGTAAGAAACAACTCGCTCTGCACAGTGCTCTTACAGCCTACCGGGAGCATCTCTTCCAAAGGCCTGTGAAACGCAGTTTCTTTGCAGGCCTGATCTGGCTGAAGTAGGACTTCTGCTCTGGGTGTGCTCCATTGCCCTAGAGCTGAAAGGCATACCGTGCAGGCTTCTTTCCCAAGGGCAATTTGGGCCCCACAGCATCTTGCTTCCAGCTTTTTGGAAGCTAAGAAACAACTCGCTCTGCTCAGTGCTCTTACAGCCTACCGGGAACATCTCTTCCAAAGGCCTGTGAAACGCAGTTTCTTTGCAGGCCTGATCTGGCTGAAGTAGGACTTCTGCTCTGGGTGTGCTCCATTGCCCTAGAGCTGAAAGGCACAACGTGCAGCCTTCTTTCCAAAGGCGAGTTGGGCCCCACAGCATCTTGCTTCCAGTTCTTTGGGAAGCTAAGAAACAACTCGCTCTGCACAGTGCTCTTACAGCCTACCGGGAGCATCTCTTCCAAAGGCCTGTGAAACGCTGTTTCTTTGCAGGCCTGATCTGGCTGAAGTAGGACTTCTGCTCTGGGTGTGCTCCATTGCCCTAGAGCTGAAATGCACAACGTGCAGGCTTCTTTACAAAGGCGAGTTGGGCCCCACAGCATCTTGCTTCCAGCTCTTTGGGAAGCTAAGAAACAACTCGCTCTGCTCAGTGCTCTTACAGCCTACCGGGAACATCTCTTCCAAAGGCCTGTGAAACGCAGTTTGTTTGCAGGCCTGATCTGGCTGAAGTAGGACTTCTGCTCTGGGTGTGCTCCATTGCCCTGGAGCTGAAAGGCACAACGTGCAGGCTTCGTTCCAAAGGGCGAGTTGGGCCCCACAGCATCTTGCTTCCAGCTCTTTGGGAAGCTAAGAAACAACTCGCTCTGCACAGTGCTCTTACAGCCTACCGGGAACATCTCTGCCAAAGGAATGTGAAACGCAGTTTCTTTGCACCCTGATCTGGCTGAAGTAGGACTTCTGCTCTGGGTGTGCTCCATTGCACTAGAGCTGAAAGGCACAACGTGCAGGCTTCTTTCCAAAGGGCGAGTTGGGCCCCTCAGCATCTTGCTTCCAGCTCTTTGGGAAGCTAAGAAACAACTCGCTCTGCACAGTGCTCTTACAGCCTTCCGGGAACATCTCTTCCAAAGGCCTCTGAAACGCAGTTTCTTTGCAGGCCTGATCTGGCTGAAGTAGGACTTCTGCTCTGGGTGTGCTCCATTGCCCTAGAGCTGAAAGGCACAACGTGCAGGCTCCTTTCCAAAGGGCGAGTTGGGCCCCACAGCATCTTGCTTCCAGCTATTTGGGAAGCTAAGAAACAACTCGCTCTGCTCAGTGCTCTTACAGCCTACCGGGAACATCTCTTCGAAAGGCCTGTGAAACGCAGTTTCTTTGCAGGCCTGATCTGGCTGAAGTAGGACTTCTGCTCTGGGTGTGCTCCATTGCCCTAGAGCTGAAAGGCACAACGTGCAGGCTTCTTTCCAAAGGGCGAGTTGGGCCCCACAGCATCTTGCTTCAAGCTCTTTGGGAAGCTGAGAAACAACTCGCTCTGCACAGTGCTCTTACACTCTACCGGGAACATCTCCTCCAAAGGCCTGTGAAACGCAGTTTCTTTGCAGGCCTGATCTGGCTGAAGTAGGACTTCTGCTCTGGGTGTGCTCCATTGCCCTAGAGCTGAAATGCACAACGTGCAGGCTTCTTTACAAAGGCGAGTTGGGCCCCACAGCGTCTTGCTTCCAGCTCTTTGGGAAGCTAAGAAACAACTCGCTCTGCTCAGTGCTCTTACAGCCTACCGGGAACATCTCTTCCAAAGGCCTGTGAAACGCAGTTTGTTTGCAGGCCTGATCTGGCTGAAGTAGGACTTCTGCTCTGGGTGTGCTCCATTGCCCTAGAGCTGAAAGGCACAACGTGCAGGCTTCTTTCCAAAGTGCGAGTTGGGCCCCACAGCATCTTGCTTCCAGCTCTTTGGGAAGCTAAGAAACAACTCGCTCTGCACAGTGCTCTTAAAGCCTACCGGGAGCATCTCTTCCAAAGGCCTGTGAAAGGCAGTTTCTTTGCAGGCCTGATCTGGCTGAAGTAGGACTTCTGCTCTGGGTGTGCTCCATTGCCCTAGAGCTGAAAGGCACAACGTGCAGGCTTCTTTCCAAAGGGCGATTTGGGCCCCACAGCATCTTTCTTCCAGCTCTTTGGGACGCTTAGAAACAACTCGCTCTGCTCAGTGCTCTTACAGCCTACCGGGAACATCTCTTCCACAGGCCTGTGAAACGCAGTTTCTTTGCAGGCCTGATCTGGCTGAAGTAGGAATCTGCTCTGGTTGTGCTCCATTGCCCTGGAGCTGAAAAACACAACGTGCAGGCTTCTTTCCAAAGGGCGAGTTGTGCCCCACAGCATCTTGCTTCCAGCTCTTTGGGAAGGTAAGAAACAACTGGCTCTGCACAGTGCTCTTACAGCCTACCGGGAACATCTCTTCCAAAGGCCTGTGAAACGCAGTTTCTTTGCAGGCCTGATCTGGCTGAAGTGGGACTTCTGCTCTGGGTGTGCTCCATTGTGCTAGAGCTGAAAGGCACAACGTGCAGGCTTCTTTCCAAAGGGCGATTTGGGCCCCACAGCATCTTGCTTCCAGCTCTTTGGGACGTTAAGAAACAACTCGCTCTGCACAGTGCTCTTACAGCCTACCGGGAGCATCTCTTCCAAAGGCCTGTGAAACGCAGTTTCTTTGCAGGCCTGATCTGGCTGAAGTAGGACTTCTGCTCTGGGTGTGCTCCATTGCCCTAGAGCTGAAAGGCACAACGTGCAGGCTTCTTTCCAAAGGGCGAGTTGGGCCCCACAGCATCTTGCTTCCAGCTCTTCGGGGAGGTAAAAAACAACTCGCTCTGCACAGTCCTCTTACAGCCTACCGGGAACATCTCTTCCAAAGGCCTGTGAAACGCAGTTTCTTTGCAGGCCTGATCTGGCTGAAGTAGGACTTCTGCTCTGGGTGTGCTCCATTGCCCTAGAGCTGAAAGGCACAACGTGCAGGCTCCTTTCCAAAGGGCGATTTGGGCCCCACAGCATCTTGCTTCCAGCTCTTTGGGAAGCTAAGAAACAACTCGTTCTGCACAGTGCTCTTACAGCCTACCGGGAACATCTCTTCCAAAGGCCTGTGAAACGCAGTTTCTTTGCAGGCCTGATCTGGCTGAAGTAGGACTTCTGCTCTGGGTGTGCTCCATTGCCCTAGAGCTGAAAGGCACAACGTGCAGGCTCCTTTCCAAAGGGCGAGTTGGGCCCCACAGCATCTTGCTTCCAGCTCTTTGGGAAGCTAAGAAACAACTCGCTCTGCTCAGTGCTCTTACAGCCTACCGGGAGCATCTCTTCCAAAGGCCTGTGAAACGCAGTTTCTTTGCAGGCCTGATCTGGCTGAAGTAGGACTTCTGCTCTGGGTGTGCTCCATTGCCCTAGAGCTGAAAGGCACAACGTGCAGGCTTCTTTCCAAAGGCGAGTTGGGCCCCACAGCATCTTGCTTCCAGTTCTTTGGGAAGGTAAGAAACAACTCGCTCTGCACAGTGCTCTTACAGCCTACCGGGAGCATCTCTTCCAAAGGCCTGTGAAACGCAGTTTCTTTGCAGGCCTGATCTGGCTGAAGTAGGACTTCTGCTCTGGGTGTGCTCCATTGCCCTAGAGCTGAAAGGCATACCGTGCAGGCTTCTTTCCCAAGGGCAATTTGGGCCCCACAGCATCTTGCTTCCAGCTTTTTGGAAGCTAAGAAACAACTCGCTCTGCTCAGTGCTCTTACAGCCTACCGGGAACATCTCTTCCAAAGGCCTGTGAAACGCAGTTTCTTTGCAGGCCTGATCTGGCTGAAGTAGGACTTCTGCTCTGGGTGTGCTCCATTGCCCTAGAGCTGAAAGGCACAACGTGCAGCCTTCTTTCCAAAGGCGAGTTGGGCCCCACAGCATCTTGCTTCCAGTTCTTTGGGAAGCTAAGAAACAACTCGCTCTGCACAGTGCTCTTACAGCCTACCGGGAGCATCTCTTCCAAAGGCCTGTGAAACGCTGTTTCTTTGCAGGCCTGATCTGGCTGAAGTAGGACTTCTGCTCTGGGTGTGCTCCATTGCCCTAGAGCTGAAATGCACAACGTGCAGGCTTCTTTACAAAGGCGAGTTGGGCCCCACAGCATCTTGCTTCCAGCTCTTTGGGAAGCTAAGAAACAACTCGCTCTGCTCAGTGCTCTTACAGCCTACCGGGAACATCTCTTCCAAAGGCCTGTGAAACGCAGTTTGTTTGCAGGCCTGATCTGGCTGAAGTAGGACTTCTGCTCTGGGTGTGCTCCATTGCCCTGGAGCTGAAAGGCACAACGTGCAGGCTTCGTTCCAAAGGGCGAGTTGGGCCCCACAGCATCTTGCTTCCAGCTCTTTGGGAAGCTAAGAAACAACTCGCTCTGCACAGTGCTCTTACAGCCTACCGGGAACATCTCTGCCAAAGGAATGTGAAACGCAGTTTCTTTGCACCCTGATCTGGCTGAAGTAGGACTTCTGCTCTGGGTGTGCTCCATTGCACTAGAGCTGAAAGGCACAACGTGCAGGCTTCTTTCCAAAGGGCGAGTTGGGCCCCTCAGCATCTTGCTTCCAGCTCTTTGGGAAGCTAAGAAACAACTCGCTCTGCACAGTGCTCTTACAGCCTTCCGGGAACATCTCTTCCAAAGGCCTCTGAAACGCAGTTTCTTTGCAGGCCTGATCTGGCTGAAGTAGGACTTCTGCTCTGGGTGTGCTCCATTGCCCTAGAGCTGAAAGGCACAACGTGCAGGCTCCTTTCCAAAGGGCGAGTTGGGCCCCACAGCATCTTGCTTCCAGCTATTTGGGAAGCTAAGAAACAACTCGCTCTGCTCAGTGCTCTTACAGCCTACCGGGAACATCTCTTCGAAAGGCCTGTGAAACGCAGTTTCTTTGCAGGCCTGATCTGGCTGAAGTAGGACTTCTGCTCTGGGTGTGCTCCATTGCCCTAGAGCTGAAAGGCACAACGTGCAGGCTTCTTTCCAAAGGGCGAGTTGGGCCCCACAGCATCTTGCTTCAAGCTCTTTGGGAAGCTGAGAAACAACTCGCTCTGCACAGTGCTCTTACACTCTACCGGGAACATCTCCTCCAAAGGCCTGTGAAACGCAGTTTCTTTGCAGGCCTGATCTGGCTGAAGTAGGACTTCTGCTCTGGGTGTGCTCCATTGCCCTAGAGCTGAAATGCACAACGTGCAGGCTTCTTTACAAAGGCGAGTTGGGCCCCACAGCATCTTGCTTCCAGCTCTTTGGGAAGCTAAGAAACAACTCGCTCTGCTCAGTGCTCTTACAGCCTACCGGGAACATCTCTTCCAAAGGCCTGTGAAACGCAGTTTGTTTGCAGGCCTGATCTGGCTGAAGTAGGACTTCTGCTCTGGGTGTGCTCCATTGCCCTAGAGCTGAAAGGCACAACGTGCAGGCTTCTTTCCAAAGTGCGAGTTGGGCCCCACAGCATCTTGCTTCCAGCTCTTTGGGAAGCTAAGAAACAACTCGCTCTGCACAGTGCTCTTAAAGCCTACCGGGAGCATCTCTTCCAAAGGCCTGTGAAAGGCAGTTTCTTTGCAGGCCTGATCTGGCTGAAGTAGGACTTCTGCTCTGGGTGTGCTCCATTGCCCTAGAGCTGAAAGGCACAACGTGCAGGCTTCTTTCCAAAGGGCGATTTGGGCCCCACAGCATCTTTCTTCCAGCTCTTTGGGACGCTTAGAAACAACTCGCTCTGCTCAGTGCTCTTACAGCCTACCGGGAACATCTCTTCCACAGGCCTGTGAAACGCAGTTTCTTTGCAGGCCTGATCTGGCTGAAGTAGGAATCTGCTCTGGTTGTGCTCCATTGCCCTGGAGCTGAAAAACACAACGTGCAGGCTTCTTTCCAAAGGGCGAGTTGTGCCCCACAGCATCTTGCTTCCAGCTCTTTGGGAAGGTAAGAAACAACTGGCTCTGCACAGTGCTCTTACAGCCTACCGGGAACATCTCTTCCAAAGGCCTGTGAAACGCAGTTTCTTTGCAGGCCTGATCTGGCTGAAGTGGGACTTCTGCTCTGGGTGTGCTCCATTGTGCTAGAGCTGAAAGGCACAACGTGCAGGCTTCTTTCCAAAGGGCGATTTGGGCCCCACAGCATCTTGCTTCCAGCTATTTGGGACGTTAAGAAACAACTCGCTCTGCACAGTGCTCTTACAGCCTACCGGGAGCATCTCTTCCAAAGGCCTGTGAAATGCAGTTTCTTTGCAGGCCTGATCTGGCTGAAGTAGGACTTCTGCTCTGGGTGTCCTCCATTGCCCTAGAGCTGAAAGGCACAACGTGCAGCTTTCTTTCCAAAGGGCGAGTTGGGCCCCACAGCATCTTGCTTCCAGCTGTTTGGGAAGCTAAGAAACAACTCGCTCTGCACAGTGCTCTTACAGCCAACCGGGAACATCTCTTCCAAAGGCCTGTGAAAGGCAGTTTCTTTGCAGGCCTGATCTGGCTGAAGTAGGACTTCTGCTCTGGGTGTGCTCCATTGCCCTAGAGCTGAAAGGCACAACGTGCAGGCTTCGTTCCAAAGGGCGAGTTGGGCCCCACAGCATCTTGCTTCCAGCTCTTTGGGAAGCTAAGAAACAACTCGCTCTGCAGAGTGCTCTTACAGCCTACCGGGAACATCTCTTCCAAAGGAATGTGAAACGCAGTTTCTTTGCAGGCCTGATCTGGCTGAAGTAGGACTTCTGCTCTGGGTGTGCTCCATTGCACTAGAGCTGAAAGGCACAACGTGCAGGCTTTTTTCCAAAGGGCGAGTTGGGCCCCTCAGCATCTTCCTTCCAGGTCTTTGGGAAGCTAAGAAACAACTCGCTCTGCACAGTGCTCTTACAGCCTACCGGGAACATCTCTTCCAAAGGCCTCTGAAACGCAGTTTCTTTGCAGGCCTGATCTGGCTGAAGTAGGACTTCTGCTCTGGGTGTGCTCCATTGCCCTAGAGCTGAAAGGCACAACGTGCAGGCTCCTTTCCAAAAGGGCGAGTTGGGCCCCAAAGCATCTTGCTTCCATCTCTTTGGGAAGCTAAGAAACAACTCGCTCTGCTCAGTGCTCTTACAGCCTACCGGGAACATCTCTTCGAAAGGCCTGTGAAACGCAGTTTCTTTCCAGGCCTGATCTGGCTGAAGTAGGACTTCTGCTCTGGGTGTGCTCCATTGCCCTAGAGCTGAAAGGCATACCGTGCAGGCTTCTTTCCCAAGGGCAATTTGGGCCCCACAGCATCTTGCTTCCAGCTTTTTGGAAGCTAAGAAACAACTCGCTCTGCTCAGTGCTCTTACAGCCTACCGGGAACATCTCTTCCAAAGGCCTGTGAAACGCAGTTTCTTTGCAGGCCTGATCTGGCTGAAGTAGGACTTCTGCTCTGGGTGTGCTCCATTGCCCTAGAGCTGAAAGGCACAACGTGCAGCCTTCTTTCCAAAGGGGAGTTGGGCCCCACAGCATCTTGCTTCCAGTTCTTTGGGAAGCTAAGAAACAACTCGCTCTGCACAGTGCTCTTACAGCCTACCGGGAGCATCTCTTCCAAAGGCCTGTGAAACGCTGTTTCTTTGCAGGCCTGATCTGGCTGAAGTAGGACTTCTGCTCTGGGTGTGCTCCATTGCCCTAGAGCTGAAATGCACAACGTGCAGGCTTCTTTACAAAGGCGAGTTGGGCCCCACAGCATCTTGCTTCCAGCTCTTTGGGAAGCTAAGAAACAACTCGCTCTGCTCAGTGCTCTTACAGCCTACCGGGAACATCTCTTCCAAAGGCCTGTGAAACGCAGTTTGTTTGCAGGCCTGATCTGGCTGAAGTAGGACTTCTGCTCTGGGTGTGCTCCATTGCCCTGGAGCTGAAAGGCACAACGTGCAGGCTTCGTTCCAAAGGGCGAGTTGGGCCCCACAGCATCTTGCTTCCAGCTCTTTGGGAAGCTAAGAAACAACTCGCTCTGCACAGTGCTCTTACAGCCTACCGGGAACATCTCTTCCAAAGGAATGTGAAACGCAGTTTCTTTGCACCCTGATCTGGCTGAAGTAGGACTTCTGCTCTGGGTGTGCTCCATTGCACTAGAGCTGAAAGGCACAACGTGCAGGCTCCTTTCCAAAGGGCGAGTTGGGCCCCACAGCATCTTGCTTCCAGGTATTTGGGAAGCTAAGAAACAACTCGCTCTGCTCAGTGCTCTTACAGCCTACCGGGAACATCTCTTCGAAAGGCCTGTGAAACGCAGTTTCTTTGCAGGCCTGATCTGGCTGAAGTAGGACTTCTGCTCTGGGTGTGCTCCATTGCCCTAGAGCTGAAAGGCACAACGTGCAGGCTTCTTTCCAAAGGGCGAGTTGGGCCCCACAGCATCTTGCTTCCAGCTCTTTGGGAAGCTGAGAAACAACTCGCTCTGCACAGTGCTCTTACACTCTACCGGGAACATCTCCTCCAAAGGCCTGTGAAACGCAGTTTCTTTGCAGGCCTGATCTGGCTGAAGTAGGACTTCTGCTCTGGGTGTGCTCCATTGCCGTAGAGCTGAAAGGCACAACGTGCAGGCTTCTTTCCAAAGGGCGAGTTGGGCCCCACAGCATCTTGCTTCCAGCTCTTTGGGAAGGTAAGAAACAACTCGCTCTGCACAGTGCTCTTACAGCCTACCGGGAACATCTCTTCCAAAGGCCTGTGAAACGCAGTTTCTTTGCAGGCCTTATCTGGCTGAAGGAGGACTTCTGCTCTGGGTGTGCTCCATTGCCCTAGAGCTGAAAGGCACAACGTGCAGGCTTCTTTCCAAAGGGCGAGTTGGGCCCCACAGCATCTTGCTTCCAGCTCTTTGGGAAGCTAAGAAACAACTCGCTCTGCACAGTGCTCTTACACCCTTCCGGGAATATCTCTTCCAAAGGCCTGTGAAACGCAGATTCTTTGCAGGCCTGATCTAGCTGAAGTAGGACTTCTGCTCTGGGTGTGCTCCATTGCCCTAGAGCTGAAAGGCACAACGTGCAGGCTTCTTTCCAAAGGGCGAGTTGGGCCCCACAGCATCTTGCTTCCAGCTCTTTGGGAAGGTAAGAAACAACTCGCTCTGCACAGTGCTCTTACAGCCTACCGGGAACATCTCTTCCAAAGGCCTATGAAACGCAGTTTCTTTGCAGGCCTGATCTGGCTGAAGTAGGACTTCTGCTCTGGGTGTGCTCCATTGCCCTAGAGCTGAAAGGCACAACGTGCAGGCTTCTTTCCAAAGGGCGAGTTGGGCCCCACAGCATCTTGATTCCAGATATTTGGGAAGCTAAGAAACAACTCGCTCTGCACAGTGCTCTTACAGCCTACCGGGAGCATCTCTTCCAAAGGCCTGTGAAAGGCAGTTTCTTTGCAGGCCTGATCTGGCTGAAGTAGGACTTCTGCTCTGGGTGTGCTCCATTGCCCTACAGCTGAAAAACACAACGTGCAGGCTTCTTTCCAAAGGGCGAGTTGGGCCCCACAGCATCTTGCTTCCAGCTCTTTGGGAAGGTAAGAAACAACTGGCTCTGCACAGTGCTCTTACAGCCTACCGGGAACATCTCTTCCAAAGGCCTGTGAAACGCAGTTTCTTTGCAGGCCTGATCTGGCTGAAGTAGGACTTCTGCTCTGGGTGTGCTCCATTGCCCTAGAGCTGAAAGGCACAACGTGCAGGCTTCTTTCCAAAGGGCGAGTTGGGCCCCACAGCATCTTGCTTCCATCTTTTTGGAAGCTAAGAAACAACTCGCTCTGCTCAGTGCTCTTACAGCCTACCGGGAACATCTCTTCCAAAGGCCTGTGAAACGCAGTTTCTTTGCAGGCCTGATCTGGCTGAAGTAGGACTTCTGCTCTGGGTGTGCTCCATTGCCCTGGAGCTGAAAGGCACAACGTGCAGGCTTCGTTCCAAAGGGCGAGTTGGGCCCCACAGCATCTTGCTTCCAGCTCTTTGGGAAGCTAAGAAACAACTCGCTCTGCACAGTGCTCTTACAGCCTACCGGGAACATCTCTTCCAAAGGAATGTGAAACGCAGTTTCTTTGCACCCTGATCTGGCTGAAGTAGGACTTCTGCTCTGGGTGTGCTCCATTGCACTAGAGCTGAAAGGCACAACGTGCAGGCTTCTTTCCAAAGGGCGAGTTGGGCCCCTCAGCATCTTGCTTCCAGCTCTTTGGGAAGCTAAGAAACAACTCGCTCTGCACAGTGCTCTTACAGCCTTCCGGGAACATCTCTTCCAAAGGCCTCTGAAACGCAGTTTCTTTGCAGGCCTGATCTGGCTGAAGTAGGACTTCTGCTCTGGGTGTGCTCCATTGCCCTAGAGCTGAAAGGCACAACGTGCAGGCTCCTTTCCAAAGGGCGAGTTGGGCCCCACAGCATCTTGCTTCCAGCTATTTGGGAAGCTAAGAAACAACTCGCTCTGCTCAGTGCTCTTACAGCCTACCGGGAACATCTCTTCGAAAGGCCTGTGAAACGCAGTTTCTTTGCAGGCCTGATCTGGCTGAAGTAGGACTTCTGCTCTGGGTGTGCTCCATTGCCCTAGAGCTGAAAGGCACAACGTGCAGGCTTCTTTCCAAAGGGCGAGTTGGGCCCCACAGCATCTTGCTTCAAGCTCTTTGGGAAGCTGAGAAACAACTCGCTCTGCACAGTGCTCTTACACTCTACCGGGAACATCTCCTCCAAAGGCCTGTGAAACGCAGTTTCTTTGCAGGCCTGATCTGGCTGAAGTAGGACTTCTGCTCTGGGTGTGCTCCATTGCCCTAGAGCTGAAATGCACAACGTGCAGGCTTCTTTACAAAGGCGAGTTGGGCCCCACAGCGTCTTGCTTCCAGCTCTTTGGGAAGCTAAGAAACAACTCGCTCTGCTCAGTGCTCTTACAGCCTACCGGGAACATCTCTTCCAAAGGCCTGTGAAACGCAGTTTGTTTGCAGGCCTGATCTGGCTGAAGTAGGACTTCTGCTCTGGGTGTGCTCCATTGCCCTAGAGCTGAAAGGCACAACGTGCAGGCTTCTTTCCAAAGTGCGAGTTGGGCCCCACAGCATCTTGCTTCCAGCTCTTTGGGAAGCTAAGAAACAACTCGCTCTGCACAGTGCTCTTAAAGCCTACCGGGAGCATCTCTTCCAAAGGCCTGTGAAAGGCAGTTTCTTTGCAGGCCTGATCTGGCTGAAGTAGGACTTCTGCTCTGGGTGTGCTCCATTGCCCTAGAGCTGAAAGGCACAACGTGCAGGCTTCTTTCCAAAGGGCGATTTGGGCCCCACAGCATCTTTCTTCCAGCTCTTTGGGACGCTTAGAAACAACTCGCTCTGCTCAGTGCTCTTACAGCCTACCGGGAACATCTCTTCCACAGGCCTGTGAAACGCAGTTTCTTTGCAGGCCTGATCTGGCTGAAGTAGGAATCTGCTCTGGTTGTGCTCCATTGCCCTGGAGCTGAAAAACACAACGTGCAGGCTTCTTTCCAAAGGGCGAGTTGTGCCCCACAGCATCTTGCTTCCAGCTCTTTGGGAAGGTAAGAAACAACTGGCTCTGCACAGTGCTCTTACAGCCTACCGGGAACATCTCTTCCAAAGGCCTGTGAAACGCAGTTTCTTTGCAGGCCTGATCTGGCTGAAGTGGGACTTCTGCTCTGGGTGTGCTCCATTGTGCTAGAGCTGAAAGGCACAACGTGCAGGCTTCTTTCCAAAGGGCGATTTGGGCCCCACAGCATCTTGCTTCCAGCTATTTGGGACGTTAAGAAACAACTCGCTCTGCACAGTGCTCTTACAGCCTACCGGGAGCATCTCTTCCAAAGGCCTGTGAAATGCAGTTTCTTTGCAGGCCTGATCTGGCTGAAGTAGGACTTCTGCTCTGGGTGTCCTCCATTGCCCTAGAGCTGAAAGGCACAACGTGCAGCTTTCTTTCCAAAGGGCGAGTTGGGCCCCACAGCATCTTGCTTCCAGCTGTTTGGGAAGCTAAGAAACAACTCGCTCTGCACAGTGCTCTTACAGCCAACCGGGAACATCTCTTCCAAAGGCCTGTGAAAGGCAGTTTCTTTGCAGGCCTGATCTGGCTGAAGTAGGACTTCTGCTCTGGGTGTGCTCCATTGCCCTAGAGCTGAAAGGCACAACGTGCAGGCTTCGTTCCAAAGGGCGAGTTGGGCCCCACAGCATCTTGCTTCCAGCTCTTTGGGAAGCTAAGAAACAACTCGCTCTGCAGAGTGCTCTTACAGCCTACCGGGAACATCTCTTCCAAAGGAATGTGAAACGCAGTTTCTTTGCAGGCCTGATCTGGCTGAAGTAGGACTTCTGCTCTGGGTGTGCTCCATTGCACTAGAGCTGAAAGGCACAACGTGCAGGCTTTTTTCCAAAGGGCGAGTTGGGCCCCTCAGCATCTTCCTTCCAGGTCTTTGGGAAGCTAAGAAACAACTCGCTCTGCACAGTGCTCTTACAGCCTACCGGGAACATCTCTTCCAAAGGCCTCTGAAACGCAGTTTCTTTGCAGGCCTGATCTGGCTGAAGTAGGACTTCTGCTCTGGGTGTGCTCCATTGCCCTAGAGCTGAAAGGCACAACGTGCAGGCTCCTTTCCAAAAGGGCGAGTTGGGCCCCAAAGCATCTTGCTTCCATCTCTTTGGGAAGCTAAGAAACAACTCGCTCTGCTCAGTGCTCTTACAGCCTACCGGGAACATCTCTTCGAAAGGCCTGTGAAACGCAGTTTCTTTCCAGGCCTGATCTGGCTGAAGTAGGACTTCTGCTCTGGGTGTGCTCCATTGCCCTAGAGCTGAAAGGCATACCGTGCAGGCTTCTTTCCCAAGGGCAATTTGGGCCCCACAGCATCTTGCTTCCAGCTTTTTGGAAGCTAAGAAACAACTCGCTCTGCTCAGTGCTCTTACAGCCTACCGGGAACATCTCTTCCAAAGGCCTGTGAAACGCAGTTTCTTTGCAGGCCTGATCTGGCTGAAGTAGGACTTCTGCTCTGGGTGTGCTCCATTGCCCTAGAGCTGAAAGGCACAACGTGCAGCCTTCTTTCCAAAGGGGAGTTGGGCCCCACAGCATCTTGCTTCCAGTTCTTTGGGAAGCTAAGAAACAACTCGCTCTGCACAGTGCTCTTACAGCCTACCGGGAGCATCTCTTCCAAAGGCCTGTGAAACGCTGTTTCTTTGCAGGCCTGATCTGGCTGAAGTAGGACTTCTGCTCTGGGTGTGCTCCATTGCCCTAGAGCTGAAATGCACAACGTGCAGGCTTCTTTACAAAGGCGAGTTGGGCCCCACAGCATCTTGCTTCCAGCTCTTTGGGAAGCTAAGAAACAACTCGCTCTGCTCAGTGCTCTTACAGCCTACCGGGAACATCTCTTCCAAAGGCCTGTGAAACGCAGTTTGTTTGCAGGCCTGATCTGGCTGAAGTAGGACTTCTGCTCTGGGTGTGCTCCATTGCCCTGGAGCTGAAAGGCACAACGTGCAGGCTTCGTTCCAAAGGGCGAGTTGGGCCCCACAGCATCTTGCTTCCAGCTCTTTGGGAAGCTAAGAAACAACTCGCTCTGCACAGTGCTCTTACAGCCTACCGGGAACATCTCTTCCAAAGGAATGTGAAACGCAGTTTCTTTGCACCCTGATCTGGCTGAAGTAGGACTTCTGCTCTGGGTGTGCTCCATTGCACTAGAGCTGAAAGGCACAACGTGCAGGCTCCTTTCCAAAGGGCGAGTTGGGCCCCACAGCATCTTGCTTCCAGGTATTTGGGAAGCTAAGAAACAACTCGCTCTGCTCAGTGCTCTTACAGCCTACCGGGAACATCTCTTCGAAAGGCCTGTGAAACGCAGTTTCTTTGCAGGCCTGATCTGGCTGAAGTAGGACTTCTGCTCTGGGTGTGCTCCATTGCCCTAGAGCTGAAAGGCACAACGTGCAGGCTTCTTTCCAAAGGGCGAGTTGGGCCCCACAGCATCTTGCTTCCAGCTCTTTGGGAAGCTGAGAAACAACTCGCTCTGCACAGTGCTCTTACACTCTACCGGGAACATCTCCTCCAAAGGCCTGTGAAACGCAGTTTCTTTGCAGGCCTGATCTGGCTGAAGTAGGACTTCTGCTCTGGGTGTGCTCCATTGCCGTAGAGCTGAAAGGCACAACGTGCAGGCTTCTTTCCAAAGGGCGAGTTGGGCCCCACAGCATCTTGCTTCCAGCTCTTTGGGAAGGTAAGAAACAACTCGCTCTGCACAGTGCTCTTACAGCCTACCGGGAACATCTCTTCCAAAGGCCTGTGAAACGCAGTTTCTTTGCAGGCCTTATCTGGCTGAAGGAGGACTTCTGCTCTGGGTGTGCTCCATTGCCCTAGAGCTGAAAGGCACAACGTGCAGGCTTCTTTCCAAAGGGCGAGTTGGGCCCCACAGCATCTTGCTTCCAGCTCTTTGGGAAGCTAAGAAACAACTCGCTCTGCACAGTGCTCTTACACCCTTCCGGGAATATCTCTTCCAAAGGCCTGTGAAACGCAGATTCTTTGCAGGCCTGATCTAGCTGAAGTAGGACTTCTGCTCTGGGTGTGCTCCATTGCCCTAGAGCTGAAAGGCACAACGTGCAGGCTTCTTTCCAAAGGGCGAGTTGGGCCCCACAGCATCTTGATTCCAGCTCTTTGGGAAGGTAAGAAACAACTCGCTCTGCACAGTGCTCTTACAGCCTACCGGGAACATCTCTTCCAAAGGCCTATGAAACGCAGTTTCTTTGCAGGCCTGATCTGGCTGAAGTAGGACTTCTGCTCTGGGTGTGCTCCATTGCCCTAGAGCTGAAAGGCACAACGTGCAGGCTTCTTTCCAAAGGGCGAGTTGGGCCCCACAGCATCTTGATTCCAGATATTTGGGAAGCTAAGAAACAACTCGCTCTGCACAGTGCTCTTACAGCCTACCGGGAGCATCTCTTCCAAAGGCCTGTGAAAGGCAGTTTCTTTGCAGGCCTGATCTGGCTGAAGTAGGACTTCTGCTCTGGGTGTGCTCCATTGCCCTACAGCTGAAAAACACAACGTGCAGGCTTCTTTCCAAAGGGCGAGTTGGGCCCCACAGCATCTTGCTTCCAGCTCTTTGGGAAGGTAAGAAACAACTGGCTCTGCACAGTGCTCTTACAGCCTACCGGGAACATCTCTTCCAAAGGCCTGTGAAACGCAGTTTCTTTGCAGGCCTGATCTGGCTGAAGTAGGACTTCTGCTCTGGGTGTGCTCCATTGCCCTAGAGCTGAAAGGCACAACGTGCAGGCTTCTTTCCAAAGGGCGAGTTGGGCCCCACAGCATCTTGCTTCCATCTTTTTGGAAGCTAAGAAACAACTCGCTCTGCTCAGTGCTCTTACAGCCTACCGGGAGCATCTCTTCCAAAGGCCTGTGAAACGCAGTTTCTTTGCAGGCCTGATCTGGCTGAAGTAGGACTTCTGCTCTGGGTGTGCTCCATTGCCCTAGAGCTGAAAGGCACAACGTGCAGGCTTCTTTCCAAAGGCGAGTTGGGCCCCACAGCATCTTGCTTCCAGCTCTTTGGGAAGCTAAGAAACAACTCGCTCTGCTCAGTGCTCTTACAGCCTACCGGGAACATCTCTTCCAAAGGCCTCTGAAACGCAGTTTCTTTGCACGCCTGATCTGGGTGAAGTAGGACTTCTGCTCTGGGTGTGCTCCATTGCCCTAGAGCTGAAAGGCACAACGTGCAGTCTTCTTTCCAAAGGGCGAGTTGGGCCCCACAGCATCTTGCTTCCAGCTCTTTGGGAAGGTAAGAAACAACTCGCTCTGCACAGTGCTCTTAAAGCCTACCGGGAGCATCTCTTCCAAAGGCCTGTGAAAGGCAGTTTCTTTGCAGGCCTGATCTGGCTGAAGTAGGACTTCTGCTCTGGGTGTGCTCCATTGCCCTAGAGCTGAAAGGCACAACGTGCAGGCTTCTTTCCAAAGGGCGATTTGGGCCCCACAGCATCTTTCTTCCAGCTCTTTGGGACGCTTAGAAACAACTCGCTCTGCTCAGTGCTCTTACAGCCTACCGAGAACATCTTTTCCACAGGCCTGTGAAACGCAGTTTCTTTGCAGGCCTGATCTGGCTGAAGTAGGAATCTGCTCTGGTTGTGCTCCATTGCCCTGGAGCTGAAAAACACAACGTGCAGGCTTCTTTCCAAAGGGCGAGTTGTGCCCCACAGCATCTTGCTTCCAGCTCTTTGGGAAGGTAAGAAACAACTGGCTCTGCACAGTGCTCTTACAGCCTACCGGGAACATCTCTTCCAAAGGCCTGTGAAACGCAGTTTCTTTGCAGGCCTGATCTGGCTGAAGTGGGACTTCTGCTCTGGGTGTGCTCCATTGTGCTAGAGCTGAAAGGCACAACGTGCAGGC
The DNA here is from genome assembly GCF_041296265.1 of Equus caballus. Taxonomy (NCBI): domain Eukaryota; kingdom Metazoa; phylum Chordata; class Mammalia; order Perissodactyla; family Equidae; genus Equus; species Equus caballus. The sequence goes on from NC_091689.1 coordinate 34,928,515, forward strand.
TTCTTTCCAAAGGGCGATTTGGGCCCCACAGCATCTTGCTTCCAGCTATTTGGGACGTTAAGAAACAACTCGCTCTGCACAGTGCTCTTACAGCCTACCGGGAGCATCTCTTCCAAAGGCCTGTGAAATGCAGTTTCTTTGCAGGCCTGATGTGGCTGAAGTAGGACTTCTGCTCTGGGTGTCCTCCATTGCCCTAGAGCTGAAAGGCACAACGTGCAGCTTTCTTTCCAAAGGGCGAGTTGGGCCCCACAGCATCTTGCTTCCAGCTGTTTGGGAAGCTAAGAAACAACTCGCTCTGCACAGTGCTCTTACAGCCAACCGGGAACATCTCTTCCAAAGGCCTGTGAAACGCAGTTTCTTTGCAGGCCTGATCTGGCTGAAGTAGGACTTCTGCTCTGGGTGTGCTCCATTGCCCTAGAGCTGAAAGGCACAACGTGCAGGCTTCGTTCCAAAGGGCTAGTTGGGCCGCACAGCATCTTGCTTCCAGCTCTTTGGGAAGCTAAGAAACAACTCGCTCTGCACAGTGCTCTTACAGCCTACCGGGAACATCTCTTCCAAAGGCCTGTGAAACGCAGTTTCTTTGCAGGCCTGATCTGGCTGAAGGAGGACTTCTGCTCTGGGTGTGCTCCATTGCCCTAGAGCTGAAAGGCACAACGTGCAGGCTCCTTTCCAAAGGGCGAGTTGGGCCCCACAGCATCTTGCTTCCAGCTCTTTGGGAAGCTAAGAAACAACTCGCTCTGCACAGTGCTCTTACAGCCTACCGGGAACATCTCTTCCAAAGGCCTGTGAAACGCAGTTTCTTTGCAGGCCTGATCTGGCTGAAGGAGGACTTCTGCTCTGGGTGTGCTCCATTGCCCTAGAGCTGAAAGGCACAACGTGCAGGCTTTTTTCCAAAGGGCGAGTTGGGCCCCACAGCATCTTGCTTCCAGCTCTTTGGGAAGCTAAGAAACAACTCGATCTGCTCAGAGCTCTTACAGCCTACTGGGAGCATCTCTTCCAAAGGCCTGTGAAACGCAGTTTCTTTGCAGGCCTGATCTGGCTGAAGTAGGACTTCTGCTCTGGGTGTGCTCCATTGCCCTAGAGCTTAAAGGCACAACGTGCAGGCTTCTTTCCAAAGGGCGAGTTGGGCCCAACAGCATCTTGCTTCCAGCTCTTTGGGAAGCTAAGAAACAACTCGCTCTGCACAGTGCTCTTACACTCTACCGGGAACATCTCCTCCAAAGGCCTGTGAAACGCAGTTTCTTTGCAGGCCTGATCTGGCTGAAGTAGGACTTCTGCTCTGGGTGTGCTCCATTGCCCTAGAGCTGAAAGGCACAACGTGCAGGCTTCTTTCCAAAGGGCGAGTTGGGCCCCACAGCACCTTGCTTCCAGCTCTTTGGGAAGCTAAGAAACAACTCGCTCTGCACAGTGCTCTTACAGCCTACCGGGAACATCTCTTCCAAAGGCCTCTGAAACGCAGTTTCTTTGCATGCCTGATCTGGCTGAAGTAGGACTTCTGCTCTGGGTGTGCTCCATTGCCCTAGAGCTGAAAGGCACAACGTGCAGGCTTCTTTCCAAAGGGCGAGTTGGGCCCCACAGCATATTGCTTCCAGCTCTTTGGGAAGGTAAGAAACAACTCGCTCTGCACAGTGCTCTTACAGCCTACCGGGAACATCTCTTCCAAAGGCCTGTGAAACGCAGTTTCTTTGCAGGCCTGATCTGGCTGAAGGAGGACTTCTGCTCTGGGTGTGCTCCATTGCCCTAGAGCTGAAAGGCACAACGTGCAGGCTTCTTTCCAAAGGGCGAGTTGGGCCCCACAGCATCTTGCTTCCAGCTCTTTGGGAAGCTAAGAAACAACTCGCTCTGCACAGTGCTCTTACAGCCTACCGGGAACATCTCTTCCAAAGGCCTGTGAAACGCAGTTTCTTTGCAGGCCTGATCTGGCTGAAGTAGGACTTCTGCTCTGGGTGTGCTCCATTGCCCTAGAGCTGAAAGGCACAACGTGCAGGCTTCTTTCCAAAGGGCGAGTTGGGCCCCACAGCATCTTGCTTCCAGCTCTTTGGGAAGGTAAGAAACAACTCGCTCTGCACAGTGCTCTTACAGCCTACCGGGAACATCTCTTCCAAAGGCCTGTGAAACGCAGTTTCTTTGCAGGCCTGATGTGGCTGAAGTAGGACTTCTGCTCTGGGTGTGCTACATTGCCCTAGAGCTGAAAGGCACAACGTGCAGGCTTCTTTCCAAAGGGCGAGTTGGGCCCCACAGCATCTTGCTTCCAGCTATTTGGGAAGCTAAGAAACAACTCTCTCTGCTCAGTGCTCTTACAGCCTAACAGGAGCATCTCTTCCAAAGGCCTGTGAAACGCAGTTTCTTTGCAGGCCTGATCTGGCTGAAGTAGGACTTCTGCTCTGGGTGTGCTCCATTGCCCTAGAGCTGAAAGGCACAACGTGCAGGCTTCTTTCCAAAGGGCGAGTTGGGCCCCACAGCATCTTGCTTCCAGCTCTTTGGGAAGGTAAGAAACAACTGGCTCTGCACAGTGCTCTTACAGCCTACCGGGAACATCTCTTCCAAAGGCCTGTGAAACGCAGTTTCTTTCCAGGCCTGATCTGGCTGAAGTAGGACTTCTGCTCTGGGTGTGCTCCATTGCCCTAGAGCTGAAAGGCACAACGTGCAGGCTTCTGTCCAAAGGGCGAGTTGGGCCCCACAGCATCTTGCTTCCAGCTCTTTGGGAAGCTGAGAAACAACTCGCTCTGCACAGTGCTCTTACACTCTACCGGGAACATCTCCTCCAAAGGCCTATGAAACGCAGTTTCTTTGCAGGCCTGATCTGGCTGAAGTAGGACTTCTGCTCTGGGTGTGCTCCATTGCCCTAGAGCTGAAAGGCACAACGTGCAGGCTTCTTTCCAAAGGGCGAGTTGGGCCCCACAGCATCTTGCTTCCAGCTCTTTGGGAAGCTAAGAAACAACTCGCTCTGCACAGTGCTCTTACAGCCTACCGGGAACATCTCTTCCAAAGGCCTGTGAAACGCAGTTTCTTTGCAGGCCTGATCTGGCTGAAGTAGGACTTCTGCTCTGGGTGTGCTCCATTGCCCTAGAGCTGAAAGGCACAACGTGCAGGCTTCTTTCCAAAGGGCGAGTTGGGCCCCACAGCATCTTGCTTCCAGCTCTTTGGGAAGGTAAGAAACAACTCGCTCTGCACAGTGCTCTTACAGCCTACCGGGAACATCTCTTCCAAAGGCCTGTGAAACGCAGTTTCTTTGCAGGCCTGATGTGGCTGAAGTAGGACTTCTGCTCTGGGTGTGCTACATTGCCCTAGAGCTGAAAGGCACAACGTGCAGGCTTCTTTCCAAAGGGCGAGTTGGGCCCCACAGCATCTTGCTTCCAGCTATTTGGGAAGCTAAGAAACAACTCTCTCTGCTCAGTGCTCTTACAGCCTAACAGGAGCATCTCTTCCAAAGGCCTGTGAAACGCAGTTTCTTTGCAGGCCTGATCTGGCTGAAGTAGGACTTCTGCTCTGGGTGTGCTCCATTGCCCTAGAGCTGAAAGGCACAACGTGCAGGCTTCTTTCCAAAGGGCGAGTTGGGCCCCACAGCATCTTGCTTCCAGCTCTTTGGGAAGGTAAGAAACAACTGGCTCTGCACAGTGCTCTTACAGCCTACCGGGAACATCTCTTCCAAAGGCCTGTGAAACGCAGTTTCTTTCCAGGCCTGATCTGGCTGAAGTAGGACTTCTGCTCTGGGTGTGCTCCATTGCCCTAGAGCTGAAAGGCACAACGTGCAGGCTTCTGTCCAAAGGGCGAGTTGGGCCCCACAGCATCTTGCTTCCAGCTCTTTGGGAAGCTGAGAAACAACTCGCTCTGCACAGTGCTCTTACACTCTACCGGGAACATCTCCTCCAAAGGCCTATGAAACGCAGTTTCTTTGCAGGCCTGATCTGGCTGAAGTAGGACTTCTGCTCTGGGTGTGCTCCATTGCCCTAGAGCTGAAAGGCACAACGTGCAGGCTTCTTTCCAAAGGGCGAGTTGGGCCCCACAGCATCTTGCTTCCAGCTCTTTGGGAAGCTAAGAAACAACTCGCTCTGCACAGTGCTCTTACAGTCTACCGGGAACATCTCCTCCAAAGGCCTGTGAAACGCAGTTTCTTTGCAGGCCTGATCTGGCTGAAGTAGGACTTCTGCTCTGGGTGTGCTCCATTGCCCTAGAGCTGAAAGGCACAACGTGCAGGCTTCTTTCCAAAGGGCGAGTTGGGCCCCACAGCATCTTGCTTCCAGCTTTTTGGAAGCTAAGAAACAACTCGCTCTGCTCAGTGCTCTTACAGCCTACCGGGAACATCTCTTCCAAAGGCCTGTGAAACGCAGTTTCTTTGCAGGCCTGATCTGGCTGAAGTAGGACTTCTGCTCTGGGTGTGCTCCATTGCCCTAGAGCTGAAAGGCACAACGTGCAGGCTTCTTTCCAAAGGCGAGTTGGGCCCCACAGCATCTTGCTTCCAGCTCTTTGGGAAGCTAAGAAACAACTCGCTCTGCACAGTGCTCTTACAGCCTACCGGGAGCATCTCTTCCAAAGGCCTGTGAAACGCAGTTTCTTTGCAGGCCTGATCTGGCTGAAGTAGGACTTCTGCTCTGGGTGTGCTCCATTGCCCTAGAGCTGAAAGGCACAACGTTCAGGCTTCTTTCCAAAGGGCAGGTTGGGTCCCACAGCATCTTGCTTCCAGCTCTTTGGGAAGCTAAGAAACAACTCGCTCTGCACAGTGCTCTTACAGCCTACCGGGAACATCTCTTCCAAAGGCCTGAGAAACGCAGATTCTTTGCAGGCCTGATCTGGCTGAAGTACGACTTCTGCTCTGGCTGTGCTCCATTGCCCTAGAGCTGAAAGGCACAACGTGCAGGCTTCTTTCCAAAGGGCGAGTTGGGCCCCACAGCATCTTGCTTCCAGCTCTTTGGGAAGCTAGGAAACAACTCGCTCTGCACAGTGCTCTTACACTCTGCCGGGAACATCTCCTCCATAGGCCTGTGAAACGCAGTTTCTTTGCAGGCCTGATCTGGCTGAAGTAGGACTTCTGCTCTGGGTGTGCTCCATTGCCGTAGAGCTGAAAGGCACAACGTGCAGGCTTCTTTCCAAAGGGCAGGTTGGGTCTCACAGCATCTTGCTTACAGCTCTATCAGAAGCTAAGAAACAACTCGCTCTGCACAGTGCTCTTACATCCTACCGGGAAAATCTCTTCCAAAGGCCTGAGAAACGCAGAGTCTTTGCAGGCCTGATCTGGCTGAAGTAGGACTTCTGCTCTGGGTGTGCTCCATTGTCCTAGAGCTGAAAGGCACAACGTGCAGGCTTCTTTCCAGAGGGCGAATGGGCCCCACAGCATCTTGCTTCCAGCTCTTTGGGAAGCTAAGAAACAACTCGCTCTGCACAGTGCTCTTACAGCCTACCGGGAACATCTCTTCCAAAGGCCTGTGAAACGCAGTTTCTTTGCAGGCCTGATCTGGCTGAAGTAGGACTTCTGCTCTGGGTGTGCTCCATTGCCCTAGAGCTGAAAGGCACAACGTGCAGGCTTCTTTCCAAAGGGCGAGTCGTGCCCCACAGCATCTTGCTTCCAGCTCTTTGGGAAGCTAAGAAACAACTCGCTCTGCACAGTGCTCTTACAGCCTACCGGGAGCATCTCTTCCAAAGGCCTCTGAAACGCAGTTTCTTTGCAGGCCTGATCTGGCTGAAGTAGGACTTCTGCTCTGGGTGTGCTCCATTGCCCTAGAGCTGAAAGGCACAACGTGCAGGCTTCTTTCAAAACGGTGAGTTGGGCCCCACAGCATCTTGCTTCCAGCTCTTTGGGAAGCTAAGAAAAAACTCGCTCTGCTCAGTGCTCTTACAGCCTACCGGGAACATCTCTTCCAACGGCCTGTGAAACGCAGTTTCTTTGCAGGCCTGATCTGGCTGAAGTAGCACTTCTGCTCTGGGTGTGCTACATTGCCCTAGAGCTGAAAGGCACAACGTGCAGGCTTCTTTCCAAAGGGCAGGTTGGGCCCCACAGCATCTTGCTTCCAGCTCTTTGGGAAGCTAAAAAACAACTCGCTCTGCACAGTGCTCTTACAGCCTACCGGGAACATCTCTTCCAAAGGCCTGAGAAACGCAGATTCTTTGCAGGCCTGATCTGGCTGAAGTAGGACTTCTGCTCTGGCTGTGCTCCATTGCCCTAGAGCTGAAAGGCACAACGTGCAGGCTTCTTTCCAAAGGGCAGGTTGGGTCCCACAGCATCTTGCTTCCAGCTCTTTGGGAAGCTAAGAAACAACTCGCTCTGCAGAGTGCTCTTACAGCCTACCGGGAACATCTCTTCCAAAGGCCTGAGAAACGCAGATTCTTTGCAGGCCTGATCTGGCTGAAGTAGGACTTCAGCTCTGGCTGTGCTCCATTGCCCTAGAGCTGAAAGGCACAACGTGCAGGCTTCTTTCCAAAGGGCGAGTTGGGCCCCACAGCATCTTGCTTCCAGCTCTTTGGGAAGCTAAGAAACAACTCGCTCTGCACAGTGCTCTTACACTCTACCGCTAACATCTCCTCCATAGGCCTGTGAAACGCAGTTTCTTTGCAGGCCTGATCTGGCTGAAGTAGGACTTCTGCTCTGGGTGTGCTCCATTGCCCTAGAGCTGAAAGGCACAACGTGCAGGCTTCTTTCCAAAGTGCGAGATGGGCCCCACAGCACCTTGCTTCCAGCTCTTTGGGAAGTTAAGAAACAACTCGCTCTGCACAGTGCTCTTACACCCTCCGAGAACATCTCTTCCAAAGGCCTGAGAAACGCAGAGTCTTTGCAGGCCTGATCTGGCTGAAGTAGGACTTCTGCTCTGGGTGTGCTCCATTGTCCTAGAGCTGAAAGGCACAACGTGCAGGCTTCTTTCCAGAGGGCGAGTGGGCCCCACAGCATCTTGCCTCCAGCTCTTTGGGAAGCTAAGAAACAACTCGCTCTGCACAGTGCTCTTACAGCCTACCGGGAACATCTCTTCCAAAGGCCTGTGAAACGCAGTTTCTTTGCAGGCCTGATATGGCTGAAGTAGGACTTCTGCTCTGGGTGTGCTCCATAGCCCTAGAGCTGAAAGGCACAACGTGCAGGCTTCTTTCCAAAGGGCGAGTTGGGCCCCACAGCATCTTGCTTCCAGCTCTTTGGGAAGCTAAGAAACAACTCGCTCTGCACAGTGCTCTTACAGCCTACCGGGAGCATCTCTTCCAAAGGCCTCTGAAACGCAGTTTCTTTGCAGGCCTGATCTGGCTGAAGTAGGACTTCTGCTCTGGGTGTGCTCCATTGCCCTAGAGCTGAAAGGCACAACGTGCAGGCTTCTTTCCAAAGGGCGATTTGGGCCCCACAGCATCTTGCTTCCAGCTCTTTGGGAAGCTAAGAAACAACTCGCGCTGATCAGTGCTCTTACAGCCTACCGGGAACATATCTTCCAAAGGCCTGTGAAACGCAGTTTCTTTGCAGGCCTGATCTGGCTGAAGTAGGACTTCTGCTCTGGGTGTGCTCCATTGCCCTAGAGCTGAAAGGCACAACGTGCAGGCTTCTTTCCAAAGGGCAGGTTGGGTCTCACAGCATCTTGCTTACAGCTCTATCAGAAGCTAAGAAACAACTGGCTCTGCACAGTGCTCTTACATCCTACCGGGAAAATCTCTTCCAAAGGCCTGAGAAACGCAGAGTCTTTGCAGGCCTGATCTGGCTGAAGGAGGACTTCTGCTCTGGGTGTGCTCCATTGTCCTAGAGCTGAAAGGCACAACGTGCAGGCTTCTTTCCAGAGGGCGAATGGGCCCCAAAGCATCTTGCTTCCAGCTCTTTGGGAAGCTAAGAAACAACTCGCTCTGCACAGTGCTCTTACAGCCTACCGGGAACATCTCTTCCAAAGGCCTGTGAAACGCAGTTTCTTTGCAGGCCTGATCTGGCTGAAGTAGGACTTCTGCTCTGGGTGTGCTCCATAGCCCTAGAGCTGAAAGGCACAACGTGCAGGCTTCTTTCCAAAGGGCGAGTTGTGCCCAACAGCATCTTGCTTCCAGCTCTTTGGGAAGCTAAGAAACAACTCGCTCTGCACAGTGCTCTTACAGCCTACCGGGAGCATCTCTTCCAAAGGCCTCTGAAACGCAGTTTCTTTGCAGGCCTGATCTGGCTGAAGTAGGACTTCTGCTCTGGGTGTGCTCCATTGCCCTAGAGCTGAAAGGCACAACGTGCAGGCTTCTTTCAAAACGGTGAGTTGGGCCCCACAGCATCTTGCTTCCAGCTCTTTGGGAAGCTAAGAAAAAACTCGCTCTGCTCAGTGCTCTTACAGCCTACCGGGAACATCTCTTCCAACGGCCTGTGAAACGCAGTTTCTTTGCAGGCCTGATCTGGCTGAAGTAGCACTTCTGCTCTGGGTGTGCTACATTGCCCTAGAGCTGAAAGGCACAACGTGCAGGCTTCTTTCCAAAGGGCAGGTTGGGCCCCACAGCATCTTGCTTCCAGCTCTTTGGGAAGCTAAAAAACAACTCGCTCTGCACAGTGCTCTTACAGCCTACCGGGAACATCTCTTCCAAAGGCCTGAGAAACGCAGATTCTTTGCAGGCCTGATCTGGCTGAAGTAGGACTTCTGCTCTGGCTGTGCTCCATTGCCCTAGAGCTGAAAGGCACAACGTGCAGGCTTCTTTCCAAAGGGCAGGTTGGGTCCCACAGCATCTTGCTTCCAGCTCTTTGGGAAGCTAAGAAACAACTCGCTCTGCAGAGTGCTCTTACAGCCTACCGGGAACATCTCTTCCAAAGGCCTGAGAAACGCAGATTCTTTGCAGGCCTGATCTGGCTGAAGTAGGACTTCAGCTCTGGCTGTGCTCCATTGCCCTAGAGCTGAAAGGCACAACGTGCAGGCTTCATTCCAAAGGGCGAGTTGGGCCCCACAGCATCTTGCTTCCAGCTCTTTGGGAAGCTAAGAAACAACTCGCTCTGCACAGTGCTCTTACACTCTACCGCTAACATCTCCTCCATAGGCCTGTGAAACGCAGTTTCTTTGCAGGCCTGATCTGGCTGAAGTAGGACTTCTGCTCTGGGTGTGCTCCATTGCCCTAGAGCTGAAAGGCACAACGTGCAGGCTTCTTTCCAAAGTGCGAGATGGGCCCCACAGCACCTTGCTTCCAGCTCTTTGGGAAGTTAAGAAACAACTCGCTCTGCACAGTGCTCTTACACCCTCCGAGAACATCTCTTCCAAAGGCCTGTGAAACGCAGTTTCTTTGCAGGCCTGATCTGGCTGAAGTAGAACTTCTGCTCTGGGTGTGCTCCATTGCCCTACAGCTGAAAGGCACAACGTGCAGGCTTCTTTCCAAAGGGCGAGTTGGGCCCCACAGCATCTTGCTTCCAGCTCTTTGGGAAGCTAAGAAATAACTCGCGCTGCTCAGTGCTCTTACAGCCTACCGGGAACATCTCTTCCAAAGGCCTGTGAAACGCAGTTTCTTTGCAGGCCTGATCTGGCTGAAGTAGGACTTCTGCTCTGGGTGTGCTCCATTGCCCTAGAGCTGAAAGGCACAACGTGCAGGCTTCTTTCCAAAGGGCAGGTTGGGTCCCAAGCATCTTGCTTACAGCTCTATTAGAAGCTAAGAAACAACTCGCTCTGCACAGTGCTCTTACATCCTACCGGGAAAATCTCTTCCAAAGGCCTGAGAAACGCAGAGTCTTTGCAGGCCTGATCTGGCTGAAGTAGGACTTCTGCTCTGGGTGTGCTCCATTGTCCTAGAGCTGAAAGGCACAACGTGCAGGCTTCTTTCCAGAGGGCGAGTGGGCCCCACAGCATCTTGCCTCCAGCTCTTTGGGAAGCTAAGAAACAACTCGCTCTGCACAGTGCTCTTACAGCCTACCGGGAACATCTCTTCCAAAGGCCTGTGAAACGCAGTTTCTTTGCAGGCCTGATATGGCTGAAGTAGGACTTCTGCTCTGGGTGTGCTCCATAGCCCTAGAGCTGAAAGGCACAACGTGCAGGCTTCTTTCCAAAGGGCGAGTTGGGCCCCACAGCATCTTGCTTCCAGCTCTTTGGGAAGCTAAGAAACAACTCGCTCTGCACAGTGCTCTTACAGCCTACCGGGAGCATCTCTTCCAAAGGCCTCTGAAACGCAGTTTCTTTGCAGGCCTGATCTGGCTGAAGTAGGACTTCTGCTCTGGGTGTGCTCCATTGCCCTAGAGCTGAAAGGCACAACGTGCAGGCTTCTTTCCAAAGGGCGATTTGGGCCCCACAGCATCTTGCTTCCAGCTCTTTGGGAAGCTAAGAAACAACTCGCGCTGATCAGTGCTCTTACAGCCTACCGGGAACATATCTTCCAAAGGCCTGTGAAACGCAGTTTCTTTGCAGGCCTGATCTGGCTGAAGTAGGACTTCTGCTCTGGGTGTGCTCCATTGCCCTAGAGCTGAAAGGCACAACGTGCAGGCTTCTTTCCAAAGGGCAGGTTGGGTCTCACAGCATCTTGCTTACAGCTCTATCAGAAGCTAAGAAACAACTGGCTCTGCACAGTGCTCTTACATCCTACCGGGAAAATCTCTTCCAAAGGCCTGAGAAACGCAGAGTCTTTGCAGGCCTGATCTGGCTGAAGGAGGACTTCTGCTCTGGGTGTGCTCCATTGTCCTAGAGCTGAAAGGCACAACGTGCAGGCTTCTTTCCAGAGGGCGAATGGGCCCCAAAGCATCTTGCTTCCAGCTCTTTGGGAAGCTAAGAAACAACTCGCTCTGCACAGTGCTCTTACAGCCTACCGGGAACATCTCTTCCAAAGGCCTGTGAAACGCAGTTTCTTTGCAGGCCTGATCTGGCTGAAGTAGGACTTCTGCTCTGGGTGTGCTCCATAGCCCTAGAGCTGAAAGGCACAACGTGCAGGCTTCTTTCCAAAGGGCGAGTTGTGCCCAACAGCATCTTGCTTCCAGCTCTTTGGGAAGCTAAGAAACAACTCGCTCTGCACAGTGCTCTTACAGCCTACCGGGAGCATCTCTTCCAAAGGCCTCTGAAACGCAGTTTCTTTGCAGGCCTGATCTGGCTGAAGTAGGACTTCTGCTCTGGGTGTGCTCCATTGCCCTAGAGCTGAAAGGCACAACGTGCAGGCTTCTTTCCAAAGGGCAGGTTGGGTCCCACAGCATCTTGCTTCCAGCTCTTTGGGAAGCTAAAAAACAACTCGCTCTGCACAGTGCTCTTACAGCCTACCGGGAACATCTCTTCCAAAGGCCTGAGAAACGCAGATTCTTTGCAGGCCTGATCTGGCTGAAGTAGGACTTCTGCTCTGGATGTGCTCCATTGCCCTAGAGCTGAAAGGCACAACGTGCAGGCTTCTTTCCAAAGGGCAGGTTGGGTCCCACAGCATCTTGCTTCCAGCTCTTTGGGAAGCTAAGAAACAACTCGCTCTGCACAGTGCTCTTACAGCCTACCGGGAACATCTCTTCCAAAGGCCTGAGAAACGCAGATTCTTTGCAGGCCTGATCTGGCTGAAGTAGGACTTCTGCTCTGGCTGTGCTCCATTGCCCTAGAGCTGAAAGGCACAACGTGCAGGCTTCTTTCCAAAGGGCGAGTTGGGCCCCACAGCACCTTGCTTCCAGCTCTTTGGGAAGCTAAGAAACAACTCGCTCTGCACAGTGCTCTTACAACCTACCGAGAACATCTCTTCCAAAGGCCTGTGAAATGCAGTTTCTTTGCAGGCCTGATCTGGCTGAAGTAGAACTTCTGCTCTGGGTGTGCTCCATTGCCCTAGAGCTGAAAGGCACAACGTGCATGCTTCTTTCCAAAGGGCGATTTGGGCCCCACAGCATCTTGCTTCCAGGTCTCTGGGAAGCTAAGAATCAACTCGCGCTGCTCAGTGCCCTTACAGCCTACCGGGAACATCTCCTCCAAAGGCCTGTGAAACGCAGTTTCTTTGCAGGCCTGATCTGGCTGAAGTAGGACTTCTGCTCTGGGTGTGCTCCATTGCCCTAGAGCTGAAAGGCACAACGTGCAGGCTTCTTTCCAAAGGGCAGGTTGGGTCCCACAGCATCTTGCTTACAGCTCTATTAGAAGCTAAGAAACAACTCGCTCTGCACAGTGCTCTTACATCCTACCGGGAAAATCTCTTCCAAAGGCCTGAGAAACGCAGAGTTTTTGCAGGCCTGATCTGGCTGAAGTAGGACTTCTGCTCTGGGTGTGCTCCATTGCCCTAGAGCTGAAAGGCACAACGTGCAGGCTTCTTTCCAAAGGGCGAGTTGGGCCCCACAGCATCTTGCTTCCAGCTCTTTGGGAAGCTAAGAAACAACTCGCTCTGCACAGTGCTCTTACACTCTACCGGGAACATCTCCTCCATAGGCCTGAGAAACGCAGTTTCTTTGCAGGCCTGATCTGGCTGAAGTAGGACTTCTGCTCTGGGTGTGCTCCATTGCCCTAGAGCTGAAAGGCACAACGTGCAGGCTTCTTTCCAAAGGGCTAGTTGGGCCCCACAGCATCTTGCTTCCAGCTCTTTGGGAAGCTAAGAAACAACTCGCTCTGCACAGTGCTCTTACAGCCTACCGGGAACATCTCTTCCAAAGGCCTGTGAAACGCAGTTTCTTTGCAGGCCTGATCTGGCTGAAGTAGGACTTCTGCTCTGGGTGTGCTCCATTGCCCTAGAGCTGAAAGGCACAACGTGCAGGCTTATTTCCAAAGGGCGAGTTGGACCCCACAGCATCTTCCTTCCAGCTCTTTGGGAAGCTAAGAAACAACTCGCTCTGCACAGTGCTCTTACAGCCTACCGGGAACAACTCTTCCAAAGGCCTGTGAAACGCAGTTTCTTTGCAGGCCTGATCTGTCTGAAGTAAGAATTCTGCTCTGGGTGTGCTCCATTGCCCTAGAGCTGAAAGGCACAACGTGCAGGCTTCTTTCCAAATTGCGAGTTGGGCCCCACAGCACCTTGCTTCCAGCTCTTTGGGAAGCTAAGAAACAACTCGCTCTGCACAGTGCTCTTACAACCTACCGAGAACATCTCTTCCAAAGGCCTGTGAAATGCGGTTTCTTTGCAGGCCTGATCTGGCTGAAGTAGAACTTCTGCTCTGGGTGTGCTCCATTGCCCTAGAGCTGAAAGGCACAACGTGCAGGCTTCTTTCCAAAGGGCGATTTGGGCCCCACAGCATCTTGCTTCCAGCTCTTTGGGAAGCTAAGAAACAACTCGCGCTGATCAGTGCTCTTACAGCCTACCGGGAACATCTCTTCCAAAGGCCTGTGAAACGCAGTTTCTTTGCAGGCCTGATCTGGCTGAAGTAGGACTTCTGCTCTGGGTGTGCTCCATTGCCCTAGAGCTGAAAGGCACAACGTGCAGGCTTCTTTCCAAAGGGCAGGTTGGGTCTCACAGCATCTTGCTTACAGCTCTATCAGAAGCTAAGAAACAACTCGCTCTGCACAGTGCTCTTACATCCTACCGGGAAAATCTCTTCCAAAGGCCTGAGAAACGCAGAGTCTTTGCAGGCCTGATCTGGCTGAAGTAGGACTTCTGCTCTGGGTGTGCTCCATTGTCCTAGAGCTGAAAGGCACAACGTGCAGGCTTCTTTCCAGAGGGCGAATGGGCCCCACAGCATCTTGCTTCCAGCTCTTTGGGAAGCTAAGAAACAACTCGCTCTGCACAGTGCTCTTACAGCCTACCGGGAACATCTCTTCCAAAGGCCTGTGAAACGCAGTCTCTTTGCAGGCCTGATCTGGCTGAAGTAGGACTTCTGCTCTGGGTGTGCTCCATAGCCCTAGAGCTGAAAGGCACAACGTGCAGGCTTCTTTCCAAAGGGCGAGTTGTGCCCCACAGCATCTTGCTTCCAGCTCTTTGGGAAGCTAAGAAACAACTCGCTCTGCACAGTGCTCTTACATCCTACCGGGAAAATCTCTTCCAAAGGCCTGAGAAACGCAGAGTCTTTGCAGGCCTGATCTGGCTGAAGTAGGACTTCTGCTCTGGGTGTGCTCCATTGTCCTAGAGCTGAAAGGCACAACGTGCAGGCTTCTTTCCAGAGGGCGAATGGGCCCCACAGCATCTTGCTTCCAGCTCTTTGGGAAGCTAAGAAACAACTCGCTCTGCACAGTGCTCTTACAGCCTACCGGGAACATCTCTTCCAAAGGCCTGTGAAACGCAGTTTCTTTGCAGGCCTGATCTGGCTGAAGTAGGACTTCTGCTCTGGGTGTGCTCCATAGCCCTAGAGCTGAAAGGCACAACGTGCAGGCTTCTTTCCAAAGGGCGAGTTGTGCCCCACAGCATCTTGCTTCCAGATCTTTGGGAAGCTAAGAAACAACTCGCTCTGCACAGTGCTCTTACAGCCTGCCGGGAGCATCTCTTCCAAAGGCCTCTGAAACGCAGTTTCTTTGCAGGCCTGATCTGGCTGAAGTAGGACTTCTGCTCTGCGTGTGCTCCATAGCCCTAGAGCTGAAAGGCACAACGTGCAGGCTTCTTTCCAAAGGGCGAGTTGTGCCCAACCGCATCTTGCTTCCAGCTCTTTGGGAAGCTAAGAAACAACTCGCTCTGCACAGTGCTCTTACAGCCTACCGGGAGCATCTCTTCCAAAGGCCTCTGAAACGCAGTTTCTTTGCAGGCCTGATCTGGCTGAAGTAGGACTTCTGCTCTGGGTGTGCTCCATTGCCCTAGAGCTGAAAGGCATAACGTGCAGGCTTCTTTCCAAAGGGCAGGTTGGGTCCCACAGCATCTTGCTTCCAGCGCTTTGGGAAGCTAAAAAACAGCTCGCTCTGCACAGTGCTCTTACAGCCTACCGGGAACATCTCTTCCAAAGGCCTGAGAAACGCAGATTCTTTGCAGGCCTGATCTGGCTGAAGTAGGACTTCTGCTCTGGATGTGCTCCATTGCCCTAGAGCTGAAAGGCACAACGTGCAGGCTTCTTTCCAAAGGGCAGGTTGGGTCCCACAGCATCTTGCTTCCAGCTCTTTGGGAAGCTAAGAAACAACTCGCTCTGCACAGTGCTCTTACAGCCTACCGGGAACATCTCTTCCAAAGGCCTGAGAAACGCAGATTCTTTGCAGGCCTGATCTGGCTGAAGTAGGACTTCTGCTCTGGCTGTGCTCCATTGCCCTAGAGCTGAAAGGCACAACGTGCAGGCTTCTTTCCAAAGGGCGAGTTGGGCCCCACAGCACCTTGCTTCCAGCTCTTTGGGAAGCTAAGAAACAACTCGCTCTGCACAGTGCTCTTACAACCTACCGAGAACATCTCTTCCAAAGGCCTGTGAAATGCAGTTTCTTTGCAGGCCTGATCTGGCTGAAGTAGAACTTCTGCTCTGGGTGTGCTCCATTGCCCTAGAGCTGAAAGGCACAACGTGCATGCTTCTTTCCAAAGGACGATTTGGGTCCCACAGCATCTTGCTTCCAGGTCTTTGGGAAGCTAAGAAACAACTCGCGCTGCTCAGTGCCCTTACAGCCTACCGGGAACATCTCTTCCAAAGGCCTGTGAAACGCAGTTTCTTTGCAGGCCTGATCTGGCTGAAGTAGGACTTCTGCTCTGGGTGTGCTCCATTGCCCTAGAGCTGAAAGGCACAACGTGCAGGCTTCTTTCCAAAGGGCAGGTTGGGTCCCACAGCATCTTGCTTACAGCTCTATTAGAAGCTAAGAAACAACTCGCTCTGCACAGTGCTCTTACATCCTACCGGGAAAATCTCTTCCAAAGGCCTGAGAAACGCAGAGTCTTTGCAGGCCTGATCTGGCTGAAGTAGGACTTCTGCTCTGGGTGTGCTCCATTGTCCTAGAGCTGAAAGGCACAACGTGCAGGCTTCTTTCCAAAGGGCGAGTTGGGCCCCACAGCATCTTGCTTCCAGCTCTTTGGGAAGCTAAGAAACAACTCGCTCTGCACAGTGCTCTTACAGCCTACCGGGAACATCTCTTCCAAAGGCCTGTGAAACGCAGTTTCTTTGCAGGCCTGATCTGGCTGAAGTAGGACTTCTGCTCTGGGTGTGCTCCATTGCCCTAGAGCTGAAAGGCACAACGTGCAGGCTTCTTTCCAAAGGGCGAGTTGGGCCCCACAGCATCTTGCTTCCAGCTCTTTGGGAAGCTAAGAAACAACTCGCTCTGCACAGTGCTCTTACACTCTACCGGGAACATCTCCTCCATAGGCCTGAGAAACGCAGTTTCTTTGCAGGCCTGATCTGGCTGAAGTAGGACTTCTGCTCTGGCTGTGCTCCATTGCCCTAGAGCTGAAAGGCACAACGTGCAGGCTTCTTTCCAAAGTGCGAGTTGGGCCCCACAGCACCTTGCTTCCAGCTCTTTGGGAAGCTAAGAAACAACTCGCAATGCACAGTGGTCTTACAACCTACCGGGAACATCTCTTCCACAGGCCTGTGAAACGCAGTTTCTTTGCAGGCCTGATCTGGCTGAAGTAGGACTTCTGCTCTGGGTGTGCTCCATTGTCCTAGAGCTGAAAGGCACAACGTGCAGGCTTCTTTCCAAAGGGCTAGTTGGGCCCCACAGCATCTTGCTTCCAGCTCTTTGGGAAGCTAAGAAACAACTCGCTCTGCACAGTGCTCTTACAGCCTACCGGGAACATCTCTTCCAAAGGCCTGTGAAACGCAGTTTCTTTGCAGGCCTGATCTGGCTGAAGGAGGACTTCTGCTCTGGGTGTGCTCCATTGCCCTAGAGCTGAAAGGCACAACGTGCAGGCTTATTTCCAAAGGGCGAGTTGGACCCCACAGCATCTTCCTTCCAGCTCTTTGGGAAGCTAAGAAACAACTCGCTCTGCACAGTGCTCTTACAGCCTACCGGGAACAACTCTTCCAAAGGCCTGTGAAACGCAGTTTCTTTGCAGGCCTGATCTGTCTGAAGTAAGAATTCTGCTCTGGGTGTGCTCCATTGCCCTAGAGCTGAAAGGCACAACGTGCAGGCTTCTTTCCAAATTGCGAGTTGGGCCCCACCGCACCTTGCTTCCAGCTCTTTGGGAAGCTAAGAAACAACTCGCTCTGCACAGTGCTCTTACAACCTACCGAGAACATCTCTTCCAAAGGCCTGTGAAATGCAGTTTCTTTGCAGGCCTGATCTGGCTGAAGTAGAACTTCTGCTCTGGGTGTGCTCCATTGCCCTAGAGCTGAAAGGCACAACGTGCAGGCTTCTTTCCAAAGGGCGATTTGGGCCCCACAGTATCTTGCTTCCAGCTCTTTGGGAAGCTAAGAAACAACTCGTGCTGATCAGTGCTCTTACAGCCTACCGGGAACATCTCTTCCAAAGGCCTGTGAAACGCAGTTTCTTTGCAGGCCTGATCTGGCTGAAGTAGGACTTCTGCTCTGGGTGTGCTCCATTGCCCTAGAGCTGAAAGGCACAACGTGCAGGCTTCTTTCCAAAGGGCAGGTTGGGTCTCACAGCATCTTGCTTACAGCTCTATCAGAAGCTAAGAAACAACTCGCTCTGCACAGTGCTCTTACATCCTACCGGGAAAATCTCTTCCAAAGGCCTGAGAAACGCAGAGTCTTTGCAGGCCTGATCTGGCTGAAGTAGGACTTCTGCTCTGGGTGTGCTCCATTGCCCTAGAGTTGAAAGGCACAACGTGCAGGCTTCTTTCCAAAGGGCAGGTTGGGTCCCACAGCATCTTGCTTCCAGCTCTTTGGGAAGCTAAGAAACAACTCGCTCTGCACAGTGCTCTTACAGCCTACCGGGAACATCTCTTCCAAAGGCCTGAGAAACGCAGATTCTTTGCAGGCCTGATCTGGCTGAAGTAGGACTTCTGCTCTGGGTGTGCTCCATAGCCCTAGAGCTGAAAGGCACAACGTGCAGGCTTCTTTCCAAAGGGCGAGTTGTGCCCCACAGCATCTTGCTTCCAGCTCTTTGGGAAGCTAAGAAACAACTCGCTCTGCACAGTGCTCTTACAGCCTACCGGGAGCATCTCTTCCAAAGGCCTCTGAAACGCAGTTTCTTTGCAGGCCTGATCTGGCTGAAGTAGGACTTCTGCTCTGGGTGTGCTCCATTGCCCTAGAGCTGAAAGGCACAACGAGCAGGCTTCTTTCCCAAGGGCGAGTTGGGCCCCACAGCATCTTGCTTCCAGCTCTTTGGGAAGCTAAGAAACAACTCGCTCTGCACAGTGCTCTTACAGCCTACCGGGAACATCTCTTCCAAAGGCCTGTCAAACGCAGTTTCTTTGCAGGCCTGATCTGGCTGAAGTAGGACTTCTGCTCTGGGTGTGCTCCATTGCCCTAGAGCTGAAAGGCACAACGTGCAGGCTTCTTTCCAAAGGGCGAGTTGGGCCCCACAGCATCTTGCTTCCAGCTCTTTGGGAAGCTAAGAAACAACTCGCTCTGCACAGTGCTCTTACACTCTACCGGGAACATCTCTTCCAAAGGCCTGTGAAACGCAGTTTCTTTGCAGGCCTTATCTGGCTGAAGTAGGACTTCTGCTCTGGGTGTGCTCCATTGCCCTAGAGCTGAAAGGCACAACATGCAGGCTTCTTTCAAAAGGGTGAGTTGGGCCCCACAGCATTTTGTTCCAGCTCTTTGGGAAGCTAAGAAACAACTCGCTCTGCACAGTGCTCTTACAGCCTACCGGGAACATCTCTTCCAAAGGCCTGAGAAACGCAGATTCTTTGCAGGCCTGATCTGGCTGAAGTAGGACTTCTGCTCTGGCTGTGCTCCATTGCCCTAGAGCTGAAAGGCACAACGTGCAGGCTTCTTTCCAAAGGGTGAGTTGGGCCCCACAGCATCTTGCTTCCAGCTCTCTGGGAAGCTAAGAAACAACTCGCTCTGCACAGTGCTCTTACACTCTACCGCTAACATCTCCTCCATAGGCCTGTGAAACGCAGTTTCTTTGCAGGCCTGATCTGGCTGAAGTAGGACTTCTGCTCTGGGTGTGCTCCATTGCCCTAGAGCTGAAAGGCACAACGTGCAGGCTTCTTTCCAAAGTGCGAGTTGGGCCCCACAGCACCTTGCTTCCAGCTCTTTGCGAAGTTAAGAAACAACTCGCTCTGCACAGTGCTCTTACAACCTACCGAGAACATCTCTTCCAAAGGCCTGTGAAATGCAGTTTCTTTGCAGGCCTGATCTGGCTGAAGTAGAACTTCTGCTCTGGGTGTGCTCCATTGCCCTAGAGCTGAAAGGCACAACGTGCAGGCTTCTTTCCAAAGGGCGAGTTGGGCCCCACAGCATCTTGCTTCCAGCTCTTTGGGAAGCTAAGAAACAACTCGCGCTGCTCAGTGCTCTTACAGCCTACCGGGAACATCTCTTCCAAAGGCCTGTGAAACGCAGTTTCTTTGCAGGCCTGATCTGGCTGAAGTAGGACTTCTGCTCTGGCTGTGCTCCATTGCCCTAGAGCTGAAAGGCACAACGTGCAGGCTTCTTTCCAAAGGGCGAGTTGGGCCCCACAGCATCTTGCTTCCAGCTCTTTGGGAAGCTAAGAAACAACTCGCTCTGCACAGTGCTCTTACACTCTACCGGGAACATCTCCTCCATAGGCCTGTGAAACGCAGTTTCTTTGCAGGCCTGATCTGGCTGAAGTAGGACTTCTGCTCTGGGTGTGCTCCATTGCCCTAGAGCTGAAAGGCACAACGTGCAGGCTTCTTTCCAAAGTGCGAGTTGGGCCCCACAGCACCTTTCTTCCAGCTCTTTGGGAAGCTAAGAAACAACTCGCTCTGCACAGTGCTCTTACAACCTACCGAGAACATCTCTTCCAAAGGCCTGTGAAATGCAGTTTCTTTGCAGGCCTGATCTGGCTGAAGTAGAACTTCTGCTCTGGGTGTGCTCCATTGCCCTAGAGCTGAAAGGCACAACGTGCATGCTTCTTTCCAAAGGGCGATTTGGGCCCCACAGCATCTTGCTTCCAGGTCTTTGGGAAGCTAAGAAACAACTCGCGCTGCTCAGTGCCCTTACAGCCTACCGGGAACATCTCTTCCAAAGGCCTGTGAAACGCAGTTTCTTTGCAGGCCTGATCTGGCTGAAGTAGGACTTCTGCTCTGGGTGTGCTCCATTGCCCTAGAGCTGAAAGGCACAACGTGCAGGCTTCTTTCCAAAGGGCAGGTTGGGTCCCACAGCATCTTGCTTACAGCTCTATTAGAAGCTAAGAAACAACTCGCTCTGCACAGTGCTCTTACATCCTACCGGGAAAATCTCTTCCAAAGGCCTGAGAAACGCAGAGTCTTTGCAGGCCTGATCTGGCTGAAGTAGGACTTCTGCTCTGGGTGTGCTCCATTGTCCTAGAGCTGAAAGGCACAACGTGCAGGCTTCTTTCCAAAGGGCGAGTTGGGCCCCACAGCATCTTGCTTCCAGCTCTTTGGGAAGCTAAGAAACAACTCGCTCTGCACAGTGCTCTTACAGCCTACCGGGAACATCTCTTCCAAAGGCCTGTGAAACGCAGTTTCTTTGCAGGCCTGATCTGGCTGAAGTAGGACTTCTGCTCTGGGTGTGCTCCATAGCCCTAGAGCTGAAAGGCACAACGTGCAGGCTTCTTTCCAAAGGGCGAGTTGTGCCCCACAGCATCTTGCTTCCAGCTCTTTGGGAAGCTAAGAAACAACTCGCTCTGCACAGTGCTCTTACAGCCTACCGGGAGCATCTCTTCCAAAGGCCTCTGAAACGCAGTTTCTTTGCAGGCCTGATCTGGCTGAAGTAGGACTTCTGCTCTGGGTGTGCTCCATTGCCCTAGAGCTGAAAGGCACATCGTGCAGGCTTCTTTCCAAAGGGCGAGTTGGGCCCCACAGCATCTTGCTTCCAGCTCGTTGGGAAGCTAAGAAACATCTCGCTCTGCTCAGTGCTCTTACACTCTACCGGGAACATCTCCTCCATAGGCCTGAGAAACGCAGTTTCTTTGCAGGCCTGATCTGGCTGAAGTAGGACTTCTGCTCTGGCTGTGCTCCATTGCCCTAGAGCTGAAAGGCACAACGTGCAGGCTTCTTTCCAAAGTGCGAGTTGGGCCCCACAGCACCTTGCTTCCAGCTCTTTGGGAAGCTAAGAAACAACTCGCTCTGCACAGTGGTCTTACAACCTACCGGGAACATCTCTTCCACAGGCCTGTGAAACGCAGTTTCTTTGCAGGCCTGATCTGGCTGAAGTAGGACTTCTGCTCTGGGTGTGCTCCATTGCCCTAGAGCTGAAAGGCACAACGTGCAGGCTTCTTTCCAAAGGGCTAGTTGGGCCCCACAGCACCTTCCTTCCAGCTCTTTGGGAAGCTAAGAAACAACTCGCTCTGCACAGTGCTCTTACAGCCTACCGGGAACATCTCTTCCAAAGGCCTGTGAAACGCAGTTTCTTTGCAGGCCTGATCTGGCTGAAGTAGAACTTCTGCTCTTCGTGTGCTCCATTGCCCTAGAGCTGAAAGGCACAACGTGCAGGCTTCTTTCCAAATGGCGATTTGGGCCCCACAGCATCTTGCTTCCAGCTCTTTGGGAAGCTAAGAAACAACTCGCGCTGATCAGTGCTCTTACAGCCTACCGGGAACATCTCTTCCAAAGGCCTGTGAAACGCAGTTTCTTTGCAGGCCTGATCTGGCTGAAGTAGGACTTCTGCTCTGGGTGTGCTCCATTGCCCTAGAGCTGAAAGGCACAACGTGCAGGCTTCTTTCCAAAGGGCAGGTTGGGTCTCACAGCATCTTGCTTACAGCTCTATCAGAAGCTAAGAAACAACTCGCTCTGCACAGTGCTCTTACATCCTTCCGGGAAAATCTCTTCCAAAGGCCTGAGAAACGCAGAGTCTTTGCAGGCCTGATCTGGCTGAAGTAGGACTTCTCCTCTGGGTGTGCTCCATTGTCCTAGAGCTGAAAGGCACAACGTGCAGGCTTCTTTCCAGAGGGCGAATGGGCCCCACAGCATCTTGCTTCCAGCTCTTTGGGAAGCTAAGAAACAACTCGCTCTGCACAGTGCTCTTACAGCCTACCGGGAGCATCTCTTCCAAAGGCCTCTGAAACGCAGTTTCTTTGCAGGCCTGATCTGGCTGAAGTAGGACTTCTGCTCTGGGTGTGCTCCATTGCCGTAGAGCTGAAAGGCACAACGTGCAGGCTTCTTTCCCAAGGGCGAGTTGGGCCCCACAGCATCTTGCTTCCAGCTCTTTGGGAAGCTAAGAAACAACTCGCTCTGCACAGTGCTCTTACAGCCTACCGGGAACATCTCTTCCAAAGGCCTGTCAAACGCAGTTTCTTTGCAGGCCTGATCTGGCTGAAGTAGGACTTCTGCTCTGGGTGTGCTCCATTGCCCTAGAGCTGAAAGGCACAACGTGCATGCTTCTTTCCAAAGGGCGAGTTGGGCCCTACAGCATCTTGCTTCCAGCTCTTTGGGAAGCTAAGAAACAACTCGCTCTGCACAGTGCTCTTACACTCTACCGGGAACATCTCTTCCAAAGGCCTGTGAAACGCAGTTTCTTTGCAGGCCTTATCTGGCTGAAGTAGGACTTCTGCTCTGGGTGTGCTCCATTGCCCTAGAGCTGAAAGGCACAACGTGCAGGCTTCTTTCAAAAGGGTGAGTTGGGCCCCACAGCATCTTGCTTCCAGCTCTTTGGGAAGCTAAGAAAAAACTCGCTCTGCTCAGTGCTCTTACAGCCTACCGGGAACATCTCTTCCAACGGCCTGTGAAACGCAGTTTCTTTGCAGGCCTGATCTGGCTGAAGTAGCACTTCTGCTCTGGGTGTGCTACATTGCCCTAGAGCTGAAAGGCACAACGTGCAGGCTTCTTTCCAAAGGGCGAGTGGGCCCCACAGCATCTTGCTTCCAGCTCTTTGGGAAGCTAAAAAACAACTCGCTCTGCACAGTGCTCTTACAGCCTACCGGGAACATCTCTTCCAAAGGCCTCAG
The DNA here is from genome assembly GCF_041296265.1 of Equus caballus. Classification (NCBI taxonomy): domain Eukaryota; kingdom Metazoa; phylum Chordata; class Mammalia; order Perissodactyla; family Equidae; genus Equus; species Equus caballus. Next base: position 34,951,167 of record NC_091689.1, read on the forward strand.
AAACGCAGATTCTTTGCAGGCCTGATCTGGCTGAAGTAGGACTTCTGCTCTGGCTGTGCTCCATTGCCCTAGAGCTGAAAGGCACAACGTGCAGGCTTCTTTCCAAAGGGCAGGTTGGGTCCCACAGCATCTTGCTTCCAGCTCTTTGGGAAGCTAAGAAACAACTCGCTCTGCACAGTGCTCTTACAGCCTACCGGGAACATCTCTTCCAAAGGCCTGAGAAACGCAGATTCGTTGCAGGCCTGATCTGGCTGAAGTAGGACTTCTGCTCTGGCTGTGCTCCATTGCCCTAGAGCTGAAAGGCACAACGTGCAGGCTTCTTTCCAAAGGGCGAGTTGGGCCCCACAGCATCTTGCTTCCAGCTCTTTGGGAAGCTAAGAAACAACTCGCTCTGCACAGTGCTCTTACACTCTACCGCTAACATCTCCTCCATAGGCCTGTGAAACGCAGTTTCTTTGCAGGCCTGATCTGGCCGAAGTAGGACTTCTGCTCTGGGTGTGCTCCATTGCCCTAGAGCTGAAAGGCACAACGTGCAGGCTTCTTTCCAAAGTGCGAGTTGGGCCCCACAGCACCTTGCTTCCAGCTCTTTGGGAAGTTAAGAAACAACTCGCTCTGCACAGTGCTCTTACAACCTACCGAGAACATCTCTTCCAAAGGCCTGTGAAATGCAGTTTCTTTGCCGGCCTGATCTGGCTGAAGTAGAACTTCTGCTCTGGGTGTGCCCCATTGCCCTAGAGCTGAAAGGCACAACGTGCAGGCTTCTTTCCAAAGGGCGATTTGGGCCCCACAGCATCTTGCTTCCAGCTCTTTGGGAAGGTAAGAAACAACTCGCGCTGCTCAGTGCTCTTACAGCCTACCGGGAACATCTCTTCCAAAGGCCTGTGAAACGCAGTTTCTTTGCAGGCCTGATCTGGCTGAAGTAGGACTTCTGCTCTGGGTGTGCTCCATTGCCCTAGAGCTGAAAGGCACAACGAGCAGGCTTCTTTCCAAAGGGCGAGTTGGGCCCCACAGCATCTTGCTTCCAGCTCTTTGGGAAGCTAAGAAACAACTCGCTCTGCACAGTGCTCTTACAGCCTACTGGGAACATCTCTTCCAAAGGCCTGTCAAACGCAGTTTCTTTGCAGGCCTGATCTGGCTGAAGTAGGACTTCTGCTCTGGGTGTGCTACATTGCCCTAGAGCTGAAAGGCACAACGTGCAGGCTTCTTTCCAAAGGGCGAGTTGGGCCCCACAGCATCTTGCTTCCAGCTCTTTGGGAAGCTAAGAAACAACTCGCTCTGCACAGTGCTCTTACACTCTACCGGGAACATCTCTTCCAAAGGCCTGTGAAACGCAGTTGCTTTGCAGGCCTTATCTGGCTGAAGTAGGACTTCTGCTCTGGGTGTGCTCCATTGCCCTAGAGCTGAAAGGCACAACGTGCAGGCTTCTTTCAAAAGGGTGAGTTGGGCCCCACAGCATCTTGCTTCCAGCTCTTAGGGAAGCTAAGAAAAAACTCGCTCTGCACAGTGCTCTTACAGCCTACCGGAAACATCTCTTCCAAAGGCCTGAGAAACGCAGATTCTTTGCAGGCCTGATCTGGCTGAAGTAGGACTTCTGCTCTGGGTGTGCTCCATTGCCCTAGAGCTGAAAGGCACAACGTGCAGGCTTCTTTCCAAAGTGCGAGTTGGGCCCCACAGCACCTTGCTTCCAGCTCTTTGGGAAGCTAAGAAACAACTCGCTCTGCACAGTGCTCTTACAACCTACCGAGAACATCTCTTCCAAAGGCCTGTGAAATGCAGTTTCTTTGCAGGCCTGATCTGGCTGAAGTAGGACTTCTGCTCTGGGTGTGCTCCATTGCCCTAGAGCTGAAAGGCACAACGTGCAGGCTTCTTTCCAAAGGGCAGGTTGGGTCCCACAGCATCTTGCTTACAGCTCTATTAGAAGCTAAGAAACAACTCGCTCTGCACAGTGCTCTTACATCCTACCGGGAAAATCTCTTCCAAAGGCCTGAGAAACGCAGAGTCTTTGCAGGCCTGATCTGGCTGAAGTAGGACTTCTGCTCTGGGTGTGCTCCATTGTCCTAGAGCTGAAAGGCACAACGTGCAGGCTTCTTTCCAGAGGGCGAATGGGCCCCACAGCATCTTGCTTCCAGCTCTTTGGGAAGCTAAGAAACAACTCGCTCTGCACAGTGCTCTTACAGCCTACCGGGAACATCTCTTCCAAAGGCCTGTGAAACGCAGTTTCTTTGCAGGCCTGATCTGGCTGAAGTAGGACTTCTGCTCTGGGTGTGCTCCATAGCCCTAGAGCTGAAAGGCACAACGTGCAGGCTTCTTTCCAAAGGGCGATTTGTGCCCCACAGCATCTTGCTTCCAGCTCTTTGGGAAGCTAAGAAACAACTCGCTCTGCACAGTGCTCTTACAGCCTACCGGGAGCATCTCTTCCAAAGGCCTCTGAAACGCAGTTTCTTTGCAGGCCTGATCTGGCTGAAGTAGGACTTCTGCTCTGGGTGTGCTCCATTGCCCTAGAGCTGAAAGGCACAACGTGCAGGCTTCTTTCCCAAGGGCGAGTTGGGCCCCACAGCATCTTGCTTCCAGCTCTTTGGGAAGCTAAGAAACAACTCGCTCTGCACAGTGCTCTTACAGCCTACCGGGAACATCTCTTCCAAAGGCCTGTCAAACGCAGTTTCTTTGCAGGCCTGATCTGGCTGAAGTAGGACTTCTGCTCTGGGTGTGCTCCATTGCCCTAGAGCTGAAAGGCACAACGTGCAGGCTTCTTTCCAAAGGGCGAGTTGGGCCCCACAGCATCTTGCTTCCAGCTCTTTGGGAAGCTAAGAAACAACTCGCTCTGCACAGTGCTCTTACACTCTACCGGGAACATCTCTTCCAAAGGCCTGTGAAACGCAGTTTCTTTGCAGGCCTTATCTGGCTGAAGTAAGACTTCTGCTCTGGGTGTGCTCCATTGCCCTAGAGCTGAAAGGCACAACGTGCAGGCTTCTTTCAAAAGGGTGAGTTGGGCCCCACAGCATCTTGCTTCCAGCTCTTTGGGAAGCTAAGAAAAAACTCGCTCTGCTCAGTGCTCTTACAGCCTACCGGGAACATCTCTTCCAACGGCCTGTGAAACGCAGTTTCTTTGCAGGCCTGATCTGGCTGAAGTAGCACTTCTGCTCTGGGTGTGCTACATTGCCCTAGAGCTGAAAGGCACAACGTGCAGGCTTCTTTCCAAAGGGCAGGTTGGGTCCCACAGCATCTTGCTTCCAGCTCTTTGGGAAGCTAAAAAACAACTCGCTCTGCACAGTGCTCTTACAGACTACCGGGAACATCTCTTCCAAAGGCCTCAGAAACGCAGATTCTTTGCAGGCCTGATCTGGCTGAAGTAGGACTTCTGCTCTGGCTGTGCTCCATTGCCCTAGAGCTGAAAGGCACAACGTGCAGGCTTCTTTCCAAAGGGCAGGTTGGGTCCCACAGCATCTTGCTTCCAGCTCTTTGGGAAGCTAAGAAACAACTCGCTCTGCACAGTGCTCTTACAGCCTACGGGGAACATCTCTTCCAAAGGCCTGAGAAACGCAGATTCTTTGCAGGCCTGATCTGGCTGAAGTAGGACTTCTGCTCTGGCTGTGCTCCATTGCCCTAGAGCTGAAAGGCACAACGTGCAGGCTTCTTTCCAAAGGGCGAGTTGGGCCCCACAGCATCTTGCTTCCAGCTCTTTGGGAAGCTAAGAAACAACTCGCTCTGCACAGTGCTCTTACAATCTACCGCTAACATCTCCTCCATAGGCCTGTGAAACGCAGTTTCTTTGCAGGCCTGATCTGGCCGAAGTAGGTCTTCTGCTCTGGGTGTGCTCCATTGCCCTAGAGCTGAAAGGCACAACGTGCAGGCTTCTTTCCAAATTGCGAGTTGGGCCCCACGGCACCTTGCTTCCAGCTCTTTGGGAAGTTAAGAAACAACTCGCTCTGCACAGTGCTCTTACAACCTACCGAGAACATCTCTTCCAAAGGCCTGTGAAATGCAGTTTCTTTGCAGGCCTGATCTGGCTGAAGTAGAACTTCTGCTCTGGATGTGCTCCATTGCCCTAGAGCTGAAAGGCACAACGTGCAGGCTTCTTTCCAAAGGGCGATTTGGGCCCCACAGCATCTTGCTTCCAGCTCTTTGGGAAGGTAAGAAACAACTCGCGCTGCTCAGTGCTCTTACAGCCTACCGGGAACATCTCTTCCAAAGGCCTGTGAAACGCAGTTTCTTTGCAGGCCTGATCTGGCTGAAGTAGGACTTCTGCTCTGGGTGTGCTCCATTGCCCTAGAGCTGAAAGGCACAACGTGCAGGCTTCTTTCCAAAGGGCAGGTTGGGTCCCACAGCATCTTGCTTACAGCTCTATTAGAAGCTAAGAAACAACTCGCTCTGCACAGTGCTCTTACATCCTACCGGGAAAATCTCTTCCAAAGGCCTGAGAAACGCAGAGTCTTTGCAGGCCTGATCTGGCTGAAGTAGGACTTCTGCTCTGGGTGTGCTCCATTGCCCTAGAGCTGAAAGGCACAACGAGCAGGCTTCTTTCCAAAGGGCGAGTTGGGCCCCACAGCATCTTGCTTCCAGCTCTTTGGGAAGCTAGGAAACAACTCGCTCTGCACAGTGCTCTTACAGCCTACTGGGAACATCTCTTCCAAAGGCCTGTCAAACGCAGTTTCTTTGCAGGCCTGATCTGGCTGAAGTAGGACTTCTGCTCTGGGTGTGCTACATTGCCCTAGAGCTGAAAGGCACAACGTGCAGGCTTCTTTCCAAAGGGCGAGTTGGGCCCCACAGCATCTTGCTTCCAGCTCTTTGGGAAGCTAAGAAACAACTCGCTCTGCACAGTGCTCTTACAGCCTACCGGGAACATCTCTTCCAAAGGCCTGTGAAACGCAGTTTCTTTGCAGGCCTGATCTGGCTGAAGGAGGACTTCTGCTCTGGGTGTGCTCCATTGCCCTAGAGCTGAAAGGCACAACGTGCAGGCTTATTTCCAAAGGGCGAGTTGGGCCCCACAGCATCTTCCTTCCAGCTCTTTGGGAAGCTAAGAAACAACTCGCTCTGCACAGTGCTCTTACAGCCTACCGGGAACAACTCTTCCAAAGGCCTGTGAAACGCAGTTTCTTTGCAGGCCTGATCTGTCTGAAGTAAGAATTCTGCTCTGGGTGTGCTCCATTGCCCTAGAGCTGAAAGGCACAACGTACAAGCTTCTTTCCAAAGGGCGAGTTGGGCCCCACAGCATCTTGCTTCCAGCTCTTTGGGAAGCTAAGAAACAACTCGCTCTGCTCAGTGCTCTTACAGCCTACCGGGAACATCTCTTCCAAAGGCCTGTGAAACGCAGTTTCTTTGCATTCCTGATCTGGCTGAAGTAGGACTTCTGCTCTGGGTGTGCTACATTGCCCTAGAGCTGAAAGGCACAACGTGCAGGCTTCTTTCAAAATGTGAGTTGGGCCCCACAGCATCTTGCTTCCAGCTCTTTGGGAAGCTAAGAAAAAACTCGCTCTGCACAGTGCTCTTACAGCCTACCGGGAACATCACTTCCAACGGCCTGTGAAACGCAATCTCTTTGCAGGCCTGATCTGGCTGAAGGGGGACTTCTGCTCTGGGTGTGCTACATTGCCCTAGAGCTGAAAGGCACAACGTGCAGGCTTCTTTCCAATGGGCAGGTTGGGTCCCACAGCATCTTGCTTCCAGCTCTTTGGGAAGCTAAGAAACAACTCGCTCTGCACAGTGCTCTTACAGCCTACCGGGAACATCTCTTCCAAAGGCCTGAGAAACGCCGATTCTTTGCAGGCCTGATCTGGCTGAAGTAGGACTTCTGCTCTGGCTGTGCTCCATTGCCCTAGAGCTGAAAGGCACAACGTGCAGGCTTCTTTCCAAAGGGCGAGTTGCGCCCCACAGCATCTTGCTTCCAGCTCTTTGGGAAGCTAAGAAACAACTCGCTCTGCACAGTGCTCTTACAGCCTACCGGGAACATCTCTTCCAAAGGCCTGTGAAACGCAGAGTCTTTGCAGGCCTGATCTGGCTGAAGGAGTTCTTCTGCTCTGGGTGTGCTCCATTGCCCTAGAGCTGAAAGGCACAACGTTCAGGCTTCTTTCCAAAGGGCGAGTTGGGCCCCACAGCATCTTGCTTCCAGTTCTTTGGGAAGCTAAGATACAACTCGCTCTGCACAGTGCTCTTACAGCCTACCGGGAACATCTCTTCCAAAGGCCTGTGAAACGCAGTTTCTTTGCAGGCCTGATCTGGCTGAAGTAGGACTTCTGCTCTGGGTGTGCTCCATTGCCCTAGAGCTGAAAGGCACAACGTGCAGGCTTCTTTCCAAAGGGCGAGTTGGGCCCCACAGCATCTTGGTTCCAGCTCTTTGGGAAGGTAAGAAACAACTCGCTCTGCACAGTGCTCTTACAGCCTACCGGGAACATCTCTTCCAAAGGCCTGTGAAACGCAGTTTCTTTGCAGGCCTGATCTGGCTGAAGTAGGACTTCTGCTCTGGGTGTGCTCCATTGCCCTAGAGCTGAAAGGCACAACGTGCAGGCTTCTTTCCAAAGGGCGAGTTGGGCCCCACAGAATCTTGCTTCCAGCTCTTTGGGAAGGTAAGAAACAACTCGCTCTGCACAGTGCTCTTACATCCTACCGGGAAAATCTCTTCCAAAGGCCTGAGAAACGCAGAGTCTTTGCAGGCCTGATCTGGCTGAAGTAGGACTTCTGCTCTGGGTGTGCTCCATTGCCCTAGAGCTGAAAGGCACAAAGAGCAGGCTTCTTTCCAAAGGGCGAGTTGGGCCCCACAGCATCTTGCTTCCAGCTCTTTGGGAAGCTAGGAAACAACTCGCTCTGCACAGTGCTCTTACAGCCTACTGGGAACATCTCTTCCAAAGGCCTGTCAAACGCAGTTTCTTTGCAGGCCTGATCTGGCTGAAGTAGGACTTCTCCTCTGGGTGTGCTACATTGCCCTAGAGCTGAAAGGCACAACGTGCAGGCTTCTTTCCAAAGGGCGAGTTGGGCCCCACAGCATCTTGCTTCCAGCTCTTTGGGAAGCTAAGAAACAACTCGCTCTGCACAGTGCTCTTACAGCCTACCGGGAACATCTCTTCCAAAGGCCTGTGAAACGCAGTTTCTTTGCAGGCCTGATCTGGCTGAAGGAGGACTTCTGCTCTGGGTGTGCTCCATTGCCCTAGAGCTGAAAGGCACAACGTGCAGGCTTATTTCCAAAGGGCGAGTTGGGCCCCACAGCATCTTCCTTCCAGCTCTTTGGGAAGCTAAGAAACAACTCGCTCTGCACAGTGCTCTTACAGCCTACCGGGAACAACTTTTCCAAAGGCCTGTGAAACGCAGTTTCTTTGCAGGCCTGATCTGTCTGAAGTAAGAATTCTGCTCTGGGTGTGCTCCATTGCCCTAGAGCTGAAAGGCACAACGTACAAGCTTCTTTCCAAAGGGCGAGTTGGGCCCCACAGCATCTTGCTTCCAGCTCTTTGGGAAGCTAAGAAACAACTCGCTCTGCTCAGTGCTCTTACAGCCTACCGGGAACATCTCTTCCAAAGGCCTGTGAAACGCAGTTTCTTTGCATTCCTGATCTGGCTGAAGTAGGACTTCTGCTCTGGGTGTGCTACATTGCCCTAGAGCTGAAAGGCACAACGTGCAGGCTTCTTTCAAAATGTGAGTTGGGCCCCACAGCATCTTGCTTCCAGCTCTTTGGGAAGCTAAGAAAAAACTCGCTCTGCACAGTGCTCTTACAGCCTACCGGGAACATCACTTCCAACGGCCTGTGAAACGCAATCTCTTTGCAGGCCTGATCTGGCTGAAGGGGGACTTCTGCTCTGGGTGTGCTACATTGCCCTAGAGCTGAAAGGCACAACGTGCAGGCTTCTTTCCAATGGGCAGGTTGGGTCCCACAGCATCTTGCTTCCAGCTCTTTGGGAAGCTAAGAAACAACTCGCTCTGCACAGTGCTCTTACAGCCTACCGGGAACATCTCTTCCAAAGGCCTGAGAAACGCCGATTCTTTGCAGGCCTGATCTGGCTGAAGTAGGACTTCTGCTCTGGCTGTGCTCCATTGCCCTAGAGCTGAAAGGCACAACGTGCAGGCTTCTTTCCAAAGGGCGAGTTGCGCCCCACAGCATCTTGCTTCCAGCTCTTTGGGAAGCTAAGAAACAACTCGCTCTGCACAGTGCTCTTACAGCCTACCGGGAACATCTCTTCCAAAGGCCTGTGAAACGCAGAGTCTTTGCAGGCCTGATCTGGCTGAAGGAGTACTTCTGCTCTGGGTGTGCTCCATTGCCCTAGAGCTGAAAGGCACAACGTTCAGGCTTCTTTCCAAAGGGCGAGTTGGGCCCCACAGCATCTTGCTTCCAGTTCTTTGGGAAGCTAAGATACAACTCGCTCTGCACAGTGCTCTTACAGCCTACCGGGAACATCTCTTCCAAAGGCCTGTGAAACGCAGTTTCTTTGCAGGCCTGATCTGGCTGAAGTAGGACTTCTGCTCTGGGTGTGCTCCATTGCCCTAGAGCTGAAAGGCACAACGTGCAGGCTTCTTTCCAAAGGGCGAGTTGGGCCCCACAGCATCTTGGTTCCAGCTCTTTGGGAAGGTAAGAAACAACTCGCTCTGCACAGTGCTCTTACAGCCTACCGGGAACATCTCTTCCAAAGGCCTGTGAAACGCAGTTTCTTTGCAGGCCTGATCTGGCTGAAGTAGGACTTCTGCTCTGGGTGTGCTCCATTGCCCTAGAGCTGAAAGGCACAACGTGCAGGCTTCTTTCCAAAGGGCGAGTTGGGCCCCACAGAATCTTGCTTCCAGCTCTTTGGGAAGGTAAGAAACAACTCGCTCTGCACAGTGCTCTTACAGCCTACCGGAAACATCTCTTCCAAAGGCCTGTGAAACGCAGTTTCTTTGCAGGCCTGATCTGGCTGAAGTAGGACTTCTGCTCTGGGTGTCCTCCATTGCCCTAGAGCTGAAAGGCACAACGTGCAGCTTTCTTTCCAAATGGCGAGTTGGGCCCCACAGCATCTTGCTTCCAGCTCTTTGGGAAGCTAAGAAACAACTCGCTCTGCACAGTGCTCTTACAGCCAACCGGGAACATCTCTTCCAAAGGCCTGTGAAACGCAGTTTCTTTGCAGGCCTGATCTGGCTGAAGTAGGACTTCTGCTCTGGGTGTGCTCAATTGCTCTAGAGCTGAAAGGCACAACGTGAAGGCTCCTTTCCAAAGGGCGAGTTGGGCCCCACAGCATCTTGCTTCCAGCTCTTTGGGAAGCTAAGAAACAACTCGCTCTGCACAGTGCTCTTACAGCCTACCGGGAACATCTCTTCCAAAGGCCTGTGAAACGCAGTTTCTTTGCAGGCCTGATCTGGCTGAAGTAGGACTTCTGCTCTGGGTGTGCTCCATTGCCCTAGAGCTGAAAGGCACAACGTGCAGGCTTCTTTCCAAAGGGCGAGTTGGGCCCCACAGCATCTTGCTTACAGCTCTTTGGGAAGCTAAGAAACAACTCGCTGTGCACAGTGCTCTTACAGCCTACCGGGAACATCTCTTCCAAAGGCCTGTGAAACGCAGTTTCTTTGCAGGCCTGATCTGGCTGAAGTAGGACTTCTGCTCTGGGTGTGCTCCATTGCCCTAGAGCTGAAAGTCACAACGTGCAGGCTTCTTTCCAAAGGGCGAGTTGGGCCCCACAGCATCTTGCTTCCAGCTCTTTGGGAAGCTAAGAAACAACTCGCTCTGCACAGTGCTCTTACAGCCTACCGGGAACATCTCTTCCAAAGGCCTGTGAAACGCAGTTTCTTTGCAGGCCTGATCTGGCTGAAGTAGGACTTCTGCTCTGGGTGTGCTCCATTGCCCTAGAGCTGAAAGGCACAACGTGCAGGCTTCTTTCCAAAGTGCGACTTGGGCCCCACAGCATCTTGCTTCCAGCTCTTTGGGAAGCTAAGAAACAACTCGCTCTGCACAGTGCTCTTACACTCTACCGGGAACATCTCCTCCAAAAGCCTGTGAAACGCAGTTTCTTTGCAGGCCTGATCTGGCTGAAGTAGGACTTCTGCTCTGGGTGTGCTCCATTGCCCTAGAGCTGAAAGGCACAACGTGCAGGCTTCTTTCCAAAGGGCAAGTTGGGCCCCACAGAACCTTGCTTCCAGCTCTTTGGGAAGCTAAGAAACAACTCGCTCTGCACAGTGCTCTTACAGACTACCGGGAACATCTCTTCCAAAGGCCTGTGAGACGCAGTTTCTTTGCAGGTCTGATCTGGCTGAAGTACGACTTCTGCTCTGGGTGTGCTCCATTGCCCTAGAGCTGAAAGGCACAACGTGCAGGCTTCTTTCCAAAGGGCGAGTTGGGCCCCACAGCATCTTGCTTCCAGCTCTTTGGCAAGCTAAGAAACAACTCGCTCTGCACAGTGCTCTTACACTCTACCGGGAACATCTCCTCCAAAGGCCTGTGAAACGCAGTTTCTTTGCAGGCCTGTTCTGGCTGAAGTAGGACTTCTGCTCTGGGTGTGGTCCATTGCCCTAGAGCTGAAAGGCACAACGTGCAGGCTTCTTTCCAAAGGGCGAGTTGGGCCCATCAGCATCTTGCTTCCAGCTCTTTGGGAAGCTAAGAAACAACTCGCTCTGCACAGTGCTCTTACAGCCTACCGGGAACATCTCTTCCAAAGGCCTCTGAAACGCAGTTTCTTTGCACGCCTGATCTGGGTGAAGTAGGACTTCTGCTCTGGGTGTGCTCCATTGCCCTAGAGCTGAAAGGCACAACGTGCAGTCTTCTTTCCAAAGGGCGAGTTGGGCCCCACAGCATCTTGCTTCCAGCTCTTTGGGAAGGTAAGAAACAACTCGCTCTGCACAGTGCTCTTACAGCCTACCGGGCACATCTCTTCCAAAGGCCTGTGAAACGCACTTTCTTTGCAGGCCTGATCTGGCTGAAGTAGGACTTCTGCTCTGGGTGTGCTCCATTGCCCTAGAGCTGAAAGGCACAACGTGCATGCTTCTTACCAAAGGGCGAGTTGGGCCCCACAGCATCTTGCTTCCAGCTCTTTGGGAAGGTAAGAAACAACTCGCTCTGCACAGTGCTCCTACAGCCTACCGGGAGCATCTCTTCCAAAGGCCTGTGAAACACAGTTTCTTTGCAGGCCTGATCTGGCTGAAGTAGGACTTCTGCTCTGGGTGTGCTCCATTGCCCTAGAGCTGAAAGGCACAACGTGCAGGCTTCTTTCCAAAGGGCGAGTTGGGCCCCACAGCATCTTGCTTCCAGCTCTTTGGGAAGCTAAGAAACAACTCGCTCTGCTCAGTGCTCTTACAACCTACCGGGAGCATCTCTTCCAAAGGCCTGTGAAACGCAGTTTCTTTGCAGGCCTGATCTGGCTGAAGTAGGACTTCTGCTCTGGGTGTGCTCCATTGCCCTAGAGCTGAAAGGCACAACGTGCAGACTTCTTTCCAAAGGCGAGTTGGGCCCCACAGCATCTTGCTTCCAGTTCTTTGGGAAGCTAAGAAACAACTCGCTCTGCACAGTGCTCTTACAGCCTACCGGGAGCATCTCTTCCAAAGGCCTGTGAAACGCAGTTTCTTTGCAGGCCTGATCTGGCTGAAGGAGGACTTCTGCTCTGGGTGTGCTCCATTGCCCTAGAGCTGAAAGGCACAACGTGCAGGCTTCTTTCCAAAGGGCTAGTTGGGCCCCACAGCATCTTGCTTCCAGCTCTTTGGGAAGCTAAGAAACAACTCGCTCTGCACAGTGCTCTTACAGCCTACCGGGAACATCTCCTCCAAAGGCCTGTGAAACGCAGTTTCTTTGCAGGCCTGATCTGGCTGAAGTAGGACTTCTGCTCTGGGTGTGCTCCATTGCCCTAGAGCTGAAAGGCACAACGTACAGGCTTCTTTCCAAAGGGCGAGTTGGGCCCCACAGCATCTTGCTTCCAGCTCTTTGGGAAGCTAAGAAACAACTCGCTCTGCTCAGTGCTCTTACAGCCTACCGGGAGCATCTCTTCCAAAGGCCTGTGAAACGCAGTTTCTTTGCAGGCCTGATCTGGCTGAAGTAGGACTTCTGCTCTGGGTGTGCTCCATTGCCCTAGAGCTGAAAGGCACAACGTGCAGGCTTCTTTCCAAAGGCGAGTTGGGCCCCACAGTATCTTGCTTCCAGTTCTTTGGGAAGGTAAGAAACAACTCGCTCTGCACAGTGCTCTTACAGCCTACCGGGAGCATCTCTTCCAAAGGCCTGTGAAACGCAGTTTCTTTGCAGGCCTGATCTGGCTGAAGTAGGACTTCTGCTCTGGGTGTGCTCCATTGCCCTAGAGCTGAAAGGCATAACGTGCAGGCTTCTTTGCCAAGGGCGATTTGGGCCCCACAGCATCTTGCTTCCAGCTTTTTGGAAGCTAAGAAACAACTCGCTCTGCTCAGTGCTCTTACAGCCTACCGGGAACATCTCTTCCAAAGGCCTGTGAAACGCAGTTTCTTTGCAGGCCTGATCTGGCTGAAGTAGGACTTCTGCTCTGGGTGTGCTCCATTGCCCTAGAGCTGAAAGGCACAACGTGCAGGCTTCTTTCCAAAGGGCGAGTTGGGCCCCACAGCATCTTGCTTCCAGCTCTTTGGGAAGCTAAGAAACAACTCGCTCTGCTCAGAGCTCTTACAGCCTACTGGGAGCATCTCTTCCAAAGGCCTGTGAAACGCAGTTTCTTTGCAGGCCTGATCTGGCTGAAGGAGGACTTCTGCTCTGGGTGTGCTCCATTGCCGTAGAGCTGAAAGGCACAACGTGCAGGCTTCTTTCCAAAGGGCGAGTTGGGCCCCACAGCATCTTGCTTCCAGCTCTTTGGGAAGGTAAGAAACAACTCGCTCTGCACAGTGCTCTTACAGCCTACCGGGAACATCTCTTCCAAAGGCCTGTGAAACGCAGTTTCTTTGCAGGCCTTATTTGGCTGAAGGAGGACTTCTGCTCTGGGTGTGCTCCATTGCCCTAGAGCTGAAAGGCACAACGTGCAGGCTTCTTTCCAAAGGGCGAGTTGGGCCCCACAGCATCTTGCTTCCAGCTCTTTGGGAAGCTAAGAAACAACTCGCTCTGCACAGTGCTCTTACAGCCTACCGGGAACATCTCTTCCAAAGGCCTGTGAAACGCAGATTCTTTGCAGGCCTGATCTGGCTGAAGTAGGACTTCTGCTCTGGGTGTGCTCCATTGCCCTAGAGCTGAAAGGCACAACGTGCAGGCTTCTTTCCAAAGGGCGAGTTGCGCCCCACAGCATCTTGCTTCCAGCTCTTTGGGAAGGTAAGAAACAACTCGCTCTGCACAGTGCTCTTACAGCCTACCGGGAACATCTCTTCCAAAGGCCTGTGAAACGCAGTTTCTTTGCAGGCCTGATCTGGCTGAAGTACGACTTCTGCTCTGGGTATGCTCCATTGCCCTAGAGCTGAAAGGCACAACGTGCAGGCTTCTTTCCAAAGGGCGAGTTGGGCCCCACAGCATCTTGATTCCAGATATTTGGGAAGCTAAGAAACAACTCGCTCTGCACAGTGCTCTTACAGCCTACCGGGAGCATCTCTTCCAAAGGCCTGTGAAACGCAGTTTCTTTGCAGGCCTGATCTGGCTGAAGTAGGACTTCTGCTCTGGGTGTCCTCCATTGCCCTACAGCTGAAAAACACAACGTGCAGTCTTCTTTCCAAAGGGCGAGTTGGGCCCCACAGCATCTTGCTTCCAGCTCTTTGGGAAGGTAAGAAACAACTCGCTCTGCACAGTGCTCTTACAGCCTACCGGGAACATCTCTTCCACAGGCCTGTGAAACGCAGTTTCTTTGCAGGCCTGATCTGGCTGAAGTAGGAATCTGCTCTGGGTGTGCTCCATTGCCCTACAGCTGAAAAACACAACGTGCAGGCTTCTTTCCAAAGGGCGAGTTGGGCCCCACAGCATCTTGCTTCCAGCTCTTTGGGAAGGTAAGAAACAACTGGCTCTGCACAGTGCTCTTACAGCCTACCGGGAACATCTCTTCCAAAGGCCTGTGAAACGCAGTTTCTTTGCAGGCCTGATCTGGCTGAAGTACGACTTCTGCTCTGGGTGTGCTCCATTGTGCTAGAGCTGAAAGGCACAACGTGCAGGCTTCTTTCCAAAGGGCGATTTGGGCCCCACAGCATCTTGCTTCCAGCTCTTTGGGACGTTAAGAAACAACTCGCTCTGCACAGTGCTCTTACAGCCTACCGGGAGCATCTCTTCCAAAGGCCTGTGAAACGCAGTTTCTTTGCAGGCCTGATCTGGCTGAAGTAGGACTTCTGCTCTGGGTGTCCTCCATTGCCCTAGAGCTGAAAGGCACAACGTGCAGCTTTCTTTCCAAAGGGCGAGTTGGGCCCCACAGCATCTTGCTTCCAGCTGTTTGGGAAGCTAAGAAACAACTCGCTCTGCACAGTGCTCTTACAGCCAACCGGGAACATCTCTTCCAAAGGCCTGTGAAACGCAGTTTCTTTGCAGGCCTGATCTGGCTGAAGTATGACTTCTGCTCTGGGTGTGCTCCATTGCCCTAGAGCTGAAAGGCACAACGTGCAGGCTTCGTTCCAAAGGGCGAGTTGGGCCCCACAGCATCTTGCTTCCAGCTCTTTGGGAAGCTAAGAAACAACTCGCTCTGCACAGTGCTCTTACAGCCTACCGGGAACATCTCTTCCAAAGGAATGTGAAACGCAGTTTCTTTGCAGGCCTGATCTGGCTGAAGTAGGACTTCTGCTCTGGGTGTGCTCCATTGCACTAGAGCTGAAAGGCACAACGTGCAGGCTTTTTTCCAAAGGGCGAGTTGGGCCCCTCAGCATCTTGCTTCCAGGTCTTTGGGAAGCTAAGAAACAACTCGCTCTGCACAGTGCTCTTACAGCCTACCGGGAACATCTCTTCCAAAGGCCTCTGAAACGCAGTTTCTTTGCATGCCTGATCTGGCTGAAGTAGGACTTCTGCTCTGGGTGTGCTCCATTGCCCTAGAGCTGAAAGGCACAACGTGCAGGCTTCTTTCCAAAGGGCGAGTTGGGCCCCACAGCATCTTGCTTCCAGCTCTTTGGGAAGGTAAGAAACAACTCGCTCTGCACAGTGCTCTTACAGCCTACCGGGAACATCTCTTCCAAAGGCCTGTGAAACGCAGTTTCTTTGCAGGCCTGATCTGGCTGAAGGAGGACTTCTGCTCTGGGTGTGCTCCATTGCCCTAGAGCTGAAAGGCACAACGTGCAGGCTTCTTTCCAAAGGGCGAGTGGGCCCCACAGCATCTTGCTTCCAGCTCTTTGGGAAGCTAAGAAACAACTCGCTCTGCACAGTGCTCTTACAGCCTACCGGGAACATCTCTTCCAAAGGCCTGTGAAACGCAGTTTCTTTGCAGGCCTGATCTGGCTGAAGGAGGACTTCTGCTCTGGGTGTGCTCCATTGCCCTAGAGCTGAAAGGCACAACGTGCAGGCTTCTTTCCAAAGGGCGAGTTGGGCCCCACAGCATCTTGCTTCCAGCTCTTTGGGAAGCTAAGAAAATACTCGCTCTGCACAGTGCTCTTACACTCTACCGGGAACATCTCCTCCAAAGGCCTGTGAAACGCAGTTTCTTTGCAGGCCTGATCTGGCTGAAGTAGGACTTCTGCTCTGGGTGTGCTCCATTGCGCTAGAGATGAAAGGCACAACGTGCAGGCTTCTTTCCAAAGGGCGAGTTGGGCCCCACAGCATCTTGCTTCCAGCTCTTTGGGACGTTCAGAAACAACTCGCTCTGCACAGTGCTCTTACATCTTACGGGAGCATCTCTTCGAAAGGCCTGTGAAACGCAGTTTCTTTGCAGGCCTGATCTGGCTGAAGTAGGACTTCTGCTCTGAGTGTGCTCCATTGCCCTAGAGCTGAAAGGCACAACGTGCAGGCTTCTTTCCAAAGGGCGAGTTGGGCCCCACAGCATCTTGCTTCCAGCTCTTTGGGGAGGTAAAAAACAACTCGCTCTGCACAGTCCTCTTACAGCCTACCGGGAACATCTCTTCCAAAGGCCTGTGAAACGCAGTTTCTTTGCAGGCCTGATCTGGCTGAAGTAGGACTTCTGCTCTGGGTGTGCTCCATTGCCCTAGAGCTGAAAGGCACAACGTGCAGGCTTCTGTCCAAAGGGCGAGTTGGGCCCCACAGCATCTTGCTTCCAGCTCTTTGGGAAGCTGAGAAACAACTCGCTCTGCACAGTGCTCTTACACTCTACCGGGAACATCTCCTCCAAAGGCCTATGAAAAGCAGTTTCTTTGCAGGCCTGATCTGGCTGAAGTAGGACTTCTGCTCTGGGTGTGCTCCATTGCCCTAGAGCTGAAAGGCACAACGTGCAGGCTTCTTTCCAAAGGGCGAGTTGGGCCCCACAGCATCTTGCTTCCAGCTTTTTGGAAGCTAAGAAACAACTCGCTCTGCTCAGTGCTCTTACAGCCTACCGGGAACATCTCTTCCAAAGGCCTGTGAAACGCAGTTTCTTTGCAGGCCTGATCTGGCTGAAGTAGGACTTCTGCTCTGGGTGTGCTCCATTGCCCTAGAGCTGAAAGGTACAACGTGCAGGCTTCTTTCCAAAGGCGAGTTGGGCCCCACAGCATCTTGCTTCCAGCTCTTTGGGAAGCTAAGAAACAACTCGCTCTGCACAGTGCTCTTACAGCCTACCGGGAGCATCTCTTCCAAAGGCCTGTGAAACGCAGTTTCTTTGCAGGCCTGATCTGGCTGAAGTACGACTTCTGCTCTGGGTGTGCTCCATTGCCGTAGAGCTGAAAGGCACAACGTGCAGGCTTCTTTCCAAAGGGCGAGTTGGGCCCCTCAGCATCTTGCTTCCAGCTCTTTGGGAAGCTAAGAAACAACTCGCTCTGCACAGTGCTCTTACAGCCTACCGGGAACATCTCTTCCAAAGGCCTGTGAAATGCAGTTTCTTTGCAGGCCTGATCTGGCTGAAGTAGGACTTCTGCTCTGGGTGTGCTTCATTGCCCTAGAGCTGAAAGGCACAACGTGCAGGCTCCTTTCCAAAGGGCGAGTTGGGCCCCACAGCATCTTGCTTCCAGCTCTTTGGGAAGCTAGGAAACAACTCGCTCTGCTCAGTGCTCTTACAGCCTACCGGGAACATCTCTTCGAAAGGCCTGTGAAACGCAGTTTCTTTGCAGGCCTGATCTGGCTGAAGTAGGACTTCTGCTCTGGGTGTGCTCCATTGCCCTAGAGCTGAAAGGCACAACGTGCAGGCTTCTTTCCAAAGGGCGAGTTGGGCCCCACATCATCTTGCTTCCAGCTCTTTGGGAAGTTAAGAAACAACTGGCTCTGCACAGTGCTCTTACAGCCTACCGGGAACATCTCTTCCAAAGGCCTGTGAAACGCAGTTTCTTTGCAGGCCTGATCTGGCTGAAGTAGGACTTCTGCTCTGGGTGTGCT
Source organism: Equus caballus (assembly GCF_041296265.1). NCBI lineage: Eukaryota > Metazoa > Chordata > Mammalia > Perissodactyla > Equidae > Equus > Equus caballus. Next base: position 34,968,454 of record NC_091689.1, read on the forward strand.
CCATTGCCCTAGAGCTGAAAGGCACAACGTGCAGGCTTCTTTCCAAAGGGCGAGTTGGGCCCCACAGCATCTTGCTTCCAGCTCTTTGGGAAGCTGAGAAACAACTCGCTCTGCACAGTGCTCTTACACTCTACCGGGAACACCTCCTCCAAAGGCCTGTGAAACGCAGTTTCTTTGCAGGCATGATCTGGCTGAAGTAGGACTTCTGCTCTGGGTGTGCTACTTTGCCCTAGAGCTGAAAGGCACAACGTGCAGGCTTCTTTCCAAAGGGCGAGTTGGGCCCCACAACATCTTGCTTCCAGCTTTTTGGAAGCTAAGAAACAACTCGCTCTGCTCAGTGCTCTTACAGCCTACCGGGAACATCTCTTCCAAAGGCCTGTGAAACGCAGTTTCTTTGCAGGCCTGATCTGGCTGAAGTAGGCCTTCTGCTCTGGGTGTGCTCCATTGCCCTAGAGCTGAAAGGCACAACGTGCAGGCTTCTTTCCAAAGGCGAGTTGGGCCCCACAGCATCTTGCTTCCAGCTCTTTGGGAAGCTAAGAAACAACTCGCTCTGCACAGTGCTCTTACAGCCTACCGGGAGCATCTCTTCCAAAGGCCTGTGAAACGCAGTTTCTTTGCAGGCCTGATCTGGCTGAAGTAGGACTTCTGCTCTGGGTGTGCTCCATTGCCCTAGAGCTGAAAGGCACAACGTGCAGGCTTCTTTCCAAAGGGCGAGTTGGGCCCCTCAGCATCTTGCTTCCAGCTCTTTGGGAAGCTAAGAAACAACTCGCTCTGCACAGTGCTCTTACAGCCTACCGGGAACATCTCTTCGAAAGGCCTGTGAAATGCAGTTTCTTTGCAGGCCTGATCTGGCTGAAGTAGGACTTCTGCTCTGGGTGTGCTCCATTGCCCTAGAGCTGAAAGGCACAACGTGCAGGCTCCTTTCCAAAGGGCGAGTTGGGCCCCACAGCATCTTGCTTCCAGCTCTTTGGGAAGCTAAGAAACAACTCGCTCTGCTCAGTGCTCTTACAGCCTACCGGGAACATCTCTTCGAAAGGCCAGTGAAACGCAGTTTCTTTGCAGGCCTGATCTGGCAGAAGTAGGACTTCTGCTCTGGGTGTGCTCCATTGCCCTAGAGCTGAAAGGCACAACGTGCAGGCTTCTTTCCAAAGGGCGAGTTGGGCCCCACAGCATCTTGCTTCCAGCTCTTTGGGAAGGTAAGAAACAACTCGCTCTGCACAGTGCTCTTACAGCCTACCGGGAACATCTCTTCCAAAGGCCTGTGAAACGCAGTTTCTTTGCAGGCCTGATCTGGCTGAAGTAGGACTTCTGCTCTGGGTGTGCTCCATTGCCCTAGAGCTGAAAGGCACAACGTGCAGGCTTCTTTCCAAAGGGCGAGTTGGGCCCCACAGCATCTTGCTTCCAGCTCTTTGGGAAGCTGAGAAACAACTCGCTTTGCACAGTGCTCTTACACTCTACCGGGAACATCTCCTCCAAAGGCCTGTGAAACGCAGTTTCTTTGCAGGCCTGATCTGGCTGAAGTAGGACTTCTGCTCTGGGTGTGCTCCATTGCCCTAGAGCTGAAAGGCACAACGTGCAGGCTTCTTTCCAAAGGGCTAGTTGGGCCCCACAGCATATTGCTTCCAGCTATTTGGGAAGCTAAGAAACAACTCGCTCTGCACAGTGCTCTTACAGCCTACCGGGAACATCTCTTCCAAAGGCCTGTGAAACGCAGTTTCTTTGCAGGCCTGATCTGGCTGAAGTAGGACTTCTGCTCTGGGTGTGCTCCATTGCCCTAGAGCTAAAAGGCACAATGTGCAGGCTCCTTTCCAAAGGGCGAGTTGGGCCCCAAAGAATCTTGCTTCCAGCTCTTTGGGAAGCTAAGAAACAACTCGCTCTTCACAGTGCTCTTACAGCCTACCGGGAACATCTCTTCCAAAGGCCTGTGAAACGCAGTTTCTTTGCAGGCCTGATCTGGCTGAAGTCGGACTTCTGCTCTTGGTGTGCTACATTTCCCTACAGCTGAAAGGCACAACGTGCAGGCTTCTTTCCAAAGGGCGAGTTGGGCCCCACAGCATCTTGCTTCCAGCTCTTTGGGAAGCTAAGAAACAACTCACTCTGCTCAGAGCTCATACAGCCTACCGGGAGCATCTCTTCCAAAGGCCTGTGAAACGCAGTTTCTTTGCAGGCCTGATCTGGCTGAAGTAGGACTTCTGCTCTGGGTGTGCTCCATTGCCCTAGAGCTGAAAGGCACAACGTGCAGGCTTCTTTCCAAAGGGCGAGTTGGGCCCCACAGCATCTTGCTTCCAGCTCTTTGGGAAGGTAAGAAACAACTCGCTCTGCACAGTGCTCTTACACTCTACCGGGAACATCTCCTCCAAAGGCCTGTGAAACTCACTTTCTTTGCAGGCCTGATCTGGCTGAAGTAGGACTTCTGCTCTGGGTGTGCTCCATGGCCCTAGAGCTGAAAGGCACAACGTGCAGGCTTCTTTCCAAAGGGCAAGTTTGGCCCCACAGCACCTTGCTTCCAGCTCTTTGGGAAGCTAAGAAACAACTCGCTCTGCACAGTGCTCTTACAGCCTACCGGGAACATCTCTTCCAAAGGCCTCTGAAACGCAGTTTCTTAGCAGGCCTGATCTGGCTGAAGTAGGACTTCTGCTCTGGGTGTGCTCCATTGCCCTAGAGCTGAAAGGCACAACGTGCAGGCTTTTTCCAAAGGGCGAGTTGGGCCCCACAGCATCTTGCTTGCAGCTCTTTGGGAAGCTAAGAAACAACTCTCTCTGCACAGTGCTCTTACAGCCTACCGGGAACATCTCTTCCAAAGGCCTGTGAAATGCAGTTTCTTTGCAGGCCTGATCTGGGTGAAGTAGGACTTCTGCTCTGGGTGTGCTCCATTGCCGTAGAGCTGAAAGGCACAACGTGCAGGCTTCTTTCCAAAGGGCGAGTTGGGCCGCAAAGCATCTTGCTTCCAGCTCTTTGGGAAGGTGAGAAACAACTCGCTCTGCACAGTGCTCTTACAGCCTACCGGGAACATCTCTTCCAAAGGCCTGTGAAACGCAGTTTCTTTGCAGGCCTGATCTGGCTGAAGGAGGACTTCTGCTCTGGGTGTGCTCCATTGCCCTAGAGCTGAAAGGCACAACGTGCAGGCTTCTTTCCAAAGGGCGAGTTGGGCCCCACAGCATCTTGATTCCAGATCTTTGGGAAGCTAAGAAACAACTAGCTCTGCACAGTGCTCTTACAGCCTACCGGGAGCATCTCTTCCAAAGGCCTGTGAAACGCAGTTTCTTTGCAGGCCTGATCTGGCTGAAGTAGGACTTCTGCTCTGGGTGTGCTCCATTGCCCTACAGCTGAAAAACACAACGTGCAGGCTTCTTTCCAAAGGGCGAGTTGGGCCCCACAGCATCTTGCTTCCAGCTCTTTGGGAAGGTAAGAAACAACTGGCTCTGCACAGTGCTCTTACAGCCTACCGGGAACATCTCTTCCAAAGGCCTGTGAAACGCAGTTTCTTTGCAGGCCTGATCTGTCTGAAGTACGACTTCTGCTCTGGGTGTGCTCCATTGCGCTAGAGCTGAAAGGCACAACGTGCAGGCTTCTTTCCAAAGGGCGATTTGGGCCCCACAGCATCTTGCTTCCAGCTCTTTGGGACGTTAAGAAACAACTCGCTCTGCACAGTGCTCTTACAGCCTACCGGGAGCATCTCTTCCAAAGGCCTGTGAAACGCAGTTTCTTTGCAGGCCTGATCTGGCTGAAGTAGGACTTCTGCTCTGGGTGTGCTCCATTGCCCTAGAGCTGAAAGGCACAACGTGCAGGCTTCTTTCCAAAGGGCGAGTTGGGCCCCACAGCATCTTGCTTCCAGCTCTTTGGGGAGGTAAAAAACAACTCGCTTTGCACAGTCCTCTTACAGCCTACCGGGAACATCTCTTCCAAAGGCCTGTGAAACGCAGTTTCTTTCCAGGCCTGATCTGGCTGAAGTAGGACTTCTGCTCTGGGTGTGCTCCATTGCCCTAGAGCTGAAAGGCACAACGTGCAGGCTTCTTTCCAAAGGGCGAGTTGGGCCCCACAGCATCTTGCTTCCAGCTCTTTGGGAAGCTGAGAAACAACTCGCTCTGCACAGTGCTCTTACACTCTACCGGGAACATCTCCTCCAAAGGCCTATGAAACGAAGTTTCTTTGCAGGCCTGATCTGGCTGAAGTAGGACTTCTGCTCTGGGTGTGCTCCATTGCCCTATAGCTGAAAGGCACAACGTGCAGTCTTCTTTCCAAAGGGCTAGTTGGGCCCCACAGCATCTTGCTTCCAGCTCTTTGGGAAGCTAAGAAACAACTCGCTCTGCACAGTGCTCTTACAGCCTACCGGGAACATCTCTTCCAAAGGCCTGTGAAACGCAGTTTCTTTGCAGGCCTGATCTGGCTGAAGTAGGACTTCTGCTCTGGGTGTGCTCCATTGCCCTAGAGCTGAAAGGCACAACGTGCAGGCTCCTTTCCAAAGGGCGAGTTGGGCCCCACAGCATCTTGCTTCCAGCTCTTTGGGAAGGAAGGAAAAACTCGCTCTGCACAGTGCTCTTACAGCCTACCGGGAACATCTCTTCCAAAGGCCTGTGAAACGCAGTTTCTTTGCAGGCCTGATCTGGCTGAAGTAGGACTTCTGCTCTGGGTGTGATCCATTACCCTAGAGCTGAAAGGCACAACGTGCAGGCTTCTTTCCAAAGGGCGAGTTGGGCCCCACAGCATATTGCTTCCAGCTCTTTGGGAAGCTAAGAAACAACTCGCTCTGCTCAGTGCTCTTACAGCCTACCGGGAGCATCTCTTCCAAAGGCCTGTGAAACGCAGTTTCTTTGCAGGCCTGATCTGGCTGAAGTAGGACTTCTGCTCTGGGTGTGCTCCATTGCCCTAGAGCTGAAATGCACAACGTGCAGGCTTCTTTCCAAAGGGCGAGTTGGGCCCCACAGCATCTTGCTTCCAGCTCTTTGGGAAGCTAAGAAACAACTCGCTCTGCACAGTGCTCTTACAGTCTACCGGGAACATCTCCTCCAAAGGCCTGTGAAACGCAGTTTCTTTGCAGGCCTGATCTGGCTGAAGTAGGACTTCTTTTCTGGGTGTGCTCCATTGCCCTAGAGCTGAAAGGCACAACGTGCAGGCTCCTTTCCAAAGGGCGAGTTGGGCCCCACAGCATCTTGCTTCCAGCTTTTTGGAAGCTAAGAAACAACTCGCTCTGCTCAGTGCTCTTACAGCCTACCGGGAACATCTCTTCCAAAGGCCTGTGAAACGCAGTTTCTTTGCAGGCCTGATCTGGCTGAAGTAGGACTTCTGCTCTGGGTGTGCTCCATTGCCCTAGAGCTGAAAGGCACAACGTGCAGGCTTCTTTCCAAAGGCGAGTTGGGCCCCACAGCATCTTGCTTCCAGTTCTTTGGGAAGCTAAGAAACAACTCGCTCTGCACAGTGCTCTTACAGCCTACCGGGAGCATCTCTTCCAAAGGCCTGTGAAACGCAGTTTCTTTGCAGGCCTGATCTGGCTGAAGTAGGACTTCTGCTCTGGGTGTGCTCCATTGCCCTAGAGCTGAAAGGCACAACGTGCAGGCTTCTTTCCAAAGGCGAGTTGGGCCCCACAGCATCTTGCTTCCAGTTCTTTTGGAAGCTAAGAAACAACTCGCTCTGCACAGTGCTCTTAAAGCCTACCGGGAGCATCTCTTCCAAAGGCCTGTGAAACGCAGTTTCTTTGCAGGCCTGATCTGGCTGAAGTAGGACTTCTGCTCTGGGTGTGCTCCATTGCCCTAGAGCTGAAAGGCACAACGTGCAGGCTTCTTTCCAAAGGGCGAGTTGGGCCCCACAGCATCTTGCTTCCAGCTTTTTGGAAGCTAAGAAACAACTCGCTCTGCTCAGTGCTCTTACAGCCTACCGGGAACATCTCTTCCAAAGGCCTGTGAAACGCAGTTTCTTTGCAGGCCTGATCTGGCTGAAGTAGGACTTCTGCTCTGGGTGTGCTCCATTGCCCTAGAGCTGAAAGGCACAACGTGCAGGCTTCTTTCCAAAGGCGAGTTGGGCCCCACAGCATCTTGCTTCCAGTTCTTTGGGAAGCTAAGAAACAACTCGCTCTGCACAGTGCTCTTACAGCCTACCGGGAGCATCTCTTCCAAAGGCCTGTGAAACGCAGTTTCTTTGCAGGCCTGATCTGGCTGAAGTAGGACTTCTGCTCTGGGTGTGCTCCATTGCCCTAGAGCTGAAAGGCACAACGTGCAGGCTTCTTTCCAAAGGCGAGTTGGGCCCCACAGCATCTTGCTTCCAGTTCTTTTGGAAGCTAAGAAACAACTCGCTCTGCACAGTGCTCTTAAAGCCTACCGGGAGCATCTCTTCCAAAGGCCTGTGAAACGCAGTTTCTTTGCAGGCCTGATCTGGCTGAAGTAGGACTTCTGCTCTGGGTGTGCTCCATTGCCCTAGAGCTGAAAGGCACAACGTGCAGGCTTCTTTACAAAGGCGAGTTGGGTCCCACAGCATCTTGCTTCCAGCTCTTTGGGAAGCTAAGAAACAACTCGCTCTGCTCAGTGCTCTTACAGCCTACCGGAACATCTCTTCCAAAGGCCTGTGAAACGCAGTTTGTTTGCAGGCCTGATCTGGCTGAAGTAGGACTTCTGCTCTGGGTGTGCTCCATTGCCCTAGAGCTGAAAGGCACAACGTGCAGGCTTCTTTCCAAAGGGCGAGTTGGGCCCCACAGCATCTTGCTTCCAGCTCTTTGGGAAGCTAAGAAACAACTCGCTCTGCACAGTGCTCTTACAGCCTACCGGGAGCATCTCTTCCAAAGGCTGTTAAACGCAGTTTCTTTGCAGGCCTGATCTGGCTGAAGTAGGACTTCTGCTCTGGGTGTGCTCCATTGCCCTAGAGCTGAAAGGCACAACGTGCAGGCTCCTTTCCAAAGGGCGAGTTGGGCCCCACAGCATCTTGCTTCCAGCTCTTTGGGAAGCTAAGAAACAACTCGCTCTGCACAGTGCTCTTACACTCTACCCGGAACATCTCCTCCAAAGGCCTGTGAATCGCAGTTTCTTTGCAGGCCTGATCTGGCTGAAGTAGGACTTCTGCTCTGGGTGTGCTCCATTGCCCTAGAGCTGAAAGGCACAACGTGCAGGCTTCTTTCCAAAGGGCAAGTTGGGCCCCACAGCACCTTGCTTCCAGCTCTTTGGGAAGCTAAGAAACAACTCGCTCTGCACAGTGCTCTTACAGCCTACCGGGAACATCTCTTCCAAAGGCCTCTGAAACGCAGTTTCTTTGCAGGCCTGATCTGGCTGAAGTAGGACTTCTGCTCTGGGTGTGCTCCATTGCCCTAGAGCTGAAAGGCACAACGTGCAGGCTTCTTTCCAACAGGGCGAGTTGGGCCCCACAGCATCTTGCTTCCAGCTCTTTGGGAAGCTAAGAAACAACTCGCTCTGCACAGTGCTCTTACAGCCTACCGGGAACATCTCTTCCAAAGGCCTGTGAAACGCAGTTTCTTTGCGGGCCTGATCTGGGTGAAGTAGGACTTCAGCTCTGGGTGTGCTCCATTGCCGTAGAGCTGAAAGGCACAACGTGCAGGCTTCTTTCCAAAGGGCGAGTTGGGCCCCACAGCATCTTGCTTCCAGCTCTTTGGGAAGGTAAGAAACAACTCGCTCTGCACAGTGCTCTTACAGCCTACCGGGAACATCTCTTCCAAAGGCCTGTGAAACGCAGTTTCTTTGCAGGCCTGATCTGGCTGAAGGAGGACTTCTGCTCTGGGTGTGCTCCATTGCCCTAGAGCTGAAAGGCACAACGTGCAGGCTTCCTTCCAAAGGGCGAGTTGGGCCCCACAGCATCTTGCTTCCAGCTCCTTGGGAAGCTAAGAAACAACTCGCTCTGCACAGTGCTCTTACAGCCTACCGGGAACATCTCTTCCAAAGGCCTGTGAAACGCAGTTTCTTTGCAGGCCTGATCTGGCTGAAGTAGGACTTCTGCTCTGGGTGTGCTCCATTGCCCTAGAGCTGAAAGGCACAACGTGCAGGCTTCTTTCCAAAGGGCGAGTTGGGCCCCACAGCATCTTGATTCCAGATCTTTGGGAAGCTAAGAAACAACTCGCTCTGCACAGTGCTCTTACAGCCTACCGGGAGCATCTCTTCCAAAGGCCTGTGAAACGCAGTTTCTTTGCAGGCCTGATCTGGCTGAAGTAGGACTTCTGCTCTGGGTGTGCTCCATTGCCCTAGAGCTGAAAGGCACAACGTGCAGGCTTCTTTCCAAAGGGCAATTTGGGCCCCACAGCATCTTGCTTCCAGCTCTTTGGGAAGCTAAGAAACAACTCGCTCTGCACAGTGCTCTTACAGCCTACCGGGAACATCTCTTCCAAAGGCCTGTGAAACGCAGTTTCTTTGCAGGCCTGATCTGGCTGAAGTAGGAGTTCTGCTCTGGGTGTGCTCCATTGCCCTAGAGCTGAAAGGCACAACATGCAGTCTTCTTTCCAAAGGGTGAGTTGGGCCCCACAGCATCTTGCTTCCAGCTCTTTGGGACGCTAAGAAACAACTCTCTCTGCAAAGTGCTCTTACAGCCAACCGGGAACATCTCTTCCAAAGTCCTGTGAAACGCAGTTCCTTTGCAGGCCTGATCTGGCTGAAGTAGGACTTTTGCTCTGGGTGTGCTCCATTGCCGTAGAGCTGAAAGGCACAACGTGCAGGTCTTTCCAAAGGGTGAGTTGGGCCCCTCAGCATCTTGCTTCCAGCTCTTTGGGAAGAGAAGAAACAACTCGCTCTGCACAGTGCTCTTAGAACCTACCGGGAACATCTCTTCCAAAGGCCTCTGAAACGCAGTTTCTTTGCAGGCCTGATCTGGCTGAAGTAGGATTTTTGCTCTGGGTGTGCTCCATTGCCGTAGAGCTGAAAGGCACAACGTGCAGGTCTTTCCAAAGGGAGAGTTGGGCCCCACAGCATCTTGCTTCCAGCTCTTTGGGAAGCTAAGAAACAACTCGCTCTGCACAGTGCTCTTACAGCCTACCGGGAACATCTCTTCCAAAGGAATGTGAAACGCAGTTTCTTTGCAGGCCTGATCTGGCTGAAGTAGGACTTCTGCTCTGGGTGTGCTCCATTGCCCTAGAGCTGAAAGGCACAACATGCAGGCTTCTTTCCAAAGGGTGAGTTGGGCCCCACAGCATCTTGCTTCCAGCTCTTTGGGACGCTAAGAAACAACTCTCTCTGCAAAGTGCTCTTACAGCCAACCGGGAACTTCTCTTCCAAAGTCCTGTGAAACGCAGTTTCTTTGCAGGCCTGATCTGGCTGAAGTAGGACTTTTGCTATGGGTGTGCTCCATTGCCGTAGAGCTGAAAGGCACAACGTGCAGGTCTTTCCAAAGGGTGAGTTGGGCCCCTCAGCATCTTGCTTCCAGCTCTTTGGGAAGCTAAGAAACAACTCGCTCTGCACAGTGCTCTTAGAACCTACCGGGAACATCTCTTCCAAAGGCCTCTGAAACGCAGTTTCTTTGCAGGCCTGATCTGGCTGAAGTAGGACTTCTGCTCTGGGTGTGCTCCATTGCCCTAGAGCTGAAAGGCACAACGTGCAGGCTCCTTTCCAAAGGGCGAGTTGGGCCCCACAGCATCTTGCTTCCAGCTCTTTGGGAAGCTAAGAAACAACTCGCTCTGCACAGTGCTCTTACAGCCTACCGGGAACATCTCTTCCAAAGGCCTGTGAAACGCAGTTTCTTTGCAGGCCTGATCTGGCTGAAGTAGGACTTCTGCTCTGGGTGTGCTCCATTGCCCTAGAGCTGAAAGGCACAACGTGCAGGCTTCTTTCCAAAGGGCGAGTTGGGCCCCACAGCATCTTGCTTCCAGCTCTTTGGGAAGCTAAGAAACAACTCGCTCTGCACAGTGCTCTTACAGCCTACCGGGAGCATCTCTTCCAAAGGCCTGTAAACCGCAGTTTCTTTGCAGGCCTGATCTGGCTGAAGTAGGACTTCTGCTCCGGTTGTGCTCCATTGCCCTAGAGCTGAAAGGCACAACGTGCAGGCTTCTTTCCAAAGGGCGAGTTGGGCGCCACAGCATCTTGCTTCCAGCTCTTTGGGAAGCTAAGAAACAACTCGCTCTGCACAGTGCTCTTACAGCCTACTGGGAACATCTCTTCCAAAGGCCTGTGAAACGCAGTTTCTTTGCAGGCCTGATCTGGCTGAAGGAGGACTTCTGCTCTGGGTGTGCTCCATTGCCCTAGAGCTGAAAGGCACAACGTGCAGGCTTCTTTCCAAAGGGCAAGTTGGGCCCCACAGCACCTTGCTTCCAGCTCTTTGGGAAGCTAAGAAACAACTCGCTCTGCTCAGTGCTCTTACAGCCTACCGGGAACATCTCTTCCAAAGGCCTGTGAAACGCAGTTTCTTTGCAGGCCTGATCTGGCTGAAGTAGGACTTCTGCTCTGGGTGTGCTCCATTGCCCTAGAGCTGAAAGGCACAACGTGCAGGCTCCTTTCCAAAGGGCGAGTTGGGCCCCACAGCATCTTGCTTCCAGCTCTTTGGGAAGCTAAGAAACAACTCGCTCTGCACAGTGCTCTTACACTCTACCCGGAACATCTCCTCCAAAGGCCTGTGAATCGCAGTTTCTTTGCAGGCCTGATCTGGCTGAAGTAGGACTTCTGCTCTGGGTGTGCTCCATTGCCCTAGAGCTGAAAGGCACAACGTGCAGGCTTCTTTCCAAAGGGCAAGTTGGGCCCCACAGCACCTTGCTTCCAGCTCTTTGGGAAGCTAAGAAACAACTCGCTCTGCACAGTGCTCTTACAGCCTACCGGGAACATCTCTTCCAAAGGCCTCTGAAACGCAGTTTCTTTGCAGGCCTGATCTGGCTGAAGTAGGACTTCTGCTCTGGGTGTGCTCCATTGCCCTAGAGCTGAAAGGCACAACGTGCAGGCTTCTTTCCAACAGGGCGAGTTGGGCCCCACAGCATCTTGCTTCCAGCTCTTTGGGAAGCTAAGAAACAACTCGCTCTGCACAGTGCTCTTACAGCCTACCGGGAACATCTCTTCCAAAGGCCTGTGAAACGCAGTTTCTTTGCGGGCCTGATCTGGGTGAAGTAGGACTTCAGCTCTGGGTGTGCTCCATTGCCGTAGAGCTGAAAGGCACAACGTGCAGGCTTCTTTCCAAAGGGCGAGTTGGGCCCCACAGCATCTTGCTTCCAGCTCTTTGGGAAGGTAAGAAACAACTCGCTCTGCACAGTGCTCTTACAGCCTACCGGGAACATCTCTTCCAAAGGCCTGTGAAACGCAGTTTCTTTGCAGGCCTGATCTGGCTGAAGGAGGACTTCTGCTCTGGGTGTGCTCCATTGCCCTAGAGCTGAAAGGCACAACGTGCAGGCTTCCTTCCAAAGGGCGAGTTGGGCCCCACAGCATCTTGCTTCCAGCTCCTTGGGAAGCTAAGAAACAACTCGCTCTGCACAGTGCTCTTACAGCCTACCGGGAACATCTCTTCCAAAGGCCTGTGAAACGCAGTTTCTTTGCAGGCCTGATCTGGCTGAAGTAGGACTTCTGCTCTGGGTGTGCTCCATTGCCCTAGAGCTGAAAGGCACAACGTGCAGGCTTCTTTCCAAAGGGCGAGTTGGGCCCCACAGCATCTTGATTCCAGATCTTTGGGAAGCTAAGAAACAACTCGCTCTGCACAGTGCTCTTACAGCCTACCGGGAGCATCTCTTCCAAAGGCCTGTGAAACGCAGTTTCTTTGCAGGCCTGATCTGGCTGAAGTAGGACTTCTGCTCTGGGTGTGCTCCATTGCCCTAGAGCTGAAAGGCACAACGTGCAGGCTTCTTTCCAAAGGGCAATTTGGGCCCCACAGCATCTTGCTTCCAGCTCTTTGGGAAGCTAAGAAACAACTCGCTCTGCACAGTGCTCTTACAGCCTACCGGGAACATCTCTTCCAAAGGCCTGTGAAACGCAGTTTCTTTGCAGGCCTGATCTGGCTGAAGTAGGAGTTCTGCTCTGGGTGTGCTCCATTGCCCTAGAGCTGAAAGGCACAACATGCAGTCTTCTTTCCAAAGGGTGAGTTGGGCCCCACAGCATCTTGCTTCCAGCTCTTTGGGACGCTAAGAAACAACTCTCTCTGCAAAGTGCTCTTACAGCCAACCGGGAACATCTCTTCCAAAGTCCTGTGAAACGCAGTTCCTTTGCAGGCCTGATCTGGCTGAAGTAGGACTTTTGCTCTGGGTGTGCTCCATTGCCGTAGAGCTGAAAGGCACAACGTGCAGGTCTTTCCAAAGGGTGAGTTGGGCCCCTCAGCATCTTGCTTCCAGCTCTTTGGGAAGCTAAGAAACAACTCGCTCTGCACAGTGCTCTTAGAACCTACCGGGAACATCTCTTCCAAAGGCCTCTGAAACGCAGTTTCTTTGCAGGCCTGATCTGGCTGAAGTAGGATTTTTGCTCTGGGTGTGCTCCATTGCCGTAGAGCTGAAAGGCACAACGTGCAGGTCTTTCCAAAGGGAGAGTTGGGCCCCACAGCATCTTGCTTCCAGCTCTTTGGGAAGCTAAGAAACAACTCGCTCTGCACAGTGCTCTTACAGCCTACCGGGAACATCTCTTCCAAAGGAATGTGAAACGCAGTTTCTTTGCAGGCCTGATCTGGCTGAAGTAGGACTTCTGCTCTGGGTGTGCTCCATTGCCCTAGAGCTGAAAGGCACAACATGCAGGCTTCTTTCCAAAGGGTGAGTTGGGCCCCACAGCATCTTGCTTCCAGCTCTTTGGGACGCTAAGAAACAACTCTCTCTGCAAAGTGCTCTTACAGCCAACCGGGAACTTCTCTTCCAAAGTCCTGTGAAACGCAGTTTCTTTGCAGGCCTGATCTGGCTGAAGTAGGACTTTTGCTATGGGTGTGCTCCATTGCCGTAGAGCTGAAAGGCACAACGTGCAGGTCTTTCCAAAGGGTGAGTTGGGCCCCTCAGCATCTTGCTTCCAGCTCTTTGGGAAGCTAAGAAACAACTCGCTCTGCACAGTGCTCTTAGAACCTACCGGGAACATCTCTTCCAAAGGCCTCTGAAACGCAGTTTCTTTGCAGGCCTGATCTGGCTGAAGTAGGACTTCTGCTCTGGGTGTGCTCCATTGCCCTAGAGCTGAAAGGCACAACGTGCAGGCTCCTTTCCAAAGGGCGAGTTGGGCCCCACAGCATCTTGCTTCCAGCTCTTTGGGAAGCTAAGAAACAACTCGCTCTGCACAGTGCTCTTACAGCCTACCGGGAACATCTCTTCCAAAGGCCTGTGAAACGCAGTTTCTTTGCAGGCCTGATCTGGCTGAAGTAGGACTTCTGCTCTGGGTGTGCTCCATTGCCCTAGAGCTGAAAGGCACAACGTGCAGGCTTCTTTCCAAAGGGCGAGTTGGGCCCCACAGCATCTTGCTTCCAGCTCTTTGGGAAGCTAAGAAACAACTCGCTCTGCACAGTGCTCTTACAGCCTACCGGGAGCATCTCTTCCAAAGGCCTGTAAACCGCAGTTTCTTTGCAGGCCTGATCTGGCTGAAGTAGGACTTCTGCTCCGGTTGTGCTCCATTGCCCTAGAGCTGAAAGGCACAACGTGCAGGCTTCTTTCCAAAGGGCGAGTTGGGCGCCACAGCATCTTGCTTCCAGCTCTTTGGGAAGCTAAGAAACAACTCGCTCTGCACAGTGCTCTTACAGCCTACTGGGAACATCTCTTCCAAAGGCCTGTGAAACGCAGTTTCTTTGCAGGCCTGATCTGGCTGAAGGAGGACTTCTGCTCTGGGTGTGCTCCATTGCCCTAGAGCTGAAAGGCACAACGTGCAGGCTTCTTTCCAAAGGGCAAGTTGGGCCCCACAGCACCTTGCTTCCAGCTCTTTGGGAAGCTAAGAAACAACTCGCTCTGCTCAGTGCTCTTACAGCCTACCGGGAACATCTCTTCCAAAGGCCTGTGAAACGCAGTTTCTTTGCAGGCCTGATCTGGCTGAAGTAGGACTTCTGCTCTGGGTGTGCTCCATTGCCCTAGAGCTGAAAGGCACAACGTGCAGGCTTCTTTCCAAAGGGCGAGTTGGGCCCCACAGCATCTTGGTTCCAGCTCTTTGGGAAGCTAAGAATCAACTCGCTCTGCACAGTGCTCTTACAGCCTACCGGGAGCATCTCTTCCAAAGGCCTGTGAAACGCAGTTTCTTTGCAGGCCTGATCTGGCTGAAGTACGACTTCTGCTCTGGGTGTGCTCCATTGCCCTAGAGCTGAAAGGCACAACGTGCAGGCTTCTTTCCAAAGGGCGATTTGGGCCCCACAGCATCTTTCTTCCAGCTCTTTGGGACGCTAAGAAACAACTCGCTCTGCTCAGTGCTCTTACAGCCTACCGGGAACATCTCTTCCAAAGGCCTTTGAAACGCAGTTTCTTTGCAGGCCTGATCTGGCTGAAGTAGGACTTCTGCTCTGGGTGTGCTCCATTGCCCTAGAGCTGAAAGGCACAACGTGCAGGCTTCTTTCCAAAGGGCTAGTTGGGCCCCACAGCATCTTGCTTCCAGCTCTTTTTGAAGGTAAGAAACAACTGGCTCTGCACAGTGCTCTTACAGCCTACCGGGAACGTCTCTTCCAAAGGCCTGTGAAACGCAGTTTCTTTGCAGGCCTGATCTGGCTGAAGTACGACTTCTGCTCTGGGTGTGCTCCATTGCCCTAGAGCTGAAAGGCACAACGTGCAGGCTTCTTTCCAAAGGGCGATTTGGGCCCCACAGCATCTTGCTTCCAGCTCTTTGGGACGTTAAGTAACAACTCGCTCTGCACAGTGCTCTTACAGCCTACCTGGAGCATCTCTTCCAAAGGCCTGTGAAACGCAGTTTCTTTGCAGGCCTGATCTGGCTGAAGTAGGACTTCTGCTCTGGGTGTGCTCCATTGCCCTAGAGCTGAAAGGCACAACGTGCAGGCTTCTTTCCAAAGGGCGAGTTGGGCCCCACAGCATCTTGCTTCCAGCTCTTTGGGGAGGTAAGAAACAACTCGCTCTGCACAGTCCTCTTACAGCCTACCGGGAACATCTCTTCCAAAGGCCTGTGAAACGCAGTTTTTTGCAGGCCTGATCTGGCTGAAGTAGGACTTCTGCTCTGGGTGTGCTCCATTGCCCTAGAGCTGAAAGGCACAACGTGCCGGCTCCTTTCCAAAGGGCGAGTTGGGCCCCACAGCATCTTGCTTCCAGCTCTTTGGGAAGCTAAGAAACAACTCGCTCTGCACAGTGCTCTTACAGCCTACCGGGAACATCTCTTCCAAAGGCCTGTGAAACGCAGTTTCTTTGCAGGCCTGATCTGGCTGAAGTACGACTTCTGCTCTGGGTGTGCTCCATTGCCCTAGAGCTGAAAGGCACAACGTGCAGGCTTCTTTCCAAAGGGCGAGTTGGGCCCCACAGCATCTTGCTTCCAGCTCTTTAGGAAGCTAAGAAACAACTCTCTCTGCTCAGTGCTCTTACAGCCTACCGGGAGCATCTCTTCCAAAGGCCTGTGAAACGCAGTTTCTTTGCAGGCCTGATCTGGCTGAAGTAGGACTTCTGCTCTGGGTGTGCTCCATTGCCCTAGAGCTGAAAGGCACAACGTGCAGGCTTCTTTCCAAAGGGAGAGTTGGGCCCCACAGCATCTTGCTTCCAGCTCTTTGGGAAGCTAAGAAACAACTCGCTCTGCACAGTGCTCTTACAGCCTACCGGGAACATCTCTTCCAAAGGCCTGTGAAACGCAGTTTCTTTGCAGGCCTGATCTGGCTGAAGTAGGACTTCTGCTCTGGGTGTGGTACACTGCCCTAGAGCTGAAAGGCACAACGTGCAGGCTTCTTTCCAAAGGGCGAGTTGGGCCCCACAGCATCTTGCTTCCAGCTCTTTGGGAAGCTAAGAAACAACTCGCTCTGCACAGTGCTCTTACAGCCTACCGGGAACATCTCTTCCAAAGACCTGTGAAACGCAGTTTCTTTGCAGGCCTGCTCTGGCTGAAGTAGGACTTCTGCTCTGGGTGTGCTCCATTGCCCTAGAGCTGAAAGGCACAACGTGCAGGCTTCTTTCCAAAGGGCGAGTTGGGGCCCACAGCATCTTTCTTCCAGCTTTTTGGAAGCTAAGAAACAACTCGCTCTGCTCAGTGCTCTTACAGCCTACCGGGAACATCTCTTCCAAAGGCCTGTGAAACGCAGTTTCTTTGCAGGCCTGATCTGGCTGAAGTAGAATGCAAAATGCACTGGCTCCCCCCCTCAACGGGCGACAAGCCACAGACCATCTTCCTTCCATCTCTTTACAAAGCTGAGCAAGAACTCGCTTTCAACAGTGCTCTTTCTGTGTCCTGGCAACATCTCATACAAAGGCAGCTGATATGCCATTTCATTTCAGCGCTTAACTCGCAGATTTGGAACTTCTGCTCCTGCCACATTTCCACCTTGCCAACCCGGCTCTGACGAAATGTCTACGTCTTCCCCTTCAGCAACGGGGACGAGGCCCAGATGACTGTGCTTCCGCATGCTTAGCAGGAGCAGACAATAGGCTTTTTACAAACCGCCATTGTGCACTGGGTCAGAGAGTGTCAGAATGCACCTATGTCAGAAAGGGCCCTTTGCTCTCAGCCGTGCCCTCCATTGCTCTTGAGGTGGAAGGCACAAAGCACTGCCTCGATCCTTCATTTGGAGACAAGCCAGCAACTGTCCTGCTTCCAGCTCTTTAGGAAGCTGGGAAAGCACTCGCATTCCACTGTGCTCTTACAGTGCCCTGGGAACGTCTCATACAAAGGCAGCTGCACACCGTGTCTTTTCAGCCCTTAACTCACCAATCTGCAACATCTGCTTCTGCCGCATTTCCACCTTGCCAACCCCGCTCAGACGAAATGCCTACATCTTCCCCTGAAGCAGCTGTGCTGATTCCCAAATGATTGAGCATCCACATGCTTAGAAGGCGATAAACTGCATGCCTTTTTCCAACCACCATTTTACACTGCTTAGAGAGCGTCGGAAAGCAGGTATGTCAGAAAGGCCCCTTTGCTCTCAGCCATGCCCTCCATTGCTCTCGAGCTGGAAGGCACAAGGCACTGGCTCTGGATCCACCCCTCAATGGGAGACAAACCACATCTTGTCCAGCTTCCAGCTCTTTAGGAAGTGGAGAAAAACTCCCTTTCCACAGTGCTCTTACAGCGTCCTGGGAACATCTCATACAAAGGAGGCTGAACGCCGTTTCTTTTCAGCACTTCACTCGCCAGTCTGGGACATCTGCAGCCTGCACATTTCCACCTTGCCAACCCGGCTCAGACGAAATGCCTACATCTTCCCCTTGAGCAATGGGGATGAGGCACATAGGATTGTGGTTCCACAGGCTGAGGAGGAGAGAGACAATAGGCTTTAAACTAACCACGAAGTGCAATGGTTGGGATAGTGTCAGAAAGCACCAATGGCAGAAAGACCCCTTTACTCTCAGCCGCGCCCTCCATTGCTGTAGAGGTGGAAGGCACAAAGCACTGCCTCCATCCTTCCATTGGAGACAAGCCATAAACTGCCTTGCCTCCAGCTCTTTAGGAAGCTGACAAACAACTCGCTTGCCACAGTCCTGTTACAGCAGACCGGGGAACTTCTCATACAAAGGCCGCTCAAATGGCATTTCTTCCCAGCCCTGAACTCGCAGCTTTAGGACTCCTGCTTCTGCTGCAATTCCACCTTGCCAACCCGGCTCAGACGAAATGCCTACATCTTCCCCTGAAGCAACTGGGCTGAGTCCCAAATGATCGAGCGTCCACGTGCTTAGGAGGCGATAGACTGCACGCCTTTTTCCAACCACCATTGTGCACTGCTGGAGAGAGTGTCGGAAAGCAGCTATGTCAGAAAGACCCCTTTGCTCTCAGCCGTGCCCTTCATTGCTCTAGACGTGGAATGCACAATGCACTGGCTCCCCCCCTCAAGGGGCGACAAGCCACAGACCATCTTCCTTCCATCTCTTTACAAAGCTGAGCAATAACTCGCTTTCAACAGTGCTCTTTATGTGTCCTGGCAACATCTCATACAAAGGCAGCTGATATGCCATTTCTTTTCGGCGCTTAACTCGCAGATTTGGAACTTCTGCTCCTGCCACATTTCCACCTTGCCAACCCGGCTCAGACGAAATGTCTACATCTTCCCCTTCAGCAACGGGGACGAGGCCCAGATGACTGTGCTTCCGCATGCTTAGCAGGAGCAGACAATAGGCTTTTTACAAACCGCCATTGTGCACTGGGTCAGAGAGTGTCAGAATGCACCTATGTTCAGAAAGAGACCTTTGCTCTCAGCCGTGCCCTCCATTGCTCTAGATATGGAAGGCACAAAGCACTGCCTCCATCCTTCAATTGGAGACAAGCCAGCAACTGGCCTGCTTCCAGCTCTTTAGGAAGCTGGGAAAGCACTCGCATTCCACAGTGCTCTTACAGCGTCCTGGGAACGTCTCATACAAAGGCAGCTGCACACCGTGTCTTTTCAGCCCTTAACTCACCAATCTGCAACAACTGCTTCTGCCGCATTTCCACCTTGCCAACCCGGCTCAGGCGAAATGCCTACATCTTCCCCTGAAGGAACTGTGCTGTTTCCCAAATGATTGATCATCCACATGCTTAGGAGGCGATAAACTGCATGCCTTTTTCCAACCACCATTTTACACTGCTTAGAGAGCATCGGAAAGCAGCTATGTCAGAAAGGCCCCTTTGCTCTCAGCCATGCCCTCCATTGCTCTCGAGGTGGAAGGCACAAGGCACTGGTTCCGGATCCACCCCTCAATGGGAGACAAACCACATCTTGGCCTGCTTCCAGCTCTTTAGGAATTGGAGAAAAATCTCCCTTTCCAAATTGCTCTTACAGCGTCCTGGGAACATCTCATACAAAGGAGGCTGAACGCCGTTTCTTTTCAGCACTTCACTCGCCAGTCTGGGACATCTGCATCCTGCACGTTTCCACCTTGCCAACCCGGCTCAGACGAAATGCCTACATCTTCCCCTTGAGCAATGGGGATGAGGCCCATAGGATTGTGGTTCCACATGCTGAGGAGGAGAGAGATGATAGGCTTTTAACTAACCACGAAGTGCAACGGTTGGGAGAGTGTCAGAAAGCACCAATGGCAGAAAGACCCCTTTACTCTCAGACGCGCCCTCCATTGCTGTAGAGGTGCAAGGCACAAAGCACTGCCTCCATCCTTCAATTGGAGACAAGCCATAAACTGTCTTGCCTCCAGCTCTTTAGGAAGCTGGGACATGCCAAAATAACCTGCTGGTGATGCCAGAACCACTTGGTGGACACCCAGGAATCACCTCCCAGTAATGCCTGAAGCACATCGCAGACGTGCCAGAACCACATTCCGGACATGCCAGAAACACCTCCGGGACAGACCGTAACCACCTGCCCAACAAGCTGGAACCACCTCTCAGACGTACCAGAACCACTTGCCGGACAAGCTGGAAACATGTACTGCACAGACTGGAACCACGTGCTGAGCATGCCGGAACCACCTGCCAGACACGCCAAAATCACCTCCCGGCTACACCAGAACCACTTCGAATACAAGCCAGAATAATGTTTTGGGCATGACGGCACAACCTCTCAGACGTGCCAGAACCTCGTACTGGACACCCCAGAACCACCTGCCGGACAGACTGAAACCACCTGCCGGACACGCCAGAACAAGCGGCTCGACTCGCCGGAACCACCGCCGGACATGCAAAATCACCTGCCGGCTATGCCAGAACCACTTGGCGAACACTCTCCAATCACCTGCCGGGCATGCCGGAACCACTTCTCAGACATGCCAGAACCACATGCCAATGACACCGGAAGCACCTTCCGAGCACGCCGGAACCACCTGCTCGACTCACCAGAATCACCTGATGGACACGCAAAAATCACCTGCCGGCTACGCCACAACCAGTTGGTGAACACTTCGGAATCACCTGCCGGGCTTGCTGGAACCACCTGCCGGTCACGCCAAAATCAGCTGCCAACTACGCCCGAAGCACTTGGCGGACACTCCGGAAACACCTGTCGTGGTGGCCAGAACCAACTCTCAGATGTGCCAAAACCATGTGCCTGAGATGCCGGAACCACACCCCGAACAGACCGAAACCACCTGCCAGACCCACCTGAACCCCCGGGCGAGCACCCCGGAACCACGTACCTGACACGCCAAAATCACCTGCTGGGTATGCCAGAAGCACGTGGCTGACAGTCCGGGTTCAAATGCCGGGCATGCCGGACCAACCTGATCCATTCCCCAGAACCACCTGCCGGACACGCCAAAATCACCTGCCTGCTGCGCCAGAACCACTTGGCACACAATCCGGAATCACATGCCGGTCATGCCGGAACCACCTCTCAAACGTGCAAGAACCACACACTGGAGACGCCGGAAGCACGTGCCGAGCATGCCATAACCACCTGTGCCACTCCACAGAACCACCTGCCAGACACGCCAAAATCACCTGCCAGCTATGCCAGAACCCTCTGCAATCAGCTGCCAGGCATGCCGGAACCACCTCTCAGACATGCCAGAACCACATGCCAGTGACACCGGAAGCACCTGCCGACCACACCGGAACCACCTGCTCGACTCGCCAGAACCACCTGATGTACACGCCAAAATCACCTGCCGGCTATGCCAGAACCACTTGGCGGACACTCCGGAATCACCTGCCGGGCATGCAGGAATCACCTCTCAGACGTGCCAGCACCACGTGCCGGACATGCGGGAACCACCTACCGGACAGAAGGGAACCACCTGCCGGACACGCCGGAAGCACCTGCCCGCTAAGTCAGAACCACTTTGCGTACAAGCCGTAATAATGTTTTGGGCATGATGGCACAACCTCTCAGATGTGCCAGAATCATGTGCCGGACACGCGGGTACCACCTCCAGGACAGACCGGACCCACCTGCCGCACATGCTGGAAGCACCTCTCAGACGTGCCGGAAGCACATGCCGGACACGCAGGAAACACCTACCGCACAGACCGAAACCACCTGCCAGACATGCCTGAACCACCTGCCGAGCACACCGGAGCCACCTGCTCGACTCACCGGAACCACCTGCCAGACAGGCCAAAATCAACTGCCGGCTATGCCACAACCACCTGGGGGACAGTCCGGTATCACCTGCCAGCCATGCCGGAACCACCTCTCAGACGTACCAGAAGCACGTGCCGGACAAGCTGGAAACATGTACTGCACAGACTGGAACCACCACCCGGCCACGACTGAACCACCTGCTGAGCACGCCGGAACCAACTGCCGGACACGCAAAAATCACCTGCCGGCTACGCCAGAACCACTTGGTGAACACTTCAGAATCACCTGCCGGGCTTGCTGGAACCACCTGCCGGTCACGCCAACATCACCTGCCAACGACGCCAGAACCACTTGGCGTACACTCTGGAAACACCAGTCGGGCTGGCCGGAAACACCTCTCAGACGTGCCAGAACCATTTGCCTGAGATGCCGGAACCACACCACGAGCAGACCGAAACCACCTGCCAGACACGCCTGAACCACCTGCCAAGCACGTCGGAACCACCTTCTCGACTTGCCGGAACCACCTGCTGGACACGCCAAAATAACTGCTGGCTATGAGAGAACCACCTGGCGGACAGTCCGGAATCACCTGCCGGGCATGCAGGGACCACCTCTCAGACGTACCAGAACTGCATGCCGGACATGCTGGAACCACATCCTGGACAGACTGGAACCACCTGCCGGACACGCCTGGACCACCTGCCAAGCACGCCGGAATTACCTCCTTGACTCGCAGGACCCACCTGCCGGACACACCAAAATGAACTGCCAGCTACACCAGAACGACTTACCGGACACTACGCAATCACCTGCTGGTCATGCCAGAACCACCTCTCAGATGTGCCAGAAGCACGTGCCGGACATGCCGGAACAACCTACCGGACAGAACAGAACCACCTGCCAGACACGCCAGAACCACCTGCCGAACAAGCCGGAGCCACCTGCTCGACTCGCCGGAACCACCTGCCGGACAGGCCAAAATCAACTGCCGGCTATGCCACAACCACCTGGGGGACAGTCCGGTATCACCTGCCAGCCATGCCGGAACCACCTCTCAGACATACCGGAACCACGTGCCGGACAAGCTGGAAACATGTATTGCACAGACTGGAACCACCTCGCGGCCATGCCTGAACCACCCGCCGAGCACGCTGGAACCACCTGCCGAACACGCCAAAATCACCTGCCGGCTACGCCAGAACCACTTGGAGGTCTCTCCGGGATGACCTGCCGGGCATGCCGGAATCACCTCTCAGACGTGCCAGAACTACATGGCGGACAGTCCGGAATCACCTGTTGGGCATGCGTATCCACCTCTGAGACGTCCCAGAACCACGTGCCGTAAACGCCGGAACCACCTACCGGACAGACCGGAAGCACCTGCCGGACACACCGGAACCATCTGCCGAGCACGCCGGAAACAACTGCTCGACTCACCGTAACCAGATCCCTGACATGCCAAAATCACCTGCTGGGTATGCCAGAAGCACGTGGCTGACAGTCCGGCTTCAAATGCCGGGCATGCCGGAACCACCTGATCCACTCCCCAGAACCACCTGACGGACACGCCAAAATCCCCTGCCAGCTGCGCCATAACCACTTGGCACACAATCCGGAATCATATGCCAGTCATGCCGGAACCACATCTCAGATGTGCAAGAACCACACACTGGAGACGCCGGAATCACGTGCCGAGCATGCCAGAACCACCTGTGCCACTCCAGAGAACCACCTGCCGGACACGCCAAAATCACCTGCCGGCTATGCCAGAACCACTTGCCGGACACTCCAGAATCACATGCAGGGCATGCCGGAACCACCTCTCAGCCATGCCAGAACCACATGCCAGAGAAACCAGATGCACCTGCCAAGCACGCCAGAACCTCCTGCTCGACTCGCCGGAACCACCTGCCGGAGATGCCAAAATCACCTGCCGGCTAGGCCAGAACCACGTGGCGCAATCTATGAAATCACATGCTGGGCATGCCGGAACGACCTCTCAGACGTGCCGGAAGCATGTGTGGGACACGCCGGAACCACCTAATGGACAGACCGGAACCTCCTGGAGGACCCACCTGAAACACCTGCTTAGCACTAGGGAACAACCTGCTCGACTCATTCGAGCCACCTGCTGGAAAAGCCAAAATCACCAGCCAGCTATGCCAGAACCACTTGCCGGACACTCCGGAATCACGTGCCGGGCATGCCGGAACCACCTCTCAAATCTGCCAAAATCAAGTGCCGGAGACGCCAGAAGCACCTGCCGAGCTAGCCGGCAGCACCTACTCGAATCATCGGAACCACCTGTGGGACACACCAAAATCACCTGCCGGCTACATCAGAACCACTTGGTGGACAATCTGGAATCACCTGCCGGACATGTCAGAACCACCTGTCAGACGTGCCGGAACCACGTGCCGCACACGCCGGAACCAACTCCCGGACAGACCAGAACCACCTACCGGACCTGCCTGAACCACCTGCCGAGCATGCCGGAACCACCTGCCGGACAAGCCAAAATCACCTGCCAGGTATACCAGAACCACTTGGTGGACACTCTGGAATCATCTGCCGGACATGCCAGAACCAGCTCTCAGAGACACCAGAATCACGTGCCGGTCACGCCGGAAGCACCTGCTGACCATGCCTGAGCCACATGCTCGACTTGCCACAAACACCTGCCAGACACGCCAAAATCACCTGCCGGGTACGCCAGAACCACGTGGCGGACACTCCGGAATCACCTGTCGGGCATGCCGGAACCACCTCTCAGAGGTGCCAGAACCACATGCCGGACACTCCGGAATCACCTGCCGGGCATGCCGGAACCATCTCTCAGACGTGCCACAACCACGTGCCGCAGAGACCGGAAGCACCTGCCGAGCTCGCCGGAACCACCTGCTGGACATGCCGGAACCACCTGCCTCACAGGCCAAAATCATATGCCGGCTACACCAAAACCACTTGGTGGACACTCCAGAATCACCTTGCGGGCATGCCGGAACCACGTCATGGACAGACGGCAAACACCTGCCAGACAAGCCGGAACCACCTGTCGAGCATGCCAGAACCACCTGCGCGACTCACCAGAGCCACCTGCCGGACAAACCAGAAACACCTGCGGGGTACGCCACAACCACTTGGAGGACTCTCCGGGATCACCTGCCGGACACGCCGGAACCACCAGCTCGACTCGCCGGAACCACCGCCAGACATGCAAAATCACCTGCCGGCTACGCCAGAACCACTTGGCGAACAATCCGGAATCACCTGCGGGACATGCCGGAACCACCTCTCAGACATGCCAGAACCACATGCCAATGACACTGGAAGCACCTGCCGAGCACAGCGGAACCACCTGCTCGACTCGCCAGAGCCACCTGCCGGACACACCAGAAACACCTGCGGGGTACGCCAGAACCACTTGGAGGACTCTCCGGGATCACCTGCCGGGCATGCCGGAACCACCTCTCAGACGTGCGAGAACCTCGTGCCGGACACGCCAAAATCAACTGCCGGCTACGCCACAACCAGTTGGTGAACACTTCGGAATCACCTGCCGGGCTTGCTGGAACCACCTGTCGGTCACGCCAAAATCACCTGCCAGCTACGCCAGAACCACTTGGCGGACACTCCGGAATCACCTGTTGGGCATGCCGGAACCACCTCTCAGACGTGCCAGAACCTCGTGCTGGACACGCCAGAACCAGCTTCCGGACAGACCGGAACCAGCTTCCGGACACGCTGGAACCACCGGCTCGACTCACCGGAACCACCGCCGGACATGGTAAATCACCTGCCGGTTACGCCAGAGCCACTTGGCGAACACTCTGGAATCACCTGCCGGGCATGCCGGAACCACCTCTCAGACATGCCAGAACCATGTGCCTGAGATGCCGGAACCACACCCCGAACAGACCGAAGCTACCTGTCAGACACGCCGGAACCACCTGCCGAGCACGCTGGAACCACCTGATCGACTCGACAGAACCACCTACCTGACACACCAAAATCACCTGCCGGGTATGCCAGAACCACTTGGTGGACACTCAAGTATCATCTGCTGGACTTGCCAGAACCAGCTCTCAGACACACCAGAACCACGTGCCGGACACGCCGGAAGCACCAGCTGAGCATGGCTGAGCCACCTGCTTGACTCGCAAGAAACACCTGCCGGACAAGCCAAAATCATCCGCCGGGTACGCCAGAACCACTTGGGGGACTCTCCGGAATCACCTGTCGGGCATGCCGGAAGCACCTCTCAGACTTGCCAGAACCATGTTCCGGACACGCCGGTACCAACTGCCGAGTGTGCCGGAACCACCTGATCCACTCCCCAGAACCACCTGCTGGACACGCCAAAATCACCTGCCGGCTACGCCAGAACCACTCGGCAGAAAGTCAGGAATCACCTGCCGGCATGCCGGAACCACCTCTCATACGTGCCAGAACCACGTGCAGGACACGCCGGAACCACCTGCCGAGCATGCAGGAACCACCTGCTCGACTCGCAGGACCCACCTGCCGGACACGCAAAAATCACCTGCTGGCTATGCCAGAACCACTTGCCAGACTTTCCAGAATCCCCTGCCGGGAATGCCGGACCCACCTCTCAAATGTGCCAAAATCAAGTGCCGGAGACGCCAGAAGCACCTGCCAAGCTAGTTGGAAGCACCTGCTTGAATCGTCGGAACCACCTGTGGGACACGCCAAAATCACCAGCCAGCTACGCCAGAAACACTTGGTGGACAATCCGGAATCAACTGCAGGAAATGTCAGAAAAACCTGTCAGACGTGGTGGAACCACGTGCCGGGCACGGCGGAACCACCTCCCAGACAGACCGGAACCACCTACCGGACCTGCCTGAATCACCTGCTGAGCATGCCGGAACCACCTGCCGCACATGCCAAAATCACCTGCGGGCTAGGCCAGAACCACTTGGACGACTCTCCGGGATCACCTGACGTGCATGCCAGTAACACCTCTCAGACGTACCAGAACCACGTGCGGGACACGCCGGAACCCACTACCGGACAGACTGGAACCACCTGCCGGACACGCCAGAATCACCTGCCGAGAACGCCGGAATCACCTGAACAGCTCGCCAGAAACACCTGCCGGACACGTCAAAATCACCTGCCGGACATGCCAAAATCACCTGCCAGCTACGCCAGAACCACTTGCCGGACACTCCAGAATCACCTGTCGGGCATGCCAGAACCACCTCTCAGACGTGCCAGAACCACGTGCCAGAGACACTGGATGCACCAGCTGAGTACTCCGAAACCTCCTGCTCGACTCGCCGAAACCACCTGCCGGAGATGCCAAAATCACCTGCCGGCTAGGCCAGAACCACGTGGCGGACCCTATGGAATCACCTGCAGGGCATGCTGGAACCACCTCTCAGACGTGCCAGAACCACATGTCTGACACTCCAGAATCACCTGCCGGGCATGCCAGAACCACCTCTCAGACGTGCCACAACCACGTGCCGCAGAGACCGGAAGCACCTTCCGAGCTCGCCGGAACCACCTGCTGGACACCCCGGAACCACCTGCCTGACACGCCAAAATCACGTGACGGCTACGCCAAAACCACTTGGTGGACACTCCAGAATCACCTTCCGAGCATGCTGGAACCACGTCATGGACAGACTGCAAACACCTTCCAGACCTGCCTGAACCACCTGCAGAGCACGCCGGAACCACCTGATCCACTCCCCAGAACCACCTGCCACACATGCCAAAATCAACTGCCGGCTGCGCCAGAACCGCTTGGCACATACTCCAGAATCACATGCCGGTCATGCCGGAACCACCTCTCAAACGTGCAAGAACCACATACCGGAGACGCCGGAAGCACGTGCTGAGCATGCCAGAACCACCTGTGCCACTCCACAGAACCACCTGCCGGTCACGCCAAAATCACCTGCCGGCTACGCCAGAACCACTTGGCAAACACTCCGGAATCACCTGCCGGGCATGCCGGAAACACCTCTCAGACATGCCAGAACCACATGCCAATGACACTGGAAGCACCTGCCAAACACGCTGGAACCACCTGCTCGACTCGCCAGAACCACCTGCCGGACATGCCAAAATCAACTGCCGGCAACGCCACAACCAGTTGGTGAACACTTCGGAATCACCTGCCGGGCTTGCTGGAACCACCTGCCGGTCACGCCAACATCACCTGCCAGCTACGCCAGAACCACTTGGCAGACACTCCGGAATCACCTGTCGGGCATGCCGGAACCACCACTCAGACTTGCCAGAACCATGTTCCGGACATACCGGTACCACCTGCTGAGTATGCCGGAATCACCTTATCCACTCCCCAGAACCACCTGCTGGACACGCCAAAATCACCTGCCGGCTACTCCAGAACCACTCATCAGACACTCCGCAACCACCTCTAGGACAGACCGGAACCACCTGCAGGACACGCCGGAACCACTGGCTCGACTCTCCGGAACCACCGCCGGACATGCAAAATCACCTGCTGCCTACGCCAGAACCACTTGGCGAACACTCTGAAATCACCTGTCGGGCATGCCGGAACCACCTCTCAGACTTGCCAGAACCATGTTGTGGACACGCCGGTACCAACTGCCGAGTTTGCCGGAAGCACCTGAGCCACTCCCCAGGAACAGCTGCTGGACACGCCAAAATCACCTGCCAGCTACACCAGAACCACTCGGCAGGCATTCCGCAACCAACTCCAGGACAGACCGGAACCACCTTCCGGACAGACCGGAACCACTGGAAACACTCGCAGGAACAACCTGCTTGACTCACTGGTCCCACCTGCCGGACACGCCAAAGTCACCTGCTCGCTACACCAGAACCACTTGGCGGACAAGCTGGAATCACATGAAGGGCATGCAGACACAGCCTCTCAAACGTGCCAGAACCTCGTGCCGGACACCCCAGAACCACCTGCCGGACAGACCGGAACCACCTGCCGGACACGCCGGATCCATCGGCTCAAGTCGCCGGAACCACCGCTGGACATGCAAAATCACCTGCCAGCTACGCCAGAACCATTTGGCGAACACACCAGAATCACCTTCCGGGCATGCCGGAACCACCTCTCAGACATGCCAGGACCACATGCCATTGACACCGGAAGCACCTGCCGAGCACGCCGGAACCACCTGCTCGACTCGCCACAGCCACCTGATGGACACGCCAAAATCACCTGCCGGCTACGCCACAACCAGTTGGTGAACAATTCGGGATCACCTGCCGGGCTTGCTGGAACAACCTGCCGGTCACCCCAACATCACCTGCCAGCTACGGCAGAACCACTTGCGGACACTCCAGAAACACCTGTCGGGGCGGCCGGAACCACCTCTCAGACGTGCCAGAACCACATGCCAAGGACACCGGAAGGAAATGCCGAGCACGCTGGAACCACCTGCTCGACTCGCCAGAACCCCCTGCCGGACACGCCAAAATCACCTGCCGGGTATGCCAGAACCACTTGGCGGACACTCCAGGATCACCAGCTGGGCATGAGAGCACAACCTCTCAGAAGTGCCAGAAGCACGTGAGGGCCAGGCCGGAACCATCTCCCGGACAGACCGGAACCACAGGAAACACTCGCCGGAGCAACCTGCCGGACACGCCAAAATCACCTGCCCGCTACACCAGAACCACTTGGCGGACATGCCGGAATCACCTGAACGGCATGCCGACACAACCTCTCAGACGTGCCAGAACCTCGTGCTGGACACGCCAGAACAACCTGCCGGACACAACGGAACCACCTGCCAGACACGCCGGAACGACCGGCTCGACTCGACGGAATCACCGCTGGACATGCAAAATCACCTGTCAGCTATGCCAGAACCACTTGGCGGACACTGCGGAAACACCTGTCTGGCCGGGCGGAACCACCTCTCAGACGTGCCAGAACCATGTGCCTGAGATGCCGGAATCACACCCCAACAGATGGAAACCACCTGCCAGACCTGCCTGAACCACTTGTCGAGCACGCCGGAACCACCTGCTCGACACACCAGAGCCACCTGCCAGACACACCAGAAACACCTGCCGGCTATGCCAGAACCACTCAGCAGACACTCCGGAACCACCTCAAGAACAGACCGGAACCACCTGCCGC